>NC_064645.1:119102735-119729521 GCF_023864345.2 Schistocerca serialis cubense | reverse complement strand
CGATTGTGTAGATCATGACACTCTCTTAGAAAAACTCAAGTTTCAAGGAATCGATGTCTTTTCACGCAGCTGGTTTGAATCATACTTGACAAACAGAATGCAAAATGTTGTGCTGAATCATTCACACAATGGCGGAGAGGGAGAAAATTTTGATGACTGGGGTAAAGTTACTGAGGGATTCTCTTACTTGAATCTTGAGCACAGTAATATGATCAATGTAGTGTTGTAAATTTCTCTCTGTAGCTAAAATAGTCAGAGTGGTCTAAGAGCTATCTCTTACTTGAACCTTCAGTACAGTATTGTGGCAATTGTAGTGTTATGAGACTGAAAATCCCAATGTCCAGATTCACCAAAAATAAACCCAAAATGCCTTTAAAAATGCAGATAAGAATCCGCTCGATGCATTCCTAAGAGAGTGGCCTCCACCCCTCCCACACTAACTATGTAAGAGTAGACAATATGCAAAGTTTTTTTTTTTAAATTACCACTACCAGTCATAAACTTTGTCAACTACTGTATTACTTATTTATTTAGCGACATGTTTCGAGGGTTATACCTTATCTTCAGGCTAAATGGCATTACAAAAACAACTTTACAATAAGGTCATATTGATGTTACATAGTCTTTTCGTAAATGTTGTGGTCATCCTGTGGAAGAAGAGAAAACTTAGTAAGAGGCGATTCCACATCGTTTCAGTTGTGTGGCTGGATTTGTGATTTACTGTCCGAAAGGTCACAGTTCGTAGTAATTGATGGGAAGAATTTGAGTAAAACAAGAGTAACAAGTCATTTGGTATGAGGGGTAACCACAGCTGTGATGATGCATCTCAAATGATGAAAATCACTACAGTTGCAGCAAAATGATTTATTAATCATGACTAAATTCTTGACATTATAGTCACAATTTCAGGTAACAAACTTGACCTAAAGAAGATACAAGAGGCGTAATTAGAGCTATCGTAATTAATACAATATTGATTAGCAAATGACGTACACGGATCTTTCGCTGCATAATGTCCTTAAAATCTTTGTAAGGGTACATAACAGACATCCCCTATCTTTCTGCACAAAATTGGCATCAAAAGTATGCAAATGTCATGAATAAAGTAGCCAGTGTAAACAGAAAAAAACTGCAATCCTTGAAACAAAAAAATTTTGAGTGGGAATCAGCACCATAAAGCATGTAAAAGACCCACCAACCAATGTGCGAAAACCATATCGTTAAACATAAAAAAATATGCTACTATTAAATTTGTTGAACAACTTAAGAGAGTGCTAAAAGACACTAGGGTTTTTTTAGTAAATTCCTACCTATGAATCTTAGTGCACCAGTACCAGGAGTTACCTTAAACATTCATAAACCAAAAACACCAGTGAGGTCCATTGTTAATGCACCATCGTGGAGTGGGATAGGATACTGAAAAAATTTTGGGTCAATACAGTAAACTTTAGATTACCCGTGGTAATCTGGGACTTGAAATTTGCGTATAATCGAATTTCGCTGGCAATCTGCAATAGAGTAGACAGTAACGTATCAGAGTTGTTAAAAAAGAAGATCATAGTTAAAACCATTAATGTTTACAATAAATTATACTTCACTCATCATAATACATGTGAAAATTCGGTTCTTCCAACGAATACAGTACAATCGTATTTCAAAGCACCTTACACTACTTTGAAACAAACTGAGCGAGGTGGTGCAGCGATTAGCACCCTGGACTCTAACTCGGGTCGACGGCGTTTCAAACCCGCGTCTGACCATACAGATTTAGGTTTTTCGTGATTTCACCAAGTCGCTCTAGACAGGCCGGGATGGATCTTTTGGAAGGGCATGGTTGATTTCCTTCCTCGTCCTTGCCACAATCGGAGCTTGTGCTCCGTCTCTAATGACTTCGAAGACGATGGAGCGTTAAACCCAAATTTCCTTGCTCCTTCCTTTTGAAACAGAATACAGTCCAGCTCCTTAAGTGTTCAAGCAACGCGTTGTTTACTACACTCGTATTGTAAAATGAGACTACTGCTCACCTGCGACCACTCCGAAGTAAATGGAAACTTTTCAGCAGAAAAAACGGGAGAAATAGGCCGTAGCTAATCTGAAAAGTGG
Organism: Schistocerca serialis cubense; assembly: GCF_023864345.2. Lineage (NCBI taxonomy): Eukaryota > Metazoa > Arthropoda > Insecta > Orthoptera > Acrididae > Schistocerca > Schistocerca serialis. The sequence continues at coordinate 119,727,418 of NC_064645.1, read as the reverse complement.
ATAATACGCTCGTGGATAAACGAGAGTTTATTGTATTTGATTCGACGTTACTTATGTCCCATTTATCATAATTTCAAGAAAAGGGACCGTCTTATCCCATATTGTGTCTCTTGACATTAAGAATGTGTGTACCAGTATCCCCAAAGGTGAGGTGTTTAACATGGTTGCACTGAATCTTCACACGCACAGTGGTAAACCAAGCGATAAAATAAAAGATGATGTGCTACAATTACTTGAGGAATTCCTGGATCACCATTATTTTAGATTTGGTGACCTGTATTACTGGCAGCAGGGGGGTGTTTGTAACATCTCCGTTTTATTATCCCGACCTGATCTGATCGAATAGCAGTCCAATATTTATTATTAACACGACCGTGAACCTAATGGGGCTGGTAATCGGAATTGACTGCTACGGAAGTTGTTACTTTCCAGTTCGTCCTGTTCAATACTATAATACTGAATGTCTAGTAATAAGGAACACCAACACAGTTTTACTAATTACGAACTTATATTCTTCTCAAAACACAAAAAAGGAGACAGCCACTGCCTTCATCATACATATCTAATTACGGCTAAACTCAGCACAGGCTTTCTTCATTTTCCATTATCGTCACACGCTAATCCATCACTGCATCCAACACTGCAATCCAAGGTTAGGGCGGCGCGGTAGACGCGAAACCAAATATCGGCACTAGTAACGTCACTGATCACTTCCATAATGATACTTTTTCACTTTCCTGGTATTAATCTACACTCCTGGAAATTGAAATAAGAACACCGTGAATTCATTGTCCCAGGAAGGGGAAACTTTATTGACACATTCCTGGGGTCAGATACATCACATGATCACACTGACAGACCCACAGGCACATAGACACAGGCAACAGAGCATGCACAATGTCGGCACTAGTACAGTGTATATCCACCTTTCGCAGCAATGCAGGCTGCTATTCTCCCATGGAGACGATCGTAGAGGTGCTGGATGTAGTCCTGTGGAACGGCTTGCCATGCCATTTCCACCTGGCGCCTCAGTTGGACCAGCGTTCGTGCTGGACGTGCAGACCGCGTGAGACGACGCTTCATCCAGTCCCAAACATGCTCAATGGGGGACAGATCCGGAGATCTTGCTGGCCAGGGTAGTTGACTTACACCTTCTAGAGCACGTTGGGTGGCACGGGATACATGCGGACGTGCATTGTCCTGTTGGAACAGCAAGTTCCCTTGCCGGTCTAGGAATGGTAGAACGATGGGTTCGACGACGGTTTGGATGTACCGTGCACTATTCAGTGTCCCCTCGACGATCACCAGTGGTGTACGGCCAGTGTAGGAGATCGCTCCCCACACCATGATGCCGGGTGTTGGCCCTGTGTGCCTCGGTCGTATGCAGTCCTGATTGTGGCGCTCACCTGCACGGCGCCAAACACGCATACGACCATCATTGGCACCAAGGCAGAAGCGACTCTCATCGCTGAAGACCACACGTCTCCATTCGTCCCTCCATTCACGCCTGTCGCGACACCACTGGAGGTGGGCTGCACGATGTTGGGGCGTGAGCGGAAGACGGCCTAACGGTGTGCGGGACCGTACCCCAGCTTCATGGAGACGGTTGCGAATGGTCCTCGCCGATATCCCAGGAGCAACAGTGTCCCTAATTTGCTGGGAAGTGGCGGTGCGGTCCCCTACCTCACTGCGTAGGATCCTACGGTCTTGGCGTGCATCCGTGCGTCGCTGCGGTCCGGTCCCAGGTCGACGGGCACGTGCACCTTCCGCCGACCACTGGCGACAACATCGATGTACTGTGGAGACCTCACGCCCCACGTGTTGAGCAATTCGGCGGTACGTCCACCCGGCCTCCCGCATGCCCACTATACGCCCTCGCTCAAAGTCCGTCAACTGCACATACGGTTCACGTCCACGCTGTCGCGGCATGCTACCAGTGTTAAAGACTGCGATGGAGCTCCGTATGCCACGGCAAACTGGCTGACACTGACGGCGGCGGTGCACAAATGCTGCGCAGCTAGCGCCATTCGACGGCCAACACCGCGGTTCCTGGTGTGTCCGCTGTGCCGTGCGTGTGATCATTGCTTGTACAGCCCTCTCGCAGTGTCCGGAGCAAGTATGGTGGGTCTGACACACCGGTGTCAATGTGTTCTTTTTTCCATTTCCAGGAGTGTATTACATAGGGGTCTAACCACGGCGATGGCGACACCCTTCTCCGTCAAAGACCCTATTTCAACAATGGCCTTCACACACACATATACCCGCCAACCACACTGGCGCATCTTGACACTCGTTCTCTCAACACGTCACAATCGATTGTTCGCCCTATCGACCTGTGCCAAGTGCAAAGTTATAGTAAGGGCCTATGGACCCCTTACATGTTGCCGTGGGATCGCCGCTAGCGTATTCTGCGGCTAATATTTTTATCAGATTAAGACAAGGCTTCCTCAATATTCCAAAAAATAGTAAGCTGGGACTGCTACATGGTTGACCTATTATTGCTCTACTGGGTTCCCAAGGAAGATTGTATGCGTCTAGTAGATGCTTTAAAAATCCAACACTCCTGTATTCAGTTCACGGTGCAAAATACTAATCAAGGGAAAATCCCTTATTTAGATTTGCTTGTTAAATTAAACAGGAACCAAATTAGATACTATATCGAAAAGAGACTACTACTGACTATGTCATCCACAATGATTCGAACCATCCCCACACGAGCTAGAGCATACGAGATACCATAGCGCCCCATATACCGCCAAAATATCGGTAAGGGATGGCAAAGTATTAGGTGCTAATAATGTTATATCTGCTTTTTTTCGTACCCAAGTGTTTTGCCCCTCTATTAGACCTGAAGAGATGTCGGGATCAGACCCCTTTAATTATCTGGCTGTTGATGGTATTTGTTGTGATTGTTGTCAAGTAAAATGTGTTGGTCAGACAGGGAAAAGTTCTAATGTTGGGTTTAAAGAACGTACCTACAAGACAAAATCGAAAACGGCACTCAGTGCACACCTTCACGCCAAGGGGTTCTCCACTATTAATGTTTTCAAAAATCGAAAAACTGAGTAAACTGCATAGGGGATATTTGCTTAACATTTTAGAAGAGGTAGAAATAATGAGATGTACCCTAACACTATTCCTGAGTTTACCCTCAATCGGAAAGTAAGGTTAGTCACCATACCCTTTCCGCAAATCGAGTTTGGCAATTCAAAACACGCAAGGGGCCCGTGAGGAGGAAGGCGAGGGGGCGTGGCGCATAATAAATAAGTTACCCCTATTCCTATGCCTTTTGTGACATTATTTCCATCCTCCTTCTCTGGTTAACATTTTCACGTCACTGTAATATCTGAGCCGTGTGCGGCTCGCGTTAGTGGCGTTGGTAGGTTGGCATCGGGTAATAGGGATTGTTGCCTCTCGTTTTCTTCTTGTATTTACTGGCGCCACTACGTTTGCTAGCGTTGTCTCTCCAGCAGCGTTTATCGATATCAGTGCCGAACTTAAACAATGTGAGGCGTTGGCCGTCTTGTTCGCGCTGGAGAAGTATCGCTTTGATCTCGAGCATAAAGTATTTCAGCTAGAAACCGACAATCAAGCAATAAGCTGGATGCTAGCAGGCCGCGTAAAACTGGCCGTATCGCCAGGTGGGTAGTACGCACTTCAGCGTTTCAGTTCGAGGGTAAACACGTTAAAGGGTCTGAGAATGTGCTCGTGGACGTCCTCAGCCGTATGTTCAGTCAACATCCATCTAGTGAGCGCGTCCAAGAAATGGAAGAAGGCAATGTTAGTTGTGTCGTGTTAGGCGGTATTCCTCATTTGTTTAGTGACGTTGCTGACCATAAGGATCAGGACCCCACTTGGGGACCGGTTAAGGAACGGCTGTCGGAGGGGGAACCTTTGGATGGATACGTCATCAGGAAAGGCATTTTGTGTAAAAGGGTGGGACGTGCCAAGGAGTCGAAGATCTGTCTACCAGCCACCCTGGTATGCCCCGTTTTCCATTACTTTCCCAACTCGTTGATTGGCGGGCATTTGGGAAACTATAAGAAAAAGTGGCTCTGAACCCTATGGGACTTAATATCTGAGGTCATCAGTCCCCTAGAACTTAGAACTACTTAAACCTAACTAACCTAAGGACATCACACACATCCATGCCTGAGGCAGGATTCGAACCTTCGACAGGATTTTTGGAAGGATGTCACGTGTTTTCCGGGTCGGGTGTGTCGGCAGTTCTGTTGGGACAGAGCAACAGAGAGGTCCGGCAGCGCTAGGACAGCCCGGGACTGCTGGCGGCACTCAGGCATTGCTGGATTGCGGGGCTGTAGTTGCGAGGACCACAACCTCATTGTCCACCCACCTAGGACGTTGAGTTGAGTGAACAGTAACCCAGTAGTGAAACCTCCACTATTTTGAGATCATTCCGTTTGTTCGTGCGTTGCTGCCTGCAGGGTCGCTGTGACGAAGAGCAATGAGTGGAGTGTTTGGAGTTGGCAAAACTAATTAGCAATCCTCCACTTCTTATTATTAATCATTGAATTCCTTGTGTTTATTCATCAAGTTCAACCAGTGGTATTTTTCTGCCTAGTGGCCACTAACGCTCCACTTCCATGCCATGGAGGTTAGCGTATTTTCGCGGCAGTGTACTTTTCTTCACCTTGCTGCTGCTGTCTGGTAATGCGTGTCGTTCTACAGCCTCCTTGAATGTGGTTCGGAATTTTTGTTCTTTTGGACTACCTTGGTCATAGTGGTTCCTTCTGCTACTGAATGTTCTAAACACCGGATTCTGAAGACGCAGTGTTGTCCGCCGGTTTCGCCTTGCCTGGTTATTCCATTGTTGTGTTGGTTACCAGACGTTAGGTAGATTTTGCAAGTGTGTTGGTCTGTGTTTAAACTGTCACTAGTCTGAGTTGCCATCCGGTTAAGTGAATACAACTCTTGGCTGCCTGTCTCGTCAGTTATGATGTTGGGTGACTTTTCCCAGGCCAATCCCTCAAGCAGTGTCTGAGACCTACTTCTCTCTTTTTTGATCAGATTGTGATGATTGTGTTTTTCTTTTTTAAAAATTTTTTTTACTGTGTCTTGTAGAAGTAAACTGTTCTTAAAAATCTGTTATCCAGGCCTTCAGCCGTTAAATTGTTTTTGAATTATTACTATTGGGGCCTTCAGCCAACAAATAATTTGAATTTCTGGTCAATAAGGCCTTCAGCCGTGAGTGCAACTTGTTTACGAATTTCTTATTAGACATTGTGTCTTAACACTCAAATTTGATGTTTGTTCCTTATTGTTAACCTTATTTGCAATTGGTTCCAAATAAAGTGTAATAAAAATAAAAAAAATAAAAACAAAAACTGAGCAAACAACGGTAACTGAGTAAGGCCCCGTCCACACCGAATCCTCCCTTCCCTAAATCCCATGTATCAATATCTTTTTGTTAATTTCAATGCTGTTAAGACCAACTATCCTGATTTTTTGTTGTGTACACAAATTTCCATATATTTCAATGCCTACCCACATTTATAAATCTGTTTAGTTTGGCAATTTGCCACTGCTTTTCGAGTTTGTTTGTGGCCTCTGGCCCACTATTTTGGTTCCCCTGGTTCTGCGCATGGCCTGCTGTGCATTCTTCCTAGGATGGGGCCTGCTCATTCAGTCTATGTTGTACTAGTGGTGCTGGCTGCTGCACCTGAGAAATCGTACCACATTCGTCCGCTAAGCTCATTTAGGTTGGGGCGTCTTTTCCAAGTTTTGTGATGCTGATTCTTATTCAACCATTTTTGTTTCTCGGGCTATGTTTTAGTTGCACTGGCTATTTTATTCATGACGCTTGCGTACTTTATGACACCATTTTTGTGCAAGAAGATACGGGACGTCAATTATTTACCCTTACTAAGATTTTAGGGACATTACCAAATGAAAAAGATTTAGACAAGGTCCTTATACCTCACTTGCTTACCAACGTTATATTTGATAACGTAGTTCTCAGCGGGACTCATCAGCAGAAGCAGCATTTTCCTGAAGATGGCGACCAGCTGGATCGCCGAAATATCGAGTCAAGTCGATTTTAGGATCCGGCAGCAAACCCGAAGAGACTTTCGAAACGTTATATTAATTTGATAGTTCCTACTTGAAGATAGTTCTAATTAAGATTTTTGTATCTTGCTTAGATCAACAGTTTGCTTCTTGAAGAAGTAATCATAATGTTACCAAAGTAGTCTTGATTAATTAATCATTTTGGCGCACCTGTAGGGGTTTTCATCGTTTCAAATAAAACAGAAGTGATATCTGGTGCTCCTCAAGGAAGTGTTACTGGCTTCTGCTGTTCCTGATCTATATGAACTATTTAGGAAACAATCTAAGCAGCCCTCTTACACTGTTTGCAGATGATGCTGTCATTTACCATCTCGTAAAGTCATCAGGAGACCGAAACCAGTGGGTAAATGGTTTAGACAAGGTATCTATGTGATGTGAAAAGTGGCAATTTTTTCCAAAAAATGAGTGGTGTGAAGTCGTCCACGTGAGTATTTAAAGGAAACCGCTAAGTTTCGGTTACACGATAAATCGCACAAATCTCGGGAGTGTCAACTGAATTGCAACGATCGGATAGATAATGTCGTGGGAAAGCGAACCAGAGACTTCATTTTATTCAAAAATGGTTCAAATGGCTCTGAGCACTATGGGACTTAACATCTATGGTCATCAGTCCCCTAGAACTTAGAACTACTTAAACCTAACCAACCTAAGGACAGCACACAACACCCAGCCATCACGAGGCAGAGAAAATCCCTGACCCCGCCGGGAATCGAACCCGGGAACCCGGGCGTGGGAAGCGAGAACGCTACCGCACGACCACGAGATGCGGGCTTCATTTTATTGGGAGAACACTTAACATGGTATGAAGGCTTTCACGACCGGATGACATATCTTCTGGTAAACCTTCCGGGATGTAAGGTCGTGGTCCATGACGAGATTACGATCGATAGTTAAGTTTATCTCTGACAAAGATTATCTCTGCATATCACGTGTAACTCTGGTCACGCCCACTTTCTACGATATATAAGTCGCTCTCAGACGTCCGACCCGTCAGTCGGCAAGACTCACCGGAGGAGAAACACCCCTCTGAAGATGTCAAGCGCAGCTCTGGACGAAACGTAAGGAGCTAAAGAGTTTCATGGACCACGACCTTTCATCCCGGAAGGTTTACCAGAAGATAGAACACTTAACAGTTGCAGCAGGTCTATTAAAGAGACTGCCTACATTACGCTTGCCCGTGCTCTTCTAGAGTATTGCTGGGCCTATATGAGATCCACATCTGACGGAGGACATAGAAAAATTTCAAAGGAGTGCAGTTAGTTTTGTATTATTGCGATATAGGAGAGAAAGTATCACTGGTATGATACTCGCGTTGAGTGTGCCAAGTATTAAAAAAAAAAAAAGGCGTTTTTGGTTGCGGCGGCATAGTTTTACGGAATTCCAATCTCCAGCATTCATTCCTGTACACGAAAATATTTTTTAACGTCCGCTTTCAGAGGGAGTAACGCTTATCGTAATGAAATAAGAAAGATCAAAAGATTTAAGTGTTCGTTTCTGCCGCGCGCTGTTCTAGAGTGGAACGGTTGAGAAAGAGCTTGAAGGAGGTTCGACGAATCCTCTGCCGGCAACTTAAGTGTGAATTGCAGAATAGTAATGCAGATGTAAAATGGTTCAAATGACTCTGAGCTCTTTGGGACTTAACATCTGGGGTCATCAGTCCCCTAGAACTTATAACTACTTAAACCTAACTAACCTAAGGACATCACACGCATCCACGTCCGAGGCAGGATTCGAACCTGCGACCGTAGCGGTCGCGCGGTTCCAGACTGAAGCGCCTAGAGCCGCTCGGTCACACCGGCCGGCCATGCAGATGGAGATGAATTCCGTTAACGATACCACGGCACCTACAAAAGTGTCACATTAGAGCTAGATGATCTGAGTAGAAGGGGCTTGGTAGCAAAGTAATTGGAGATTTGTGGTAAGGTCTTATGTGAACAAACTACTGAGGTCATCGGTCCCTAAGCTTACTTAATCTAACTTAAACTTACTTACGCCTAAGACCGCAAGGCTACTCCACTCCGCGCGGCGACTTGGGAGCATGGATTGAAGTGCAGCGTGCTATTTTGCGAGACATGTGTGGCCGCGAGTGTGGTTTTTGTTTTTCACGCTCTTCTACGCTATTACTTGGCTAGTACCCAATCTCCACCTCAGAAAATATGAAACACCAGCAGATAAAAATACGATAACATACAGAACAAAGTGCTGACTGGAATACATGCTTTGAAAACATGAAGGTAACAGGGTAAAATGCCACTTGTCAGAAAAGAAACTCCACTCGTACGGGTAAAGAAATCAGTAGATGGAAAAGGATTGTAGCCCCTCCTCGACGTTACTTAATCTGTACATTGAGCAAACAGTAAAGGAAACCAAGGGAAAATTTGGAAGGAGTATTTGCAGTTTAAGGAGAAGATACAAAAACTTCGAGTTTTGCCGATGGCATTTCAGTTCTGTCAGAGACGGCAAAGTACACAGAAGACAGTTGAACGGAACAGACAGTATCTAGAAAAGAGTTTATAAGATGAACATCAACAAAAGTAAAACAAGAGTAATAGAATGTATTCGAATTCAAACAGCGGATACTGATAGATCAGGAAAAGAGACGCCAAAATTAGTAGATGAGCTTTCGTGTTTGAACTACTAAATAACTGATGATGATGGAAGCAGAGAGGATGTAAAATTTAAAGTAACAACAGCAATAAAAGCGTTTATGAAAAAGGGAAGTCTGTTAATATTGAATATAAATTTAAATATCGGGAAATATTTTCTGATGGTATTTACATGGGCTGTTGCCTTTCTTTTATTTTCTATTATCAGAGTGACTTGGTATTATCATAAAACTTCAGAATACCGTAGTCAAATCAACGTGTAATATAAGCCGCAAATGTGAAAAAAGATTAATTATGACAACAGAATAATAAATAAAAAGAGAAAGAAAAAAAACCCTCGAGAATATACCTGAAAACCCACTGCACAGTTCTCATGCTATGTATCAACATAATTTTAGATTTAATTTTTATATTTTATTACTTTTTTAAAATTTTCATTTATTTTGTACTTTTTATATATATATATATTTTTTACATAGAATTTAAAAGCAGGAAGACAGCGAAATAAGATTATAGTCTAAGCCGTAAACTAAGCCTTCAGTCTAGAGAAAAATTTCAAATTTATTGCAAGGATTATACACGCTCATGTGTGTATGTACTTCATCTACACCCGTAACACAACAGAATTGGAGCGATGCTGAGGCAAAACACGAAACAAAACGACAGGGAAACTAGGAGAGAACAAGCCGAAGCAAAACAGATAGGAGCATTCATAACAAGGCAAATATCTATAATCAAGAAGACGAAATTAATCAACACATTGGCGACGAAACACAAGATTCAACATGTTGGCGAAGAGGTCTCGATATCTAGGCAGATGCAAGCTTGTCCAATAGGCCGTGATATTGTATGCGCCTAAAGGACATGTGATCTTCCCCCATGCCTTCTACGACGTATTGAGCGAAGTGACCTGGCAACCACATTTTGGTATGGCTTTTCGACCGTGGAAAGAAGGAAGAATCTGGGTGCAATATGATGTCCGTAGTGTATACAGTCTCAGATGATCGAGTAAGGCCAATTGTGGCCTCATCCAAGACCAGTTTACCATATGATCTCGACAAGTAAAACGATGTTGTATCGTGTCTGTACACGTTTAACGACTGCATGAATCTGTGTCGCTAAGCCCAATACTGAAAAGTCGCTCGATACCACGAGGACGCTATGCACATAGGCAAAATCGGAAGGCTGATATTGGTCCAAATTGTCATCCAGTTTGTTTTCGGCGATCCTCTTTCAACGAGATTCGAGCAATAAACTCCTTCTCAATGAGTCTCTATAAGTTTCATGGTAAGGACGGGTCTCCATGAAATGTCAGCCCCTAAATAGCTCGCCGCAATATAGTATTCACGAATGTGTTTCAACTTGAAATTTATGCGACCAATATTAATAAGGGGGAGGGGGTCACAACTAACAGAACGATAACAAAGAAATGAACGGGACATGACTGTGTGAGTTTCTTGAGTTATCGTCAAAACATACGTACCACATATAGCATCGGGGTCTTCCTTCGTATATCAGACAGGCACAACTTCCCCCATCCCCCCTCCCCCCCCCCCCCTTACAGGAACGAGGCGTCGACACCACCTCATACCGTAAGCGAAAGATATGACGTTTCCATAAGAAACGACCAGACATTTGTTGTAATTTCTTCGCTATCATCGAGGAAAACGGATAAATTTGGGCTACGTAATAAGCTTTGCATAAGGCATATTGTATCCAGTATTCGGACTTTGTGGAGCAGAAGAATGCCTTTCATGTTATAGTATTGCTTCCAGAATTTTGTGCGTAACAGACTTCAAGCTGAGCGTCGTCATTTTGAATGGACAATGATCAATGATGATTCCGAGAGACGTATGTATGCCAATCCATTGCAGTAGCCCATGGAACAGCCGCGTCATAAAGGATGGAACTGAAACATGGACGATAAACAGCACAAACAAGAAGAGTATAGAATCAACTGAAATGTGTTGCTGCAGAAGAATACTAAAGTCTAGACTGGTATATTGAATAACTAGTAATTAGGTACTTAATCGAATTGCGGAAAAAAGAAATTTGTGGCATAACTTGACCAAAAGAAGGGTAGGTTCACAGGACGCATCTTGTGTCACCAAGGAATCGTCAATTTGCTAATGGAAGGAAGTATGAAGGAAGGAAAGGAAGATAAAAGTTGTATGGGGAGACTGCGGCTTCACTGCAGTAAACGCCTAGAAATGGACATAGCTTGCAATAGTTCTGCAGAGATGAAGAGGTTTACACAGAACGGACCATTGTGGAGGTGGACAGCTAAAAAGAACCTGTCTTCAGACTGAAGACCACAACTATAACAACAACAACATAAACAGATATCCGCAATAACAATGACTATGAGGATAAATGTTAAAGGACGGTGTCATTATTACGATTTTCGTGAATTTGTTCATTACAAGCGACCAATAATAATTATTATTGTGTAAGTCATCATTATTACACATTCGGGACGGAATGCCTATATACTGGCATTAATGCGCAGTATCCTGGAGACGGTAGTTGTGTAGTTGAAATCTGCAAAGGCGATCTTCCTGATTTTGCACAAAATGCGAAAAATCAGTAGGACTACCGTGTCGCCATCCCGCTTCAGTCGTACTAGCAGCAGTCTTACGACTGATTCATTCCTGTTTCATCAACATTAACAGCGGTCACATTCTTAATTATTGAAAGGTGCCACAAAGTAACATGAAGGATGTTCTAGGATACTTAATCCATTGAAATCTTCGCTTAATGGTGTGACTTCCGTTTGTGTATCACAAAATAATGTTCGGTATAAAATCAGTGACACTATCATCGTTTCTCTTAAAAGTATTTACAAGCACACGTTGCAGGGTTTATTATATTGAGAAGTTTCTCATGTCAACATGATTAATACTACAGACAGCTGACCGAGCGAGGTGGCGTAGTGGCTAGACACTGGACTCGCATTCGGGAGGACGACGGTTCAATCCCGCTTCCGGCCATCCTGTTTTAGGTTTTCCGTGATTTCCCTAAATCGCTCCAGGCAAATGCTGGGATGGTTCCTTTGAAAGGGCACGGCCGACTTCCTTCCCCATCCTTCCCTAATCCGATGAGACCGATAACCTCGCTGTCTGGTCTCCTTCCCCAAAACAACCAACCAACCAACAGATAGCTGATCTATGTTTGATTCAGCAACTATGTAGCAGTGTGCTAGATGTGGCCACAGCTTGTAACAGGATTAAATTTTAGATCGGAGTGATGAGGAAATATCTCGAGAAAATCTCCAAAATATGTTATAGTTATTATAAATAGAAATCTGTAACTTAATAAACGTATCATTAGTATCTGTTAAAACTCTATTAATACGTGGTCATGAGCGGCCTATGAAATGTGTATCACAAGGTCAGACTTCAGCAGACAAAATTCGGGCCAGGCGCAAACCTACCGTCACTACTCCAGTACATCCATTACATTATCGTAATTTCCGCGGATGCTGTTAAAAGACATGTGGATACGGTATGGATACGGATAGCATTTTTCTTCTCTGCAAACCTCTTCCTATAGCAATTGCAGACAGTGTAAATCAAATTCAGGCGAACTCTGAACAACAACTGGCCTCTGCTGTTTCCCGCAATGCCCAATCTCTGAGCCGCAGTGCAAGTAATTCGGTTTACCATCAGCGAGGGTACTATTCATTGCTTACGTTGGTGGAACACTTCTGGGAAGCCGGCCAGATTAGAGTTCAAAGCCCTGTATCACTCCGCATTAATCGGATAGACGGAAGAGCCTTATCGGCTTAAGAGACTTCTGGCCGCACAGGGAATATCTTAGTCCCTTACGAGCCTCGCTGTGTTCATGAAACTTAACTCCTGTGTAAGCCTTCGCTGTTGTGTGTGGAGCCTGATAATGGAAGCTTACTCAGTTATCGCCTGTGAGAAAATCTCTTGCTTTGACTCCTACCTAGCTCTTTCTACCGCGTTTCCCTGCATATAGACCCGATCTATAAGATTCACCGAATTTCAGGCTAAACATTTGAGCCTTTGAAATGCCACATTTCTTAAATGATGTAGCAACAATCTCAACCTTGATATTATACAGATACATGCTTCTCCAGTAGCTCGTTTGTTCAGTCTACCTATTTGTGTCATATTGTGCTCTCAAGGCACTATCCATTGGTTCCCCTCGTCCCTTATGGCAACTTTGAAGGATCTGTTAATGCGTAACCTCTCCCTCACTTGTAGACCACCGAGCGAGGTGGCGCAGTGGTTAGACACTGGACTCGCATTCGGAAGGACGAGGGTTCAATCCCGCGTCCGGCCATCCTGATTTGGGTTTTCCGTGATTTCCCTAAATCACTCCAGGCAAATGCCGGGATGGTTCCTCTGAAAGGGCACGGCCGACTTCCTTCCCCATCCTTCCCTAATCCGATGAGACCGATGACCACGCTTCCTTCCCCAAACCAACCAACCAACCAACTTATAGACCTTAATGACAGTGAAAAATTAAACCGCGTGTACCTAATGGAAATTTGGGAAAAGCAATCGTCACCGAAGTTAATCTGTCGGCAAAGAGGGAGGAAAGGGTTACATCTAAATGAAAGGAAAAATGCAAATGAAACTGGTGGAAATTAATTTTGAAAAGGGGTAAAGTTAATGAAGAAAGTAAATGTGCGGCCGTTACGTTAACAATTAACTAGCGGTAATTAGATATTTGAGATTTGGGGGAAATTACGGTCGCCAGTCCTATGGACAATTACTATAGTAACTGAAAAAGAAAGGTTATTATACATATAATTAGCACTAGAAGCGTGGCAACTGAAGGTTGACACGTGTAGTGTGAAAACTGAAAGTTTGTCAGAAGTAATAAATTTCGCTACACTCTGACTTAATTTAGCAAAAGAATTAATAAAACCGGAAAACTGAAAGTTAATTTAGTGACTGAAATTAATAGTGAGCTTTGTTTCTGAAGCACATCGAAATTCAGTAAAATACGGTTACTCTTGGGCTACCTCAACAATCATTTCAAAAGCTACTTGAACCTACGCGATTTAGAAATAAGAGATTTAACTTTGAACTTGAATTAAATGATTCTGAACAATTAACAATAGTAAAATTTAGTACGTACCAAGCTGAGCTGCAGTCACAGGTAAGCTAAAATACACTCCTGGAAATGGAAAAAAGAACACATTGACACCGGTGTGTCAGACCCACCATACTTGCTCCGGACACTGCGAGAGGGCTGTACAAGCAATGATCACACGCACGGCACAGCGGACACACCAGGAACCGCGGTGTTGGCCGTCGAATGGCGCTAACTGCGCAGCATTTGTGCACCGCCGCCGTCAGTGTCAGCCAGTTTGCCGTGGCATACGGAGCTCCATCGCAGTCTTTAACACTGGTAGCATGCCGCGACAGCGTGGACGTGAACCGTATGTGCAGTTGACGGACTTTGAGCGAGGGCGTATAGTGGGCATGCGGGAGGCCGGGTGGACGTACCGCCGAATTGCTCAACACGTGGGGCGTGAGGTCTCCACAGTACATCGATGTTGTCGCCAGTGGTCGGCGGAAGGTGCACGTGCCCGTCGACCTGGGACCGGACCGCAGCGACGCACGGATGCACCCCAAGACCGTAGGATCCTACGCAGTGCCGTAGGGGACCGCACCGCCACTTCCCAGCAAATTAGGGACACTGTTGCTCCTGGGGTATCGGCGAGGACCATTCGCAACCGTCTCCATGAAGCTGGGCTACGGTCCCGCACAACGTTAGGCCGTCTTCCGCTCACGCCCCAACATCGTGCAGCCCGCCTCCAGTGGTGTCGCGACAAGCGTGAATGGAGGGACGAATGGAGACATGTCGTCTTCAGCGATGAGAGTCGCTTCTGCCTTGGTGCCAATGATGGTCGTATGCGTGTTTGGCGCCGTGCAGGTGAGCGCCACAATCAGGACTGCATACGACCGAGGCACACAGGGCCAACACCCGGCATCATGGTGTGGGGAGCGATCTCCTACACTGGCCGTACACCACTGGTGATCGTCGAGGGGACACTGAATAGTGCACGGTACATCCAAACCGTCATCGAACCCATCGTTCTACCATTCCTAGACCGGCAAGGGAGCTTGCTGTTCCAACAGGACAATGCACGTCCGCATGTATCCCGTGCCACCCAACGTGCTCTAGAAGGTGTAAGTCAACTACCCTGGCCAGCAAGATCTCCGGATCTGTCCCCCATTGAGCATGTTTGGGACTGGATGAAGCGTCGTCTCACGCGGTCTGCACGTCCAGCACGAACGCTGGTCCAACTGAGGCGCCAGGTGGAAATGGCATGGCAAGCCGTTCCACAGGACTACATCCAGCATCTCTACGATCGTCTCCATGGGAGAATAGCAGCCTGCATTGCTGCGAAAGGTGGATATACACTGTACTAGTGCCGACATTGTGCATGCTCTGTTGCCTGTGTCTATGTGCCTGTGGTTCTGTCAGTGTGATCATGTGATGTATCTGACTCCAGGAATGTGTCAATAAAGTTTCCCCTTCCTGGGACAATGAATTCACGGTGTTCTTATTTCAATTTCCAGGAGTGTACAGTAACAAAACTCGCACTCTTAATTTGTGCTTGTGTAATCTAAATATTGTAGCCAGCTATGAAAACATTAACTGTACTTTGAAATTAAAGCAGTGAAATCGAATGATATTACTTTAATGCTGGCGTTTGAATTTCAACGACACTCGGGTTCATTCCGGAAAAGGAAGGGACCCTGCAAGGTAATGCAATTGGGACAATGAGCAACAAAGGTTCATGCTACATTGCTGTAATTTAGTGAGAAAAATTTAACAGTTTGAAAAGCTGAGGTCTGCCATACAGTTCTAAAACTTTATGTGCTAGCAGTCTTCCTTGTTGGTTGATTGAAGGTTTGAAGTCGTCGATCGAGGAGGTGGCGACAGTAACCCATTGTCGGCCGTCACAGTTGCAGAAGCTGGATGTTGGCGCGCCTTCTTCTCGACACGGTCTCCAGCCGAAATGGGCTCTTGATGTGTGCCAGCCAACGCTTCCCGTCCGCGACACCATGTCAGAAACTAACATAGCAAGTCGAGCGCAATTACATGCTGCCAAACCCCGAAAGCGCGGCAACTCGCGGGAGCGTTACACAACACACCTGCTCCACTGCACTGCTCCAGCCAGACCCTCTCTGCCCGCGCTCCACGCGGCAGATTTAACACTACCAAAGATCCTAAACACTTTGGTTCTCCACACGACCTATCGATGTATTCGTTCGATAGCATAGTTTTCCCTAGGCAAGACCCAGCGTAAAAATACAAATAATATTCACAAAACAAACCAATTATACATCGACATAAATACATATATATACAAATAGTAAAACAATTACAATATACAAAGACACAGAAATGTTATACCTTCAGGTAACAAAATAAGGAAAAAAATTGCAGTGCAATAGATGGAAATAGGAGGATATGCATTTCCGGCGTTACAAATGCCGACGTCAAATCATTTGAGCTGAGATATCAAGACTCGAGGTATACTACATTATGCTCCCAACTGATGAATAATGTAACGTTTGCGTGAGATTCTACCTGGTCTCCCCTTCAAACTGTCTTAAACCAAGTCTTCATCCGATCTTGCCCAATCAGTCCATGCATGAACGGTGATAAACTTTCCTCGCATTTTCCTTTTTCTTTTTTTTTATTTCTCGCATTGGAAAACTAGCTCAGCAGGAATCTTGATTTCGTCTGAAAATCAAGTTAGTTAATCTGTGAATTAAAATTCAAGACTGCTTGCCTGTACAATTACAATTTTCACTCCCCTTCTTATCAACAGCTCAGTTACTTGGGACATCTGGTTGTGATATATTGTCCATATTTTTAATGTGTCTCACGTCAAACTGACTTGTTTTCCGTCACTGAACAGCAAGACGATGAAATTCAAGGAAATTCTGCTCACAGTTGTAGGCATCTTTGGACATGTCTTATATTCATTTACAAGTTACATTCCATTTTATGTACTTTAACGGCCAGTTATATATTTTCTTTGAAATCATTACGTTCTTTTCTACATCTGTATCATTACTCTGCAATTCACAGTTAAGTGCCTGGCGAAGGGTTCATCGAACCACATTCGAGCTATATCTGTACCGTTTCACTCTTGAAAGGCGCGCGAGAAAAACGAGCACTTAAATGTTTGTGTGTGAACTCTAATTTCTCTTATTTTATCGTGATGATCATTTCTCCCTATATGGGTGGGCACCAACAAAATATTTTCGCAATCTCAGGAGAAAGTTGGTGATTGAAATTTCACGAGAAGATACGCCGCAATGAAAAACGCTTATGTTTTAATGATTGTCAGCCCCCAGTCACTTACCATGTCAATGGCACTCTCTCCTCTATTTCGCGATAATACGAAATGAGGTGCCCTTCTTTGGACTTTTTTGCCGTCAGATGCGGATCCCACACTGCACTGTAGTAATCCAGAGGAGGCCGGAAAAGCTCTTTAATGGACCCACTGCATTTTCTAAGCGTTCTGCTAATAAATCGCAGTCTTTGGTTTACTTTCCCCACAACGTAATCTACGTGACTGTTCCAAATTAACGTATTCACAATTGTAATCCCAAAGTACCTAGTTGAATTTACAGCCTTTACATTGGTGTGATTTATCGTGTAACCGAAATTTAGCGAATTCCTTTCGGTACTCATGTGGATGACTTCACACTTTTCATTATTTAGAGACAATTGTTACTTTTCTCACCATACAGATATCTTGTCTAAATTGTTTTTGCAATTTGTTTCGATTTTCCGATGTCTTTTTTAGACGATAAGTGACAGCGTCATTTGCATACCATCAATGAGGGGTGTGCAAATTGTCTTCTATGTCATTTAGACCATGAACAGCAGAGGTCGATAACACTTCCTTGGGGAAAGCCAGATATTACTGCGAGGTGCCGGGGCTAGCAGTGTATTTAACACTAAATTCTAGAATCTACATATGTAAATGATGCTCTAAGCCCCCCTATTCTAACTCCGACTTTTGCTGTTGCACAAGGATTAAAAAATATACGCGAACTGACTGTAATCAACCCTGCAAGTGGAGTAGAAAAGAGCTTGGCACCTGCAATAATTTAATTTGATAAATAAGTTAAATAAAGGAAGGTTTCATTAACGTAGTGAGAAATGATGGGTTGCTCTACCGATTAACAGAATGAAAGTTCTGTCCAAAATAACAATATGATTTATTAAGACTAAACACAAAATAATAAACAAAAACACATGAAACATTTATAATACATCAAATTGGCTCAAATTGGATATACAAACAAACGCTGTGAAGGTGAAGTTGTCCCTAAACTAGATTGTGAGGTTTATGGCGAAGTGGTATGTGGAGCCAATTCCTTGCCACTCAAATCTTAAGAGAGACACACAGCTAACCCAACATTAATTGCTGCTACTCAAGACAGAACAAAGTTAGAAAAAAAACGAACAGGCGCGCTCTGCTGAGCTCTGATTATCACCTAGGAAAATCCCTATCTGCCGGTGCTGCGGATGTACATTACCAAACTGTCTTCTTAACTGCCAGAACACGATCTGGCGTACCGGAGGCGATGGCTGGTTGCTTCGACGTCCTCGACCGAAAGGCGAGAGCCGACTCCCAGAGCACCCGTACAGGCCGAACACCGAACATTCCCGCCCCCACCACAGTGGCCATGGTTAAACGTTCCAATCAGCAACTCTAAAACCGGCGGAAAATTCCACTCCATTGCCGGAGCACTACCATTCCACCAATGGAGATTCTTGGCGCCAATTTCTGCGCTGATTTTGCTACGTCACGGAGCTATGCCCTGAGCAAGCCAATCACAGTTACTATTTTGCAGAAAGCGCGGGAATTTTCCCGCCACAACTGCCTGGGTACAAAAGTCATTCCCACGCCTCGCTGGTAGCCCGCCAGAAAGTGTTTTCGCTAAGATTCTGCGAAGTAACGGAACCTCTAGCCCAGCCGCTACTCCAGACCCCTCCGGGCGTGTCTTTTGAAAATGTCGGCGTCTGCAAAGCATTCACTCAACTTCCTCACACCCGTCGGCTTAACCCTCTCCAGATCAGCAGACCCCGCCTGTCACCGGGCCACCCGGGTGACGAGAGACGCTGCGTGGGAAGTCCGCGTGTGAAGGAATAGCAACTTCTCACCGCATGCAATTAGAGACGAAAATTGTAAGATAGAAATATGAGAGGGGGCTCATGCCACCCCTCATTACTTCTGTTTTACTCGATGACGTTCCGTCAATTACTACGAACTGTGACAGCAGTTCTTATTTTGTCTTTTTGAACCATCAACTCTTACCAACTGACATCGGAATTCATCTGACCAGGTCACTGTTATCCAGTCGTCTATGATCCAACATTTATGCTCACGAGCGTAGGAGAGGCGCTGCAGGCGATGTCGTGCTGTTAACAAAGACACTCGCGTCGGTCGTCTGCTGCCACAGCCCATAGATGCCAAATTTCGCAGCACTGTCCTAAGGGATACATTCTTCGTACGTCCCACATTGATATCTGTGGTTATTTCAAGCAGCGTTGCATGTCTGTTAGCACTAACAACTTGTAGCATTACATGGGTAATCGTCCGAGTAGCCCACGAAATCTTTAAGCAATAATCTCGTCGGGATGTACATTAAAGTGAGATATACGAGGGTAATTCCAAAAGTAAGGTCTCCTATTTTTTTATAGGTACAGAACTCTGTTTGTGTCGCAGTTGGTCGCACTGTTATGAAGAGTGCTTCACGCGCTGTGAGTAAACATGCGCACGCCGCGCTGAGGCGCTCAGTCTTTGCTTCGTAGCCGTTGAGAATGGAGCTCTCGTTGGATGCAGCCGCCAAGTGCGAATTGCGCGCAGTTATTCGGTTTTTGAATGCAAAGGGCACTGCGCCGATTGAAATCCATCGCCAATTGACGGAAGTGTATGGTGAGTCGTGCATGGATGCCAAAAATGTTCGTAAGTGGTGTAGAGAGTTTGCAGCTGATCGGACCGAAATTTACGACGAACAAAGGAACGGGAGACCGTCAATTTCTGAGGAGACCGTGTTGAAGGTTGAGCAAAGCATGCGTGAAGATCGGCGGATCACCCTGAATGATCTCTGCAAGTTGGTTCCTGAGGTTTCCCGAAGCACCGCTCACAGAAGTTTAACGGAAACATTGAACTATCGGAAGGTGTGCGCAAGATGGGTGCCACGCATGCTGACTGAGGACCACAACGAGTTGATGCTTCCCGCGCATTTCTTCAACGCCTTTCAGCCGAACAGGACAAATTTCTTGACTCAATTGTCATGGGTGACGAAACCTGGGCATACCACTTTACACCTGAGACCAAGCAACAATCACGCCAGTTCATAACTTTCTGAACAGCATGGCGGCGAGCTGGTATGACTTGGAGCACACAAAAACTGCCACAGCGTCTACAAAAATGCATCGAAAGAAATGGTGATTATGTCAAAAATAGTTAAATGTTCAAGGTGTAAACTGATGTAAACCATTGTATAAATAAACAGGTCTATGTACTTATAAAAAAGTAGGAGACCTTACTTTTGGGATTACACTCGTACTTTGAGTCACGTGAGAGGAGGAGAGTGAAAACAAGTAGTAACGCGTGACGTCATCTCTAGTCGAGATTTTTTTGTAGTGAAATCTTTGCTGGGCGATTGACACCGTATAAGAATCAATAGGTATTTTTTCTTTAGACATAGCAGATAACAATGCTGCGTTATGAGTGACTTTTTTTTTCTTTGAAAAAGATAATAACTTCTGAGTTGCTCAAGTGCGTGGACAAGTGGTAATCGAGTGCGGGTCTTCTTTAATTTTAAAGAATTGACCTAAAACTGATAATCCGTAATCCGGAGTTGGTTTCGAAAACATTCTAGAGAGCCACGGGCAAACTTGGTTATAAACAGATCGCGCGCGGACTTTGAAATAACGGCGCGAAGTTCGAGATACGCGGTAGGCTATCGCGCGTTATAGTCGCGTGAAGGGTTAACTGATACTCCCCGTAATTTCTTGACATTAACTTGGTAATAATTGTTAAAGAATTATTAGAGGTTATAGTAATCTTTCTTGGTGCTTACAGTAAATGGGGTTTGATTTACTGTTTCAATACGACGTATATTAATCACGGAATAGTCTATTGGTCGATACGTTGGTTAGCAACCAATAAACAGATTGTAATGGAATTGCCGGAACGATCATTTCAAACATTGGTGACTACTACTACACACACTCCATAAAACTAACTACTCCCGTTGTGAATGACATTTGGAACGGATGAGTTTTGTTTCAGCTCCTTGGGATCAATAAACTTCATCCGAAGTTGGAATTTTATAAACTGTGTCGTGTCCCTTTAATTTAGTAGATCGATAAACATTGTAGTCTACACTACAATTTTCACCTTTTGAAAAAGAGAGCTGTTGTGTCTAGACAAGACAGCCTAGACACAATGAGAGGAAGCCGAAAGGCACGCGCTAAGTTAAAAGGATGGCGTGAGGTCTGAAACAGGATACATAATGAATGCTATAATGAAAAGTACGTAGCTTCTGGAATACTTAACTTTAATCCATCCTTTTGGTACATCTGGAGATTGTGGCATACCAGTGAGACTCTTTAGATACATGCAATGTTACTAATGGCGCCTTGCTAGGTCGTTGCCATTGACTTAGCTGAAGGCTATTCTAACTATCTGCTCTGCAAATGAGCGAGGCTTCGACAGTGTAGTCGCTAGCTACGTCGTCCGTACAACTGGGGCGAGTGCTAGTCCGTATCTCGAGACCTGCCTTGTGGTGGCGCTCGGTCTGCGATCACACAGTGGCGACACGCGGGTCCGACATGTACTAATGGACCGCGGCCGATTTAAAGCTACCATCTAGCAAGTGTGGTGTCTGGCGGCGACACCACAAGAGCACTTACCTTTTTAGAGAAATGTTTCAGCTTTAGTCATCAATCTTCCCAAAACAGAGATAAGGGTGACACTCACACACAGCACTACGTCAGCGTGATCAACCACATATGTGGCCCCTTCTCCCACCCTTTTGTCGAAAACCCTGAGATATAGCCGCGGTACGACGAAGGAAGAGGGTTTGGACAGCCGAGGAGAAAGGAAGAAAATGACGACGACGGAGCAAGAGAGAGAAAGAAGGAGAGAGGAGGTCACAAAACCTACATAAACGCCACTTCTCTCGGTCGTTAAGTGAAGACCGTCGGCCACTGCGTGTTCAGTGGTGAAGGTAATGCCGGAAATATGGTATTTTCAGCACAGTCTTGGCAATGTGGACCTCGGAATATTGAATTCGCTAACGGTTTCAGAAACGGCATGTCCCAAGCGTCTAGCTCCAACTACCATTCCGCGTTCAGAGTCCCGTCGTGCGGCCATAATCACGGTGGAAACCTTTTCACGTGGATCATCTGCTCACAAATGACAGCTCCGCTAATGCACTGCCCTTTCAAAACTTGTGTGCGCGATGCCACTGCTTTCTGCGTGTGTGCGTATCAGTATCCGATGACTTTGGTCACCCCATTGTAAAGTGCCTGTATCAATATCTTTGGTGACTCATAAGCAGATTTTGTCAATAGTTTTCATCTTTATTTTGTAAGAAAGTAAGTTTCGTTTCATATATCCCTCGCTTTACCACCACAGTACTAAGAATTGTCCTCTATCCCACCCCCACCCCTTCCCCTTTAGAGCAAGGATAGAATTTTAATTGGTGCCCTCTGCCTGAACCAATGGGATAAACTAAGAATGTTGTATGATTATTGGCACTGACCTGGTCTCATCTCCTTGAATGACCAAGTGTACAGAAACTATTCAAATCTGAGGTGAACGGCGACAGAAAACTTTCGTCGTCTTTAGGACAGCAGATAACTGCGCAAAATACGATAAAAATTTTATACCTGAAGTATGTCACTCCTTGTTGAAACACTCCTTGTTAGGTATGTACTAAAACAGTGTAGAACGAACTGAAGTAAAACTTAAACCCTTGCGTATCACTCCGCAGCTGCGCACAGGAATGTTAATAAGAGATAGGGAAACAATATAGGTTCTTTCATTTTAAATGAAATCAGGAAGAACATAGCCCCCTTCTGTAACTTGCCTCCACAAGCGCGCGCGCGCGCGCGCGCGCGCGCGCGCGCGCGCGCGCGCGCGCGCGCGCGCGCACACACACACACACACACACACACACACACACACACACACACACACACACACACACACACACACACACACACATTTTTGATAAGCAGAGAAAAGTACTGAAGTAGGATGTAGCAAATAATTCCAAACTAAGTGTAACTCATCATTTCTATTTGTAGAGTCCAACTACAAAAGTACATAAAAAGTACATGACATATTTACAATAAAATAATCTCAATATTAAGCAGAACTATATAAGAAAAAAATGGACTTATAATTCGTTACGTTACATATTATGTATGTTCATTAGTGAACGAGCAATGGACGTTGTCAAACAGACATCCATCATGGAATTATATGTGTATGGTGAGGAGACAAGTTTAATATTTTCGCGAGATTACTTTGAGTGTAAAAATCTGTATACATTCAGCATACCGAATAGAGATATTTCTTAGTCAGCGATACATTCGCTTTATAGATATCACAAGCAGCGAAAAATTTACAAGCAGTAGGAGACGTTTCAACGATAGTGAATAAGGTAACTAGAGAATTTATAAAAAAGAGATGCATAAATCCTTTCATTTGCAAAATAAAATCACAAAAGATACGTATAGAGAAACGAAGCACAAAATCAGCGACTGAATAGGAACCTAGGATCAAACATAGAATAAAACAGAGATTGAATGTTGTGGATCTTGGAATGTGGCTACATTTCAAAAAAGGGTAGTTGACGGAGAAAGGAGAACTAGAGTGATTTAGTCTTTTTTGTGGTATAAAATTGCTGGATTAGGTTAGTTAAGAAGTAGGATTCAGGAGAAGTGAAAGAAGAAGTTTTTTTAATCATTTACACGAAAGGTAAAAGTTTTGATATCAAGGGGATCATTATAAACAGTAACATAGGAAACATTAGAGATCAGTGTTAAAGAAAAAAGTGAGAATGCACATCTAATGTCAAGAGTGTGTTATAATATCAAGGATACAACATGAAATACAAGAATGAGGTTTTGAGGACATGTAATGTCAAGAATGTGTTATTATGTCACGGATACAACATGAAATTTAACAATGAGATTCACGTGAAATTAGTCGAAGGATAGGGCCCAGAGTTTCTTTAAACAACTCTCAAAGGCTTGTGCGGTACTGTATCAAGCGAATAAAAAGCCAAGGCCTTTTTTCTTTCAGACGTATTATGAAATCGTAGACTCTGTGTCGACAACAGTCCAAGGAGCATCAATCGTCGAGTTCGTTGAGAGACTGCTTGGCGAGCGGGTCGGCGCACGTGGCTGAGTCCGGACTGCACAGCAGCCCCGGCGCGCATGCGCAGACGACGCTGTACACGTCGACCAGTTGGACGACGCTCCCGTCCAGGTAGCTGACGGACATGTTGCGCGGCTGGCTGATGGGGCTGCACGGGTCGCCGACCTCGCCGCGGATCTGGCATGAGGGGATGCTGAAGCGCGCAGTGCCTGCGACAGAAAAGCGAGCCCTGTGGAGGAACGGCCGGGTGAAATGTCAGTCCGTCAAGGCGGGTGGAGACGACCTCAGCAGCATTTCTACAGAGTTGCATTTATTTTTGAAGGCAGAGTTGGGAGGGAAAGGGGGGGGGGGTGAGGTTCGTCATGCTTCTGAGGTGTTTCACGTGGCACGCCACGATTTCTGGTATTGTATTCAGTGCGAGACAAATGGTCTCCCGCTAGCAACTGACGAAAATTACAAGGCCGTTCTACAACTCAAATGGTTCAAATGGCTCTGAGCACTATGCGACTTAACTTCTGAGGTCATCAGTCGCCTAGAACATAGAACTAATTAAACCTAACTAACCTAGGGACATCACACACATCCATGCCCGAGGCAGGATTCGAACCTGCGACCGTAGCGGTCGCTCGGCTCCAGACTGTAGCGCCTAGAACCGCACGGTCACTCCTGCCGGCTGTTCTACAACTACTGTGGTTATATGTTTCCATGGGAATCTTACTTTACACTACACACCACGTATGAGGAAGTTCATCTGTGATTATGTATGTGTACATAGAGGAGTGTTGAATGTCCACAACTACTTGTGAAAATATCTGACTTGGTTCTTCTGGTCGTGTCTTCTCGGCTCTGATAAAGCTAATCTAAAATTCAGTTGTATTCGACCGCGACTCGGACACAAGCACTTTTCAGCCTGAGGTGAGGTAGCAAGGAATATGTAGGGTGCGTGTATACAGTTCGTCGACTAGTGGTTCAAATGGCTCCGAGCGCAATGGGACTTAACATCTGAGGTCATCAGTCCCCTAGAACTTAGAACTACTTAAACCTAACTAACCTAAGGACATCACACACATCCATGCCCGAGGCAGGATTCGAACTTGCGACCGTAGCGCCTAGAACCGCTCGGCCACTCCGGCCGGCGTCGACTATGGATAAGATGTGTCAAAAACTGTGTTGCAATTAAGTGGAAGTTCAAGTCGGATATTATTGTCTTCCACATGAAATGGGTAAGCAGTTATGAGTCCTGTCTCTCATCCAGCTAATTGTCGATCCTTCCGATTTGACAACAAGCCAATGTATGTAATGCCGTAATATTGATTATATAATGAGGACACGAACGCACATCTTTTATAAATCATCTCTTCTCAAAAAGAGTACCACAGGTTCCTAAAACCTTTATTGTAACTTCGGTGATTATTCTGTCCATTTACGAACTCCTTTCTACACTTCCATAAATCAATGTAAGATGGTGCATGTGTAACAACTACCGATAACTGCAGTGCCCAGCATTGCCCGGGATGTTTAATATCTGTTACACAAGGTGACTGGCCCTGTGCCTTCTTGATATTAACTGGTGTTTGAGCCGTGTATCGACTCGTGTTACACCTTGTGTTTAGATTGCATTGGTTTTCCTTTTCTTCCCCTGACATATTTGTTTGATATGTTGTCTGTCATTAAGTGGCTGCTTTGTTGTCTTTTCCCTCTGCTATCGATATCTGCGTTTTTGCTTCCGGGAAACTGCTACGGAGGAAGTGAGATCTTTGACCGGTTGTAACCTCGTGTGGTGGCGCGGAAGTAGGGGGTTGCGCGCAAAGAGAGTGTGGTGGACATGGTAGGGCAGTGTGGCTCTCCAGCGCGAAGCAGGCGTGGTCGGTTGTACCGAGTCGCCACGTGATGTATGTCGGTTGTGTGCAACGAGCGGGTCGAGTTGACGGAAGAGCTCCCCGCGTGTCGATTGTATACAGAATCGCCCCACGAGCAGTTGCTGTTCATTTCGCCTTGGTGGGACGTTAACAAGCTTCTTTAAATCCTCCGTTTCAACACTGGAGTTCAAAAGGAGACACGTAACATGAAGGAGCGGTCACTACCCGTCAACGTTGCAGAGAAGACGTGAACTGCGGTGACAGCGTGTTGTCGCGTGATCGTGGCGTGTTGGGTACGCTGGCGACGCGTGCGTGGTCGGATGTGTGGATCCTTGCCATCGGAGGTCGTGTACTGCCTGTTCGAGCATAATCGCAAGTTAAGTTCGTGGGGGGTTTAATCATTAAGTAATAATTTTGTGTAACCAGCGTCTCTTCTGCCTTGTGGCCTCCGGCGCTCGGGTTTCCTGTCCCTGGCACCGGTGTAATTGAAGACAGTGATCTTTCCTCCTCCTCTCGTTACTGTCCGATGGGAGGTGTAGTTTTGGCAGTTTAATTGTTTCGCTATTCTGTCGTGGATTATGAGTAAATTCATGCTTCTTGTTGGTTGATCATGTGGTCGCTCATTCAGGACTGTGTGGCGTAACGTTTCCTTGCAAAAGGTTAGCTCTAATTCTGTCAGCAAGTTAAGCCATCTTGTAACAAGTTTTCGCTGGCTAAAAATCGGTGCAGTGACCAGCCTGAGAGCGGCAATTGTGTTTACGGGCGTATTTAAATTGGTCAGTATTCTGTCTAGTCCGAGCATCCATGAGTGGGTGATTTGTGGCTGGCTTACACGGTCCGTCATATCTGTTATGTTCTAATTATATTCCAGGACACATTTGTTTAAATTTTTTTTAAATTCCTCCAAGTTTGTAAATTCTTTTTATTGGCATTAATCGTGTGTTTCCTGAGACCTGTTTAATTTTT
The DNA here is from genome assembly GCF_023864345.2 of Schistocerca serialis cubense. Taxonomy (NCBI): domain Eukaryota; kingdom Metazoa; phylum Arthropoda; class Insecta; order Orthoptera; family Acrididae; genus Schistocerca; species Schistocerca serialis. The sequence continues at coordinate 119,700,479 of NC_064645.1, read as the reverse complement.
TTAATGGCGGTGTTGGTAGCTTCACTACCTCAGCGTATTTTACTAACAAAGTTTTGTATTTATTTTAGTAGCCTGTTTTCTAATGTTCTTTAAATTTTTTTAAATTGTTGTATTGCTATAAATTGTTTTGATTGGCGTTAGCGGCGTGTTTTAAAAGATAGTTTATTGCCGTACTGCTAGCTTCTGTGTTGTTTTAATTTTTTTTTATTGTTGTATTGCTATAAATTACTTGATTGCCGTTAGCGGCGTGTTTAAAAGGCTGTTTATTGCCGTATTGCTAGTTTCTGTAAGATATGAATAAAAGATTTGTGAAAATCTCAACTCGACAGTAAACTACTAGAAATTTGGCCCCGTTTCCCAACTTGTGGTGTGGCTTGTAGTAACCGTAACCACATAGAGGAGTTTAAAAGTTTATTATCTGTAAGCATACAGTATCTATCGTTGTTTATCATCAGAGGTCGCTACAGACGCCTGCTCAAAAATCACCATGCAGCCCAGGTAACCGAAGCCAATACACATTACCACAACTGATGGAAAAAATGCGTCACAGTTCTAATCACACTTCGAAACTGTCGTGAAAAACCCATTGGTCACAATGAACGAGTCATAATGCAACACACGTAATGGGGAAAATCATCGTTCTTAAGACTGCAGAGGGGGCGGTAGTTGAACGTGCGTTCTCCTCTATGTACAACCACAAACTGCCGAAAAGCAACCGCAGCCACACACTGCAGTGTCTTCAGTACAATGCGCTCTAGCAAGCATGCTGCCGGGTGGTTAGTGTTATTGACGCTGACATCTTGTAACTGCTCCTCAGTCTCTGCCCCACCCTCCCTGCAGCTTCGTCCATGTGATCGTCCCAATTTAAGTCGTCCCAATTTAAGTCGAAGAGTGCTATATCTAGGAGATTCTGCATCTCGTGGAGAAACAGGACGAGCTGAGTTAATTTGACAGGAGCACGTTTTCACCACTCGGTGGAAATGGGAACATGTAGTCGTAGCTCCGCCAAACTTGTACATTTTGTAAAAATGGCTCTGAGCACTATGGGACTTAACATCTGAGATCATCAGTCCCCTTGAACTTAGAACTACGCAAACCCAACTAACATAAGGACATCACACACATCCTTGCCTGAGGCAGGATTCGAACCCGCGACCGTGGCGGTCACGCGGTTCCGGACTGAAGCGTCTAGTACACTCTGTAAGGCCAGTGGTAAACGAAGCTTTCCCCTGCAGCACAGGGTAGTCAAAAAGATAGTTTGAGTGTCTACAGCGGTGTCTCTTGTTGGGAGAACTAGGAAGACTCCACGACTCTAGGACGAGGATTTTGCTACTACATTGCAACACATCTCCAAATTACATACAGACACTGCAGTTCGAAGGAGATCTGCATCTCTTAGGGTGCATTCATGTTTATCACCTAAACATTCTCTCCTACCTTGATATTTTGTACCATCCAACTGAGGAAACCTACTATCTATAAAAACTCAGCTAACGTCGTCCGTTAGAGAACTCGATAAGACATTACTATGTCCCTGTCCTCTGATATATCTGAAACAAATACAGTCTGCTTTGCGGCATTGACCATATGTGGCGATCCTATTAAATATATAGGTATTGGTTCATTGGAACAGGTGGCTTCTTGATCGAACTTGCTTCCACAGACCGTGTAAAGCCTCATCATCTGTACTGTAGGAGGACAGTATGCAATAGACTATCAATTTCATGAGAGGGTTCCTGTATTGCTCCTTCATAAGCAGTTTAATACATTGTTTTTGTTGTTTGTAACACATCCAATCAGTGTACACCGCCAAATGCTTTGTTTTTTCTACCTTGACTTACAGGCCCATGTCAGCTGCTGCTAAACCGACATTAATACATTTCGATCCTTTGACTTTCACAGAAAGCTGAACATCGCATGATGTAAACTATACAGCTACCACAACACATACTGGTAGAAATAAATCACAGAGGCGATGTTTCTCATTGATAAAAATATGGAAGATATCGCAACATATGGAAACTGGAAGAGTTTGCGGTATTGTAGAGCGCTTCCAACAGCTATTCGAAGGTGATGACCTATACAGTTAATCTTATCTTCCCCATCGACAGGGTAGCGGACGTCTCGGTGGGATCTCGAATATCATTGTTCCTTCATTTTGCAGTCATGTACATGATTACTGTTCTGGTGTTGACCTTCGCTGGAAGGTGCTGTTCGCAACATGCGTGAGGTAGTGCAAATAAAAAGGGGTACTTTTACCTTGTTGGTGAAAAAGTAAAAATAAAAGCATGAGAAGGGCATCGTAGCATATGGAAATAGGACGAGTCTGCAGTATTGAGGAACGCTTCCAAAAAAACTGAATGAAGGTGATGGCCTCTACATTTAATCCCATGCTCCACAGCGACAAGTAACAGATATCCAGTGTTCCGCCAAGGCTCCTTCCATCTCAATCGAGTGGTGTCAGTCATTCATTATGGAGTAATGAACAGCGTAGCCAGTGGACAGTAGGGATGGGAGAGACACCACTGATATGAGACGATGTACTGTAATACGCACTGCAGCTGATGGCGAGATAAATTTTAGCAATTTTACCTGTGGGTCCGTAATTTCAACTTAAGTCAATGACATCGCTAAATCACCACTCCACTACTCTGCAAGTACCTTACACTAGATTGTGAATGCAGCTAGATGACTGTGCAGTACATCCAGTCGACCATATACACCAAAGTATATCAGACAGTGACCTACATATTTCCAGCACATCGATCATAGTGCAGAGTTTACGATTACGACTGGTCATTTTTCCCTGTGTGGATGGACGCCACAGTCTATCGTCGCATTCGTAGGATAAAATCGGAGATTGACAGGTTCCTCCAACATTGTCCTTGACCGATCCTTCCTGCAACACTAATCTTACCCATGACACCCATCCGAAAGCACAAGATCTCCACAGATGCGAGCGTGTCGAGGAGGGTAGCAGCACCTTGTAACGGTGTATAGTAGACATGAAAGTGCTGCGTTGCTATAACAGACGGTTTATACATGACGTCTACATCTACGTTTATACTCCGCAAGCCACGCAACGGTGTGTGGCAGAGGGTACTTTACGTGCCACTGCCATTACCTCCCTTTCCTGTTCCAGTCGCGTATGGTTCGCGGGAAGAACGACTGCCGGAAAGCCTCCGTGCGCGCTCGAGTCTCTCTAATTTTGCATTCGTGATCTCCTTGGGAGGTATAAGTAGCGGGAAGCAATATATTCGATACCTCATCCAGAAACGCACTCTCTCGAAACCTGGACAGCAAGCTACACCGCGATGCAGAGCGCCTGTCTTGCAGAGTCTGCCACTTGAGTTTGCTAAACTTCTCCGTAACGCTATCACGCTTACCAAATAACCCTGTGACGAAACGCGCCGCTCTTCTTTGGATCTTCTTTATCTCCTCTGTCAACCCGACCTGGTACGGATCCCACACTGATTAGCAATACTGAAGTATAGGTCGAACGAGTGTTTTGTAAGCCACCTACTTTTTTGATTGACTACATTTTCTAAGGACTCTCCCAATGAACCTCAACCTGGCACCCGCCTTACCAACAATTAATTTTATATGATCATTCCACTTCAAATCGTTCCGCACGCATACTCCCAGACATTTTACAGAAGTAACTGCTACCAGTGTTTGTTCCGCTATCATATAATCATACAATAAAGGATCCTTCTTTCTATGTACTCGCAGTACATTACATTTGTCTACGTTAAGGGTCAGTTGCCACTCCCTGCACCAAGAACCTATCCGCTGCAGATCTTCCTGCATTTCGCTGCAGTTTTCTAATGCTGCAACTTCTCTGTATACTACAGCATCATTCGCGAAAAGCCGCATGGAACTTGCGACACCATCTACTAGGTCATTTATATACAGGGTGTTACAAAAAGGTACGGCCAAACTTTCAGGAAACATTCCTCACAGACAAATAAAGAAAAGATGTTATGTGGACATGTGTCCGCAAACGCATAATTTCCATGTTAGAGCTCATTTTAATTTCGTCAGTATGTTCTTCCACCTACGCTCAGTGGAGCACGTTATCATGATTTCATACGGGATACTCTACCTGTGCTGCTAGAACATGTGCATTTACAAGTACGACACAACATGTGGTTCATGCACGATGGAGCTCCTGCACATTTCAGTCGATGTGTTAGTACGCTTCTCAATAACAGATTCGGTGACCGATGGATTGGTAGAGGCGGACCAATTCCATGGCCTGCACGCTCTCCTGACCTCAACCCTCTTGACTTTCATTTATGGGGGCATTTGAAAGCTCTTGTCTACGCAACCCCGGTACCAAATGTAGAGACTCTTCGTGCTCTTATTGTGGACGGCTGTGATACAATACGCCATTCTCCAGGGCTGCGTCAGCTCATCAGGGATTCCATGCGACGGAGGGTGGATGCATGTATCCTCGATAACGGAAGACATTTTGATCATTTCCTGTAACAAAGTGTTTGAAGTCACGCTGGTACATTCTGTTGCTGTGTGTTTCCATTCCATGATTAATGTGATTTGAAGAGAAGTAATAAAATGCGCTCTAACATGGAAAGTAAGCGTTTCCGGACACATGTCCACATAACATATTTTCTTTCTTTGTGTGTGAGGAATGTTTCCTGAAAGTTTGGCCGTACCTTTTTGTAACACCCTGTATATTGTGAAAAGCAATGGTTCCATGACACTCCCCTGTGGCACGCCAGAGCTTACTTTAACGTCTGTAGAGGTTCAGAGTTATGGAGTTTGAAACATTTCACGTACATCAACTGTGCAATCAAGTCTGAAGCATTATTCCACTGTCCAGAGTCAGTACCAGGAAGGTACCGGCATGAGAGAAATGATCGTAGAGCATAAACGCACACTCCGATGATTACACAGTTCTGCACCTAAAAATGCTATACTGTTAAAGCCATACGGTTTTCGAAATTATAGTCGTGCGAAACGCAACGCTCTTAATGCAACATCAGACATACAACCACCCCGCAAGTATGTTACCCCAATTACTATGGTGGCAAATTTTAAAATGGTAAAACTACTTCCTTCTACACTATTCTGGTGTCCTAGGAAGGCATCGTCAGTGTGTATCCACAGTTCGAGCTGCTTATAAATCAACTAGAACGAAGTCTAGAAACTGCTCCTACGAAATTAATGTGTTTTATACGTCTTTTGAAGTCGGAAATGTACGTACCCTCAATAAAACATTCAATGTTAGTCGTGCATATCATTAGTAATAGTAGTAGTATCGATTTTGACGGATGCGGATATGTCTCTCTAGGAAATAGAGCGAAGAGAAACCGACTTGAATATTTTCGATATTTTCGGTAGCTGATACATTGAGGTACCACATACACGTTTCTGCAGGAAAATGCACACGAAGGAGAGCAACTTCTTACGAGGGAGTAAGCACCACGGTCAATAGACAAAGGAGATTTAAGAGTCTTATTATTGTTTACAGTAGCTTCACCGAAGTTTTGGTATTATTCCTCTTGCACAAAGTCGTCCTGGTCTCATGTTAGATAGCTTTGATCATGTTTAGGATAATACAGCAACTTCATCCTAACACCACATCTCCCTAGTACACCCCCCTCACACTGTTAAAGGTGATATATATGACATCGATCCAATGTCCTACAGAACATTCTAGGGAAAGATTTAAGTCTGACAAACGCAATGATTCTTCTGTTTAATACTTTAGGAATAACAATGTTTGTGTGAACCTGCCGTAATTCGGATATATATATTCGACTGCATGTGTGAGAACGCTGTTATGGATCGGGACGCATATGATTTCCCTTGTTTAATATGACGCCTCTGTGTAATACATATGTCGTCTTTGTTCGAGTGTGTGTTACGAAAACCCACGTAGTTTACAAGGGGAGGGGGATAGTTAAAAGTGAATGCAGCCAGAGCATAATTTTTAAGCTTTTCTTGGTCTTGAGTGACCGTGTACCCCCCAACCCTCCACAGTTCCCCGCATTTCGTGATACTTTTTTCTCTAATTTTATGTATTCTCAGTCAATTTAAGTAATTTTTCAATTTTTTTAGCAGTTTTAAATATTTCGTCTTATTTCCCTCAATTTTACGTATGTATCATCATTTTGTCCTAATTGTACCAGGTTTTCCTCGATTTTTATGGATTTTATATCTTTTTTAATATTTTACCGTAGGTATTGGTCATATTGCAGGCATGTCCATGCGTTGTTTTATTTTATACGAGGATATTTGCCTGTCCTACACACATGCCATTTTAAAAAATCTAAGAATTCCCCTCTTCCTGATGATCTACATGCATGCATTTTGCGTAGAAAGGTCATGAAACATATAGTAACGCTCGCCTCATACCTTAATGAGACTCAGCGAGCGGTGCTGATTGGAACCCCGTAGCCTGGAAACAAATCAGTGTACTGCTATGGTGCATCAGAGAGCTTGTCTGCAGACTCACGTAGCCATGCACTTGATGGAAACTCAAAGTCTGTCACAGTTCTACTTGTTCATCTGACTTCCACTCTACCGTGTAGGCATCTGGAACAGGGAGTTCACATGTGTGCAGAAGTGATTTCTGCTGCTGCTGCTTTGATATTCTTTTCCCCCGTAAGTAAGTGCTGTCATCGCTTACCATATGAGCTTCGCTACTTTTGGTTACATCACCCAACTCTGTTAGGCCCCCGCAACCACGCCAGGACATCTGAAAGCTGTAGGTTTCAGGTTCTTTTTATCCTAGTAATACGTTATTCGGTAGTTGACTGTGTGTCGACTGCACATAGAATCCTGGACCATGAGGAATTATCCTTCCCCATATTTACAGAGTGCACGCCCCCGGCTGCGTAATTTGTAAACGAGCAGTTAGCAAGTTATGCATTCGAACCACAACTGTCCACCACTGACAGCACTACACACATACACAGAGACTACGCATGCATATTACCAATCACGACGTCTCGATTTCAACCGCTTTTACGTTATTTTCGACAATGCTACAGCCTCGCAAATCGTTTCTGTATGGGATGTAAGCACATTGAAACATCCTGACAAAGAGCATAACATCTTTGATGCATTTCATCTTATCGATATTTCGTAACAATATTGTGCAACAATATGCAACTGCATTAAGATATGCTCTATCTATTGTATGTCGACCTGATGGCAACTCAGGCTCTTGACTCAGACATCGATATCGACACAGCTTACAGCATGTTAAGTGGTGGCCTCAACTAAGACGGGCATCCACTCTATGGAGGCCCGCATCGCTTGTGCTAGAGTATTTCAGATAACCAAACAGCTGATGACATCGCCTGAACCAAAAGAGAAAACCTGCCATTGCCTGTGCAGTTAGATATATACTGGATCCCTACACTGAAGGACTTTGCTAATGTATACAGCTATTTGGACTTGGATCTCTGGACATTCTGGTTAAACTATCTTGTTCAGTTTTGGGCTGTGCTGTGTGACATTACAGGCTGCAAGTCCGCTACGCAACTACTTTAAAAAAGAGAGTATTTGGTTAAGCAACATGGCTGGCAAGTTGCTGTGTAGTGAGTGGTTGGGCAAGCTAGATGGGCAAGCGCTGATCAGCGTTCTGAGCCCTGCAGCGAGCTGTGAAAAGAGATGGGGTGGCTGTTTGGCTGTCTGGTGCTAGTGTGCTCGCTATTTGGAAATCACGTGGCAGTTGGAATAAACTATACCTCCACGTGCTAAAGGTCGCAAAGCAAAATGGCAAGGTTCTGAGTGTGCTAAAACTGTAGCATCGAATATTCACTAAAAACACAAAAACCAATTCCAAACGTGCTACGAAAAATCAACGAATGGTATTGAAATCCCAAAAATTATACCATATACAGTCGTGGACAAAACAAGCGAGACCCCTTGCCTTTTCATTATGCTGATCCGCACAGCTTTAAAATTTGCTACACAGAATAACAGGCAAGGCGACGAAGTGCTACCAACATACTATGAGCAGGAGTGAAATTGAAAACCGTCCGAACTATGTCAGACTGTTCTCAATCATGCGTAAGACAATATTAATGCTCATTAGTGTGTTAAACAAAACACGTAAATATAAGATATAAATGAAAGAAGAAACGCTAATTAATATGAACTGTACTAATAAAAATGAATGTCAGCTTATCCAGATAACATAACTGTTTTAGTAAGACAAAATACCCCAGATCGTTACGAATTAGCAAAATATTATGCGCATTCGGTCGCGAAACGATCTGTGTCAACGTTCAGACCAGTCATATTGGATTACTGTTGCTGACCTTCAATGAAAGTGTGCAAATTTAGCAATGTGTGAAGATTCATACGAAATTAAGTTAAAAATCATTCAGTACCACACTTAAGTCAGTTCAGTTATTGACAAAAGCGGAAAAAGCAGGCAGTAACAAGTATAAAATTCTAAAAGAGTTTCATATTGATATCCACAGGGCGCCGTTACAGAATAAGGGTAGCAATAAAACGTATTGGGGGCGCGAGAATTTCTTAAAACTGATTTACTGATAGTCTATCTGCCTCCATCGAGATTAGAACCGAAAACAAACCAGATCTCATATTAACAGACTCTTCCGTCGGTTCTTGGTAGAGCAACATTATAATAAATGAAAAGCACCAGTTTACAGCAGCAAACACCTTTCACTATGCTAGCAGACAACCCAGGCAAACAGCCCTCTATTATTACCCCAGACATGATTAAGCCAGCAATTTCTCAATGAAAATGGTTAAATGATCTGCAGTTTGTGTTGCAAAGAGCTTTCTGGACTCAAAAACATGAATTTTCTACCTTTATGTCACCGCTTATGTGACAATCATTCGGGATGTTTATCTAAATAAAAAAAAATCATGTTTTTGAGTCCAGAAAGCTCTATGCAACACAAACTGCAGTAAACTGTTGGCAAGCGGGGTGCACTCAGCCCTTGTGAGGCCAAACGAGGAGCTACGTGAATGAGGAATAGCGGCCCCGGTCACCAAAACGACAACGGCCAGGAGAGTGGTGTGCTGACCACGAGCCACTGCATATCCGCATACAGTGACGCCTACCGGCTGAGAATGACAACGGCTGTCCATAGCTATCATTAGGCCTTCCCAAGCCTGTTGGGGCGGAATTTAGTTTTAGTACATATACACACAGTACCAAAGCCAGGATTTCCCTCCTTATGTACACTGAAGATTAGCGTCAGCATGAGTGATTTGTCGTACACTACTGGCCATTAAAATTGCTACACCAAGAAGAAATCCAGATGATAAACGGGTATTCATTGGACAAATATATTATACTAGAACTGACATGTGATTACATTTTCACGCAATTTGGGTTAATAGATCCTGAGAAATCAGTGCCCAGAACAACCACCTTTGGCCTTAATAACGGCCTTGATACGCCTGGGCATTGAGTCAAACAGAGCTTGGATGGCGTGTACAGGTACAGCTGCCTATGCAGCTTCAACACGATACCACAGTTCATCAAGAGTAGTGACTGGCGTATTGTGACGAGCCAGTTGCTGGGCCACCATTGACCAGATGTTTTCAGTTGGTGAGAGATCTGGAGAATGTGCTGGCCAGGGCAGCAGTCGAACATTTTCTGTATTCAGAAAGGCCCGTACAGGACCTGCAACGTGCGGTCGTGCATTATGCTGCTGAAATGTAGGGTTTCACAGAGATCGAATGATAGGTAGAGCCACGGGTCGTAACACATCTGAAATGTAACGTCCACTGTTCAAAGTGCCGTCAATGCGAACAAGAGGTGTCCGAGACGTGTAACCAATGACATTTCATACCATCACGCCGGGTGATACGCCAGTATGGCGATGGCGAATACACGCTTCCAGTGTGCGTTCACCGCGATGTCGCCAAACACGGATGCAACCATCATGATGCTGTAAACAGAACCTGGATTCATCCGAAAAAATGACGTTTTGCCATTCGTGCACCCAGGTTCCTCGAGTACACCATCACAGGCGCTCCTGTCAGTGATGCAGCGTCAAGGGTAACCGCCCGCCGGCCGTGGTGGCCACGAGGTTAAAGGCGCTACAGTCTGGAACCGCGCGGCCGCTACGGTCGCAGGTTCGAATCCTGCCTCGGGCATGGATGTGTGTGATGTCCTTAGGTTAGTTAGGTTTAATTAGTTCTAAGTTCTAGGCGACTGATGACCTTAGAAGTTAAGTCGCATAGTGCTCAGAGCCATTTGAACCATTTGGTAACCGCACCATGGTCTCCGAGCTGATAGTCCATGCCGTTGCAAACGTCGTCCAACTGTTCGTGCAGATGGTTATTGTCTTGCAAACGTCCCCATCTGTTGACTCAGGGATAGAGACGTAGCTGCACGATCAGTTACCGCCATGCGATAAGATGCCTGTCATCTCGACCGCTAGTGATACGAGGCCGTTGGGATCCAGCACGGCGTTCCGTTTTACCCTCCTGAACCCACCGATTCCATATTCTGCTAACAGTCATTGGATCTGGACTAACACGAGCAGCAATGTCGCGATGCGATAAACCGCAATCGAGATAGGCTACAATCCGACCTTTATCAAAGTCGGCAAGGTGATGGTACGCATTTTTCCTCCTTACACGAGGCATCACAACAACTTTTCACCAGGCAACGCCGCTCAACTGCTGTTTGTGTATGGGAAATCGATTGGAAACTTTCCTCATGCCAGCACCTTGTAGGTGTCGCCACCGGCGCCAATCTTGTGTGAATGCTCTGAAAAGCTAATCATTTGCATATCACAGCATCTTCTTCCTGTCGGTTAAATTTCGCGTCTGTAGCACGTCATCTTCGTTGTGTAGCAATTTTAATGGCCATTAGTGTATTATCAAATGGTTCAAATGGCTCTGAGCACTATGGGACTTAACTTCTGAGGTCATCAGTCCCCTAGAACTTAGAACTACTTAAACCTAACCAACCTAAGGACAACACATACACCCATGCCCGAGGCAGGATTCGAACCTGCGACGGTAGCGGTCGCGCGGTTCCAGACTGTAGCGCGCGTCGTATTATCCTAGAGAATGTGTTAAGTTAATGGTTGTAAGATGATCATACGTGTAACACAATAGTGGAGCAGTAAACTGGATAAAGATATGCTTAATTAGTTTTTCACCATTCCGTTTGTGGTTTATGGTGCATAAAGTTAAAATAAAAGATGATCATTCAGCGATTTTGAGCATTTATTAATGTAACATCGGACGGCAAATTAACTACGTAGGTTGGAACTTAAATAGTGGCAACACTGCTGTGGAGACAGTATGCAATGGAATCTACTATTGTCGCTGATTGCACACGTTGCTGACATACTTATCTTACCTCCGAGCAAATGGACTCGCCCGCCCCACGGCACCGGCGTGCACACAATCGAGGGAAAAACAGTCACTTGTAAGCGAGCGGTTAAACGTAACGGTGTCACTATGTTTTCGAAACAGGAACAAAGGAGTTGGATCAAGACTGAATGTGCCAGTGGTCGTACAGCACGACAGTGTCATCAAGGTCTTCAAGAGGCGTGCGGGGAATCGGCATTGCCTTACAGAACAGTGGCAGGCTGGGTAAAAGCCTTCAACGAAGGTCGGCAAACTGTAGCAGGTCGTCCTAGCGTCTTTGATGAAGAAGCGCATGCGACCAGCTTTGTGAAAGAAGCGGCGACACTTTCTGCGCAACCCACCCACCATACAGCGCAAGCTGTGGCTGCTCTGTTCGGTCTATGGGACTGGGAAGTACTGTACCGTCCACAATACTCCCCGGACTTAAGTCGTTGTGACTTTGATTTGATTCCGAAGATGAAGGAACCACTTCGTGGCATTCGCTTCAGAGCTGTTCCAGAGATTCGACAGGCAGTAGATCGCTCCATTCACACCATCAACAGAACAGGCTCTCCTAACAGCATACTACGCCCTCCACATCGCTGGCAACGCTGCTGACTGCTTTGAAGGACAGCAACAGGTGCAAGCATGTAGGTCTTTTGTATCGGTTGTGAAAAAATACTTGCCACTATTTAAGTTCTAGCCCTCGTAAATATACGTATAATGTACGTCGTGAATTCATAAAACTTGTAATATCGATAATCGTTGCAATGGTGGTCCAGTTAGAAGTTGCTCCTTGACCTCTAGTAGAGCGCCACATGGCCAAGTCTTTAAATACGCTGGCAGAGCAGGTTGCGGGGTCTTTTGATGTTCATGTCGTGGCTTATAAGGTTGTTTGGTAAGGTTTGCGCTACAGGTAAATTGCCTGAGCTCAACTTTTGGTTGGAACTTTGAATTATTTCGATGTGTACGCATTCAGGACTTGCGAATATTTTGGTGTGTACCAGTTCGGGACTCAGAAATATTTTGAATCCCTTGCGTTAGTACAGCTATCAGTGAACTTTTAGTAAGATTAATTTATTATTGTGTAAAGTCTGAACTTAAGCATTTAATTCAATTTAAGTGATTTGGTGGACAACTCAGAGCCTTTGGTTTACATTTCGTTACTGTCTGTGAATGCTCTGCTTGTTCTGCTGAGTCAATAATTTGATTTCTATGATTCTGTACTGTGCTGAAATAACAGTCTGTGTGAGGCCACCATTCGAAGTAACTTCGTGTCTGGTTTCAATCAACTGATAGTGAACATCAGTTCTGTGGTTCTAGGCTTCCTAAGGGATCATACCTTTAATGCCAGCTTTATTTTATTAATCCATTCATTAACTACTATTGTTAAAAATTTCACGTATTTGTCTTTACTAAATTAATGCATCTCGTGATAGATCGACGCTTCAGTAAGGACTTACAAGAGCAATGCATGACTCACCGTTTATCTAATGTTACGCGATCCCAGTAGCGTTGCAACTGGACATCGACGTGGCGTGGACAGGCTACGAACTCATTCTCTTGTTGTGCTGCGATTGTTCAGATTGGTTCAAATGGCTCTGAGCACTATGGGACTTAACTTCTTAGGTCATCAGTCCCATAGAACTCAGAACTAGTTAAACCTAACTAACCTAAGGCCATCACTAACATCCATGCCCGAGGCAGGATTCGCACCTGCGACCGTAGCGGTCGCTCGGTTCCAGACTGTAGCGCCTAGAACCGCACGGCCTCCCCGACCGGCGCTCCGACTGATATTTCAGTGCGTGATTAAATCAGAGCGTTCGACAAAGCCCATGTCGAATACTTGAATACCTGATTATCCCTTTACCTAGGAAGTTTTCCCCTATATTTTTTTCCCCTATATTTCTTTCCTCATTTCTTATCTTATTAGTCAACTTGATTCTTTTGTTGCGCCACAAACGATTCCGTACTTTTCTCTATTCAGCGATTCTGGACACCAAACATACCTTATCAGGTTCAGTGGCCTATCCTCTGTTGGTTCGGACGCTATCAGGTGACCCTAACATTGTGACTCCAGGGTCTGGACCTTAGGAGAAGGGTGGGAAACACATAATGCGACGATATGCTGCGACTATATTTACCGAGGACGCAGCACTCTGTCGTGCCACAGTCGTTGGAGCTGACGCAGTCGATGTAGCCTGGGATGACGACCTTCTTCACCAGACCTGCCGACGTCGCCAGGATCAGGGCGGCGCTGGCAGCCAGCAGCAGAGACAGGGATGCCTGATGCATCGTCCTGAAACACAACGCATCCCACGAGAGCTTATAAACGTGCGGGAAAGTAAACATATCTGGTGTCCGAGGATACTGCTTTCACACAGGCCTCTTTAATATCAGTGGTGATGGCAGTCAGGATGTAAACAAAGACTGAGGATCTGTTACATGACGAGTTTGGCTTTACGAAAAGTAAAAGACTAGAGAGACATTTCTGGCTTTATGCTTGATAATCGAAGTAAGGATTAAGAAAAATCGAGGCATGTCAATACGAAATGTTGACACATAAAATGCGTTCGACAGTGTAGCATAGTTCGAAATTCTCAGGGAAATACATATAAGCTATAGGACAGACGCGCCATGTACAGTATGTACACTCACCAGGGGTGAAAAATAAAAATGGCAGACGAAGAGCAAACTGTTCCGATTACAAACGGTTTATGACAGGGATGTAGTCTGTGTTCAATCTGTGCATCGAAATAGCAGTGACGGAAATAAGAGAAAAGTTCAGGAGTGAGATTAAAATTCTGGGTGAAACGATATCAGTGACAAGATTTGCTGATGACATTGCTATCCTCAATGAAATTCATGGACAATTGCATGATATGTTAAGTGGCATGAACTGTTTAACGAGTAAAGAGTATGGATTGAGATTAAGTAGAAAAAGACGTAACAGTGATGTGTAGCAAAAACTAGATTAGCTATAAACGTAACATCAAACCTGAGGACCACGAAATAGATGAAGTGAGGGATTTCTGATACCTTGGAACCAAAACAGTGCACGACGGGTGAAGCAAGGAGTACGTTAAATAGACTAGCCCAGACAAAGGGGGCTCTCCTGGACGAACTGAAAGTGTCTGTAAGTACCTAACATCGGTGTTAATTTCAGGAAGAAATTTCTGAGAATGCACGGTTCGAGCTCAGCATTGTATGGTCGTGAAACACTGACTGTGGGAAAGAAGAGAAGAGAATACAAACGTTTGAGATGTGTTGCTAGAAGAGTGTTGAAAATTAGGCAGATTGATTAGAAAGGAATGGGCGAAGACAGAAACCTATGGGAACATTGGCCGTAAGAAGGTACAGTATTGTGGGACGTGTATTAAAACATGAGGGAACAACTTCTATTGCACTAGAGGGAGTTAGAGAGGGCAAAAACTGTTGCAGGGTGTATACGTGGACGACGAAAAAAAATTCCCGGATTTTTCCCGGAATTCCCGGTTAAAAGTACACTTCCTCCGTGTTAAGTGAGAGTATACTTTTCCTCGAAACTGTGGAAGTTATGTCTTTTGAATGGTTATGGTTTTATACACAGGCGTAGAATTTCCCAGCATTTTATTAAAATAAACTCAGGGAACAAAACACATTTTGGGAAGATGTCTGACGTGCAGCAACATGTACACTGTATTTTCATATTATGAAAGTATAAATTCGAATTCTACCAAACACCGTATGTTACTTCCCGAAGCATTGAAATCGAGATTGCGTGGCGCTTTTGTTAGCCAGCCATAGCTCACGTCACGTGATCTCGCCAGCCGACAACAGCGGATATTCAGAACATATGACACGTGGTGTAGTCAGCCAATAGCAACACCACTGTTAAGTAGCGAGAACACACAAATAGGAAAAGTTAATGGTGTCAATTAATATACATAGTGTTGCTACAAGAAAAGAAAAGCTTTCACATACAATGTTGCTCCTTTTTGCACCTGTTACACTTTAAGATACATCACACAAATGTACCAGTAAAATTTTTAAGAACAACATAAATGTAAGATCGTCACTGCGCCATCCTACCACTAAATCTGAGGGTGGTGCGATGGGGACTTACCCTTGTGAGACGATGAAGTTGTGGAGAGGTGCATCAAACCAGTCGGAACACTGATGGAAAAAATACATAAGCATTTTGAGGAAGCATGCAAGCAGCATAAATGCTCTTTGCTGCCCTTTCGTTATTCGTATTTACATGATATCTTTTGTCTACAACATATTACGTCCAGAACGTCCGAATACATTCATGCGTATTACCAGGTTTAATGGAGGCTACCAGTATCAAACATCGGCCTTTATTCGAGGAAGATATTTCTGAGAATGTACGTTTGGAGCACACTATGTGATTAATGGACTGTGAGAAAACCAGATTGTAAGAGAATCGAAGCATTTGAGATGTGGTGCTGCAGAGGAATGTTGAAAATTAGGTGGACTCATAAGGGAAGGAATCGGTAAAGAGAGGAAGAAGTTCGTGTAGAATCTATAAGGAGAGAACATGTGGTAAATACTGACAAGAAAAAGGGACAAGATGGTAGGACATGTGTTAAGAAATGAAAATTTCCGCGGTGCTTGACGGAACACCAGAGGGTAAAGACTGTATGGCAAGACCGAGAATGGAATGTGGCAAACAAATAATTGAGGATATTGGCTGCAAGTGTTACTCTGAAGTGAAGAGTGTGACACAGTAGAGGGATTCGTGGCCGGCGGCATCGAAACAGATGACTAATGATCCAAAAAAAGACAAAAAATTGATGACACAAAAGTTACTTCTATCAAGACATTCCGGGATCGATGTTCGTCACTACGCTTTGCTACAAGTCAAAATAGTTACCCCTGACTTCGAACAGTGTAGTAGAAAGACCAAGATGCAGTAGTTTCTGATTACTCTGATACTGATCTGTTGGAGGCTTTCGTGCTAAAACATCACATACAAACACTAGAATTGTAATAAATGATTTCGATTAGTAACATTATACGAGAGAGTATAGATTAATATTTCTTGTCAAACCGCTGTGTAACAACGTTTTTCGTATTCATCGACACAGAAATCGCACTACCGATGAAGGACTGCAAGTGGATCAATTGATATATGGAGCACAGAGATGAATAGTAAATTAATCGGTTGTTGAACGTAATATGAAAAACTGCTGCAATCAACCAGTCAGCTGTCTCTCTTATATGTAAGTGACCGAAATAGGATTTGAAGCGAAATAGAGCTACACTACGTGATCAAAAGTATCTGGACACCCCAAACAACACACGTTTTTCATATTAGTTGCATTGTACTGCCAACTGTTGTCAGGTACTCCATGTCAATGACTTCAGTAGTCATTAGACATCGTGAGAGAGCAGAATGGGGCGTTCCGCGGAACTCACAGACTTTGAACGTGGTCAGGTGATCGCGTGTCACTTGTGTCATACGTCTGTACGCGAGATTTCCACACTCCTAAACATCCCTAGGTCCACTGCTTCCGATGTGATAGTGAAGTGGAAATGTGAATGGACACATACAGCACAAAAGCGTACAGGCCGACCGCGTCTGTTGACTGACAGAGTTCGCCGACAGTTGAAGATGGTCGTAATGTGTAATAGGTAGCATCTATCCAGACCATCACACAGCAATTCCAAACTGCATCAGGATCCACTGCAAACTATGACAGTTAGGCGAGAGGTGAGAAAACTTGGATTTCATGGTCGAGCGGCTGCTCATAAGCCACACATCACGCCAGTAAACGCCAAACGACGCCTGGCTTGGTGTAAGGAGCGTAAACTTTGGACGATTGAATAGTGGGAAAACGTTGTTTGGAGTGAGGGATCACGGTAAACAATGTGGCGATCCGATGACAGGGTGTGGGTATGACGAATGCCCGGTGAACGTCGTCTGCCAGCGTGTATAGCGCGAACAGTAAAATGCAGAGGCGGTGGTGTTATGGTGTGGTCGTGTTTTTCATGGAGGGGATTGTACCCCTTGTTGTTTTGCGTGGCAGTATCAGAACACAGGCCTACATTGATGTTTTAAGCACCTTCTTGCTTTTCACTGTTGAAGAGCAATTTGGGGATGGCGACTGCATCTTTCAACACGATCGAGCACCTGTTCATAATGCACGGCCTATGGCGGAGTGGTTGAAACATCCCCTACGAAAAATTTATGAATTACTGTGCTGCTAAACCTCTACGTTATTTGATTTTCAAACAGCTGAGCAAAACTGAACGTACTCAGACATTTCTCTCTTTACTTATTTTGAACAACACTAAACTGACTCACAATATTTCTTTTAGCGCAACGCAATCTGACTTTCAATAATCCCTGCTAAAGAATGGCACTGACTAACAATAACCTATACCTTTCATGAATCACTTACCTCACACTACGGTCGCAGGTTCGAATCCTGCCTCGGGCATGGATGTTTGTGATGTCCTTAGGTTAGTTAGGTTTAACTAGTTCTAAGTTCTAGGGGACTAATGACCTCAGCAGTTGAGTCCCATAGTGCTCAGAGCCATTTGAACCATTTGAACTTACCTCACAAAAATCTTCGTTACTGAAACTACTGTATTACAGAGAGCGCCAATATTGCCAGCTAAATAAAAGATTCTAACTACTGAAGGCACTAACTACTGATAGGCATAGTTAGCAAATGAAAGATTTTGAAAGTGAATAAACAATGTATTTACCTCAATAGTGTTCGAAAGTCATAACATATATATCAGTTCATGACATCCAGTCTTACAAATTTCTTTTGAAAAATATCTAAAAATTTGCCAACCGGTTGCATAGAGTCTTCTGATGAAGTCGCCCTTAGAGGTGACGAAACCCGGTCAAGGTATATAGAAAATCTATGCAACCGGTTGGCAGATTTTTACATACACTCCTGGAAATGGAAAAAAGAACACATTGATACCGCTGTGTCAGACCCACCATACTTGCTCCGCACACTGCGAGAGGGCTGTACAAGCAATGATCACACGCACGGCACAGCTGACACACCAGGAACCGCGGTGTTGGCCGTCGAATGGCGCTAGCTGCGCAGCATTTGTGCACCGCCGCCGTCAGTGTCAGCCAGTTTGCCGTGTCATACGGAGCTCCATCGCAGTCTTTAACACTGGTAGCATGCCGCGACAGCGTGGACGTGAACCGTATGTGCAGTTGACGGACTTTGAGCGAGGCCGTATAGAGGGCATGCGGGAGGCCGGGTGGACGTACCGCCGAATTGCTCAACACGTGGGGCGCGAGGTCTCCACAGCACATCGATGTTGTCGCCAGTGGTCGGCGGAAGGTGCACGTGCCCGTCGACCTGGGACCGGACCGCAGCGACGCACGGATGCACGCCAAGACCGTAGGATCCTACGCAGTGCCGTAGGGGACCGCACCGCCACTTCCCAGCAAATTAGGGACACTGTTGCTCCTGGGGTATCTGCGAGGACCATTCTCAACCGTCTCCATGAAGCTGGGCTACGGTCCCGCACACCGTTAGGCCGTCTTCCGCTCACGCCCCAACATCGTGCAGCCCGCCTCCAGTGGTGTCGCGACGGGCGTGAATGGAGGGACGAATGGAGACGTGTCGTCTTCAGCGATGAGAGTCACTTCTGCCTCGGTGCCAATGATGGTCGTATGCGTGTTTGGCGCCGTGCAGGTGAGCGCCACAATCAGGACTGCATACGACCGAGGCACACAGGGCCAACACCCGGCATCATGGTGTGGGGAGCGATCTCCTACACTGGCCGTACACCACTGGTGATCGTCGAGGGGACACTGAATAGTGCACGGTACATCCAAACCGTCATCGAACCCATCGTTCTACCATTCCTAGACCGGCAAGGGAACTTGCTGTTCCAACAGGACAATGCACGTCCGCATGTATCCCGCGCCACCCAACGTGCTCTAGAAGGTGTAAGTCAACTACCCTGGCCAGCAAGATCTCCGGATCTGTCCCCCATTGAGCATGTTTGGGACTGGATGAAGCGTCGTCTCAAGCAGTCTGCACGTCCAGCACGAACGCTGGTCCAACTGAGGCGCCAGGTGGAAATAGCATGGCAAGCCGTTCCACAGGACTACATCCAGCATCTCTACGATCGTCTCCATGGGAGAATAGCAGCCTGCATTGCTGCGAAAGGTGGATATACACTGTACTAGTGCCGACTTTGTGCATGCTCTGTTGCCTGTGTCTATGTGCCTGTGGTTCTGTCAGTGTGATCATGTGATGTATCTGACCCCAGGAATGTGTCAATAAAGTTTCCCCTTCCTGGGACAATGAATTCACGGTGTTCTTATTTCAATTTCCAGGAGTGTATTTTTCAAATTTGTGTATACGGTTGCTGCAAACGTCAGCCATGTTCAAAGTCTTACAAATTTCGTTTTTCTGACGGACACAAGTCCAGATCGTCCGCTCTCAAATCTCTGCCATCTCTCTTCCCACATCCACCACTGCTGGCGGCTCACATTCAACTGCACAACGCTACGCACTGTTCACATCCAACTGCCCAACACTAAAATAGCAAATATTCCAACAATTCCAACCAGCCACAGATTGCACACAGCATAGTCAGTGATTTTCATACAGAGCGCTACTTGGCGTTACCAACATGAATACCTAAACAGCCTACTTACAAGGTTACACGACAATAACATCCCTGTAATGGATTGGCCTGCACAGAGTCCTGACCTGAATCCTGTAGAAGACCTTTGGGATGTATTGAAACGCCGACTTTGTGGCAAGGCTCACCGACCGACGTCGATACCTCTCTTCAGTGCAGCACGCCGTGAAGCATGGACTGCCGTTCCCCAAGAAACCTTCCAGCACCTGATTAAACGTATGCCAGCAAGAGTGGAAGCTGTCATCAAGGCTAAGGGTGGGCCAACACCATATTGAATTCCAGCATTACCGATGGAGGGCGCCACGAACTGGTAAGTCATTTTCAGCCAGGTGTCCGGATACTTTTGATCACATAGGGTAACATGGGCCAGGACATCAGCAATTAGCAGAAGAGTGCATCGGGAACGACAGTCAGAAGGAAGAAAGGGAGATTAGATTTAACGTCCAGTCGATAGCGAACGACATCCAGAGCCGACTATAGTCACTGGTGTGTGGCGAGTTACAGTTCAGAGCATAATGAAACGTATCTGGGGTTTGTCGAGGATACTAAACACTGCAGGATACTTCAAGCTCATCAGTCTAGCCGTGCTATTCCGTTGCTGCATCAAGAAGATGTGATTTTCTTTGAAACAGTGCTAGTCCTGTGCAATATGTTCGTCAACTATTGGTTAGTACAGTCGCCAAATGTACTGTTGCCCCCTCTTGGCATTGAGAAATGGTTCAAGTGGCTCTGAGCGCTATGGGACTTGACTGCTGTGGTCATCAGTCCCCTAGAACTTAGAACTACTTAAACCTAACTAACCTAAGGACATCACACACATCCATGCCCGAGGCAGGATTCGAACCTGCGACCGGGAATTGAGAACTTGCGGGTTTTAGCGTCGTGTTGGCTGTCACTAGAGACGGCGTTGCCGCTCGGACCATAGAAGAAAGGAAAAAGGAAGGAAGATTAGGGTTTAACGTCCCACAGAGGTCATTAGTGCTATTGCACAAGCTCAGATTGTTTCATGGATGGGGAGAGAAATCGGCCGTGCCCTTTCAGAAGAACCATTCCGGCATCTGTCTGGAGCGATTTAGGGAAATCACAGAAGACTTAAACCAGGATGGTTGGACGTAAATTTGAACCGTCGTCCTCCCGAATACAGTACCTTACCAATGCGCCACGTTGCGCGTTTCTGTTGCTACAGAAAATGGAAATAGCATTGAACACTTATTCGCAAGATGACACTCAATGTCTGTACGCACGTCTATAAGACACTGAAGTTGTTGCACTAGAGAAGCTATTATCATGCGGTTATGCATCTCGTGGTCGTGCGGTAGCGTTCTCGCTTCCCACGCCCGGGTTCCCGGGTTCGATTCCCGGCGGGGCCAGGGATTTTCTCTGCCTCGTGATGGCTGGGTGTTGTGTGCTGTCCTTAGGTTAGTTAGGTTTAAGTAGTTCTAAGTTCTAGGGGACTGATGACCATAGATGTTAAGTCCCATAGTGCTCAGAGCCATTTGAACCAGCCATGCAGTTATGATAAGTTATATACTTTGTGAATAAAACTTCCATATTTTGAGACTGTCTTTCAGGGTGGTTTATTTTGTAGCAGCGTCGTGTAGCTAATTCAGGCGAACTATACTGCTCGAAAGAAGAATTCTGTTGCGCAATAAGGGCCTGTACCATAGATTTGTCGTGAAAACGGCAGGGTAAAATCGTAACAAGTGTTTGGTATTAATATGTAACAATCTCTTTTATTTTTATACGTAACAATCTCTTTTATACAATGGATTCAAAATTTAGTGTAATGTTGACAGAATAGATAAATCAAAGGCTTGGACAGCCGCTGCTCACTGTATGCCCACAGGAAAGCTAAGTAATCGGTTTGCGCTGTTTTTTCATTTCCTTTTCGATGCTGCTTTAGCTCTCGCAATCGCTGATACTGGACTTAAAAGGCTTTTTGTAGTCCTTGGGGTTTCCATAATTCCAAGCATATTTACGACTCATATGAGACTCTATCTTTCATTATTTTGTATTTTGAAATTTAATATTGTTTTCTACTTATATTCCGGAGAATATTTTTTCATCTCGTTTTAAATCCCATTAGGGCTCCGGAAGCTGCTCGCAATGACGCCCGAATCTGTGTCCCACCTAAGGCGTTTCCACGCTACACTAATTCACGGCTTTATAGAAAGAACTAATTCGTAACAATCACGAGCATGCGCGTACGCGGATACGATGACGTCACAGGCAAAAGAAATAATTTGTGACAAACACCTACAGGGAAGATCCATCTCTGTTTACTCATTATTGGTCTCCCAGTTACCAGTGATTCAAATCTGACGGTATTTTGCTATACAAAAAAATTCGAGCAACGAGAGAGTAGGTGTTTTCACGTCAAAAAAGTGAAGAACCTAAGAGACAAGGTCGGATGTCTGTGTAACTTCACACACGCACCACCTCTAGCCTTGATGCATGCATCTACATCTACATACATACTCCGCAATCCACCATACGGTGCGTGGCGGAGGGTACCTCATACCACAACTAGCATCTTCTCTCCCTGTTACACTTCCAAACAGAACGAGGGAACAATGACTGCCTATATGCCTCTGTACGAGCGCTAATCTCTCTTATATTTGTGATCTTTCAGCGAAATATAAGTTGGCGACAGTAATATTGTACTGCAGTCAGCCTCAAATGCTGGTTCTCTAAATTTCCTCATTAGCGATTCACGAAAAGAACGCCTCCTTTCCTCCAGAGACTCCCACCCGAGTTCCGGAAGCATTTCCGTAACTCTCGCGTGATGATCTAACCTACCAGTAACAAATCTAGCAGCCCGCCTCTGATTTGCTTCTATGACCTCCCTCAATCCGACCTGACAGGGATCCCAAACGCTCGAGCAGTACTCAAGAATAGGTCGTATTAGTGTTTTATAAGCGGTCTCCTTTACAGATGAACCACATCTTCCCAAAATTCTACCAGTGAACCGAAGACGACTATCCGCCTTCCCCACAACTGCCAATACATGCTTGTCCCACTTCATATCGCTCTGCAATGTTACGCCCAAATACTTAATCGACGTGACTGTGTCAAGCGCTACACTACTAATGGAGTATTCAAACATTACGGGATTCTTTTTCCTATTCATCTGCATTAATTTACATTTATGTATATTTAGAGTTAGCTACCATTCTTTACACCTGTTATATCCTAGCCAGTAATGCCAACCGAGCCCGCTGCCAAAAGGTTGGCAGCATCAAAGTCCGGACGCCGTCCGCATAAGCAGCGCCAGCGATACAGGAAATCGCCGCAAGTCTGCGCGCGCCACCGCTGGCTTCTGGGCTCTTAAGCGCTGGAGTCGCGAGCGCTAGGACAGTTCTGTATTCGCCGCTCAGTTGTATACTCGCCACCGAATTGTGTACTTGCTAGTCAGTTGTGTGTTCATCGCAGCAGAGTTGTTGTTTGTCGTCAGCCGACGCTGACCTAGCCGCTCCGACTCGAACTAGAGAGATTTCTGTAGACACGGAGTTCACTACTGTATTTCTGTATCTTCGTAATAAAGATAAGTACCGACTTTTATTTAATCAGAGTGTTTGGGTTTTCATCTTTCTGTTCACTGTTCCAGGGGACCGGTCGGCCCGCTATTAAAAGTGTGGCGGTGACTTCGTAAGCCGTTTCTACCGCGAATTGTTTGTCGCTGCGAACACCGCCACAAAAACACCAATCACAAATCCTGTCCAAGTCATCTTGTATCCTCCTACAGTCACTCAACGACGACATCTTCTCGTACACCACAGCATCATCAGCAAACAGCCGCACATTGCTAGCCACCCTATCCAAAAGATCATTTATGTAGATAGAAAACAACAGCGGGCACTCCACATGATACCCTCACCTCCGATGAACACTCACCATCGAGGACAACGAACTGGGTTCTATTACTTGAGAAGCCTTCGAGCCACTCACATATTTGGGAACCAATTCCATATGCTCGTACCTTAGTTAGGAGTCTGCAGTGGGGCACCGAGTCAAACGCTTCCCGGAAGTCAAGGAATATGGCATCCGCCTGATACCCTTCACCCATGGTTCGCTAGATATCATGTGAAAAAAGGGCGAGTTGCGTTTCGGAGGAGCGATGCTTTCTAAAGCCGTGCTCATGCATGAACAGCAACTTCTCTGTCCCAAGGACAATCATTATATTCGAACTGAGAATATGTTCGAGAATCCTGCAACAAAACGATGTGAAGGATATTGGTCTATAATTTTGAGGATCCGTCCTTCTACCCTGTACAGGCGACACCTGCGCTTTTATCCAATCGCTCGGGACTTTACGTTGGGCAAGAGATTGGCGATAAATGCAAGCTAAGTAAGGAGCCAATGCAGTAGAGTACTCTCTGTAAAACGGAATTGGAATCCCATCAGGACCTGGCGATTTATTTATTTTCAACCCATTCAGCTGCTTCACAACCCCAGGGATGTCTATCACTATGTCCTCCATACGGGAATCTGTACGAGACTCAAACGGCCGTATGTTTGTACGATCCTCCTGCGTGAAAGATTTCTCAAATGCTAAATTTAAAATTTCAGCTTTCGTTTTGCTGTCTTCCGTTGCCAGGCCAGACTGATCAGTGAGTGACTGGTTGGAAGCCTGACTCGTTTGGGGAAGGTGGCATAAAGCGGGTATGAAAATTAATAAGAATTGCAGTTCTCTGTGACAGGTAACCGTCAGGGTGCATTCGTGTTGTTATGAGGCCTGGTAGGGTACATAACTCGCGTGAAGACCGTCAGATGTTGACTGCCTCTGCGGCGGACAGGGAGACGCCGAGTACGCGTCTGAGACAGCGTTATCAGACCTTATCAGACTTTGATGTCTGATGACGATTAGTGGTGTAGAGCGCTAAACGGCGAGGTCATCAATGTCAATAAGAGTTTAGAAGGGACCTTAAAGTACATCTACATTTGGCCGGCTGGTCGAATCGTGCAATATTCAGATTTGTGGGGCATTCTCATGGACAGTGGTCCGATGCTGGACTGCGCAGGAACGTGAGGGCTGGCATAATGGTCGTCAAGGTTCCGGTCAACCACGTCCGACCAACACAAGGGGGGATCACCGCACTGTGCTCCAAGCACACCGTAACGCCTTCACGTAACGCCTGCCACTCGAGAACACGTAGAGGACTCTCCGCTGCATTCTGTGTTATCTTGTACTATTGATAGGAAACTAACAGCAGCCGCACTAGGGAATTACCGTCGCATTCGTAGCATGCCGTGAACACCGCAACACAGACGGCTGATTTTGAAGTGGTTCCGCTCATGAATGATGTCGGACTGTGTTCAGCAAGGAATCGAGCTTCTCCACTACCTTGGATTGAGGCTGTTGATAGGTGTCCTGAAGGCCTTAGTGCATAGGGCGTACTGTATATCAGATAAAGACAATTTTCAAGAAGAGCTCACATATCTCAATAGCATTTTTAAATCGAATGGATCCGCAACAAATTCGTAGAGCATTCAGTGCAAAACATAGAATGCAGGTATGTGATGGGGAAAAAGACAGTAATTCCATCAGATTTAGTGCGTTTATGCCCTATGTGGGTGCCCTTTCCTCGAAGATAGGCCACATTCCTGAGAAACACTGTGTTAAGGTGATCTTTCCCTCCCCCCCCCCCCCCCCTCCCCGCGAAGATTGCAGCTTTACTCGGCTCTGTGAAGGACGGTTTACAGCTTCGTAAAGGCCGCGCTTGGCATCTTGTCGTCAGTCTTGTGACTTACTCTGAGGATGGCCGGACGATGCGCGGGCGAAATATCAGTGGAAGAAATTTTATTTTATTGGCTGCGTGTCCCAAATTTAATGGATTATTTGAAGTTGTTCTTTTGAAATTGTAGAACATAATTTTACTTTCACTGTGTGAAGGAGTCTTACTACTTTTTCAGTTTTTGTCAAGTTTAATCTTTCTCCTGGACTGTATGAAGCAAGTATATGTGGCACAAAAGATTTAGTTCGATTGTATTGACAGTTGGCGGTGTGAATGCAGAAACCAGACTTCCGATGTGAAGAAATAGCTCACCAGTTGCGTTAAAACACAATT
The DNA here is from genome assembly GCF_023864345.2 of Schistocerca serialis cubense. NCBI lineage: Eukaryota > Metazoa > Arthropoda > Insecta > Orthoptera > Acrididae > Schistocerca > Schistocerca serialis. The sequence continues at coordinate 119,674,449 of NC_064645.1, read as the reverse complement.
TTGAACGCAACTAGTGTGCTATTTCTTCACGTCAGCTTCCTTCAAAAGCAGCTGCTGAAAGTGACGAACAAAAATCTAAATGAAAAGATTGGCATCTGCAGTGGGCGGATACCTGCGAGGGTAAATTCTTACGTAATCGGCGCTCGGCGCTAGCAACAGAAACTGCAACGTTTAACTTCACCACGCAATTTTGACACTACGAGTACTAGGTCACTGGCGTTTGCAGAAATGAAAAAAACAAGGAAGTCAATGTGACGTGTTCCAGACAAATCCACTATGCGACGAAACCGAACGACCGACGCATCTGCCACCTTTCATTGTGCCACTTACATGCAGTTACCATTATTAGCAAAGCGGTTATCGCAAAAACGTGCACGTGCATCGTTTTCCTTTCAATCCTTGCTCTAAGAAGGATAAGCATGTTGCTAGAATATCTAATAATAAATCAATACTTGAATATACAGCTTTAAAACCGGCACTATATTTGCAAATGCAGCCGATATTTTTATGGCCCAGAGCGTCGATATTTTTTCCGTCGATATATGAATCTCTTCTTTTCGATGTAGCGACGGCTGATAATGACAATTTTTAAAAATTTCGATGTTTTAAAAAATATCAACTGTCCTACCCTGGATGACCATCGTCCGTGAGAATGGCGGCGACCCGGGAAGACGTCGCATTATTCCAATGTTTCGCAGAGGAAGAACGGTGTTCCATAATTTTTAACAACGGTGTTCCTCGTGCCGTCATAGTGTGAGGAGCCATCGAGTATATCTTCAGGTCACGGCTGGTAGTGACTGAGCGAACTCTGACGGCACAACTGTACGACATGGCCAAAATCCGTCCTCGTGAGTAGCCTCTTATGCGATAATGTCGTTCTGCCATTTTTCAACAGGACAATGCTCGTCCACCCATAGCACGTGTCTTTTTGAACTTATTTCGTAATATTGATGGACTCCCGTTGCCACACGTGTGGGAACAGTTCGCACGTCATTTTCGCCCCAATACAGGATGCCTGGACCTGCTTGCCTCACGAGAGGATAAAACGGTTTATCACATCCGACTCAACCGCATTAGTGCCTGCATCCACGCCAGAGGGTGTTCAGCGACATGGTCCCATACAGACAAGTTATTTGTATATTTTCGTCGATATTATTATCACTGAAACTACATCATGTGCCACAATGAGATTTTCACTCTGCAGCGGAGTGTGCGCTGATGTGAAACTTCCTGGCAGATTAAAACTGTGTGCCGGACCGAAACTCGAATTCGGGACCTATTGCCTTTCGCGGGCAAGTGCTCTACCATCTGAGATACCCAAGCACGACTCACGCCCCGTCCTCACAGCTTTACTTCTGCCAGTACCTCGTCTCCTACCTTCCAAGTTCCTGTCCCGGTCCGGCACACAGTTTAATCTGCCAGGAAGTTTTACATCATTTACCCTCTCAGACCGTGAAGTTTCATTTCTTTCTCTTCCCCGTTCCATGGTGCTTCATATTTTTGAGGCAGTCAATCATGCTACATTATTCGGAAGGACGGCAGTTCCAAGCTCCGTCCGATCGTCTAATTTTAGGTTTTCCGTGTTTTCCCCGAATCGCTCCAGGAAATGCCGGGATGATTCTTTTGAAAGAGAGTGCTCAATTTCATTTCCCATACTTCCCGAAACTGTCCACATGCTCAGCCCCTAATGACCTCGATGTCGACGGGGTGATAAAACTTTAATCTTTCTATCTACTCTTCTCCAAATAGCGTTCTCACGAATCTTCTGGTCTGAGAATAACTTATGTAGGAGTTAGGTTAGGATTTAACGTCAAGATAGACATTGATGTCATCACAAAAGACAATGATGTCATCACTGAAGCACAAACTCGAATTAGAACTTGGGCGGGCTAGGGAATTGGCTACAGCGTTCATCAAGGTACCATAACTGTACGCGTCTGGAGTAGAATAACAGGAAACCTAAAAGAAACTGGAATCTGTACCCCACTCTTTTAATGTGTGCTTCAAGTAAAACGTTTCGTTTGGAAACTATTCTGATACTGTGGTCAAGCTGCTTTATCATTTCTCTTTCTTTCTCTCTCTCTCTCTCTGTCGACCATCTCGTCGCGAGGAGATATTTTTTGCCAGACAACGTGTTGTGTACTATGTTTTCAGTTATCGTCTTTGTTGACAGGCGACCACGCATCGCTTACTGCTCACTGTTTCGAACAACTGACGGTGTATCAGATTTTTAACCACTCACGTTTTAAGATGTCCAAAGTTTTAGCAGATACAGCACAGGCCTTAGAACGCGTTCTACTCTTTATCCCCCATAGCATTCTTGCGAAGGAGATTCGATGTATGCGAACATGAACGCCTGTCATCTTAAAAAAAATTTACCGAGTGGTGTGTTAAAAGGGGGGGGGGGGGCGTTCAAATTGTTAGTTTCGTCTCTTCATTAAGTTTTTTTTTTCTTTTTATTTACCTAGCGTTGCTGGCCCACCGTCATTAGGCCTTATAGGTTCATCCACCAACAAATGTCGTTGAGAATGGGGAAACTGATAGAAACCGACCTCGAGGAAGTTGAGTTTCAGTTACGGAGAAATGTAAGCAATACGACTTATCTTACTAGATAGGTTGAAGATTGGGAAACAAACCTGGGATGTAGCGGATCCCTGACGTTATTAAAACTGTACAATGAGTAAGAAATAAAGAAAATCGAAGAAAAATTTGCAAAATGAATTAAAACCCAAGAAGAAGAAATAAAAACTTTGAGGTTTGCGATGACATAGAAATTCTGCCAGAGACAGCAATGACTTGGAAAAACAGTTGAACAGAATGGACAGTATCTTGAAAGGAAGATATAATATGAGCAGCAATAAAAGCAAAACAGGCATAATGAAATGTAGTCGAATTAAATCAGGTGATGCTGAGGGAATCAGATTAGGGAACGATGTGCTTCAAGTAGTAGATGTGTTTTGTTAGATCCCGCGCCCGGGTTCCCGGGTTCGATTCCCGGCGGGGTCAGGGATTTTCTCTGCCTCGTGATGACTGGGTGTTGTGTGATGTCCTTAGGTTAGTTAGGTTTACGTAGTTCTAAGTTCTAGAGGACTGATGACCATAGATGTTAAGTCCCATAGTGCTCAGAGCCATTTTTTTGTTTTGTTAGATGGGCAACAGAACAACTGTTGATGGCCGAAGTAGAGGGGATATAAAATGTAGACTGGCAATGACACGGAAAGTTTTGCTGAAGAAGAGAAATTTGTTAATATCGAATATAAATGTGTTAGGGAGTCGTTTCTGAAGGCATTTATCTGGACTGCAGCCTCAATAAGGAAGTGAAAGGGAGATGATAATCAGTTCAGACAAGTCATGCAATGAAGGCTTTCACGACCGGATGTTTCAGCTGCCGAGAATTCTTCCGGGTTGTATGGCCGTGGTCCATGGAACTCTTCTATCCCTGACGTTTCGTCCAGGACTACGTTGGACATCTTCGGAGGTGCTCCTGGTTATGCTGAGTCTTGCCGACGCAGTGTGTACTGAATAGAATAGGAGAGAAAATTTTTTGGCATGGTCACGAACGATGGCGGTCGAGTTTAGGCTTGTTCTGCGCACCTGCGTCGCGTATCCTCTAACAGCCAATGAGCGTTCATTATGTTCTGAGCGCTCTGCTGTGAATGCCGTAGTTAATGCGAGCATTAAACATGATTGCAGTGAGTTGTTGAGTGAATTTCGATTCCATTTGTTGCGAGTTGTCATCGCTGATAGTGGTGGTAAGTGATAAATTCTGCATGAGAAAGCGAGAGACATAACTTGCAGGGTATATGCTTTCTTCAAGCGGAAAGGACGCGCATGTGCGGACCGCAACAGTCGGTTGGAATCGACAACAATGCAATCCTTGTCCGTGTCTCGATATGCACGAAGCGCCATCGTTCGTACTGACTGGTTGATAGGACACATTCTGAGACATCAAGGAGTCGTCAGTTTAAGACTGGAGAGAAGTTTGCGGGTAAAACTTGTAGAGGAAGACCAAGAGACCGAGTACAGTAAGCCGGTTCAAATGGATGTAGGTAGCAATAGTTATTTGAAGACGATTATTTTGTGGCAGTTGACTAATACACAGCGTCACCGGTTCAGATCAGGTCCAACTGTCTCGGTGGACAAGTGAGAGGAGACTCAAAGCAACAGCTTAATAACAGCCGAGCATATCACGTTAAAGGTGTGGCGGTGGAACTTTATAAGTTCCGTGCCACCTTCCGACGTTGGAAGTACAGAGGAGGGGTGCAGCAATGCGCCAACTCTACTGTCAAAGAAGAAAGTGGCTGGACGAGAACAGGCCACTGCTAGTGACTGCACGAAAACGGATAGAAAAACGTGGTCGTATTGGGCCTATCGTCAGTCACAGCCCGAATCCGAGTCCTCCAGGATGGTGAGAGGAACGTGATGGCGGTGCCGGCGCCGTGGATGAAGATGAAGCGGGGCACACAGTATAGAGTAGCACGAAAAACTGGAGAGAATAGAGAACACCATTTCGCGTCGAGTATCAGCCTACGAGTTGTTTCGAGTTGTGTGGGGTATGCCATCTTCAGCATTCGTAAAGCGCGATTGTGAGCGCCGTCGTCCACTGTGCGTTGTTGGTAGATGCCACGTGCCCGTAACTCAGTGGTCCGTGACGCAGGGACGCGCGCTGCTGCAGGCAACGGCCTTTCCCACGCGACCTGCCGTCACCTCTGCCCCGGCAAGTGGCGCCATTATAGCCCAGACGGCGCCACTCTCGCTGGTGAATCTCCGTCTCATTTCAAATTCTGCTTCTACATCTCCGCGCGTGTCCGTCCCCGGTAGCTGAGTGGTGGGCCCAGGTTCGATTCCCGGCTGGGTCGGAGATTTTCTCTGCTCAGGGACTGGGTGTTGTGTTGTCCTAAGACCTGTATTACACTATCAAATATATTTGTCAAAGATATTTGATGGTGCAATAGGGAACTTTGTCAAATGTCGTCCAATATTTGATCAAATCTAGGGCCTCGTTGTAGATTTGATCAAAGAAGTCGCTTGTCTTCTGTTCACTGCAATGTGACATGTTACCACATGGAGCGCTAGCATCGCTGCAGCGTTCTGTCGTCTGTAATGTTTTTATAAACATTGCCGGTAAATACAATTGGTGTGTGCCGTCAACTACAAAATTAATAGAGATGTATGAAGCTGATGAGGCGCTTTACAACGTGAGGCACCCTGAATACAAAAATAGATTAAGAAGATTGGAGACCTGACCTGACCTGACCTAACATAACCTAACCTAACCTAACCCAACCCTCTCCTGTAGCAAGGAATCGGAGTGTTACAGTGAGCCTGTCTTCTGCAGATGTAGCGGTTCTTAAGTGAACATTGTGCTTTCTGATGTGAGGATACACTTCACTGGGCACATACAGAAATGTATCCTCATCCATTCTTTAGTAATGGAGTACGACTTGGCGTCCTCCGCTATACGCTCACGTAACAAGTTTTGTTGAATGCTTTTATCGTGTCGTCGTAAAACCCACGGCTTCACCCAGATATGTTTCCTTTTTTTCCCCCACTTCTCTTCCGCATGTGCACACAGTGCAGTTGTGGTACATGCAACCGCTGCGGTTAATAACAAGCTGTTGTTGTCAGCCATCTTGAACTTTGCCGAAAAATATGATGACAGTGTAATACCCCTTCTAGAGCAACATCAAAGAACTTTGTGAAATATATTTGACAGAATATTTGATCCCATCTTTGATCAAATCTTGGACAAAGAAATTTGATAGTGTAATACCGGCCTAATCATCATCATTTCATCCTCATCGACGCGCAAATCGCCGAAGTGGCATCGAACTGAAAGACTTGCACCTGGATAACGGTCTACCCGACGGTAGGCCCTAGTCAGACGACATTTACATTTTATTTATTTCCACGCGTAAAAGAAGAGAGTGTCCGCAAATCTGGCTTTGTTTCATTCTCGTATAACACCAGTAACCATTAATTCATCTTACTTGGTCACTACCTCAACCGTCTATTCCAGTAACTCTGTGCACACTGACTCGAAGCGAGGTGGTTTCAGCGCTGGGCCACTATTTTATATCTCGTAGGATGCCTTACAAATCTCGATGCTGGAGACAACTGGTGTATCACAACTGTCTATAACGAGTTCATTTTTATTGTTATTATGTGTAAATAATCCGTTCATGTATAGAACACAACCACAGGTCGTGTATTACTTCATTTATTTTGACCGGTTTCACCCGTCAGACACAAGCATCCCTAGTGGCGACACGTCACAAGTAAGAAGGAGAGCCTAGCACCATCTTTGATGGCTTCGTGTTGACGATGGTGCACAGCGGTGCTTTAAATTTCCGAAGTGATGCCACCAACGCAAACAGCATCTGACGATGCTCGCACCTGACGACCGAAATCGGTCAAAACAAATGATGTAAAACACCACCTGTGGATGTTATTTATTTACACGTCAAGTTCCGTAGGACCAAATTGAGGAGCAAATCTCCAAGCTCATGGAACGTGTCAGTACATGAAATTACAACATAAAAGTAATAACAGATAAAAGTAAAATGTCTGTGAACCTGAAAAAAGTCAAGCCATAAGCTTAAGTAAAAACAATCAACAATACAACAAGAATCAGCTTAATTTTTCAAGGAACTCCTCGACAGAATAGAAGGAGTGACCCACGAGGAAACTCTTCAGTTTCGATTTGAGAGCTCGTGGATTACTGCTAAGATTTTTTGGATTCTAGTGGTAGCTTATTGAAAATGGATGCAGCAGTATACTGCACACCTTTCTGCACAAGAGTTAAGGAAGGCCGATCCAAATGCGGGTTTGATTTCTGCCGAGTATTAATCGAGTGGAAGCTGCTTATTCTTGGAAATAAGCTAATATTGTTAACAAGAAATGACAGGAGTGTATATATTGAGAGTTCAGTGTCAAAATACCCAGACTCGTGAACAGGGGTCGTGAAGAGGTTCGTGAACTTACACCACTTATTGTCCGAGCCTCCCGTTCCTGACCCAAAAATATTCTCTTAGAATGGGAAGATTACCCCAAAATACAATACCATGCGACATAAGCGAATGAAAATAAGCAAAGTAGACTAATTTTCCTGTCGAGCGATCACTCACTTCAAATACCGTTCGAATAGTAAAAATAGCAGCATTATGTCTTTGAACAAGATCATGAACGTGGGCTTTTCACGACAGTTTACTATGTATCTGAAGACCTAGAAATTTTAACTGCTCAGTTTCACTAATCGTATGCCCATTCTGCGAAATTACTCGTAAAACATCAGGTTTTGTTGAAATCTGTGTTAGGAACTGTAAAAACTGAGTCTTATTGTGATTCAGCGGATTAGCCATTAGTTCCGTTTCAGCCGCGCTCGCGAGTGGCCGCTGTTAACTGTTGCGCTGCACTTCAGTGTTTACATCGCTGTACTCGTGCTTCGCCGAGTGCTGTCCGTCCGTTAATCTCCGTGTTCGTTCCTGTTCCTTGTGATCTGATCGCTCCTTCTGGTCTAGCTGCTGCTACGTGGAATTTCGGTTGTTTAACCGAAATTGCTTCGCTGACTTAACCATGGCTACAAACCTCAGGAAGAATACTCTGGTATTTGCGTTTGACAAGGAATCCCGTCCTGTTCAGCCGACATCCCTGGAAATAGATGACTGGATTACACAGGTAATTGGACTAAATTCTGAAACCGTTCATACCTGGCAACTGGATCAGGAAAAATACTGTGTTATTGTCAAGTTAATCAGTGCTTCGACTGTTGATAAAGTGTTACGAAAGTGGGGCTATGAAGTAGATTTTGTGCATAGAAATGGTTATAAAAGTAAGGTTTCCATCTATAGAGCGGACATTCATTACAAAACCGTTCGTGTCTTGAATCTTCCCATTGAAATTGAAAATGATAAGATTAAGGAAGCTCTTTCAAACTACGGAGACGTTAAATCAATTGCAAATGAAAGATGGTCGCCTCGCTTTAAACTGCAGTGTTTTAACGGGGTCCGCAGTGTAGAGATGGACGTTAAGACGAATATTCCGTCCCACATAACTGTTTGTGGGTATAAGGCACAAATTGTTTATACAGGTCAGGAAGCTACATGTCATATATGTAACGAAACCGGCCACTTCAGACAGGAATGTCCGCGGCGAACTGTTGTTCTTAAAAGTAATTTGATACAGCGTCAGAAGCTTACCTTAAATGATCTGTTACCAAAGAATAGCCCGGAACAACTGGTTGAGGATGTTAACGCAGCAGGCCAAACTGATGTGTCCCTTCACGATAACAGTCAATTTCCCCCGTTAACAACAAAAGGGTACCCTGTTGCCACTACTCGTGAAATTGAAATGCAACCGAAAAAACGACCTCTGGAGATAACTGATAGCTGTTCAGAGGACGAGCTGTCTTGTCCCACTCCCTCACTTCGCAAGCAGAAACAGTGCGATGAGGAGGCAGAGGAACCTGAAGGCAAAATGCGAATGGAAACTAATGAACAGAAAGATAATACACATACGGTACCAGAAAATGAAGGGGGTGTAAACAGCATTAATTTGCAAGAAACAACAGGTGCAGTAGCCGATTGCAAAGATCAGAATCTATCTGATAATAAACAAATTCAGGGAGAGGTTGCAAAACTGCAGTCTCCATTTGTTTCCCTCGATCAGAAAGTGAGTGAAATTAATAAAGAACGAGGAAGTGGTGGCCAAACTGAAATCACGGTCAACACCTCAGGGCAGGCGCCGGCAACCGAAATTGCGAAAGCGTCTGCTGCTGCTCCAGATAAGCCGCGAAGTAAAATACCGACGCAACCAAATGAGAATGTAGCTCGTAACCAAGGGAAGGGAAAATCCGGTAGGGGCGACCCAAGCCCAAAGAATGTTCAGTCCGAAACGGTCGTACACGAATCACTGGAGGAAAAATCAGAAAGTTTACCAGGAAATCATTCTGCTTGCGTTACAAGAGAAAACATCAGAAGCAGAAAAAAACGGGACAGTAACTAATAAACAGATGGAAGTGTTATTCCATGTTCAGCCTTCCGAGAAAACTGTTACAGCTTAGCTGAACCCTGAACCAAAGGAAACTAAATTAGTTCATCAAAACAACTACATAGTGAAAACACAATGACGCAATCTTATTCTGTCACCACTATAAACATAAATAAAATCACGACCGGTTTGAAATTATCGGCCCTTAAGGAATTTTTGTACGAATCCGCGACTGATATTGCCCTATTACAAGAAGTTCTAGTTTCGGAGTTGGTAATTCCCGGCTTTGTCAGTTACATAAATGTGTCTCCCGAAACAAGTGCTGGAACAGCTATTTTGGTGAGGGAAGGGATTACAGTAAGCGAGGTGGAACGACTGGAATCCGGAAGGGGAATAGGACTAAATATCTATGATGTGACTATCATCAACTTGTACGCCCCTTCAGGAAGTTCTCATCGAGCTGACAGGGCACGTTTCTTCAAAGATGACCTGATATACTTGTTAAGGAAATCGCCAAGACAGTTATTACTAGGAGGTGATTTTAATTGTGTTTTAAATCGAAAAGATCAGTTACCTAATTTTAATTTCTCAAGTGAACTAAAACTACTAGTTACTGGTTTAGAATTAAAAGATATATGGGAAATCAAATACCCCTCCACTGTTGAGTTCACTTATGTCACGGCAACATCACGTAGCAGGATTGATAGACTATATATTTCTAAAAATCTTGAAACTTCCGTGACAAAAGTAGAAACCATTCCTACGTACTTTTCAGACCATTCAAGTGTCTTAGCTTGCATAAATCTAAAAAGACAGCCGGTTCACCGATTCAAGAATCAGTGGAATTTGAACACTTCCTTGTTAGTAAATCATGATTTAGAAGATCTGATTAAAGAAACATGGGCAATATGCCTGCGAGCCCGTAGTAAATATGCCACTGCTATTGACTGGTGGGTTAAAATGGCAAAGCCAAAGTTGAAGAAAGTTCTTATTCAATACAGTGCCCAGAGCGCAAGGGAAATGAAATGCACTATAGAGTATTACTATTCTGTTTTGAGAGATCTATATGATCAAGTCTCAGCAGGTTCCTCACTTCGGATAGCAGACATCCAAAAAGTCAAAGCCAAGTTGCTTAATATCAAGAGACGTCAAATGGAAGGGTTGAAAATAAAATCGAAGGCAAATTCGGTGTCAGAGGATGAAATTACTTCCCTGTATCATTTAGTGAAGCATACGAAAAACGGGAGAAGGACTTTTATTGATGAAATTCGAACAAAACACGGTACGACTCTCAAAACCCAGCAGGATATCATGAACGAGATTTATCGCTACTATTGCGAGCTATATTCTGTACATCAAAGTAGTGATGCTTCCTTGGAAGAATTCCTTGACATCCTAGCCCCACAGCTGACAGAAGATGACAACGAAAATTTTCTTGAGGTTGTCAGTGAAGAAGACGTGTATGAGACTCTGTGCGCCTCACCACCAAAAAAATCCCCAGGACCGGATGGTCTGCCAGTAGAGTTTTACATCCGTTACTGGCCAATAGTAGGCGCGAAAATCACGGACATTGTAAATGAGGTTATTCAGGGTAAAATGATTCCGGCTGAGTTTAAGGAGAGTAAAATTGTTCTGGTGCCAAAAAATAATGGAAAAAAAGATTTAAATAATTTTCGTCCAATTTCACTGCTGAATTCTGATTATAAATTAATAGCTAGAATAATAAACAAGAGAATTTCATGCCTTACAGATAAAATTATTAGTCAACATCAGAACTGTGCGCAAGGCAGAACCATTTTTCAAAATCTAGCGGAATTCAGGGATATCATTGCTATAACTTCGGTAACAAACATAAAGTGTGCTTTATTGTTTTTAGATTTTTATAAAGCGTTCGATTTAGTAAATCATGAATATCTTCTACAGACATTGAAGAAAATAGGTTTCAACGATAGGGTCATACAGTTGATTAAGAACATAGCAACTGGAATAAATGCTAAAATAGCGGTGAATTGTCAACAATCCAGGCCGATGCAAATACAACGAGGTGTTCCTCAAGGAAGTCCTCTGTCCATGTCGCTCTTCGCCATTTCGCTGGAACCTTTCCTCCGACATGTCCATGCTAGATTAAAAGGCTTAACATTATCAGGAAATAAAACCGTTATAAGAGCCTATGCTGACGATATAGGGGTCATTATAAGGAACAATGATGAGGTAACCACGCTAGCAACAGTGATTGATTCGTACTGTAGAGCATCTGGAGCCAATGCAAACGAAAAAAAAAGTAAGATGTTAAATCTCAGAGGTTTTGATAATATAAACGTCGAGTGGGCAAAATTAGTCCAACAACATAAAACACTTGGGATCACCCTGACAGCATGCCCTATGAAAATGACGGCTTTAAATTGGAAAGTTGCAGCAGATAAAGTGCAAGGAGCCATTGTAGAAAATTTAACTCGATATATGAACCAAGTTCAAAGAACACAGTATATCAACTCATGCATCCTTGCTAAGGCTTATTATACTGCCCAGCTGTTTCCAATACCGAGAATGATAGCGAGGAGAATAATGTCTAAAATCACCAACTTTTTGTGGAGAGGTGAAGTGTTCAGAGTACCTGCTAAAGTAGCCACTTTAGATCCTAAAAATGGTGGACTAGGATTAACTGATATAACGGATAAAGCCTCTGCTCTTTTTATCAAAAGGCAAGTTAATTTAATAAGAGACTCGCGAGAAAGCATAACCAGCCAACTTTTCGAGATCATTAAACCTCCAAGCCTGCTTCCCCCGATTGACGTGCAGAATATCAACAGTCGCTTACAGCACGTGAGGATTTTCTATGTTGAGTTTAGTTATGTCAGTGTCGAACTCAGGCAGTCCCGACACTTAACATCGAGAGCCATAATGCGGGAACGAAAGAAAAGCGAAGGAAGGAACAAAATAGAACGACAGTTTACAAACATTGAGTGGACTGAGATTTGGAAGAACATTAGTTCTAATGTGCTCACGTCTAATATAAAAACGTCATGGTACAAGACAGTTAACAACATAGTTTGCACAAATGAAAGACTGCATGCAATCGGACTCTGTGAAACAAATTTATGTCAACAATGCCATCTAGTTGACACAGTAATTCATCGATATACTTGCAGTGGTCACATGAATAGTTGGAAGTGGATCCGGGAGCAAATAGCTCTGATTACAAGAACATCCCCTGAGTATATATCGCTGTCATTGATACATAGGCCTGAAGCACGCTATTTCCCAGAAGCAAAAAATAACGCTGTGTACTGGTTGCTGGGAAATTTTGTTAACTACGTCCTTAACAAATTAGGATCCGATAGCATCATAGAGTTCAAGGTATACATGCTGTGTGAGTTCCACAAAATTAGAAGCTATTCGAATCACAAGAAAAAGTTCGGTAATATGTTAAAAATTGTATTTGAAAGAATGGGCATTGGTTAATGTAAAAAAGAAGGCTGTGTTGACAATGATGTATTGTAGTTACCTTAAGGATACTATTTACGATTTTACAGTATATTTATGATCTGTGCTTTTTCTACTTCAGAGAGTAGTGTTTGAAATTTATAAGCTAATGTACAGAACTTATGTGACATTGAGATTGTGTGTCTAATAGTGTCAAAACACAATACCTTGAAGGTGCATTATTGGTTATACTAGAAATTTGGAAACAGACAGTTTTTATAGAAATGTCCTTATCGATTGGTTAAAACCATGAGATTCTATCTGATAAATGTAATATATATCTCCTTTCCGCCATTCTCAAGTATTTCAGAAATTGCCTAATATGATTATTAAATTGTTTTATATTTAAAATTATCCCACGAACTTGCTGATATCCATCATAAAGAAATTATGCTTCTGTAAAGATTGCAGCTCCTGTAATTCAAAGTGCAGATTTTACTTCTTCAGGTTGAAGTTTGAGTGCCTTTAAAAAAAAAAATTTTCTTGATGTTTAACGTAATTCTTTCTGGTAATTTAGTCAGTAACACAATGTTCTGTTGTCTTTCCTTAACGTCAGCGTAATTGAAATGATCAAACCGTTTTGTTTAAATAACTTCATGTATGTATAACTTAGTATGTATTTGGAATGTGTAACATTGTTTTTTTTTTAATAAATGTTTTAATGAAAAAAAAAAAGCGGTCTTAGGCGCTGCAGTCATGGACTGTACGGCTGATCCCGGCGGAGGTTCGAGTCCTCCCTCGGGCATGGATGTGTGTGTTTGTCCTTATGATAATTTAGGATAAGTAGTGTGTAAGCTTAGGGACTGATGACCTTAGCAGTTAAGTCCCATAAGATTTCACGCACATTTGAACATTTTTTATGATTTAGCGTTAGTTTATTTTCTACAAGCCATGAAGTTATGTCATGTACTGCACTATTTGAAACCGAGCCAAGGTTGCACACAACATCCTTTACTACCAAGCTAGTGTCATCAGCAAACATAAATAATTTAGAATTACCCGTAGTACTAGAGGGCATATCATTTATATAAATAAGGAACAGGAGTGGCCCCAACACTGATCTCTGGAGCACCACCCACTTGACTGTACCCCACTCAAACCCCACATCACAGCCATTTTCAGCACTGGAAATAATGACCTTTTGCTTCTGTTGCTAATATAAGAGGTGAACCAATTGTGAGCTACGCCCGGATTCCGTAATGGTCCAACTACTGGAGCAATATTTTGTAATCAACACAATCAAACGCCTTAGTTAAATCAAAAAATATTCCTGGCGTTCGAAACCTTTTGTTTGTATTTGCATTAATTACAAAGTGGCTGCGTCCTCTACAGATAGCGGCTACGACTGCTAAACTTTTATTCTGTATTACAAAATTCAGACTAAGTCTTTTTGTCGATGATGTAAGGCATTTAATTACTCGATGATGTGAAGGGAATGTTCATGAAGACAACTGACTGTTTCTAAACAAAACAAAGATTTTGGAAAAGGACACTGACAAGAATCTAAAATCTAAATTGCAATTTCTGTATTACAGATCTAAGGCGTATAGTTTGTTCAACGTTTGAATTGTGGATAGTTACTCACTTAGGAGATATATACATAAAAACTACCTTATTTCTTTCTTCTTTACTAATTGAGGAATTAAACTATATTATTCGCTGAAAATCATCAGTAATGAAAATAGCGTTCGTTGCTCAGAAATGTGTAAAGCCCCTAAATTACACTTCTACACTGTAACCTCTCGTATACAGTTCATTAGATGGTTCAAATGGCTCTGAGCACTATGGGACTTAACATCTGAGGTCATCAGTCCCCTAGACTTAGAACTACTTAAACCTCACTAACCTAAGGACATCACACACATTCATGCCCGAGGCAGGATTCGAACCTGCGCCGTAGCGGTCGCGTGGTTCCAGGTTGTAGCGCCTAGAACCGCTCGGCCACTCCGGCCGGCAGCGATTTTAAAAGACAGGTTAAATTGGAGACGACAAAAACCGGAATAATCGAAGACCAGCTGTTTCAGCTGGAATTCCTATTATGAACTTCAAACAGAAAATCAAACACACCAGCATCAATGTACGATTACAATCTGTCAGTGCGGGATGCGAGTAGATTTCCCCACCATGTTATAGTTCTGGGTGGAGATTTTAATTTGCGGGATATAGACTGGGAGACTCAAACGTTCATAACGGGTGGCAGGGACAAAGAATCCAGTGAAATTTTTTTAAGTGCTTTATCTGAAAACTACCTTGAGCAGTTAAACAGAGAACCGACTCTTGGCGATAACATATCAGACCTTCTGGTGACAAACAGACCCGAACTATTTGAAAACGTTAACGCAGAACAGGGAATCAGCGATCATAAAGCGGTTACTGCATCGATGATTTCAGCCGTAAATAGAAATATTAAAAAAGGTAGGAAGATTTTTCTGTTTAGGAAAAGTGACAAAAAGCAGATTTCAGAGTATCTGATGGCTCAACACACAAGTTTTGTCTCAAGTACAGATAGTGTTGAAGATCAGTGGACAAAGTTCAAAACCATCGTACAATATGCGTTATATGAGTATGTGCCAAGCAAGATCGTAAGAGATGGAAAAAGCCACCGTGGTACAACAACCGAGTTAGAAAAAAATGGTTCAAATGGTTCTGAGCACAATGGGACTCAACTGCTGAGGTCATTAGTCCCCTAGAACTTAGAACTAGTTAAACCTAACTAACCTAAGGACATCACAAACATCAATGCCCGAGGCAGGATTCGAACCTGCGACCGTAGCGGTCTTGCGGTTCCAGACTGCAGCGAATTTAACCGCACGGCCACTTCGGCCGGCAAACCGAGTTAGAAAACTTCTGAGGAAGCAAAGGGAACTTCACAGCAAACATAAACATAGCCAAAGCCTTGCAGACAAACAAAAATTACTCGAAGGGAAATGTAGTGTGAGGTGGGCTATGCGAGAGGCGTTCAATGAATTCGAAAGTAAAGTTCTATGTACTGACTTGGCAGAAAATCCTAAGAAATTTTGGTCTTATGTCAAAGCGGTAGGTGGATCAAAACAAAATGTCCAGACACTCTGTGACCAAAATGGTACTGAAACAGAGGATGACAGACCAAAGGCCGAAATACTAAATGTCTTTTTCCAAAGCTGTTTCACAGAGGAACACTGTTCTGTAGTTCCTTCTCCAGACTGTCGCACAGATGACAAAATGGTAGATATCGAAATAGACGACAGAGGGATAGAGAAACAAAATCGCTCAAAAGAGGAAAGGCCGCTGGACCTGATGGGATACCAGTTCGATTTTACACAGAGTACGCGAAGGAACTTGCCCCCCTTCTTGCAGCGGTGTACCGTAGGTCTCTAGAAGAGCGTAGCGTTTCAAAGGATTGGAAAAGGGCACAGGTCATCCCCGTCTTCAAGAAGGGATGTCGGACAGATGTGCAGAACTATAGACCTATATCTCTAACGTCGATCAGTTGTAGAATTTTGGAACACGTATTATGTTCGAGTATAATGACCTTTCTTGAGACTAGAGATCTACTCTGTAGGAATCAGCATGGGTTTCGAAAAAGATGGTCGTGTGAAAACCAACTCGCGCTATTCGTCCACGAGATTCAGAGGGCCATAGACACAGGTTCACAGGTAGATGCCGTGTTTCTTGACTTCCGCAAGGCGTTAGATACAGTTCCCCACAGTCGTTTAATGAACAAAGTAAGAGCATATGGACTATCAGGCCAATTGTGTGATTGGATTGAAGAGTTCCTAGATAACAGAACGCAGCATGTCATTCTCAATGGAGAGAAGTCTTCCGAAGTAAGAGTGATTTCAGTAATGCCGTAATGCAGTGTCATAGGACCGTTGCTATTCACAATATACATAAATGACCTTGTAGATAACATCGGAAGTTCACTGAGGCTTTTTGCAGATGATGCTGTGGTGTATCGAGAGGTTGTAACAATGGAAAATTGTACTGAAATGCAGGAGGATCTGCAGCGAATTGACGCATGGTGCAGGGAATGGCAATTGAATCTCAATGTAGACAAGTGTAATGTGCTGCGAATACATAGAAAGATAGATCCCTTATCATTTAGCTACAAAATAGCAGGTCAGCAACTGGAAGCAGTTAATTCCATAAATTATGTGGGAGTACGCATTAGGAGTGATTTAAAATTGAATGATCATATAAAGTTTATCGTTGGTAAAGCAGATGCCAGACTGTGATTCATTGGAAGAATCCTAAAGAAATGCAATCCGAAAACAAAGGAAGTAGGTTACAGTACGCTTGTTCGCCCACTGCCTGAATACTGCTCAGCAGTGTGGGATCCGCACCAGATAGGGTTGATAGAAGAGATGGAGAAGATCCAACGGAGAGCAGCGCGCTTCGTTACAGGATCATTTAGTAATCGCGAAAGCGTTACGGGGATGATAGATAAACTCCAGTGGAAGACTGCAGGAGAGACGCTCAGTAGCTCGGTACGGGGTTTTGTTAAAGTTTCGAGAACATACCTTCACCGAAGAGTCAAGCAGTATATTGCTCCCTGCTACGTATATCTCGCGAAGAGACCATGGGGATAAAATCAGAGAGATTAGAGCCCACACAGAGGCATACCGACAATCCTTCTTTCCACGAACAATACGAGACTGGAATAGAAGGGAGGACCGGTAGAGGTACTCAAGGTATCCACCGCCACACACCTTCGGGTGGCTTGCGGCGTATGGATGTAGATGTAGATATAGATGCCTAGCTAGCTGCTATTAGAACTTACAGCGCCGTCATGGCCAGTTGCCTGATAAGTTTCGAAAGAAAATAAGTGTTTTAGAGAAGTATAAAAATTTTCCTCAACATAAATTTCGACGACTTACTACGTCTGCAGCTACGATTTTGTCGATGTCTGGGCCTGCATACTTGTGGGAGGAACTACACTGAAGCACAAAAGAAACCGGCATAGGCATGCATATTCAAATACAGTGATATGTAAACAGCCAGAATACGACGCTGCGGTCGGGAACGCCTATAGAAGACAACAGGTGTCTGGCGGAGTTGTTAGATCGGTTGCTGCTGCTACAATGGTAAGTTATCAAGATTTAAGTGAGTTTGAACTTGGTGTTATGTCGGCGCACGAGCGGTGGGACGCAGCATCTCCGAGGTAGCAATCAAGTGAGGATTTTCCCGTACTACCTTTTCACGAGTGTACCATAAATATATGAATCTGGTAAAACATCATATCTCCGACATCGCTACGGCCGGAAAAAGATTCTGCAAGAACGGGACCAACGACGACCGAAGAGAGTCGTTCAACGTAACGTAAGTGCAACACTTCCGCAAATTACTGCACATTTCTATGCTGGGCCATCAACATGCGTCAGCGTGTGAACCATTCAACGAAACATCATCTATATGGGCTTTCTAAGCCGAAGGCCTACTAGTGTACCATTGATGACTGCACGACACAAAGCTTTACGCCTCTCGTGGGGCCGTCAATACCGACATTGGACTGTGGATGACTGGAAAGAAGTTGCCTGGTCGGACGAGTCTCGTTTCAAATTGTATTGATCGGATGGAAGTGTGCCGGTATGGAGACAAGCTCATGAATCCATGGACCTTGCATGTCAGCAGAGGTTCGTTCAAGCTGGTGGGGGCTCTGTAATGGTGTGGGGCGTGTGCAGCTGGAGGGATATGGGACCCCGGATATGCGTATATATGATTCTGACAGGTGACTTGTACGTAAGCATCGTGTCTGATCACCTGCATCCTCTCTTGTCCATTGTGCATTCCGGCGGACGTTCCAGCGGAACAATGCGACACCACACGCGTCCAGAATTGTTACAGAGTAGCTCCAGGAAAACTCTTCTGAGTTTAGACACTTCCGCTGGCCACCAAACTCCCCAGAGATGCACATTGGTTCAAATGGCTCTGAGCACTATGGGACTCAACTGCGGAGGTCATTAGTCCCCTAGAACTTAGAACTAGTTAAACCTAACTAACCCAAGGACATCACAAACATCCATGGCCAAGGCAGGATTCGAACCTGCGACCGTAGCGGTCTTGCGGTTCCAGACTGCAGCGCCTTTAACCGCACAGCCACTTCGGCCGGCCGATGCACATTATTGAGCATATGTGGGATACCTTGCAACGTGCTGTTCAGAAGAGATCTGCACCGCCTCGTGGTCTGACCGATTTGTGGACAGCTCCGCAGCATTCATGGTGTCAATTCCTTCCAGCGCTACTTCAGACATTAGTCGAGTCCATGCCACGTCGTGTTGCGGCACTTCTGCGTGCTCGCGGGGGCCCTACACGATATTTGGCATATGTACCAGTTTCTTTGGATCCATTTTCGGCAATGAAGAGAACAAAGTCTACCCACAGAAGATCACTTACAGACTGCAACTTTGGAGCTTACCTTCGAATTAGTAGCCTCCAGAAAGTGGTACCAGACATTGATGCTTTAGTGAAAGGGAAAATTAACAGAATTCTTTGAGACCCAGTGTTTTTATGTTTAATGTGTATATAAAATAGTCACGAAGTACAATTCAAACTTCGTTCGAAAGCGAACGGCTCTCTCATATTTCGCCGGCCGTTGTGGCCGAGCGGTTCTAGGCGCTTCAGTCTGGAACCGCGCTGCCGCTACGGTCGCAGGTTCGAATCCTGCCTCGGGCATGGATGTGTGTGATGTCCTTAGGTTAGTTAGGTTTAAGTAGTTCTAAGCCTAGGGGAGTGATGACCTCAGATGTTAAGTCCCATAGTGCTTAGAGCCATTTGAATCATTTTTTGGACTCGTACTTAGCTGCCAGTGTTATTTGGCTCATCAGTTTCAAAATATATAAATTTCATTTCATTGTCATATGTCATCAGTGCGTCAATCTTTGGAAATAAATTTGTCACAAACGTCATTACTTAGTCACCGTGAAGCGATATAGCTCCATAGAGCTAACAATAGCGACCTAAATAATAATAATAATGTCGTGTGAGAGGGCCTCCCGTCGGGTAGACCGTTCGCCTGGTGTAAGTCTTTCGATTTGACGCCACTTCGGCGACTTGAGCGTCGATGAGGATGAAATGATGACGATTAGGACAACACAACACCCAGTCCCTGAGCGGAGAAAATCTCCGATCCAGCCGGGAATCGAACCCGAGCCCTTTGGATTGACATTCTGTCGCGCTGACCACTCAGCTACCGGGGACGGACAGCGACCTAAATGGTTCAAATGGCTCTGAGCACTATGGGACTCAACTGCTGCGGTCATTAGTCCCCTAGAACTTAGAACTAGTTAAACCTAACCGAACCTAAGGACATCACAAACATCCATGCCCGAGGCAGGATTCGAACCTGCGACCGTAGCGGTCTTGCGGTTCCAGACTGCAGCGCCTTTAACCGCACGGCCACTTCGGCCGGCCAGCGACCTAAAATACGGTCGTTGGCAGTAGTTTATCTGTAACAGCTACCTCGTCCTGATTCGCCCTTCGCACCCATCCACCATTACACGCCGTGAGCCGGCAAGTTGCCCACTGCACAGGCGTGAACTGGCCTGATTTAGAGCATTTACCAATTTTGTTTTCAGCCCAGCTGTAATTAAAATTAACATTAGCTTACATAAACACTAGAAAGGAAAATTTAGTCCCATTAATACTTATTTTACACGGGCATAAATCGACGAAAGATACACAGTAACTACTCATGTTGTTGTGGTCTTCAGTCCAAAGACTGGCTTGATGCAGCTCTCCTTGCTAGCCTATCCTGTGCAAGCCTCCCCATCTCAGAATAACTACTGCAACCTATACCCATTTGAACCTACTTACTGTATTCATTTCTTTCGTCTCCCTCGACGATTTTTACCTTCCACACTTCCGTCCAGTTCTAAACTGACGAATCTTTGATGTCTCAGAATGTGTCAACCGGTCCCTTCTTTTAGTCAATTAGTGCTAGAAATTTCTTTTATTTCGAATTCTGTTCAGTACCTTCCCATTAGTTAGGCGATCTACGAGGATTGGAACTTTAACAGTGGCAAATATTTATTTGCAGCTCGTACAAACTAAATAAGTGTTTCAAAGTTTTACTGACTTTCAGAGTAGTCACCAGCATTGTTTACAACCCGTTGCCAGCGATGTGGAAGTCGTAGGATACTCTTAGCAGTGCCAGTTGTGTTGACAGTTCGAGCGGCGCCGTCTATTGCCCGACGAATTTGTAGCAGTTCTGAAGCGAATGACGTGAAGTGCTTCCTTCAGTTTAGAAACCGAATTGAACTCATGAGGGCTTAAGTCAGGGGAGTGCAGTAGGTGGTATAGGACTTAGCAGCCCCATCAGTCAAACAAATCAATAACAGTTTGCACTGTACGTGCTTGAGCATTGTCCTGCAAAATGATGGTCAGGTTCTGCAGAAAGTGTCATTACTTCTGTCTCTACGCTGTTCATTTTTGGAACACAACCTACGACCAGCTTAGAGACAGAAGTGATAACACTTTCTGCAGAACCTAAGTATCATTTTGCAGGACAGTGTTCAAGCACGTACAGTGCAAGCTATTATTGATTTGGTTGACTGATGGGGCTGCTAAGTGCTATAGCACCTACTGCACTCCTCCGACTTAAACCCTCGCAAGTTCAACTCGATTTCTAAACTGAAGGAAACACTTCACGGCATTTGCTGAAGAACTGCTACAAAATCGGCGGGCAATAGATCGAGCCGCTCGAACTGTCAACACAACTGGCACTGCTAAGAGTATCCTACGACTTCCACATCGCTGGTAACGGGCTGTACACAATGCTGGTGACTACTCTGAAGGTCAGTAAAACTTTGAAACATGTATCTATTTTGTACGAGCTGTGAATAAATAGCTGCCACTATTAAAGTTCCAACCTCGTACGTATCCAGTCATTTGCATCCTTGTATAGCTTCATATTCAAAAGCTTCTATTCTCTGCTTGCCTGAATTACTTATCGTCCACGTTTTACTTCCACACAAGACTACACTCCAGACAAATGCTTTCAGAAAGACTTCCAACCACTAAACTGACCTAGTTTTTAGAGTCACTATAGCTATTATTTATTGGACTGCAGCAAGAAACATATTGTTCGTTTGGATCGAAGTTGTACGTTTCTTCATGTGACGAGTATTGACTTCTTGACCTGTATTGAGTAGATTATGTATAAAACGCATCACTTTTTGTATCATTGGCATACGAAATTAAATGATTGTATAGCATTAGTGGCCGAGAGACCCACCGTGTGTGTTTCCCTGTTTAATAATGATCTTTGGCGACTTGCACGTCTATGAAGGTAAGGTAGAATGATTAGAACAATACGAACACCCAGTTTCGAACCGAATAAAATCGGCCCATCCCAGAATGGTACCCGGGACCCAGCGATCTAGAGGCATCAATGCCTACCACTAGAAACGAGATGCGGACGTAATCTTCGTTCCTCGCTGTAGATAACACGGTAGAGCTCCCCCTTGCCCATCCCTCCCCCTCATAATTGTGTACTGCTTAATCGAAGTCACGTTATATTTCTAGTACCGTTCATTATACGTAAGCAGTGACACCGTATGGGTGTATTTACATGTGCATTGTTTCTCGGGAATGCTTTCCAGTCTGTCGTGATATTGGTGGTAGAAGCTTAGAACAGCTCTTGCAAATTAAAATTGTAAAAAAGTTATATTTTCTTACGTTTATTGGTGTACAATATGAGGATTATTTTTTAGTCAATATTTAGTAAGTACCAGTTATCTGTTCCTTCTCTCGTGGACGTGTCCTATCACTATCAGAGTGCAAGCTAATGAGGGGGGGCAGGGGGCAGGGGGGGGGGGCAGGCTAGAGGACATTTAACTGTGTTATCAACAGGGAGTGTTACGAGCCAGTGGAAACGTTTTCGTCGCAAATTGGACAGATGCTCTCATGAGTAACTGAATTGGAGATATCGGCCGCGTTACAGAAAAAGAACTTCTGTCTCCTTAGTGTACACGTACGCGAGACGTGATCAAGAGTTGATACATTAATAGTATGGTTGCCGTTTGCGAAAACAGATTCAAAATTACGGTTACATTAAAACCTAACGAGCTGGCACAGCATTTAACAAAAGGGTTGTTATAGGGAGGTTTAAATGGTTCAAATGGCTCTGAGCACTATGGGACTTAACTTCTGAGGTCATCAGTCACCTAGTAGAACTTATAACTACTTAAACCTAACTAACCTAAGGACAAAACACACATCCATGCCTGAAGCAGGATTCGAACCTGCGACCGTAGCGGTCGCGCGGTTCCGGACTGTAGCGCCTAGAAGCCACTCCGGCCGGCTATACGGGAGGATCGAGGTTCAATGCAAGCATAATATTTCAGTGAAGGTTACTCCTTCTCTGTAAGTACGAATTATTATCAAGAACACAACTCCGAATTGTCCATCTTGATAGCAAAAGCGTTGGATAAAGAACGAAACACCTCAGAACGTAGGTCGTAGTCGCTGCAAGAGACGTAGAAATCAGTATTGCCTCTATCTGATAAATCTTTAACGTATGTTAAGCGTATTGATGGTCTTATTACTTCTTGGTGCACACGCGATGTTATTTTCGTTTCCATTGAGCATTTAGGTCCAATATAATGTTCTAGATTCTTTGAGCCAACCACGTATCATTATGATGGTATCTTATTACCCGACAGATTTAGTACAAAGTCGAAAACCTTTGGGAAGTCTGGGAAGATGAAATCTGTTCATCTGCATCGACTGTTTATAAGATACAGTATGAAGAAAGCAAACTGTGGTGTTTTTTCCTGGACCCTTGCTGATTCTTTGGCAACAGATTCTAATCGTCCAACACATCTTAAACTACACTCCAGAGTCCTGCAGGTTGAACAAAAATAAGGAAAGATCGCGATAAATGCACGCATGAACATAAATGTAGATGACAGCCAAGCCTGATGGTGGCGCTGTTGCACAGGGTGGCTATAATTCAGCTTTCGCTACTTTAGCCAATGTAGACGGAAAACTACGCTGAAGCGCCAGAGAAACTGGTATACGAATGCTTATTCAAATACTGAGATATGTAAACTGGCCGAATATGGCGCTGTGGTCGGCAACCCCTATTCCTTTAATAGTTTCCACAATGAAACATTGTCTCAAAATGTGGTAGAGAACCCCAAGAGATTCTGGTCGTATGTAAAGTACACCAGTGGCAAAAAACAGTCAATACCGTCACTGCGCAATAGCGATGGAAATGTTACCGATGATGGTGCCACTAAAGCAGGGTTACTAAATACAGTTTTCCGTAATTCCTTCACGAAAGAAGACGAAGTAAATATTCCAGAATTCGAAACCAGAACAGCTGTTAGCATGAGTGACATAAAAGCAGATATATTAGGTGTTGCGAAACAACTCAAATCACTTAAGCAAGGCAAGTCTTCCGGTCCAGATGGTATACCACTCAGGTTCCTTTCAGAGTATGCATACAGAATAGTGCCTTTCTTAGCAATCATATACAACCACTCACTTGACGAAAGGTCTGTTCCTAAAGACTGGAAAGTAGCACAGGTCACACCAATATTCAAGAAAGGGAATAGGAGTAACCCATTGAATTACAGACCCATATCACTGACCTCAATTTGCAGTAGGATTTTGGAGCATATAGTGTACTCTAACATTATGAATCACCTTGAAGAAAACGACTTACTGATGCATAACCAACACGGACTGAGAAAATGTCGTTCTTGTGCAACACAGCTAGCTCTTTACTCCCATGAATTAACGAGTGCTGTCGACAAGGGATCTCAGATCCATACCACATTCCTAGATTTCCAGAAGGCTTTTGATACCATTCCTCACAAGCGACTATTAATCAAATTGCGTGCATATGGAGTACCGTCTCAGTTGTGTGACTGGATTCGTGATTTCCTCTCAGAGGAATCACAGTTCGTAGTGATAGACGGTAAATCATCGAGTAAAACAGAAGTGATATCTGGCGTTCCGCAAAGTAGTGTCATAGGCCCTCTGTTGTTTCTGATTTACATAAATGATCTAGGTGATAATCTGAGCAACCCCCTTAGATTGTTTGCAGATGATGCTGTAATTTACCATCAGACGATCAATTCCAATTAAAAAATGATCTAGAGAGAATTTTTGTATGGTGTGAAAAGTGGCAATTGGCAATAAACAAAGAAAAGTGCGAGGTCATCCACATGGGTATTGAAAGAAATCAGATAAATTTTTGGTATACGACAAATCTCACAAATCTAAAGGCTGTCAATTCGACTAAATACCTAGGAGTTACAATTACGAGTAACTCAAATTGGAAAGACCACATATACACTCCTGGAAATTGAAATAAGAACACCGTGAATTCATTGTCCCAGGAAGGGGAAACTTTATTGACACGTTCCTGGGGTCAGATACATCACATGATCACACTGACAGAACCACAGGCACATAGACACAGGCAACAGAGCATGCACAATGTCGGCACTAGTACAGTGTATATCCACCTTTCGCAGCAATGCAGGCTGCTATTCTCCCATGGAGACGATCGTAGAGATGCTGGATGTAGTCCTGTGGAACGGCTTGCCATGCCATTTCCACCTGGCGCCTCAGTTGGACCAGCGTTCGTGCTGGACGTGCAGACCGCGTGAGACGACGCTTCATCCAGTCCCAAACATGCTCAATGGGGGACAGATCCGGAGATCTTGCTGGCCAGGGTAGTTGACTTACACCTTCTAGAGCATGTTGGGTGGCACGGGATACATGCGGACGTGCATTGTCCTGTTGGAACAGCAAGTTCCCTTGCCGGTCTAGGAATGGTAGAACGATGGGTTCGATGACGGTTTGGATGTACCGTGCACTATTCAGTGTCCCTTCGACGATCACCAGTGGTGTACGGCCAGTGTAGGAGATCGCTCCCCACACCATGATGCCGGGTGTTGGCCCTGTGTGCCTCGGCCGTAAGAAGTCCTGATTGTGGCGCTCACCTGCACGGCGCCAAACACGCATACGACCATCATTGGCACCAAGGCAGAAGCGACTCTCATCGCTGAAGACGACACGTCTCCATTCGTCCCTCCATTCACGCCTATCGCGACACCACTGGAGGCGGGCTGCACGATGTTGGGGCGTGAGCGGAAGACGGCCTAACGGTGTGCGGGACCGTAGCCCAGCTTCATGGAGACGGTTGCGAATGGTCCTCGCCGATACCCCAGGAGCAACAGTGTCCCTAATTAATTTGCTGGGAAGTGGCGGTGCGGTCCCCTACGGCACTGCGTAGGATCCTACGGTCTTGGCGTGCATCCGTGCGTCGCTGCGGTCCGGTCCCAGGTCGACGGGCACGTGCACCTTCCGCCGACCACTGGCGACAACATCGATGTACTGTGGAGACCTCACGCCCCACGTGTTGAGCAATTCGGCGGTACGTCCACCCGGCCTCCCGCATGCCCACTATACGCCCTCGCTCAAAGTCCGTCAACTGCACATACGGTTCACGTCCACGCTGTCGCGGCATGCTACCAGTGTTAAAGACTGCGATGGAGCTCCGTATGCCACGGCAAACCGGCTGACACTGACGGCGGCGGTGCACAAATGCTGCGCAGCTAGCGCCATTCGACGGCCAACACCGCGGTTCCTGGTGTGTCTGCTGTGCCGTGCGTGTGATCATTGCTTGTACAGCCCTCTCGCAGTGTCCGGAGCAAGTATGGTGGGTCTGACACACTGGTGTCAATGTGTTCTTTTTTCCATTTCCAGGAGTGTATAATATTGTGAGGAAGGCGAAACAAAGACAGCGATTTGTTGGCAGAACACTTAGAAGATGCGACAAACTCACTAAAGAGACAGCCTACATTACACTTGTCCGTCCTCTGCTGGAATTTTGCTGCACTGTGTGGGATCCTTACCAGGTAGGATTGACGGAGGACATCGAGGGGGTGCAAAGGAGGGCAGCCCGGTTTGTGTTATCGCACAATAGGAGTGAGATTGTCACTGATATGATACGCGAGTTGGGGTGGCAGTCACTGAAACAAAAGGTGGTTTTCTTTTCGGCGAGATCTGTTTACGAAATTTCAGTCACCAACTTTCTCTTCCGAATGCGAAAATATTTTGTGGACACCCACCTACGTAGGGAGAAATTATCATCATAATAAAATAAGAGAAAATAGAGCTCGAACGGAAAGATTTAGGTGTTCCTTTTTCCCGTTCGCCATTCGAGAGTGGAATGGTAGAGAAGTAGTATGAAAATGGTTCGATGAACCCTCTGCCAGGCACTTAAGTGTGAATTGCAGAGTAGCCATGTAGATGTAGATGTAGAGTCTATATCTGCTCCTGTGTACACCTCACAATCAAGTGTAAGTTTTCGGAATCTCTGCTTGTCGATGTAATCTAACTAGAATCTTCCCGGCGTTCTACAAGCATACCTCCTCCTGCTGTGATTCCAGAACAGAATAAGCCCTTATTCTCCTGTAACCATTTCTTCTACTCTTTCCTCTACAACTGCATTCCAATCTCCCCATAACTATTACATTTTCAATACTGTTTAGGTACTGAATTACCCGTTCATTACTCTCATATACTTTCTCTAACTCTTCGTCTTCCGCTTTGGACGTCGCCATGTGTACCTGCATATTGGCATGTTGGTGCTGCATTGCTGTTGATCTGATGAGAACAAATATATTAGTGAATTGTTCACAGTAATTCACTCTCCGCCCTACCTTCCTGTTCATAACGAACCCTAGTGTCATGTGAAGTAATGTTAATTAATGACTACGCATACCGCATTTTAACCATTACATTTGCGATACTGGTTAATCACGTACCCTAGCAATAGTGTCCTCTGCTGGCCTCAGTTTCACTGTATAAATACCAGACACATTCAGATCATCACCAGCACTTACTATGTACCTACATGTTTACGTTCATACTACTTCAGAATATTTTATGGTATGTATGGCTGGTATACATGGCTGTTAATCATGTAAACACTTTTTATCTTGCCTATGTAGCACCAGGCGTTTTATAGATTTAGCGTCAGAAAACTGAACTTAGTTGGTTTTGTTTGTAACAGATGTGAAGATGGCAGTAGCTGAAACCGGTAATAATGAAATGTAAGAGTGTGTGATCAAGACGGACCAGTAAAATAAAGTGCCAAAATATGATCACGGACTCAGTTTCAGACTTTATTTCTTCAATTGATATATGGAAATGTCACCTGGTCGGATGAATCGCGTTTCTTTTTACACCAAGTCAACTGTGGTGAACGGATACCCCATTCCAGGCAGATGACTGCTCAACGTATCATTCACCTGGACTGGAACCTGTAGTAGTAATCGAAGGCACATTGACTGCTACGGGCTACGTGATCAGTATTTCAGACCTCTCGCATTACTTCGTGCTTGATGGTGTACCGACGAAGACGACATCTTCCAGCAATATAACTGCCCGTCTCAGAAGGGCTGCAATGTCTTGAGGAGTGTGATAGCGAACTCACGTTGATGGCTCGGCTACCAAATCTAGACTAGATAGACCACATATGGGATGCTATCGGTTGCAGTCTTCGTGGCCACAAACCATCACCCCCAGTTTAGAAATACTGCGTGATTGTGCATAGACAGCGGGTGCCAATACCTCCGGAAGCCTACCAATGGCCTGTCGAATCCATTCCATCCAGAACCGCTCCTGTTTTGCATTCCAAAGTTGGACCTATGCTGGCCTCAGTTTCTTTGTATAAATACCAGACGAATTCTGATCATCACCACGTAAAGCTGAAATACTAAACAGCTTTTTCCAAAGATGTTTAACAGAGGAAGACCGCACTGCAGTTCCTTCTCTAAATCCTCATACGAACGAAAAAATAGCTGACATCGAAATAAGTGTCCAAGGAATAGAAAAGCAACTGAAATCACTCAAAAAAAAAAAAGTGTGTGAAATCTTATGGGACTTAACTTCTAAGTTCATCAGTTCCTAAGCTTACACACTGCTTAACCTAAATTATCCTAAGAACAAACAAACATACCCATGCCCGAGGGAGGACTCTAACCTCCGCCGGGACCAGCCGCCCAGTCCCTGACTGCAAATCACTCAGCAGAGGAAAGTCCAGTGGACCTGACGGGATACCAGTTCGATTCTACACAGAGTACGCGAAAGAACTTGCCCCCCTTCTAACAGCCGTGTACCGCAAGTCTCTAGAGGAACGGAATGTTCTAAATGATTGGATAAGAGCACAGGTAGTTCCAGTTTTCAACAAGGGTCGTCGAGCAGATGCGCAAAAGTATAGGCCTATATCTCTGACATCGATCTGTTGTAGAATTTTAGAACATGTTTTTTGCCCGTGTATCATGTCATTTCTGGAAACCCAGAATCTACTCTGTAGGAATCAACATGGATTCCGGAAACAGCGATCGTGTGAGACCCAACTCGCTTTATTTGTTCATGAGACCCAGAAAATATTAGATACAGGCTCCCAGGTAGATGCCATTTTCCTTGACTTCCGGAAGGCGTTCTATACAGTTCCGTATTGTCACCTGATAAACAAAGTAAGAGCCTACGGAATATCAGACCAGCTGTGTGGCTGGATTGAAGAGTTTTTAGCAAACAGAACACAGCATGTTGTTCTCAATGGAGAAACGTCTACAGACGTTAAAGTAACCTCTGGCGTGCCACAGGAGAGTGTTATGGGACCATTGCTTTTCACAATATATATATAAATGACCTAGTAGATAGTGTCGGAAGTTTCATGCGGCTTTTCGTGGATGATGCTGTAGTACAGAGAGAAGTTGCAGCATTAGAAAATTGCAGCGAAATGCAGGAAGATCTGCAGCGGAAAGGCACTTGGTGCAGGGAGTGGCGACTGACCCTTAACATAGACAAATGTAATGTATTGCGACTACATAAGGAGAAGTATCCTTTATTGTATGATTATATGATAGCGGAACAAAAACTGGTAGCAGTTACTTGTGTAAAATATCTGGGAGTACGGATACGGAACGATTTGAAGTGGAATGATCATATAAAATTAATTGTTGGTAAGGCTGGTGCCAGATTGAGATTCGTTGGGAGAGTCCATCAACAAAGGAGGTGGCTTACAAAACACTCGTTCGACCTATACTTGAGTATTGCTCATCAGTGTGGGATCCGTACCAGGTCGGGTTGACAGAGGAGATAGAGAAGATCCAAAGAAGAGCAGCGCGTTTCGTCACCGGGTTATTTGGTAAGCGTGACAGCGTTACGGAGATGTTTAGCAAACTCAAGTGGCAGACTCTGCGAGAGAGGTGCTCTGCACCGCGGTGTAGCTTGCTGTCCAGGTTTCGAGAGGGTGCGTTTCTGGATGAGGTATCGAATATATTGCTTCCCCTTACTTATACCTCCCGAGGAGACCACGAATGTAAAATTAGAGTCGGCCAATGTGGCCGAGCGGTTCTAGGCGCGTCAGTTTGGAACCGCGAGACCGCTACGGTCGCAGGTTCGAATCCTGCCTTGGGCATGGATGTGTGTGATGTCCTTAGGCTAGTTAGGTTTAAGTAGTTCTAAGTTCTAGGGGACTGATGACCACAGATGTTAAGTCCTGTAGTGCTCAGAACCATTTGAACCATTTTTGTAAAATTAGAGAGATTCGAGCGCGTACGGAGGCTGTCCGGCAGTCGTTCTTCCCGCGAACCATACGCGACTGGAACAGGAAAGGGAGCTAATGACAGTGCGCTTGCGGAGTATAAATGTAGATGTAGATGTACTCGGTATGTGATCGTAATGCTGTGGCTCGTCAGTATAAGTATTATCTGGCGTTTTATTTCTGTTCCACCCATTATTCTATTTGTGTACAGCAAATGTTTACACGTACCAGTGTCACTATGATTCATATGTTTTCTTTGTGCCTGCGAATGTGTTACGCAACTGCGATATAATTAATCGCCAAATCACGCAGCAAATTTCTAGAGTTTCATCACAGACGCGATTAGCCGTCAGAAAAGAGAGAGGAATGTGCTATGCTGGGTGAGAGCGTTCCGCGGTGACCCGCGCGCCAGCCTGTTATCTGCTGAGCGCCCCGGACACGCCCGTAGACCAGCAACCCAGGGCTCCTTGAGAAGAGTTGCGGTTCGCGTAACCGCGAGCAAATTCATGATAGCCTAGGAGGGACTGCGACGCCGGTTGTCGCATATGGTACGAGGTGAATTTTTTGTAAGTAAGTACCGTTTTGAAATTTAAAAAAAAGACGTGCTAAGATATCTCAATAAATTTATTTTTACACGAAAGCCTGTACCTTAATCTACTTTTATACATAATTTCCGTCAATATTGAGGCTCTTGTCATAACGTTCTACCAGTTTTTGAATACCCTCCTCATAGAAGTCTGCCGCCTGACTTGTTAACCACTGCATCACCACTGTTTTGACATCGTCTTGAAGACGCTGACCGCCCAGGTGTTTCTTCAAGTACAGGAACAGATGGTAATCACTGGGAGCAAGATCGGGGCTGTACGGAGGATGATCTAGAATTTCCCATCGAAAAGATGTGATGAGATGTTTGGTCTGATTCGCCACATGCGGACGGGCATTGTCTTGCAGCAAAACGATGCCCTTGCTCAACTTCCATGGACTGTTGCTTTGATTCTGGTGTGACGTAGGCCACCCATGTTTCATCGCCCGTAACAATTTGGCTTAAGAAATCATCACCGTCGTTGTGGTACCGCTCAAGGAAAGTCAATGCACTGTCTAAACGTTTGGTTCTGTGCACATCCGTCAACATTTTCGGTACCCAACGTGTGCACAATTTTCGGTAATTCAAGTGCTCCGTCACAATGACATACAAAACACTACGAGAAACATTAGGAAAGTCATCCCGCAAGGAAGGAAATCGTAAAGCGTCTGTTTTCTCTCACCTTATTGTCCACTTCCTGCACCAAACTTTCATTAACGACCGAAGGACGCCTGCTCCGTTGTTCAAAAAAAAAAAAAAAAAATGGCTCTGAGCACTATGGGACTCAACTGCTGAGGTCATTAGTCCCCTAGAACTTAGAACTAGTTAAACCTAACTAACCTAAGGACATCACAAACATCCATGCCCGAGGCAGGATTCGAACCTGCGACCGTAGCGGTCTTGCGGTTCCAGACTGCAGCGCCTTTAACCGCACGGCCACTTCGGCCGGCTACTCCGTTGTTCATCATGCACATTTATGCGGCCACCTTTAAATGCTCTCACCCACTTTCTTACCATTCCATCACTCATAATGTTTTCTCCGTAAACTGCACAGATCTCACGATGAATATCGATCGCTTTTAGGCGTTTAGCACTAAGAAATCTTATAACAGCCTGTACTTCACAGTCGGCGGGTTTCACGATTATCGGAGGCATGTTAAGCACTCAGTATACAACGCAAACAAGTAAGAATCAGACTGTAATGGCGTCAGAGCGTAGATTAAGGTACATGCTTTCATGTAAAAATAAAATTATGGAGATATCTTAGCACGTCTTTTTTAATTTCAAAACGGTACTTACTTAAAACACACGCCTCGTATCTTTTTGTAACACCTCTGCTGCTCTCCTCTTTCCTCACTTCCAATACTTACACTACACTGTTGCAAAGAAACACAGCGCAGCCGTCAATCTAGATTCTAATTTTCACCTTACAGAATGTCCTTCCTCCTTCGCAGCTCACCTATACAACCTACAAACAATCCCGCCGGGCGAACACCCGCAACTGAGCGTTACAGGAGAGGTTGAAAATACCGCTTCAGTTGTAAGGTTCTTTTTATTTAAAACATGACCGGTTTCGCGCTTTCACATGCCCATCATCACGTGTTACAGCTTTGTGCTGTGACTCCGAGTATCGATGTGGACGAGTACACCAGCGGTGATACACCGCGTCTTGTTGTTGCCCACCGTGGCGCTCGTGATCACAGCACCAAGTTGTAACACCTGATGATGACCATGTAAAAGCCCGAAACTGGTAGTGTTTCAAATAAAAAGAACCTTATAAATGAAGCGGTATTTTCAACTTCTTCTATACAATCTAAATAACAGCCACATTTACGCCGGTTATTATCGTGAGCAACCGAGCATTGGAATGGAGACACACACACTCGCCTGTAAAGGTGAAGGCTAAATAGACTCTGTCCCAGTGCAAAATTATGGCGTCGGTGTTTTGGCATAGGCATGGTGGTTTATTGGTCGACTTCATGCAACGAGGAACCACTATCAATGCAGAAGCATACTGCCAAACCCTGAGAAAGCTACGCAGAGCGATTCAAAACAAAAGACGCGGCATGCTGACAAAAGGAATTGTCCTTCTCCATGACAATGCGGGACCTCACACTGCAGGTCAGACCCGCGATCTATTAGACAGTTTTGGCTGGGAAGTTTTAGACCAACCACCTTACAGTCCTGATCTTGCGCCGAGCGATTACCACCTGTTCCTCTACCTCCGTTACAATGATGACGACGATGTGAAAACTGCAGTGAACTCTTGGTTATCGGAGCAGGCGGCAAGTTTTTATGAAGAGCGTATTTTAAAATTGGTTGAGAGGTTGATACGTGTTTGAACAAACTTGGTAACAATGTTGAAAAATAAAGGGAAGTATATACTTTCTGAAAATAAATTTACTTTCTTGAAAGAACCTTTCGTTGCGTAATTATGTTCAAACGGATCTTACTTGAAAAACACGCCTCGTATCTCAATGTTCAGACCGAGCGAGGTGGCACAGTGATTAGTACAATGGATTCGCTTACGTGAGGACGACATCCGCTGTGATCTTTATTAGCTATGAAGTCAAATGGGAGAGATTATTTGCGCACGTTTACCTTCTTCAGCAGCATTTTTCAGCGCAGTTGGTACAAAACAGATTTGCAGATTAGCCAAGCTCCAGAGAATGTGTCAAGGGCAAACGGTAAGAAATTTTCAGACACGTTTTTCAAGTATGAAGGAAGCATTTTGGTGTACGTTTATACTCACGTAAACTTTTAATTGGTAACAGTCTCTACGTACACATGGAGCTCCCAGAACCGGATTTCGTAAACCGATTTGCCACTACCGCTTCTGGTTGGTGATGTAAAGACTCCTGCATCTGCAGGACGGTTGTAATTAAACTTCTGCTGCTTGACAGGGCATCCACGAAAAACGAGTGATCGAGCGACAGTGAAACTTTCTGGAAACACCTGTAAGGAAATGCGGAAGAGAAATAACGAATAAAACATTGAGAGAAATTTCCATATGACAGGGTAACATTTGTCAGTTGCGTTGCAGGTTACGAACGTTGCTCCATGTGACGAGCACTTGGATCCACGTCAGCCTGGAAACGCACTTGAGATACCATTTCACAATTGTTCACAGCACTTTTCGAATGATGGACCGAGCATTCACAGCCACGGCAACATTTCTGTGGTGCAATTGGCCGTCATCCTCTTTCAGGAGCAATTCTCAAATCGCTAGTCCGCAGCTCGTGTTCTTGCGGTAGCGTTCTCGCTTCCCGCGCACGGGGTCCCGGGTTTGATTCCCGGCGGGGTCAGGGATTTTCTCTGCTTCGTGATGACTGGGTGTTCTGTGTTCTTCATCAGCATTTCACCATAATTGACTCGCAAGTCGCCGAAGTGGCGTCAACTAATAAGGACTTGCAATACGGCGGCCGAATTTCCCCGCATGCCATGCGATCATTTCATTTTTTCAAATCGCCAGTTACCTGTATGCCGAACTTCTGAATCATGTTCTTCAACCAAGGTACGGAAAGAGGACCTCTCCGTACCGCGGGTAGCAGCAGCACTATTGCTGTTGCTTTACGAGCGAAACGTTATTCACCACCTTGTCAAAAAAAAAAAAAAAAAAAAAAAAAAAAAAAAAAAAAAAAAAAAAAAAAAAAAAGGTTCAAATGTGTGTGAAACCTTATGGGACTTAACTGCTAAGGTCATCAGTCCCTAAGCTTACACACTACTTAACCTAAATTATCCTAAGGACAAACACACCCACCCACGCCCCAGGGAGGACTCGAACCTCCGCCGGGTTCAGCCGCACAGTGTTCACCTTGTCCAGATCCAGATCCATGTTGACTGTCTGCAACTGCACTGCAAACTGATGCTTATGCCTCAACCCTACGTCGCCGTACCAGTACGGCCGCCAAACGGCAATTCATGATACTAGCACAGCTAACACCGCAAAACCCTGCAGTGCACAGTCTGGAAATCATACCTTTAAAATTTGGTACCTATACGGTAAACTGTTTTCCGTCTACACTAGTTCAAGTAGCAGAAACTTAATTACAACCACCCCATATCCTGGAATCGTCGTTCTCGCTACCAGATTTCTTCTTCCATAACAAATTTCCGCTCCCATGTAAAAGGACAATCACTTTTGAAAAGTACCTGGGTCATCAAGTCACGTCTTGTTTTTAAAAATTTTCCATCTGATATTGAAGGCAGGGCCCATCATATCTCCTGTCAATGTGGTATGACATACGTAGGTCAGACGGTAAGCACTGTGGAAGATCGTTGCCGTGAATGTAAACGACACACCAAACTGCTGCAGTGTAACAAGTCGGCAGCCGCAGAACACTGTGTATAGGGATTACACGGGATGGGTAACGATCTTACTATGGTTCTGACTTCCATTCTGAAACACGTAACTGATCATATGTGTGTGTTGTAACGTACCAAGAGAATATCATCTAAAACTCGCCATTAATTTAGCGCGAGTTATCACTGACTAGGAAGTTATTGCATCTCTGATTTGTTGCTACCTTTGATAACAAAGAAACTATTAACATAAAAGTCTCTGCTTTTCGTAACGTTCTTTATTTAAAATTATAAAGGGAAGATCTAATTACTGTTCCATATTAAGATGACAATTAGAAAACCATCAGTTGGGCAAGACAAAGTTTCTATTATTTATATAATTAGAAGCAAACGTAATATTATCGACGATTTTCATGCAAAAATTACAATTTGTGAACTGGCAAAGAAGTTTGATCTACCGCAATCAACAGTCAGAATACTTATAAAATGGAAAGAAAAAATTGTCGAAGCTGTGAAAATTGCTGTCTTTGAATGCTAGTCTCATTCGTATACGGCATAGTATTATCGTTCAGATGGAAGTAACGTTAAAATTGTGGTATAATAATGAAGTAAGGGTGAAAAATTGTCCTGTTGGTCCAAAAGTCGTAACTGGCATAACATCACAGAAGGTGAAGGGGCGGCAAGCGAGCCGGGTTTTAGAGCCGCCAAAGGTCGATTGACAGTGGTGGTTGGCTCGAATGCAGCTAGTGATTGCAGCTTAAAATCTCTCTTAGTTTATCGCTCAGAAATTTCAAGAGCTCAAAAAATACATCTAAAGATGGATTACCCGTGATTTGGAAGTTGAATGGTAAAGCTTCGGTGACTGCTTCCCTTATCGAGGAATGGTTAGTCACCACCTCGTACCTGAAGTCGAAAGTTATTGCCAATTAAAACAAATCCCATTCAAGGTGATGATATTAATCGGCCGCACAACAGGTCGTCCTCCTGTTACTCTAATTAATTTCAACACACGCCGAAAAGTTGCATGTTTGCCACCGAATATAACCACCTTGCTTCAACCGGTGGACCAGGGACTCATTCTAACATTT
Source organism: Schistocerca serialis cubense (assembly GCF_023864345.2). Classification (NCBI taxonomy): domain Eukaryota; kingdom Metazoa; phylum Arthropoda; class Insecta; order Orthoptera; family Acrididae; genus Schistocerca; species Schistocerca serialis. The sequence continues at coordinate 119,638,451 of NC_064645.1, read as the reverse complement.
AAGCCTTCCTACACGATTGTTTACGCATCCACAAGAAGTTATAAGACAGTACAATGACTTTTGGAAGCAAGTCAATGTTTTAGATGTCGTGAGAATTATTGGACAAAAAAATGGCTCTGAGCACTAAGGGACTTAACTTCTGAGGTCATCAGTCCCCTAGAACTTAGAACTACTTAAACCTAACTAACCTAAGGACATCACACACATCCATGCCCGAGGCAGGATTCGAACCTGCGACCGTAGCTGTAGCGCGGTTCCAGACTGTAGCGCCTAGAACCGCTCGGCCACTTCGGCTGGCAATTATTGGACTGTCTTGGAATGGAATTTGACAGAAAACTTTAAATGCCGTCTGGGAAAAAACTGTGTCCATTTCTTTTTCTCGCCGCTAAAACCCAGGGGGAATCATCACCAGATCCTGATCAAATTGATGGCGTGTCTGAAGAACTGGTCTATCTTGCCGAACAATTGAATTTAGAGGTGTATGGTGATGGTTTTTTTAATAGCTGCTGGATTCATTCTATTAGGAATTGACTGTTGATGAGCTTACAGATATTCGCAAGCAAGAGCAACTTGAGCAACTTGATTCTTTAGACCCAGTTCAAACAGAAGAACAAATGACGGTACCAAACTTGACAGAAGACCTCAGTTCAGTTGAAAAGTGGTTATAGATTTTAGAAAACAAGGGCTACAATGAAATGCGCATTTCTGTTACACAACGAGGAATAAAAAAATTGTTAGCTCATTGTAGCAACCCATAATACTGTAATATAATTGGTTGTATTGTTAAACTTCTTATTAAACATTTTTCTTCTACATTACGTAATTTTCTTTAGTCTCTGGTCCAAATGAACGTAATTAATATATAGTTATATGCAAAACTGAACCCTGACTCACACGAATTCGGCTTACAAGATTATCGTCTGGTCCCACCTATCGCGTAAGCCTGGTGTATTACTGTATTAATACATATAGAGATAGTAATTACATGATTTAGATTCAGGTCATTGTACAATAAAAAGAGTAAGCAGTCCTGAGTCAGACAGAAAATTGCAAGGACGCATGTTTTACCCTACCACTTACTACAGGGAAGCTGCTTATACCGATAACAGTTTTATTTACGAAGTACCAACAATGAAACTTCCGGCAGTTGAACATCAAATACAGGCGTCTGCAGGGATGCCAACCGCACTTCGCTTCAGCACACCATTGGCGCAAAATTACGAATGTCCACAAAATTTTTCTACAGGTAACTTTTACTTGTTGTGCATTGTCTTCTTCGAAATAATGTCCTCCACAATTGATACACCACTTTCAACGCCGTTTCCACTTCCGGAAGCAGTCTTAGAACGCCTCTCGTTGGATCGCGCCAAGCGCCATCTGCGAATTTTCATTTACCTCTTCTATCGATGCAAATCTTCGTCCTTTCAATGGGGCTTGCGACTTTGGAATTATAAAAAAAAGTCCGCAGGAGGCCAGGTCTGGAGAGTGTTACGATTCTCTTAAAGAAAATCTCACTTTCATTTACGCGATCCAAAAGCTCTTCAACGACTGCGAGGTGAGGGTCTTTCTGGCTTTGACTCATGAACCGAGGGACATACTTCTTGGCATCATGATGCATTCCACGATGCTGTGTCAGAATTTCGTGCATGATCCAACTGAAATGTTGCATTTTTCTCCAATCTCTCGGCAGTCAGTCGCGAATGGAAAGCACAATTTCGTTGTCGTTGTTAACATGAACTTCGTCGGTAGACGCCGAAGGGCATCCTAAACGTGAGTCCGCTCTAACTTCCGTTCGGTCATTTTTAAACCGTGCGAACCATTCGCAACATCGAGTATGGCTTAAGCACACCGTAGGCTTCCTGCATCACTTGGTGTGTCTCTGTAAAGTTTTTCTTGAGTTTTACGAAAATTTAACGTAGACGCGTTACCATCCTAACTCTGCCATCTCGAAATTCGCAACTTGTGCGATACAACGTTCTACTCAATACAGCACTGAACAATAAGTAACAGACATACAACAACGAAACTTCCCGCAGTTATCGGATACAGGCGTGTGCAGGGATGTCAACCGCAATTCGCTTCAGCTCACCATTGGAGCGAAATTACGAATGTCCCGAAATTTTTTGAACAAACCTCGTATTGCTCCAAAAGAGTAGAAACGAAATAAGGAAGCACCAGAACATCTTTTTGGATAGTACATAAAGTTGGTGCCTTTATCTGTCACTATTAATAGAAACATAAAAGAGGTTCCTGCAGCTGCCAGAATCGTACTGGAGTTAATCTCCTGACATATACACAAAACAGTCGATTGGAGATATTGTTTCCCATAGTGGCTTGAAGATTAAATAACTTTGATAAAAGACTGTAATTATTAGTATAAGCGTATTTATTTCAAGTGAATGTTAGTAATTAAAATATGTCATAAGTAACTGTACAGGGACAGGTTATCTGAGTGAACTGGCACGATGGGAGCCAGAGTGACTAGTCCTGCCTCACTAGAGGAAACCAATAGGAGCTTTCAAGACATGAAATTGTCACAACAGAGAAGTTGCTACGACACTACGCATCGTAGGTGCAGTCGTCGCCGTAAGTGGCGAACAGAGACAGGTGACAGCGAAAAACTACTTTCTTTGCTGTAGTTGATTGACAGAAGTTCATTTGCTGAGACTATACAAGAATTTTCGCTGTAATGCCGTAGACTGGTAATTGATAATAGACTGATTATAATAAAAGCAGATGTCAGTAAGAGAATTGTGATTGCAAAACACTGTATAGGTAGTGCTGAAAAGAGACTAAAGGTCATCATTGGTTATCAACAATTATTATTGGGCTTGCCTCAATTAACAAAATGGATGTAGATTTAAGACAGACGTTAGGACAGCTTATCTCTGGGTGGTAAGATTCAGAACTTAGAAAAGGATCTGGCGGAGGCTACAGATTAAGGCCGAGTTAAGTATAAATTATGAAGTGGTTATGATAAGATAGTAGCGTTGGAAGAAGAAGTACAAGAATTGAGCTCACTTCCTGTGGAAATTGCAGAGCTGTGTGTCCATAGGCTTGTTATTAAAAAATGTTACCGAGGATGTAGATGAAAAATGTAAGATATTAGATAATACTATTAAGACACATATAAATGACACCAGAGAAAAGTTCTCTCACATAGATGGAGGTCATAAACAGATGCAAAAGTCATACTAAAAGTCTAAAAGTCTAGGATGTGTTGTTAATTAGATAACAGAGAACGCAAGAATGATGGTTGAGAAGATAAAGCAAGCAAACAGTCCTGCAGAAGAAGTTACCTTTTACAGTAAAGATTGAAAGTTTGATTTAGAAACCAACTTGACTCGGGAAGAACGGGTAGCTTCCACTCTAAGTACAGTGTGTGTGTTGGGGTTTATGGGCGCTCAACATCGAGGTCATCAGCGCCCTGTCTAAGTACAAAGCAGGAAATCATTAATGGTGACTGTTGTGGTCAGGGGCGCCAACTTATAAAAAAATATTGAGGGGGCCATACTGGGGGTCTTGCCCCGGGAAATTTTCTAAATTTTAGATGAAAAATAGTGAGTTTTAAAGTTTTTTAAGCATTTTAGAGTCATATGATCAACATTAGAACCCCGAAAACTGGACTCTCGGTAACTCGACACTCCGGGAAACTCAACAAACCTGACATATTTTTTGTCTTTGAAAAAAGAAACAAAACAAACACGCACGATATTTTCGTAGAAAGCTAATTTAATTTACAGCAAGAATCATGCTTATGGACTACTACAGAGTAGTGAATATATAGCTCTGAAAGGGCTGAAATTATATTGAAATAAATCCTAAACTACCACTAAAAGAATAAAACATAAAATATTGCTGTCGCACAGTAATAGCACTTTGATTAATAAGTGAAATAGCCAATTTAAGCTTACTTTGAATAAGGCTCAGGGTTAATTAAATAAAAACAATATCTCAAAGTTAATGCTTTAATACAGGCAATAAAATTAATACAGTATGCCTAATACGAGTACTTTCAGTCAAAAAGTATGTAAATAGCGGGTTTGAACTGGGTCTTACATCATAAAAATATTTAAGTATTTGAAAATAACTAATATAATACTATAAAAATTTGGTAATATAGCACTAAACTATTACTGAAAATTTAACATTATGTGTGTATTTAATTTTCTATTTTATAAAGATTTTTAATATTGCTCTAAATGCCATTATTAGGGTTAGAGTGTCTTTAGAAAGGTGCAAATGTCGACCGTCTGACTGGATTACTAAATATGAAGTCGTTGATGACTGGTCAGGTATCCAATTCATCCAACACATCTCGGTGGGCGTGAAGAACAGCCAAGTTGTTCAATCGCTTCTGTCCCATTGTTGATCGGAGATATGACTTCAGACGTCTAAGGGCGCTAAATGACCGTTCTGCTGTTGCTGTCGTGATTGGAACTACTTGGAGAAGCTTAATGCACTTCACTGCTTCACATAACGTTTCTCTGGTGTAATTTACTATCTTACATCACGCATGTTTTTTAAGATCAGTTGTATTTTTATTAGCGATATCGGCTAACATATTCAAGTGTAAGCGCAGTCTCTCAATGTCTAGGTCATTTTTGAAAAACTCAGTTGATTTTTCCGAATTTGTTTCACCTCTGTTTACTAAAAGCAAGCACTTTTGTTTAACTGTAATGACCTGTGTGGGTCCAGTTGAAGAATACCGCTCAGTAATGCTAAATTGCACCGTTTCACAAACTTCAGTGTAAATAGCTTTGTAGTATTCCTTTGGGGTTTTGAAAGTGTGTTGTGAGCTGGTTTTGTTGTTTTCATACTTCTTTGGTATACTTCGATTCTGAGGAAGTGTAGGTTTTGTTGTTTTCATACTTCTTTGGTATACTTTGATTCTGAGGAAGTGAACGATCATCAACTTGTGAAGGTTTTTTTTAAACACAATTCTCAAAGGTATTCAAAACTATCACGCCTTCTATTCAATATAGGAATCAAGCCCTCATATATTTTTTTCAGATCAGCAACACTTAGACGAGGGCATTGAATTTTTTCATTGACATCCTCTACTGGGTTCATTGTATGCGTCCACTTATGCCCTGAACGCCCTAACCAATCTTTAAACTCAGGTATGTCATTCTTTCGAAGTTCTAACAATTGAAAAAAAATTGAGTTTACATCTTTGTGCCCTCTGATTGCTAGTCCTTGTTGGCATAGAAATTGCACGGTGGTAAAAATTGTCTCAAGAGCTAAACGGCCTTTCTTCATATCACTGTCTAACTGTTCATTCGATTGGGAGGCCACACTTCGGTTACTGATAGAATTTACATTCAGAACACCTTCTTTATGCGTAAACGTATTTTCATGAAGACAGAATTCTTCCAAAGCCTTTTTCCAGTTAGAAAACTCTACGGAAGTAAATGCATTTTTTTCTGAAAAAGATTGTAATAGATTTTCAGCATCTGCCTCCTTGCAGGTTTTGCAAAAAACTTTTTCGGTAGATGCTTCATATTCTAACCACGTTTATTTGATCAACCAAGACTTCTGAAATGATCTTCTCTTACCGGATTGTCCAGGTTTTGGCTGTGAATGGTTCTCGCCTGAAGATGCCGAAGCAATTGACGACACAATAATTGTTAGACGTTGATTTGAAGTATCATCAACTTCCAAGCGCGCCTGTTTGGTAACAAATTTATCCGCTGGAAACTTAATTCACAATACACTAAGAGACTAAAGTAAACAAATAAAATATAGTTATATAAAATTGTCCACTACACACTAAAGTCGGAACACTAAACACGTCTGCAGCGTGCACCGACCGAAACTGTCCACACTGAATGACTGCGACAGCAGGGTGGGCTTTATATAGCCGCGGCGTCGTAATGTCTCGAAGCGTTAAGACGAAGCGAGGCGGAGGGTTCCAGGCGCTTCTGCTCCAGTCCTTTTGATGTCGCCGCGGCCGCAGCGCTGGCCCGCCGGCACCAGACTTTACCCGAGGTTTCGCGCACCGGCACAAATTCTAAGTGTGCCCGCAGCACCGTAACACTATCATGAGTCACACCACCCGTTTTCAGTTACCGTGCTTACTACCGTAATACTTATTTGCTTTAACTCATAACTGAATGTATTTTAAAAAGTAACTATCGCCAAACAAGGAAAATAAAAAATTCAAACATAATTTTGTGATTTTACAAAGCATAATATAACTAATAATTAAGTTATAGGGGGGGGAGCTCCGCCCCCCCTCCCCCACCACCCGAACGAATTTTTGTGGGGGCTTGGGCTCCCCCCCTCAGGCCCCATGGAGTCGGCGCCTGTGCTTGTGGTTCTAATTCAGCTGAGGTCCACAGGCTACAGGTTTCAGGTTTCAGCAGTAATAGTTAAAATATTTCTGGTGAAAATAAATGGGACTGGGTGGAAGAATTAATACCAGGAATAAAGCATGGTGATAATCACTTCCCAAGTTTCAAAACAAACTGTATAATCTATTAAGCTTTATCCACATAATGAAACAATAATAGTAGTATTAGGTTTACAATTAGTAATCTAGGAGAATATACTTTTGCCATTGTAGAAGACTTTTACCCCCTCTCCCCACTTTTTAAGGCAAAGTATTCTTTGGAAAATATTCAGAGAAAACTGAGACTGACATTATCTGGTTCTCAGAGTTTTTGTGGAATATCATCTCAAGCAAGTGTTATATATAGATGAACCATTTAGTGAATTGTATCTTACTGAGGTTTTAATCGCGAGGTAACCTAAAACTCTACAAGCTTGTTTAGTGGACCAAGGTGGACCAAGCCCAACCTTAATTAGATCTGTTAGACTAGTTGCACTACAAAAAAAATTCAGAGATACAACAGAGACCAACGTAGTGAAATGGATAGATGTGAATGAAAATGAATGTATGGTAAATAAAGCAAAAACCAGGTTTCGAAAGAAAAGTAGGAATAATTACTATAGTTGTTAGAATTGCAGCTACCAGATTCGAGGCAGGAGAGCAAAAAAACGGTAAAGAATACGATCGTCAAACAGTCGAAAAAAAGGTACAACGTACCCTTATTAACAGACAGCCAAGGCAGAAATTTGGCGAATGTTTTACAGGACAATTACAAGGATATCCAAGCAATAGGAATACTGAAAACAGGTGCAAGTACGAAATCTATTACTAATGTCGATCTGCAGGGAAACAAGAAAGAAGAGAAGGAATATGTAGTGTGTATATCTGGTGCCAATGACATCGCAAGAAATGAAGAACGAAATTGCCTCGAAAGCCTGGAAAACTTCCTAGATTAGATTAAATTAGATTTACTTTCATTCCAACTGATCCGTAGTGAGGAGGTCCTCCAGGATGTGGAACATGCCAGAAAAACAACAATACATGACAAATATTTACAACTAAATCAAATAAGCTAGAAGCAAATAAATCACGAAGCACCATTACTAACTACAACGCAGCCTCACAGGTATGATCTCATGTACAAAATTCGTGTGTAAGTAAGTTAATTCGAAAAACAAACATTAAAATGAAACAAATGTTTGCTCGTTTTGGCAAATGTAAAATATTAGATGTAGGCAAATTGAACAGAAGCCTACATACCAGACATGGTATGCACCTAAATTTTGAAGGCAAAAAATTCTTGTATGACAAAATATGGGAAATTATAAAAAAGAAGATTTAAACAAAATTCGCAGTCACAAAGTAAACAATGATGTTTTTTAGAAGAAAGCATAATAAATTAATCCTTGCATATCAGAATGTCCTGTATGTAACTAATAAAACAGAGCAGCTGAGTGTTTACCTAAATGAAAGGAAGCCACACCTCTTCCTAGCGAGTGAATTGGGATGTAAGGAAGAGGAAGCATATGGTTACAGGCTAAAAAATTACAAACTTTATAAATTTGTACTGCAGAAAGACACACAAAAGTGGTGGGGTAGGCATTTATAGTAGAAATGATGTAAAATGTGAAAAAGTGAAATAGATAGATGATCTGTGTACTAAAATGCTATTTGAGGTTGCAGCTGTAAACCTAAAGTATGGAAACAACAGCCTTATTATAGCAGCACTGTATAGGTCACCTGGAAGTAACACAGAAGAGTTTCTAAATTGATTAGAGGACTTGCTGGAGGGGACAGCAATGTATAAAAAAACACTTGTTGCTTGTTGGAGACATCAACATAGACTCAGTAAATAATAACGTTAATTATTTGCGATATATAGATGTATTACAGTGCTATAACTTCAAACAATTGAACTCAGAACCTACAAGAGTCACTGCAAATATGAAGACATGTATTGATCATTTTCTCACAGATGTAGGAAAAGAGAAAGTAAATGTAAACACCTTAGAAAACTACATTTGTGATCACAGAGCCCTTACTATGGAAATTGATGTGGGGAACATAGATTTAATTGAACGTGATACAGTTATATATAAAAGAAAATTTAATTATTCTGAACTTGAGATGGCACTAGGAAATGAAAAATGGGAACCAGTGTACAATGTAACTGAACTGAATGAAAAATGAGAATATTTCTATGTTATTCAGTAACACTTTAAATGAAACCTGTCCTTTAGTTAAAAAAGTAAATAAAGCTGTAAACCATAAAGCCGAGAATCTCCCTTCTGAAATTATTGAACTGAGGGAGAAAATGAAAGATTGCTATATACTTTTTAGAGATACCAAACTACAATATTTCTCAACAAAATATAAACTGTTCAGAAAAACATACAGAGAATCCTTGACTAACCTAAAAGCACAAAAATATACCTCTGAAATAAAGAACTCTAGCTGTATCAGTAAAACTGCCTGGAAAATAAAACATAAAGAAAGTGGGATACAGAATTCCTGTGAACACAGCAACATAACATTAAACGAAAATGGTGAAGAAATAAATGACCCAAAAGAAGTGTGTGAGAAATTTATACAAAAATTCAGTACAGTTGGTAAAAATGAAGTTCATGTCAAGACACAAAATTTTAGACTTGGATAATCTAGCCAGTCCTTTTATATCCACGGCATTACTGAGAGGGACATCCTAGCAAGGAAGCATACTAGGGCCTTTTCTGTTCTTTGTATGTGTAAATAACTTATTTGAACATCAAAATTGCACAGTTGTAACCTATGCGATGTCATATCCTTCATCAGATGTGGCAGTGATATGCAGTCTGCGGCTAACAGTACCGAGATCAGTTTCAATACTCTGTCCGCATACCTTACAACAATCAAGCTTCTTGTAAATACAGACAAAACGGTAATAATGAAGTTCATCCTCAGTTATAATGCTGCCATAACTGATACTGTATTTACATCCCCATTGGGTCTTGCATATGCAAATTCACATATATTTTTGGGCATCGTTGTTGATGAACACTTATCATGGAAAGAACACGTAGATAATATTTTCAAGAAAATCAGTAGAAATGTGTATCTACTGAAACGGGTCTCAGACTTCTTGGACCATGATACTTCAAGGCAAATATATTTTGGGTTGATTCATCCGCACTTTCAGTATGGTACTGAGAAATGGGGTGGGGCATCAGTAGTTCATATAGATAGACTTTTTAGATTACAAAAATGTCAGTAAGAATGGTAGCCAAGGTAAAGAAGAGAGAGCCTTGCAGAAATATCTTTAGAAAATATAAAATTGTTATGGTGTACTCCATGTGTATACTGCAGACAATCATGTTCGTGAAACAAAATCCTGAATTTAATATGACAAACAGTAATGTACACAACTATGATACACAGGGAAGGGAAAATTTTCATAGAATTGTGACAAGGCAACGGACCACAGCCCACATAGAATGGGAGCAATTTTCTACAATGCACTACCCACTGAACTCAAGAAAGCAAATATAAATATGCTAAAGAACAGACTGAAGCAATTATTAACACAGAAGTGTTGTTACTCTATAGAGGACTTTAAGTTGTAATGCCATCTTGGAACACAGTGTATATAGACAATGTCTCCAATCTATCAGTGGTATGAAAGAAAGTAATTATACACTGCATTATGTGAACTGTACTATTATAAATATAAGCTAAATTGTGTAACACTAAAGAGGAATCTACTTGTAGTGCCCTTTTGAAAAATAGGGTGTACAGACATTTGTCTGATCGATATGATGTTATGAAAGAATGTAAATATTTTACTGTATATGTGCAATCTAAACTAAATTTTCCTGACAATGTCCAAAAACTTTTTGCTACATGGACAGAAAATAAATAAATAAATAAATAAAAAAGCAGTATATGGGGACAGAATAATAACCAAGAAAATAATATAGCAGTAATCAAAGAAACAGACAAATAATTATACAGGAACTTTCGGAGAGTAACATCCTTATCTGCATGTTCAGTACATCTCAGGACCAATGTAGGTTGAAGAGTATTTTTTTGAGGTATCAGGGACAGCAGGCGTTAGAGGAAGAATTGCTTATGGTAAGGGGGATAACTGAAAGAGAAGCTTCAACCCTCTAGGTACAAGGCTATAAAGGAAAGAAGTTAACCAAAGTTTTGTTTTTACACCTTGCTATGATGGAAATTCTTCTAGGGAATAAAAGGAGTTGTCAAGGAGAAACCTTTTCAGCTTGTTTTCAAATTTTACTTTTCTGCCTGTCAGACATTTTATATCACTGTGTAAGTGATCAGAAATGTTTGTTGCAGCATTGTGGACCCCTTATTGTGCAAAAGAACACGTTAATGTGTAATAATGAATGCCATTTTTTCCTTTTGATATTTTAATTATATACATCATTGTTTCCTTTGATTGTTTACAATAAGCTACATGAGGGAATACATATACCGTGAAGCAGTAGTCAGAATGCCCAACTTCTTAAAACGGATGTCTGCAAGATGATCGTTGATTAGTACCAGATATTATTCTTACGTTTTTGAGCGATGAAGACTTTCCTTCTTAAAGACGAATTCCCATGACATTATGGATGAAGATACGCAAAATGTAAGCTTACTGATTTTTCTCACCCCAAGATTTTCAATGATTCTAAGTACAAATGTGGCAGAACTAAGTTGTTTTAGCTGCTTCAAAAAGGCTTACTAAGGAAGTGCATATTTGTGGGACATTCATCCAATAAACTCACTCTAGTTCTTAGGAATAATTAATGGAACTATTGCCCTTCAAGCGATTTGTAATTCATAGCCTTTTGGGTTACCGAATTTTGAAATTCAGAATTTCGTGAATTTGTACAGTCGTTGGGTAACGTGTGATATAGTTTATGTTACAGTGAGTGAGGTGAAACTATTATTAGCGAATTATGTTATTCAAGTTATGCGTACTGTACGAACTATTACACATCTTGTATCGAAATCTGCGTTGGTTTATTTGTGCTAGTGTAGTGATGAACAGCCACATGTCCCTCAGACAATGCACCGGCATCTACAGTACTGAATGAAATAGAATCCTCTCTCGTGTTTATCAACCCGCGTGTGCAATAGTAGGAGAAGTTTAAACTCGCAGTTTTGTGACACATAATACCAGAATCGTGCAGTATGACACAACGTCATATGATACTATATATCGTTTACTATAGCTGGCGAATTTTCTGGATTTTGCGCACAGGATGAGAGTGTTTAGCCTATAAATTGCAAAATGCAGATGTGCCAACAGCTTGAAGCTTAGAGAGCGCACTGTGCTGGGGAAATAGGGGGGGGGGGGGGGGGGGTTAACTCGTGAAAAGAATTGGCCTAATTGTGCATATGGACAGTTCATCCATCCTGGGAATCGGGAATCTCGACAATTTTTACATATTATCGTCATTGATACCGGCAGATATCATGCCAGGGAATTCCGAAATTTTCGAGAATGTTTCATTTTAAGTTTGAAGTCGGATAACAAATGACAAAAGAAATATTTTTGTGTTCCCTGTAGTTAAAAATTAACTATTTCTGATTTTTTCCCTTTACTTGCATTGTAAAACCTCGCTTCCTGCCAAACTTATGATTCTAGGTCAATAGGAAGTACTCTATAGGTTTCAATTAGCGCGATTGCAATTATCAAAATACATTACATAAACTGTCGTATATTTTGACTGCATTGACTCAGAACCTTAACTTTTTACACTATCAAGAGACCGTAGACTTTAGTACTTTACACAAATTTTAACTTGATATATCTATCCGTCCCTGAGAAAAACGGGTCTTAACAGACGGACGGCCAGGCGAACAGTCAAATAACCAATAACAAAAATGACTTTTCGGACGGGCAGTGCATAAATAGTAAGTTCATAAAGACTGAATATGAATATCATATTGTTGAATATTAAAGGAGTAGAAATATGTGTATCTTTTCTGTAGTAAGGTAATGGAAGAAGGATTCAGTATGATGGGTCATACGTGAATATGAGACGTTGCGAGAGCAATACTCCCATCACCTTAGATACAGATAAACTTTAAAAGAAAATATGATGAAATCGATGGTTATCAGTCTGTTGTCATTTTTATGTATGTTGTTATTTAAAACGTATAATTTCTTGCTCATTTTTTGGAGAAAGGCGAGGAAGGGTCAGCTTCGTAAATGCAGACATTGATGAAAGGAGTGCAAGAGGTGCATACGCTCCATGGTGGATATTTGGCGCTCTCTGCAAGGAAGCTAGTCACTATATGATGCGTCGACAGTCACGACCTACACTGTGATTATTGTTTAAATTGATAATATCGCTATTAGTTTGCTCCTTTTATGGTTCTGAAGTTGGTTTAGAGTGGTTTTTAGCATAATTTAAATTTGGATCGAGAATGGACTGGATTGGTGAGTCAGCCACGTAAAGTACTGTGACTTGTATTGAGGAAGTAAATTAAAGAACAACTGAGTACATTCAGCAGCAGCTTTAGCTCAATACCAACACTATAGGTTTTCCGTTCAGTTCCTAATTAGTCACGAGGCAGAAATTGCGTGTTACCAACACGCATGGGATAGTAGAGCAAAGAAACTATAAGTTGAGAAAATTTGGAGGCATCTTACACTATATATATGAATCACCTACCAATTAACATTTAATAAATCGAACTGCTACTTTTTGCAGACGATAATACTCTTACAATAAGTCCCATTAGAGAGAAAATAACAGAAGAGTTGGTAAATGATATTTTACAAGGAGTTATTAAGTGGTTTCCTGAAAATAAACTATCCCCAGATATTAAGAAACTGCACTGCTCTCAGTTCTGTAGAATAAATAGAGTCATACCAACAGTTAATGTATCACACGAACAAGAATTAGTGAATAGGGTAGAATGCTCCCAATTTTCGGGTGTACGTATTGACGAAAATCTGAAGTGAAAGAAGCATATTACTGAGCTTCTCAAACAATTAAGTTCAGCTATTTTCGCTCTTCGTATAATTGCTAGTCGTAGAAACAAACGAATCAGCATATTCCTCTCAGTCATGGAATAATTACCTAGGGTAACTTATCTCTTAGAAAGAAAGTGCTGATTACATAAAAGCGAGCAGTAAGAATTATTTGTGATGTTCACTCACAGTCGTCATGTACGTACATCTTCAAGGAATTAAGTATTTTAACTGCACCATCACAATACGTATATTCGCCATTGAAATTCGTCAGTACATAATCCATCACAATTTGAGAAGAATAATGATATCCGTACCTGCAACACTATTTTTTACCCATTATTAAAGCTGTCTGTGGTTCAGAAAGGTGTTCGATATGCAACAACGAAAAGTTTTGATCATTTGCCAAGACCATGAAATGTCTAACAGGTAGCAAAGCATGTTTTAAGTCTAATATAAAATCGTTTCTCCTGGACAACTGATTCTACTGCATGGATAATATTATGTCCAGTAAACTGATTCTTCCACATAACTTCGGTTGATGAATCGTTCAAATGATCTTCAGAACACATAACTAAAAAATTACACAGAAAGAGAGAAACGTAATTACTCATATTTATATTGTACAATATAAAAAAAACAGCTTTGTAAACTGACCAATAATTTAGGGCGCGTTATTTCTGACTAAGAACGTACTGCACTCTCAATTATTGCTATGTTTGATAACAAAGAAAAGATTTATTATGAAAGTTGTGCTTTTCGTAACGTTTGTATTGTAAAATAATAAAGGGAAGTTTAATTACTATTCCTTATTAGTATAGTAGTTAGAAAACCATCAACTGGGTATGCAAAGGTTGCATTATCTATAAACTACAGTAGTAGCAAAGTAGTCAGAGATTACTCCTAGCTTGTAGTAAATACGTGCCTTTGCATTTCTTCAGTAGAGCACGCAGAAATATTTGTAGGCGTAATATTATTTTTATAAAGAGTTTATTTACAGTAACACGTAAAGGTAGTATTTACATAAGCTAAAATATGGTCACTTTACTTTAAAAAAGTGTGAGCAGTGTTAAGTTGAAAATAAAGTTGTATTATCGTATGTTTTGACTTGGCATCTACCACAGAGAGACTACTTATACCGATAAGTATAAAATGTATTACTTCCGAAGGATAGAAACTAAATACGGAAACGCCAGGGCATATTTAGGGATTCGGATAAGGAATGCAGATTAATATTTCACAACCGTATCGTCTTCTTTTTTTGGATCAAACTGTACTATATGCCCCTAAGGTCCTTAAATTTCAACAATGGTTATAAGAACTTGATTAGAACAAGTTTGAAAATACGCCTGAAAATCAATTGCAATAAGATTAAAACAATAAATAACTAACATAACTAAAAGAAAATAACACAACGAAGACAACGGACGCAGAGCATGATTTTTCTAAATAGGCCAGTTGAAGACAAGCAATGGATGGACAGAAAAAGGAATAAACGGAAGAGTAAAAATGGCCTGGAGTTATTTTTGAAGTGAGATATTTTTTCAAAACATTTAATGTGAAAATCATTGTGCCAGCGGTCAGTGGCGTGATGAATGTAAGTAATTATTAGAAACATAAGGGGAAAAAAGAATAAATGGCCTACGAACGTAACTGGATCGTAGGGCGCAACTGTTAGTACACTATCTTACCAATAGTGTCGGAGCACCTATTACTGGATATTAATATGAGGTACGTCACCCTTCGCCTTTATGACGGCTTGAACTCTGTTGCGTCACTTTCAATGAGGTGTCTCAATACCTATGAAGGAATGGCAGCCAATTGTTCCTCAGGAACCGATACCAGAGGAGGTAGTGATGGACGCTGGGGTCAGGAGCAAAGCTAATATTCTAGCTCATTCCATAGATGGTCTAATGGATTCAAATCGGGGCTTCTGGCAGGCCAGTCCATTTCAGGAATATTATTGTCCAGAAATCATTGTCTCACAGATGCTGCTTTATGTAAGGGTGCGTTATGACTTGCGTACTATCATCGTCTTCAAACTGTTCCCCTACAGCACGCAATACACATCGCTGTAAAGTTTATACATACATCAAAGAAAGTTTTGCATCACCTCGGCTCCGAGAGTTCCGGAACCTGTTCAGAAAACTGGAATAGAGATCAATATAAACATCATTTCCGCCATTCTTATTGCTCATGAAAACCACACATTGCAAGTTGTACCACAATACAGCGAGACCTTCAAAAGTGGTGGTCCAGATTGCTGTACACATCGGTACCTCTAATACTCAGCAGCATGTCCTCTTGCACTGATGCACGCCTGCATTCGTCGTGGCATACTATCCACAAGTTCATCAAGGCACTGTTGGTCCAGATTGTCCCACTCCTCAGCGGCGATTCGGCGTAGATCCCTCAGAGTGGTTGGTGGCTCACGTCGTCCATAAACAGCCCTTTCCAATCTATCCCAGGCATGTTCGATAGGGTTCATGTCTGGAGAACATGCTGACCACTCTAGTCGTGCGATGTCGTTATCCTGAAATAAGCCATTCACAAGATGTGCACGATAGGGGGGCGAATTGTCGTCCATGAAGACGAATGTCTCGCCAATATGCTGCCGGTATGGTTGCACTATCGGTCGGAGGATGGCATTCGCATATCGTACAGCCGTAACGGCGCCTTCCATGACCACCAGTGGCGTACGTCGGCCCCATATAATGCCACCCCAAAACAGCAGGGAACCTCCACCTTGCTACACTAGCTGGACAGTGTGTCCAAGGCGTTCACCCTGACCGGGTTGCCTCCGAACACGTCTCCGACGATTGTCTGGCTGAAGGCATACGCGACTCTCATAGGCGAAGAGAACGTGATGTCAATCCAGATGGGTCCATTCGACATGTTGTTTGGCCCATCTGTATCGCACTGCATGGTGTCGTGGTTGCAAAGATGGAACCTCGTCATAGACATTGGGAGTGAGGTTGTACATCATGAAGCCTATTGCGCACAGTTTGAGTCGTAACTCGACGTCGTGTGGCTGCACGAAAAGCCTTATTCAATATGGTGGTTCCTTCGAGGTTCCTTCGAGCCATAATCAGTAGGTGGCGGTCATCCACTGCAGTAGTAGCCCTTGGGCGGCCTGAGCGGGGCATGTCATCGACAGTTCCTGCCTCTCCGTATCTCCTCCATGTCCGAACAACATTGCTTTGATTCACTCGGAGACGCCTGGTCACTTTCCTTGTTGAGAGCCCTTCCTGGCACGAAGTAACAATGCGGACGCGGTCGAACCGTGGTATTGACCGTATAGGCATATTTGAACTACAGAAAACACGAGCCATCCTGGTGGAATGACTGGAAGTGATCGGCTGTCGGACCCCCTCCGTCTAATAGGCGCTGCTCATGCATGGTCGTTTATATCTTTGGGCGGGTTTAGTGACATCTCTAAACAGTCAAAGGGACTGTGTGATACAATACCCACAGTGAACGTCATCTTCAGGAGTTCTGGGAACCGGGGTGATGCAAAACTTTTTTTGATGTGTGTACATATCATTCGTTTTGTACCGTTTTCTTAAGCGCAAAAAGGAATGTACACCCTAAGTACGCACCTCCTGCAGTCTTCACTGTTGGCACTAAACCTGATGGCCGATAACGTTCTTCAGGCATTCACAAAGACTCTTAAATCGGATTACCAAAGGGTACAGAGTGATTCATAACTGCAAATCACTCGTTTCCCCACAGTCCAGTGGCGTCGGTGTTTGCACCGCCATAGCGTCGCTTAGCATGGACTGCAAAAATACGTGGCTCATGAGAAGCTCCTCGACCATTGTAACCCGTTATTTTTAACTCCCTACGCACAATCTCTGTACCAACTGGACTACTGGAAACCACGAATGATCCTTCCACTGATTTCGAGGGAGTCTTTACAACCATCGCACACAATGCTCGAGGATCCACTTTACTAACTGGACTACTGGAAACCACGAATGATCCTTCCACTGATTTCATGCGAGTCTTTACAACCATCGCACACAATTCTCGAGTATCCTCTTTACTAACTGGACTACTGGAAACCACGAATGATCCTTCCACTTATTTCATGCGAGTCTTTACAACCATTCCACGCGATGCTTGAGGATCCCCGCTCGTCAGCACATGAGGCCTCCCTGGCCTTGTTTCAGTGGTGGTTGTTCTTTCGCTTTTGCACTTCACAATCACATCACAAACGACTTGGGCAACTTTTGAGAGGTTGAAAAGTCTTAGATGGATTAGTAACTCAGGTGACATCCGATGACTAGTTCACGTTCGGAGTCATGAAGTTCTGCTGACTGACACATCCTGCTGTTACTGGCTATCTGCTGACAACACGACACTCCTCCCCCCCTTTTCTACTGGTGGGTCCGTTTCTCGTGACATCTAGTGGTGATCTCGATAGGCCAACTGCCTAGTGATGTCCGGACGGTTTTGATCGGATAGTGCACAGATAGGCATGGCATGCAGTCACCCGAATGGATTGCAGTGGACCAAGGACATAATAGACATTGTAAGAGGTCCATGACTAAGGAATTTATTGCTAGCGCCCTCGAGCAGATGTAACTTCGATTGGCTGCTCACGCGCTGCCTGCGATATGTAAGCTACAATAGAATCGCAGACCAGAGAGCAATGTCGGCAGCAGCAGCAGTAGTAGTAGCTCGCAGCCGGGCGGTTGGGTCAGGTCGCTCGTAGAGAGCAGTTGTCGAGTTGTATAGCTGACAGAGCACTTGTGCCCTGGTGTTTTGTAGCTCGAGAAGAGCAGTAGAGTTACGGAATTACCAAGGCCGGTCGTGGAGAACGATGGGCGTGCTTGAGCGTTGTAGTATAAGGTAGAAGCAACATATTAGTGTTCTTTATTGCCGCGCGCATATGTTAATTGCTACAACTGATTTTTGTACTATTGTTATATTGAAGTCCCACGTAAATATTTTCAAAAAATCCTTAAATAATAATCTTTCTTATAAGGACAACTTTTGACAGTCATTCATCTGAATTTAAAGTTTTTACTAATTTCTCCTATCCATAGTCATGCCGAGTATCGTACACGAAATCAGTTGTTTTAATACATAACAAAATCTAGTGGCCAGCATTGCACTGGGCTGTGTCAGAAAAAATTCTTATAGGAGCAGATATACAGGGTGTTACAAAAAGGTACGGCCAAACTTTCAGGAAACATTCCTCACACACAAATAAAGAAAAGATGTTATGTGGACATGTGTCCGGAAACGCTTAATTTCTATGTTAGAGATCATTTTAGTTTCGTCAGTATGTACTGTACTTTCCCGATTCACCGCCAGTTGGTGCCGGCCGGTGTGGCTGTGCGGTTAAAGGCGCTTCAGTCTGGAACCGCGTGACCGCTACGGTCGCAGGTTCGAATCCTGCCTCGGGCATGGATATGTGTGATGTCCTTACGTTAGTTAGGTTTAATTAGTTCTAAGTTCTAGGAGACTGATGACCTCAGAAGTTAAGTCGCATAGTGCTCAGAGCCATTTGAACCGCCAGTTGGCCCAATTGAAGGAAGGTAATGTTGACTTCGGTGCTTGTGTTGACATGCGACTCGTTGCTCTACAGTACTAGCATCAAGCACATCAGTACGTAGCATCAACAGGTTAGTGTTCATCACGAACGTGGTTTTGCAGTCAGTGCAATGTTTACAAATGCGGAGTTGGCGTATGCTCATTTGATGTATGGATTAGGACGGGGCAATAGCCGTGGCGCGGTACGTTTGTATCGAGACAGATTTCCAGAACGAAGGTGTCCCGACAGGAAGACGTTCGAAGCAATTGATCGGCGTCTTAGGGAGCATGGAACATTCCAGCATATGACTCGCGACTGGGGAAGACCTAGAACGACGAGGACACCTGCAATGGGCGAGGCAATTCTTCGTGCAGTTGACAAGGTAACGTTGACCACGTCACTGTATGGAGAGTGCTACGGGAGAACCAGTTGTTTCCGTACCAAGTACAGCGTGTGCAGGCACTATCAGCCGCTGATTGGCCTCCACGGGTACACTTCTGCTAATGGTTCATCCAACAATGTGTCAATCCTCATTTCAGTGCAAATGTTCTCTTTACGGATGAGGCTTCATTCCAACGTGATCAAATTGTAAATTTTCACAATCAACATGTGTCGGCTGACGAGAATCCGCACGCAATTGTGCAATCACGTCATAAACACAGATTTTCTGTGAACGTTGGGCAGGCAGTGTTGGTGAAGTCTTGATTAGGCCCCATGTTCTTCCACCTACTCTCAATGGAGCACGTTATCATAATTTCATACGGGATACTCTACGTGTGCTGCTAGAACATGTGCCTTTACAAGTACGACACAACGTGTGGTTCATGCACGATGGAGCTCCTGCACATTTCAGTCGAAGTGTTCGTACGCTTCTCAACAACAGATTCGGTGACCGATGGATTGGTAGAGACGGACCAATTCCATGGATTCCACGCTCTGCTGACCTCAACCCTCTTGATTTTCATTTATGGGGGCATTTGAAAGCTCTTTTCTACGCAACCCCGGTACCAAATGTAGAGACTCTTCGTGCTCGTATTGTGGACGGCTGTGATACAATACGCCATTCTCCAGGGCTGCATCAGCGCATCAGGGATTCCATGCGACGGAGGGTGGATGCATGTATCCTCGGTAACGGAGGACATTTTGAACATTTCCTGTAACAAAGTGTTTGAAGTCACGCTGGTACGTTCTGTTGCTGTGTGTTTCCATTCCATGATTAATGTGATTTGAAGAGAAGTAATAAAATGAGCTCTAACATGGAAAGTAAGCGTTTCCGGGTACATGTCCACATAACATATTTTCTTTCTTTGTGTGTGAGGAATGTTTCCTGAAAGTTTGAACGTATCTTTTTGTAACACCCTGTATACGCGTTATCCGGCGATATCATTGAGGTAAGAATTTTCAGTTTATTCAGAATGACTTTTCAGGGCCATGACGCAGCGCTGCTGACGTCCAGATTTACCAGTTTAGATTCACAGTCAGTTAATTATTGAAAGGTTACATTCCCGAGATTTCTTTTGAAAGCTTATATATGAGTCACATTTTTATTGGGAGGTTAGTCACTTCTTATTGCGAGGTTACAGAATTTATCTGTTTGGTGATTACAACATGTTTAGGTGACATCTGATGCCATGCAGCAGTATGAATGCATTTAATGAAGACTATAATGCATGCAGGAGTCTAATGGAGGCCGTTTCACGGCTTTTGTTGTCAGATGGCTGGTGATGGTGGTGGTGGTGGTGGTGGTGGTAGTGGTGATAATGATGATGATAATACGGTGACTGATACTACATTTGTCTCTAAATTTGTAAACTAAATTCCAAGAGACTGGTGCCAATGCAAGCATCGAGAGATTTCTCAGTGGAAAGCTTAGCTGATCAAATGTAATACTATTGCGCCGAGAACATTCGTGCAGCGTTACCAGCGTTCGAAAATAAACATTTGCGAGACTGGGTGAGTGGACTGAGAGCTTTCGGTGTGAGCCCACGTTGCGACGTTCGTGTTGTCAGGGGCGGCGGTCGTCCGTGGGACTGCGCTATCGCAGAACTGGCGTGAACCCTGCAGATACTGGCTGTCCGAGGGCCCCTGACCGCTGGGGAATCTTTCGCCGAGTAGCTGTGTGAAAGTACATCCCGATGAGCTAGCAGCACCGTATCTAAACGACGTCTGATTCAAATGCTGCTCTTGAAGTTATTTCATGGAATATGAAACATATAACCCAGTAGTAACTTTTGCGCTAGGTATATTTCAAATTAAAATATTATTTCTCGTACCTTGCATGTGTTCATTCTCTAATGTTTGTGGCCTCGATTAAAAGAGCAATGAATGATGCTGCGAGAATCCTGAGGTGCCGGACTTTCAGTTAGCATTAGGCACCAAGTCAGTAGCATGACTAGTTGATGAAAAACATTTAGTTGTAATTTAATGGTGTATCCGTTGTTATTCGACGGTGAGTGTTTGTTAAAATTAATTAACAAGTTTTTAGATACGACTGCTACTCACAAGTTCTTTGTTAACGTATGTGAACTATTTTAATATTACAACATGTTTCGAGGGGTGATCTCATCCTCAGGAAAAATTGACAATATTATAACATTCAATATCAATATAATTAGCTAGTTTTCGGTCTCGGGACTGCTGTCGATTTCTTTGAACACAGTAGTTCATAACATACTCCGAGACAGAAACCTACTACATTAAGCTTTAGGTATGTTCATATTAAATGTTTTTGCACCGTCATTTTCCCATGATAATATGATTATAGCTCGAAACATGCTGAAATATTAAATAAAATGGTTCAAATGGCTCTGAGCACTATGGGACTTTACTTCTGAGGTCATCAGTCCCCTAGAACAGAGAACTACTTAAACCTAACTAACCAAAGGACATCACACACATCCATGTCCGTGGCAGGATTCGAACCTGCGACCGTAGCGGCCGCGCGGTTCCAGTCTGAAGCGCCAGAACCGCTCGACCACTCCATTAAATAATTCCATCAATTTCCATTAACATGTTATTAAGTTTATCAACCAGTTTTCCGTTCAAATAGGCCTCCTTTTTAGAAGCGAATGTTGAAAGAAAAGTGTTTTATTCTGTAGCATTGGCTGATTGTAGAGAAACTTTTGACCACTTGGAACCAGTAGCGTCCAGAGACGGTCTGTTACAAGAACCCCCGGTAATGTTGCGAATGCACTACATATTTCCTTTGCAAAGGAGGCACATAAAACAGCCATGAGCCATTGAAACAACTTGTAACTGTGCGTTTAGCCATCATCATTATTCGGTTGACTTTGCTTAACTTGTTGACGTGTTAGCACGTTGACCACCGCGAGCGTGAAACAGTCTTCAGTGTGTGGCAAGGTAACCCAGCTAGCTTTAGACATGTCACTAAAAGTGATCACTGCAGCGCTGTGATCTTGTTCCGATCCAGTCGAGCTTCTGCACCGCTCCCACAAATATTGATGAAGTATCTTTTATTTTTGACCACTTCTTGCAGACAAAATAAACCTATCTCAATCTTTGAGTATGTCCAGTTAGTATTCTGAGATCTACAGCGCATTATGTTAGTTCAAACATAAATTATTGTTATTAGTAAAACTATCTGTGCCACTGGTTACGGTTGCATGCTTAATAGCAACATTTACATGAAGGGCTTATTTCAATAGTGGCACAAGTCCATGACCTCCACTTTTCTGCCTATAATGCTTCTGAAATTAATGATCCAAACGAACAGAAAGAAATGTTCATCTCTAGCAAGAAGCCATATGCTTGAATATTTCTAGCATCTCAATTGCAAATTTTTCAGCGCTGATTTAACTTTAGGACTCAGTATCTCAAAATGAACAAAAATGGACTTGTACCAATATTGAAATAAGCCCTTGACATGTACTCATAACTGCGTTTTGTTTAAAATACATTGACTTAAATGTACAGATGTTTCTGAACACTGAAAGGTGGCTACACTGAGCCACAGCGCCAGAGATTGCGCCAAAGAATATTATTCAGCCGCCTCCACTGGCAGTGCTTGTTGAGAACTCGTAGTAGGCAGTGATTATTGAGAAGTAGTGGAGTGCAGTGCTTGTCGAGGACTCGTAGTAGGCAGTGCTTGCTGAGATGTGGTAGTGAAAAGTTCTTGTCGAGATGTCGTAGTAGTGAGTGCTTGTTCCATGTTTTATGCAGTTATTTGATGAGCTAGATAGCAGATGTTGTTCTAATGGAGATGTTGTAATGATTAGAGTGCTTTTCGTCAATATATATGAAGGTAACAAAACTCGGTTTTTTTCTCATTATTTCAATGTCTTGAATAATGCGTCATTACAGGTTCAGTCAACAAAGCATCTGGCTTGTGTTCTTGTACTAGAGTGTAATTCTGGTTTTCTTGCGCAATTATAGTATTTCTATTTTTTAATTACTTCAGTATAAATTATATTTAAAATTTCTTGTCTTATTGAAGAAGAACCGTGCCAGATGCGTACGTTGAATCACACTTCCACACACAGAACAGTTATACTTGTGCTTTGTTGGGTTCGTAGGTTTTATAGTTGCTGGGGACTTAATTAATTGATTGTATTAACGGAAATTTTCATTTCATTCTTTGTTGTTGTTCTATGCAGTCAGATTGTGTACTAAAACTAGTCAGGGCCAACCGTTTACGAGACTACGTAATCGGACACACAGCTACGAAAAATAAAAATTATTTTCATTTATTTAATTAAGCCCCCATGCAACACACAGTGCACCGAACACTCGTAACGATGAGTCTCCGCAGCCGACAACCGACATGACAATGGTAACTACGATTGAAATGAGCACGTGACCATCGGGACTGGACGTCGGTGCAGTGGCAGAGCATTGCATTGTCTGATGAACCCCGATACCTTTATCATGCCACTGGGAGGGCGCGATTCCGTCGTCTTCCAGGGGAACAGCTCCTTGACACCTGTACCGCAGGACAGAGACAAGCTGGCGGCTCCTCCACTTTTCCCTGGGGAACTTTCACGTGGGCTTCCATGGGTCCAATGGAAAGTGTGCAAGGCACCATGACGGCCATCGTACACTGGTTGCAGACCACATACAGCCCTACCTGACGATCATATTCCCCACGGCAGTGGCATTTTTCCACAAGCTGTCACAAGGCCAGCAGTGTAATGGAGTGGTTCGAGGAGCACAGTGGCGAGTTCGAATCGATGTACTGGCCTCCGAACTCGCCAGATCTGAACCAGATCGAACACATCTGAGATGTGATTGAACGTGGCGTGAGAGCTCATAGCCCCACTTTCCGGAATTTATAGAATTAGGTGACTTATGTGTACGGATGTGGTGCCAGCTCCCTCCAGCTGCCTACCAAGTCCTCACTGGTTCCATGCCACGACGCGTCGCCACTGTTATCCGTGCCGAATGTGGACGTACCGACTATTAGGTGGTGGTCGTCATGTTCTGCCTGATCAGTGTATAATACACCTACGTATACATCTACATGATTACTCTGCAAATCACACTTAAGTGCCTGGCAGAGCGTCCATCGAACCATTTTCATACTACTTCTCTACCATTCCACTCTCGAATTGAGCGTGGGAAAAAGGAACACCTAAATCTTTCCGTTCGAGCTCTGGTTACTCTTATTTTATTATGATGATCACTTCTCCCTACGTAGGTGGGAGACAACAAAATATTTTCGCATTCGGAAGAGAAAGTTGGTCATTGAAATTTCATATATACACTCCTGGAAATGGAAAAAAGAACACATTGACACCGGTGTGTCAGACCCACCATACTTGCTCCGGACACTGCGAGAGGGCTGTACAAGCAATGATCACACGCACGGCACAGCGCACACCAGGAACCGCGGTGTTGGCCGTCGAATGGCGCTAGCTGCGCAGCATTTGTGCACCGCCGCCGTCAGTGTCAGCCAGTTTGCCGTGGCATACGGAGCTCCATCGCAGTCTTTAACACTGGTAGCATGCCGCGACAGCGTGGACGTGAACCGTATGTGCAGTTGACGGACTTTGAGCGAGGGTTGTATAGTGGGCATGCGGGAGGTCGGGTGGACGTACCGCCGAATTGCTCAACACGTGGGGCGTGAGGTCTCCACAGTACATCGATGTTGTCGCCAGTGGTCGGCGGAAGGTGCACGTGCCCGTCGACCTGGGACCGGACCACAGCGACGCACGGATGCACGCCAAGACCGTAGGATCCTACGCAGTGCCGTAGGGGACCGCACCGCCACTTCCCAGCAAATTAGGGACACTGTTGCTCCTGGGGTATCGGCGAGGACCATTCGCAACCGTCTCCATGAAGCTGGGCTACGGTCCCGCACACCGTTAGGCCGTCTTCCGCTCACGCCCCAACATCGTGCAGCCCGCCTCCAGTGGTGTCGCGACAGGCGTGAATGGAGGGACGAATGGAGACGTGTCGTCTTCAGCGTTGAGAGTCGCTTCTGCCTTGGTGCCAATGATGGTCGTATGCGTGTTTGGCGCCGTGCAGGTGAGCGCCACAATCAGGACTGCATACGACCGAGGCACACAGGGCCAACACCCGGCATCATGGTGTGGGGAGCGATCTCCTACACTGGCCGTACACCACTGGTGATCGTCGAGGGGACACTGAATAGTGAACGGTACATCCAAACCGTCATCGAACCCATCGTTCTACCATTCCTAGACCGGCAAGGGAACTTGCTGTTCCAACAGGACAATGCACGTCCGCATGTATCCCGTGCCACCCAACGTGCTCTAGAAGGTGTAAGTCAACTACCCTGGCCAGCAAGATCTCCGGATCTGTCCCCCATTGAGCATGTTTGGGACTGGATGAAGCGTCGTCTCACGCGGTCTGCACGTCCAGCACGAACGCTGGTCCAACTGAGGCGCCAGGTGGAAATGGCATGGCAAGCCGTTCCACAGGACTACATCCAGCATCTCTACGATCGTCTCCATGGGAGAATAGCAGCCTGCATTGCTGCGAAAGGCGGATATACACTGTACTAGTGCCGACATTGTGCATGCTCTGTTGCCTGTGTCTATGTGCCTGTGGTTCTGTCAGTGTGATCATGTGATGTATCTGACCCCAGGAATGTGTCAATAAAGTTTCCCCTTCCTGGGACAATGAATTCACGGTGTTCTTATTTCAATTTCCAGGAGTGTAGATCTCGCCGCAAAGAAAACCGCCTTTCTTTCAGTGACTGCCACCCCAACTCGCGTATCATGTCAGTGACACTCTCACCCCTATTGCGCGATAATACGAAACGAGCTGCCCTTCTTTGCCCTTTCTCGATGTCCTCCGTCAATCCCACCTGGTAAGGATCCCATACCGCGCAGCAATATTCCAGCAGGGGACGGACAAGTGTAATGTAGGCTGTCTCTTTAGTGGGTTTGTCGCATCTTCTAAGTGTTCTGTCAACAAAGCGCAGTCTTTGTTTCGCCTTCCCCACAGTAATAGTGGCTCCTCCTTCACGCACATCTATGTGGACACACACGTCCATAAACGAACACAAACAAAAACGAAATACTAGTGGGTAAACACATTACAAACTTCCACTATGTCCGTTCATAAAACATTAGCGCAGTCCAAGTGGTCAGAAAGTTTCCCACAGGCGGCCAACGCTACAGCCTGAAGACGACCATCAAACACTATTCTTTCAGTATGCATCCGCTTCTAAGGGGGAGACCTACTTGAACGGAAACCTGTTTAATATGTTAGAGTAATTGTTTACAAACAGTGTGTACAGAAAATTCCACTAGCAGTCCCAGTTCTTTGTCAACTGCAGCAACCGATGGAGAATGAAATACTATAGCAGAATTCGCATTGCAGCTGAATCTCTGAAAAGATGCTAATAATTTCAACCCAAGAGTGACTAATTAAAATATGCACACATAATACGATGTAAAACTATCGAAGGAAATAGTGCCACATAAAAATCAAATCTAAAACTAAAAATCACTGACTATATATATGTCAGGAAGTAAAGCAAAATGTAAAATCATGATGAGATAGAATCCTACCGCTGAAGCTGATGAAAAACTGGGAATTCTGTTGAATAAGTTTCTCGAAAGAAGTGAAACCTTCTCAAATAGTTCAAACGGCTGTAAGCAGTATGGGACTGAAACTCTGAGGTCATCAGTCCCATATACTTAGAACTAATTAAACCTAACTAACCAAAGGACATCGCACATAACCATGCCCGAGGCAGGATTCGAACCTGCGACCGTAGCAGCAGCGCGGTTCCGGACTGAAGCGTCTAGAACCGCTCGGCCACAGCGGTCAGCGAAACCTTCTCACAAGAATGAATACACCAATTATGAAAACGGATTTTGATATTACTAGGTCTTCACTTACAACTTAGCCTAAGGTTTATTACTATGCAAAACAACAGAAAAATTACAAATGATTTCCACGTATCGTCGTACACTGCTCGCCATTAAAAATGCAACATGATTTGTCGAACTGGAAACCTTCATTTCATGTCTGCGCACTCAAAGAAAAGTCTTCACCGCCCGCCGGAGTGGCCGTGCGGTTCTAGGTGCTACAGGCTGGAACCGAGCTTCCGCTACGGTCGCAGGTTCGAATCCTGCCTCGGGCATGGATGTGTGTAATGTCCTTAGGTTAGTTAGGTTTAATTAGTTCTAAGTTCTAGGCGACTGATGACCTCAGAAGTCAAGGCGCATAGTGCTCAGAGCCATTTGAACCAAAGTCTTCACCGCCTGGCATTGCAACATACGCCGTCCATAATAACCACAGAGTAGAAATACCTCCAGAGTGAGCATTGCGTTCTGCGGATGTTGTTAACGTAAAACTGGAACTCTGACGTGATCTCGGGACGACGTTGCTTGTTTCAGGCCAATTGATGTTGCCCGTCACGTAGCATAACGTCACATCACGTCAATTCACGTCACATCAAAATACTTTACAGTGCATTTCAAATGGTGGCATTCACACAGACCGTCAACGGAACGTCAGCTCACATCATGGCACGTCGAAGCAGTTTTGACGGTATAGTCGTCTGCTAACAACGTAAGTTAACCTATTTCCGACGCATTCATTTACGTTATAGAAGTTGACTTCATGTTTTTATGTCTTCTTAATCTTCATTTTGTTATTACGCATTGTTCCTGTGGCAAAGTGCAAATGTTGCTTGAGGACTTGGACATTTTTTCCATTCATTATTCTTACTCAAGCGAGGCTAGATATCTGAAAGCGGATAATTGTTTAGGTTTTACAATAACAGAACGGAGCTGCGGCCCACAATGTGTACAAATAAGGAGATAATTTAATGGATCAGTCTTCATTAAATAACGTTTTAAGTGGAAAGGTCAGTTTTACTGAAGGAGGGGGAATACAGTTGTTAATGGAGTTATTAGTAACGTAATTAGAAAACATAATGGTTAAGATAAACAGTATGCTAATATTTTGGGCTATTTAAGATGGCGTGGGCCCCGCACACTCTGGCTCCAAAACAACGCACAGCTTTAAGTCTACACTGCCATCTCCCTTCTTTTTTCACCTCCATGCTTGTTACCAAGAGTACTGCCTTTGACGCATGCGTGTTTACTCCACAGTGTAAAGTGCGTTAACAATTTTGCAAGCGACTCACCTTGAAAACTGGTGAACGGTTGTCAGCCGAAGTATCGGCGCACGTGTTAATTTTATCCCGGATGCACTACCGAAAAATGGTGGAATATTATATCCGCCGGGAAAACTTCAAGAAACAAATCTATGAATTTAATCACGTATTCTTCCTGTTATACTGTAGACGCACAATAAGTAACTTTTTTAAAAAAATTTCCTGGTGTTCTAATTTTCATGACCAAAAGTGTACTTTTTGAGTATATAATACACAACAAACAATTTTAATCTTAGATATGCGTTTCGAGAGTAAAGTCGTCATCTGGATGTGTGTGTTTAAACCATTAAACGTACGCAGCTGAACATACGAACCAATATTCAATCGGACGAAATGCCTTAGTCTTCGTTTAAAATCGCTACCTCGTATCCTTCTGTTCTGTCACATTACAATCACCAGAATGTCTTCACTTCATCAGTGTCTCCCATCGCGCACTCCCATTGTCGGACCCTTGATTTCCAGTTCGATTGGTCAACTGTTATTTCCCGCGCCAAAGACAATAAGCTATGCTTATACTGAGGCATATATTGATATTAGCTATCAGACGTGTTTATGTTAATGTCATGAAGACACAAGTAGCCGTTGTGGAATCCATTCTATCCCCTTTTCGCCTATGAAGCTCGTTATCAAATCTACGGTGGTGAATTGTTTTTCGAGTCAAATGTTTTTCTATCTTCCTCTCAGTGCGCAATACCTCTAAATTCCCTTCAATTCCTTTTAATGGATGGCTTTCTCATACACGTTCTTTAGGCGTAATGATATATTCCGTAAGTGCGTAGCCTACAAGGGTCTCTGTGTTCTTTATATCTCGTCGAGAACGTTTTTCCCATCTGTCTGTTACATCTCGCGTCACATTTAATTTCTGTGTAAGACTCTTGTAAGTTTAATATGTTGCTTGTTGCTGTGTCTTTCTTAGCGCCAGACATTCAGCTGAACGAAAGCGTACGTGTACGTTTACAAAAATTTAAAAATACCATACTTGATTGCACATTTAGTTAAACTAAAAATATTGCTTTAAATTTTTTGAACTTTCATCGTACTGTGTGATGAAATATCACTCAGAATCTGTCGTAGGTGGGTAAAAAGCCAATACAGGAACTTACAGTATTTGGACTGAATCTTTACCTTTTGCGGGCGACACACTACCAACAGATCAACTCCTCATTCAGTTATTCCCTCTACCGGTACATGTCTCCTCTTTCTCCAAACTCTACATATCTCCTGCGTACCTTGGTGAAGTAGGACTGCCGGCCGGAGTGGCCGAGCGGTTAAAGGCGCTCCAGTCTGGAACCGCTACGGTCGCAGGTTCGAATCCTGCCTCGGGCATGGATGTGTGTGATGTCCTTAGGTTAGTTAGGTTTAAGTAGCTCTAAGTTCTATGGGATTTATGACCACACCAGTTGAGTCCCATAGTGCTCAGAGCCATTTGAACCATTGAAGCAGGACTCATGGAAGTAAATAAATGTCGTAGAAACGGCTTATCACAGCAGAGAATTTCGTCGCCATAGATTTCGCCGTACTTTCGATACGAGAAATACCCTTCTGGACGATTACGCCGGGGGGCGGGCCAATATGTTGGCAGTGAAAGTTTGTAAGGAGTGTGTCAGAACTTTCCATTACATTGAAAACAATATACCCAACTTAAAGCTATTCTTTGCGTTGTGTAAGCACTCTGATATCGATAGTAACAATGTGAGGGCGAAACATGGGAGCGACATTCTATGCATTGTTGTGAGACGAGGTCTGTCTGCGAGAGTGGAAGTAGTATAGTGTCAGTCGAAGCTAGGAGACAGAAGACGTGTCACGTTGCCCTCATGTCGTTGATGGTATAACTTACCGCACTCAAGGCGTGATTTTTTTTTTATATTGCCAGGAGAGATTTAGATGGCTTAACTACTCTTGAAGATGAATTCAAGGTAAAATTCGCAACCTTAGCGCAAAAGAAATTGCAGGGTTAGGCTCGTGATTGTTAGTCCGAGTTTGCAATAATCCCATGTTTTGCTTGTCAGTTAAAGCAGCCTCCTTATCCTCCAAATAATAATAATTATTCTCCACATCTAATTAATAAATAATAATATTATCAAATGTTAGTGTAACTTTGAAATCGAAGTAATTTGTTAATCTAGCACACGGTCATTATTGATACTTATGTCATTGTTACTGTCATTGTCTGTTATTGGTTTCTGAAGGCTTAATTTATGAAATCCCTTCTCACAAGTTATTTAGTAGTTAACAGGACTCAAAAAAACTCCCTTTCGATAAATTAATTCTTAGTAACAACAAGCTTTAGCCGTTGCTGCTGCATGCTGCTGCGCATTGCTGTAAACCACATGGAAAAAGGCAATCATCTAAAGAGGTGAGTGCAAAACTTAGGGCCAAAACAGAGACACTGACACCACAACATGTCATGTACTCTAATCCAGTAAATCCCGCTGCGCAAGCCAGATTCTGTATCACTTGCAAATTCTTATTAAAAAACGCAGTCATATACCTTATCCAAATGATAGTTTTAAGTTTTTCATGCAACGATCTGTTGAGGACTTAAAGGACAGTGAAACTGACACTCATACAGTGTTACACAGGCTAGATTCCGTTTACTGATAACTCAGGTTGCTTATCGAGTCCATTTTCACACATGAACATAGGCATATTTGTTGTGTATACGTTACAAGTATCATCCACCATACATAACTTGCGGAGCATAGATGTAGACGTAGCCTAATCAGATGCTATTCTGTTCCTTGTTCTCCTACGGGTTTTCATACACTTTTTCCTTTTTTTTTTAATACTCACTTTCGTTCTCTATGTGTCCGTTTAATTTTAAACTATTTCCGACAGCTCTACACTTTCAGTGCTTCAAGTTTCGTCTCACCGTTTCCGATGGTTGACGTTGAGTGCGAATCTTTAAGTCCGGCGACAAGAAATTACGACTGTGTCGGTAAGGGACTGTGCATGGTTAGGTAAATCCGTAAAAGACATTATAGCAAAAGATAGTCAAGAACACTACAGGAGCCCCTACACCAACCTAAGCAATATACTCAGAAGGAAACAGAGGACGAGACTGATGACGATGGAAAAATACGGTTGCTGACTACAGCCATCACAAGAAAATACCTATTTAAGTACCTCAAGAAGAGGAATACTGAAACAAGACTGTGTAGAACAACTAGTTGGCTGAAGTTAAACCACGGCCGTTTTGGGAAAAAACCTATGCAAAACTTGCGGAAAAGACACTCCCAATTCTGACCACATGAACATGGAGGACATTACTCATTTGATTTCTGGGTGCCCACTGAAGGAAACGGGTTCTCCTTGAAGCAGCCATACTGTTTGGATGCGAAGAGCCTCTGAAAGATCGCCACTCTTTTAGTGAGCAAAATTTCAGAATATTCAAAGTAAGTGAACAGTTTCTCAGCGATATTGCTGTATAACACCAGACAGATTAGATTCATGAGACCATCTGTGGAGTACAGTTTTACAGAAGAACCCAGCAGCGAAAAACACGCCTATGGCAAAACATTCAATGCATGCAATAGTGACAAGTGAATTCCTGCAGATGACTTAAGACTCTTTAGTATGGAACGGGCAGAACAAGCTACTTGTCATATTGAAACGTTTCTGTCGATCGCCCTACAAGATGAAGTCTCACGCACTTCTGTGACAGGAGTTATGCTCACCGCATTGTGCCGCGGGCGAGAAAAATTATGCGACGTATTTCACCACTGGTTATCAAGGAAACTTTTTATCAGCTGAACCCGAATATATTCTTGGCACCGCTACACTTCTAAAACTGTCTTAATAATGGTCACTGGCCTCATTTTGAGATGAACTAGTGAGTGATGCCGACAGTGGATTTCAAGTTGATTCCATATTTGTAGATTTTCAGAACGCTTTTGATGCTCGCAACTTTCAATCAAATTGCGTACCAATAGAGTATCGTCTCAGTTGTGCGACTGGATTCATGATTTCCTATAAGAAAGGTAGCACTTCGTAGTAACTGACGGGAAGTCACCGAGTGAAATAGAAATGATATCTGGCGTTACCCAGGGAAGAAACTCTGCTGTTCCTGATCTGTATAAACGATTTAGGAAACAATCTAAGAGGCCCTCTTAGATTCTCTGCAGATGATGCCTTCGTTTACCGTCTAGTAGAGTCATCAGAATACCAAAACGAACTACTAAATGGTTTACACAGGACATCTGCATGGTGCGAAAAGTGGAAACTGACCCGGGAC
Organism: Schistocerca serialis cubense; assembly: GCF_023864345.2. NCBI lineage: Eukaryota > Metazoa > Arthropoda > Insecta > Orthoptera > Acrididae > Schistocerca > Schistocerca serialis. The sequence continues at coordinate 119,605,758 of NC_064645.1, read as the reverse complement.
AATGAAATGTGTGAGGTCCTCCACACGAGTGGTAAAAATTTTCCACTAAATTTCGATTACGCAATAAGTAACATAAATTTAAAGGGGTAACATAAATTTAAAGGATTAACGTAAATTTAAAGGTTGTTGATTAAACAAAATACATAGGGATTGCAATTACGAACAACTTAAACTGGAATCTTCACATACAAACTGTCATCGGGAAGATGAATCAAAGACTACGTTTTATTGGAAGAAACCTTAGCAGGTGTAAAAATTCTGTTACACAAACAGCGCTTGGCCGTACTATTCAGGTGTATTGCTGCGCCACGTGGGATCCTTATAAGATAGTGTTGATGGAGAACATCCACACTGTTCAGACAAGGGCAGCTCGTTTTCTATTATCACAAAATAGGGGAGAGAGTGTTGCAGATACGCTGAGCGAGTTGTGGGTGACAATAATTAAAACAAGGCGTTTCTCCTTGTGACGAAATCTTATCACGAAATTTCAACCAACAGCTTTCTCTTTTGGATGCCACAATATTTTGTCGATCCAACCTGCACGGGGAAGAATGAGCATTGTAATAAAATGAGAGAAATCAGAAATTGCTCGGCAAAATATAAATATCCATTTTTGCCCATTGCTATTCGAGAGGCGAACGGTGGAGAAATAATCTGAAAGTGGTTTCATCAGCCCTCTCCCAAACACGTAAATGTGAACTGCAGTGGGGTCATCAGGTCTTCTGATTGATTTTAATGGGGCCCCCACAAATTTCTTGTGCCAACCTCTTCATCTCGGAGTAGCACTCGCATCAGCGTCCTCAATTACTCGTTGGATGTATTCCAATCTCTGTCTTCCCTACAGTTTGTACTCTATACAGCTCCCTAAGTACCATGAACTTTATGCCCCCTTATAAGGATCCCACGTGGCGCAGCAATACACCTGAAGAGTACGGCCAAGCGCTGTTTGTGTAACAGAATTTTTACATCTGCTAAGGTTTCTTCCACACATATTGTATCCTTTCCCTCTTCTTGTCAATGATTTTCACATGTTACTGTCCTTCCACATGTTCCTCTCCTTTTGCAGAGAACATCCACATTTCGTGTGTTATCAGTCCATATAATTTTAACATGCTTGTATTGCAACACATCTCAAATATTTTGATTGATTTCTTTTCAGTTTTTCACGTAATACATTAGCGAAATGATACGTGATTCACATCATAGAATGCTGTGAACTAAACGCACATTCTCAGAATTTTTTCCATAACTTAAGGACGATATTTCATACAAATAGACTTCTTTGCCCGGAAATTTCTTCGTTACTGTGGTAGTTGCTTTTTCTGCCCTTCTTGCTGCGTCCGTCATGTTTATTTCGCTTCCAAGATAACAGAATTCCTTTACTTCGTCTACTTCATAGCTCCCAATTTTGATGTTGAGTTTGTCACTAATCTCATCTCTCCTGTTCCTCGACACATATGTCTTCCTTCGGTTTACTCTCAATCCTTAGCTTATGCTTATTCGACTGCTCACTCCATTCAACAGGTCGTGCTTTTCTTCCCCAAATTCATTGAGCATAGCGATGTTATTAGTGAATCTTATCATTGATATCCTCTTCCACTATCCCAGTTTTAAATCTTTTACTTCAGTCATTATATCTTCGATGTACAGATTTCACCGTAGGCACGAAAGACTACATACCGTCTTATACCCTTTCTATCCCAAGCTTTTTGTTCTTGGTCTTGCAGTCTTATCTTTTCTCTGTTCTTGTACATATTGTATATTAGCCATTTTTTCCGAAACTTACATCTATTTTCCTTCGAATTTCGAACATCGTAGACTAGTTTGCTCATTCCAGGTTGACAAATCCTATGAACGCTCACATGATGTTTCTTAACTCTTGCTTCCTGTGTCAAGCGCAACATCAGAACAGCCACTCTGGTTCCTTTACCATTCCTAAAGCAAACTAATCGTCATTTAACAGATCATCAATTTTCTTTTCCATTCTTCTGTGTATTATTATTGTGTGTAATTTGAGTGCATGAGATGTTAAGTTGATTGTACAATAGTTCTTGCATTTACTTGGTCTTGGTATCTTCGGGTGGTGTTGGTGATATTCTTCGGAAAATCTGATGGTAAGTATCATAAATTCTACCAGCCAGTCTTTGGACTGCCACGTCGTTCAACGATTTTTGAAATTACGAAGGAATGTTAGCTATCCCTTCTGCTTTATCTGATAACATTTCTTCCAAAACTCTGTTAAACTCTGACTCCAATATTGGATCCCCTTTATCTTCTATATCGACTCCTATTTCTTCTTCTATCACGTCATCAAACAGTTAATTCTGCATGTAGAGGATTCCAATATACTCTTTCCATCCACCCGCTCTCTCCTTTGCATGTAACAGTGGAGTTGCGTTTGCATTCTTAACGTTGACGCTTTTTCTTTTAATTTCATCAAACTTTGTGTTGACTTTTCTACATCTGAATCGTTCCTTCCGACGATAATTTCTTTTTCGATGTCTTCGCCTTTTTCCCGCAGCCATTCCGCCTCGGTTTTCCTGCACTTCTTATTTATTTACGATGTTGCAGCACCTGATTTGTTAAGATGTATATAAAACACATCATATTTACGCCAGTGACTGTAACATTTTCTTTATTTCACGATTGCAATTTCGGCCTTAGGCGATTAACTACATCTACATCTACATACATACTCCGCAATCCACCATACGGTGCGTGGCGGAGTGTACCTCGTACCACAACTAGCATCTTCTCTCCCTGTTCCAGTCCCCAACAGAACGAGGGAAAGATGACTGCCTATATGCCTCTGTACGAGCCCTAATCTCTCTTATCTTATCTTTGTGGCCTTTCCGCGAGATGTAAGTTGGCAGCAGTAAAATTGTACTGCAGTCAGCCTCAAATGCTGGTTCTCTAAATTTCCTCAGTAGCAATTCACGAAAAGAACGCCTCCTTTCCTCCATAGACTCCCACCCGAGTTCCTGAAGCATTTCCGTAACACTCGCGTGATGATCAAATCTACCAGTAACAAATCTAGCAACCCGCCTGTGAATTGCTTCTATGTCCTCCCTCAATCCGACCTGATAGGGATCCCAAACGCTCGAGCGGTACTCAAGAATAGGTCGTATTAGTGTTTTATTAGCGGTCTCCTTTACAGATGAACCACATCTTCCCAAAATTCTACCAATGAACCGAAGACGTTTATCCGCCTTCCCCACAACTGCCATTACATGCTTGTCCCACTTCATATCGCTCTGCAATGTTACGCCCAAATATTTAATCGACGTGACTGTGTCAAGCGCTACACTACTATTGGAGTATTCAAACATTACGGGATTCTCTTTCCTATTCTTCTGCATTAATTTACATTTATCTATATTTAGAGTTAGCTGCCATTCTTTACACCAATCACAAATCCTGTCCAAGTCATCGGTTCTAGGCGCTTCAGTCCGGAACCGCGAGACTGCTACGGTCGCAGGGTCGAATCCTGCCTCGGGCATGGATGTGTGTGATGTCCTTAGGTTAGTTAGGTTTAAGTAGTTCTAAGTTCTAGGGGACTAATGACCTCAGATGTTAAGTCCCATAGTGCTCAGAGCCATTTGAACCATTTGAATCCAAGTCATCTTGTATCCTCCTACAGTCACTCAAGCGAAGGTGTTTGGCTATTAGGCCATGTCAACCTACAATGAGCTGACACATTTATATTTCGTTGTCATTACTAGTAACAGTCATTACTATTAATTGTAGTGACGACGAGATATAAATGTGACAGCTCATTGTAGGTTGACATGGCCTAATAGCTATAACATCTTCATTGATAATGGCCTAAGGTCGAAATTGCAATCGTGAAATAAAGAAAATGTTACAGTCACTGGCGTAAATATGATGTCTTTTATAAAGTTCTACATGACTGTGGATCCCAGGTATAAAAAGTCAGGGAAGAAGTATGATGTTAAGTTCCTTCGGACGTGTATGCGAGTATTGCGGCGACTACAGCCGTCACGAAATACGTGAAATGTATTCGAAGTTGCGAACACGGGCAATCAGCAGCTCTGTAATGGAATGAAACCAAGGAAAATTTGTGTCCGACCGGAACTCGAATCTGGATTTCCCGATTTACGCGGGCGGTCGAATTACTCGCTTTGGCTATCCGTGCACGACACCGATGGCCAAACACAAACTTCCACATGTAGTCGTTCATGCCTCACAACCTGCACTCGTACACTCACTTTAATCCCCGTACAGGGGCGGCGGGGGTGGGAGTAGAGGGTGGGGGGGGGGATTCGACGGAAAAATACGATATTGCAGAGCCTGCGCCATTAAGAAGTACCATACAACGTTCCTTCGGGCATATCAGACATCGGCTTTCAATTAAAATGTCGCGTCCTGTACAGTAAGTGTACGACTGCAGATTGTCACGCAGGAAAGACGAGATATGGAAGTTTTGTGTCCAGCCGTGGGTCGGGCACTGATAGCCAAAGCAATTAAGGCGAATAATTTTCACGTATCTTATTTATGGAATTTCTAAGTAACGTACAGTGCTCCATTCCTGTCTTTTCATCAACATTTCAACATTTTTGTACTTCCTTCTTCCTCGATAAACTGAAGTATTTCTTCTATTGCCTAAAATTCTTTCGTAGTTACTTTCCTTGGACCTGCATTTGTCCACCCCTGTGACTACCATTTCTTTACATAAATCCTTTCCTCCGGAATTTAATTGCCTATTGCATTCATCATCGCAGTTTCCACAACTTTGTAAACTTGAAACTCATTCCGACACTTCTCAGTACTTTAGTATCCTACTTCTTTCCAGTGTGATTCTTCCGAAAGATTCTTTTAATCTTCAGTTTACTCTCCTTCATTACTATAATTGTCGTATATGTGTTCCTGGACACACCTCACAACCCAGACAACCAGCATCTGGTTTCGGTGTCTGTGATGCACCACAATATAATCCATTTGGAATTTTCTCATACTCTAGGGCTTTACCAAGAATACCTCCTCCTCTTTTGATTTTGGAGAAGTATATTCGTTATTACTACCTGAAATTTATTGCAGAACTCAGTCTTTCTCTTCTCTCACGTTCAGTGCTAAACCGATATCTCGGACTCAGTTTCAGTTTGCATATCAAACGTCTTGCGGGCACTACGAAAATTTTATTTCCTTTATGTCAAGTAATTAATGACCGCATTTAAAAATTTTAAATTAAGACGTATAATCTTATGCTAAAAGTTTAACACAATAAGAGAAGTATTACAGTCAGTAGCTGTGTGTTTGTCTTGAAGAAGCTTAATTGAAGAAGCGTAACTTGCGGTGACTTTATTCATCCGGTATTTGGGAATGAGAGCACTTAGCACCTTCCAGCAGACTATACACATAATCTGAATCCTATATTACACTTTTTCTCGCTGGCTCTTGAACAAAATGATGAAAGGGAAGAAGTTTATCGCCTACTACATGCTCGATGTTCATGCATTCAGACTTCAGCATCAAGCAAGACGTTTTAATTTATTACTTCTTTACTACTGGCTCTATTGGTAACACAGTTTGCAGACAGCATCCACATGTACCGCAGAATTTACCTGCAAAATTATGCCGTTGTACGACACATAGTTGAGGAAATATGACGTCATAAACATTTAGATGCGTCAAAAGCTAAATAGTGCTAAAATTCGAACGCATATTACCTAGACCATATTCATCCAGTGTTTCATAATGAGAGCACTTGGCGACTTCCAACAAACTTTAATCATAATTTCAAACATTTCCTAAACTTTTTCTTGCTAACATGCTTATAGTTAAATATTTAGCATATTAACTCATTTGCAAAGTAATCAGACGTTTGAAGCTCTTTTGCAGATGGGAGTTCGATGGTTCAAAGAATCGTGAGTTTACTAGTTCCCACTACCAAGCCCATATTGTCCCGTGAGTTCTCTATTCCTTCACCTACTACTGCTTTGCAATCATTATTAGATTATATATTGAATTTCACTCTCAATATCGTCACATACATTTTCTGTCTTTACAACTTCTGCTTGTGACATTGGCAGGTGTAACTGAAATGTTGTTTGCTGTCGGTTCCGTTGAGAATCACCGAGCGGTCTGAGGCGCTGCAGTCATGGACTGTGAGGCTGGTCCCGACGGAGGTTCGAGTCCTCCCTCGGGCATCGGTGTGTGTGTGTTTGTCCTTAGGATAATGTAGGTTAAGTAGTGTGTAAGTTTAGGGACTGATAACCTTAGCAGTTAAGTCCTATAAGATTTCACACATTATTTTCCGTTGAGAATCATCCTCTCACTGAATTGCTCACAGCAACCTCCCTGCCTTCCTAGTGACGAATCCTGCTCCCGTTACACCATTATCTTGTGCTGTTTACGACCCTATATTCACATCTTTTTTCAGTTTCACTTCACTGCCCCCCCCCCCCCCCCCCACCATCTAGACCGAGCCTCTGCAGTTTCCTTTTCAGATTTTCTAGCTTCCCTACCGCATTCAGACTTCTGATGTTCTACAGTCTGACTTGTAGATTCTTACTCTTACGTTGGTTATTCGTTATTATTCTTATGGTCACCTCCCGCTTCACTGTCTCCTCCAGGAGATCCGAAAAAGTGTGCCCGCAAACCAAACCCTTTTCGGCTCATATGGCTAGAAACCCTCTTTGAGAACGCCGTTGGGAGAACAAGGGTGACTCCTATCGACCGAAGTCTTCGACCGCCATTGTTGATGATTTGTATTCTCTGTTACTCGCATGTACAACATTATTTTTGCCTAAGTACTCCAGTAAGATGTCAGAAGATAAAAACCTATGAGTGGACAGCAGAGCAACAAGATGATTACAAATTTATCCGAAACAAAGAACAGCAGGAAGGTAATATAAATTACCGTTTACTTGATGCGAATGCTGGTATTCCTTACAATTAGAGGACAGATTTCTTCTTATGTGCCTAAGTGTCATACATCAAAAAGAAAGTAGCTGCAACGTATGTTTGACGTGAAAAGATATTTACATTTTGAAACACAGAAGTCTAGCACTTTAATAGCACCTTGTGGTTTCTTTTTTCTTTCTTTTTTTTTTAGCTATCCCTCTTTTCTGTTGAACCCAGCAATGAGATTGGCTTATGACAGCACACTATAGCCTGTGTTGAATACGAAATTATCACCATTCTGATTATATGGTATTTATATGGTATTTATTCACTACAAGAATCACGACTGCAGTGCAGTGGGGTGGAAACAGGTACAATCTGTAATTCTCTGTATTACACTTCTACTTTCTGGTTGCGAGATCACGCATATGGAAAAGGCAATCAAAACAAATTTACTGCGACACCGGCCGCTGTGGCCGAGCGGTTCTAGGAGCTTCAGTCCGGAACCGCGCGACTGCTACGGTCGCAGGTTCGAATCCTGCCTCGGGCATGGATGTGTGTGATGTCCTTAGGTTAGTTAGGTTTAAGTAGTTCTAAGTTCTAGGGGACTGATTACCTCAGATGTTTAGTACCATAGTGCTCAGAGCCATTTGAACCGATTTTTTACTGCGACAGTAGTTTAAAGCTCGTACGGCTTCAACGGGAAGTAATTTTTGTGTTTGCTAGTAAAATACACACAATTCTGAAATTACATTAATAAACGTTCCGGTGTAAACTGCAGAAAGCTTGTAAATATTGTTTCGAGATTAAGCATCACAATCAGATTTCGTTCCATGTTAAAAAAAGAAGTGAAATAAAATTCGTGTGACCATGCAAACGTTATGAAATTGGCTGGTACTGAAAGTACTGCAAACAACAGTGTACCTTGCATGAGTCAGTGCAGAGCTCTTGTGTCGGCAAACGTAGTGTCGGATGACCTGAACAATTCTGTGCTTACATTTATTAAAAAATATGCTGGCATGAAAATTCCTGTCGACTCGATATGAAGAAAGAACTGATTTGGTTCACTTTATTCAGAGCTGAGTGCACAAATAAAATGTATAGAATATCCGGTATACGTCCATTAGCAAATAAATAAATAAATAAAATATAATAAAATAAAAAATAAGAACAAAAAACTGAATTATACCTTGAGCTGCGTTTAAATAAATTTGCAGCCTCCCATCTAAAATCACATGAAGTACAAACAAACTTTTCGCACTTGAAATTTATCTATTTCCTCAAAAACCAATGAATTTATTACAAAAAATCTGAAATTTTTTTTCTTGATACAGAGAATCGCACGAGGAAAGATCAGTATTCAGGGAAATGGTAGGAATGAGCATTCGATGCAAAAAACACGGGGTAAACATGGGCTCTAAAAAGCACACCTTAAGTGCTAAGAGCACTTGTTTATCTTCGCTACTGTGAAACACGTCTGTTTTACTGAACAAGTGATCACAGCTGTTAAGGCATGCATTTTAGAGCCGTGGTTTACTTGATACAGTTTTCTTGTTTTGGTCCATTCTACTATCTCCCAAAATACAGAGAGTAAGGAACATGGGATGGAAGAGATTTACTTCATAGTATCGAAGATGATGAAGTGCTCATGGCTCTTGAAGTATGCATTTTAGCATTCATGTTCACTATCATTTTTGCTACGAATTGTCGTTCCTGTCATAGCCCTGAATATTCCCCATTCTTTCCGAGACACTCCGTACCTCATAACAGATACGCTAGTAGTAAGATGAAATGTGCTTGCGACTCTGTAAGGAATTCCCATTTTATACTCGTTCGTTACTTTCAGTTGTCTAGCTGTTAAATTTTTTGTGCTTATATTTTCCAAATCTATATATATTATAAATTAAAGCTTCCTCCCCCCCCCCTCATTCCCCCCTCCTCCGCGTTTTTCTGTCTGTATGTGAAGGCTAATCTCAGTAAGTCTGAAGAGATTTCGATAAGGTTTACCGAGCGAGGTGGCGCAGTGGTTAGTACACTGGACTCGCATTCGGGAGGACGACGGTTCAATCCCGTCTCCGGCCATCCTGATTTAGGATTTCCGTGATTTCCCTAAATCGTTTCAGGCAAATGCCGGGATGGTTCCTTTGAAAGGACACGGCCGATTTCCTTCCCAATCCTTCCCTAACCCGAGCTTGCGCTTCGTCTCTAATGACCTCGTTGTCGACGGGACGTTAAACACTAACCACCACCACCACCACCACCACCAATAAGGTTTCCACTAATTGATAGACTGATTCAAATGGAAGATTTGCTTATGTATAATTTATATCGTAACCGCTACGGCAGACAAGTTGTCCGGCTGTTAGTTATTTAATAATACGCTGCGAGTCCGCTGCTCGTGGTCTCGCGGTAGCGTTCTCGCATCCCGAGCACAGGGTCCCGGGTTCGCTTCTCGGCGGGGTCGGGGATTTTTCCTGCCTCGAGATGACTGGCTGTTGTTGTGTCGTCTTCATCATCATCATTCATCCCCATCACGGTCGGAGGAAGGCCATGGCAAACCACCTCCACTAGGACCTTGCCTAGTAAAAAGTTGCGTGTCTCCTGCATCGTTCCCCTACGCTGTAAAGAAGCATGGGACTGCATTTCCATTTCAATTCCCTGCGAAGGTGGGGCAGGCCTCCAATTGTATTGTTGTATATTTACGAATTTTAATGTTTATTTTTGCGCATAAATGCAAGCAAGGAGAAAAGTAACCTTCGCATGATGTGGCACTGAAAAGTAACGTAATTCGATGAAACTGGTACCATACTTGGAAATGACTGCTATAGTACAGTGCAGTGCAGTACAGTACAGTACAGAAGGAAACTGAAAGAAACACGCAATGAGGCGAACAGAAACGACATTTTTATTCAGATAAAATAATTGCGCTGGAGTCGTCGCGTTTCAATATGGTCTCTGGAGCATTACAAAACAATTTTCAGGTCACACGAATATATTAGCTGTTAAATACGCCATACTGTCTGTTAATGGTTTCTCATTGTGCACAATGTCAGCCATATCATGTATATTCGATATGTACCCGTATCCTTTCATACGACAAGTGGTCCGTAAGACCAGAAATATGTTCTTTCGACTATGACATGTCACAGATAGGTCAGACATATTTTAACATTTCAACATGCACTTGATAATGGCCACAAAGCCGAAATCATGATTGTGCAAAATAAGTGAACAATTAACAGTCAAATGGAGGAAATTTCTTTTAATCGATTCCATATGACTGAGGTCCCCCATGGAGGAAAGATTATTATGCATAAGTTACTTTCGTCCTTAAGTTTTGCACTCCAGCATATATCTTTTTCTTCCAGTATATGTCAATCCGCCATCTAGTTGTAACATTGTTAGGTTCTCAATCAGAGCACTTGTAGCATTTCCTATAGCTCTTACATATTCAAATAAAGCAATGACTGTTTTGTAGAGTTAGTTAACATTGTCAGTTAGCGTCGCAGGATATTAATTCGATGTTATCGAATGCAAAAGATGAAAAAATGCAATTATACTTTTTGGACGAGCTGCAGCGAATTGTTCGCGAAGGAAGGGTGGAAGGAAGCAAAATTAGTTTAATAACATCAATTATTTCCAAGCTGTTATTCAAATTAAATATGTTTATGGGCGGTGTGCCACTTTACCGACCCCAGTATTATTACGATACGGTAGCAGCCTTATGCGCTCCGTGCACCGTTTATGCTTTACTACATCCTGTTGTTACAATCTGGATGAAGGAGCACTATGTATTATCTTGGATTTTTATTTATGTGAAGCCATCGAGAATGGATGTATAGTTGAGCATAGGGAGCTATTTTAGTTTCACGTACAGTCGACGACGGGTCATTGGAGATGAAGGGCAAGCTCTGATTGTGAAAGGAAATCGTCCTCGTTGTTTATCAAATGGACTATAGCGGCAATCGCCTTAAGTCGTTTAGGGAAAGCACGAGGAGACTGAATCTGGATGATGCAACCGGGATTTGAAGCGCTATCCTCCTGAAAGCGAGCGCAGTGTCTCACCAATGTGCCGCATCGCTCAGTTGAACAGATCGCTACAGCATTTACGGAGATTTTGCAACCTTAATCATTGAGGCGAGGTTTTAGACGAAACAAGAAAATTTCATAGTAGATTCTGTATTCTGACTACAGTTGTGTAAAGTGCTCTAAGACGAGACGAGTCGAATGTTTCGGTTTGCGATGTTCTGTTTCTTTGTACAGCACTGTACGGCGTCGCAAATACAAAAATAAGGAGTCAGCAACTATTTACATCATTTCAGTGCCGGAGATCGATTTGAAAATGGTTCAAATGGCTCTCAGCACTAATGGGACTTAACATTTAAGGTCTTCAGTCCCCTAGAACTTAGAACTACTTAAACCTAACTAACCTAAGGACATCATACACATCCATGCGCGAGGCAGGATTCGGACCTGCGACCGTAGCAGTCGCGTGGTTCCGGACTGAAGCGCCTTGAACCGCTCGGCCGCAACGGCCGGCGATCGATTTGAAACTCCCCGAAGTAAGTCTCGCATTGTCGATGGGTACTGTGCCTTTGGTCCACGTGTAGAGTGTCTCAAGTAGTGTACAATATTTTTAGAGACTTCGGAATCGCAGCCTTCAAACACTAAGCATTCTTCATTGACATAACTTTCACACGTATTCACGTGATTTCTTGTTTGTCCGTGGTTCCATGTAATGAAAGGTAAGCAGTATGTTAATGACGGAAAATAAATACGCGACAGAAGGCGACATGTGTGTTTATTATACGGAGAAGTGATGCGGATATGTCACAAGATGTCCACTTCTGATTTATTTGGAGGAAACAGTCGAAGAGGAAAACTGAAATGTATGTTAAAGAGTGCTAAGGTCGTTGATTGCAGCATGCATGTGAACATGAAAACATTGGCTTACGGTAGATTATGTGGGACAAGAGCTTCAGAGGGGTCGGAAGATTTACGGTACGAGGAGAAGGTGGTATGTATATATTAACTTTATCTTTCCATAAAATGCTTCTTACCTTGCCGTGTCTCTCGACGTTCTTCGGTCATGATAAGGTGCCTTCCGCATGAGACATTTTGATAGCTGTATTGGTTTTCGTTCCGTTTTCTCACACGTAATTTTTTTGTGTAGGCCATCTTCCAACGACAGATATTGAAATAAAACACCGACAAATGTTGTTATGAACAGAGGTTATGGAAAACAAGGTCCAACCTAGGAGAAGAGATAGCCGTTGCTTAGCGCGTAACAAATGGTTCAAATGGCCCTGAGCACTATGCGACTTAAGTTCTGAGGTCATCAGTCGCCTAGAACTTAGAACTAATTAAACCTAACTAACCTAGGGACATCACACACGTCCATGCCCGAGGCAGGATTAGAACCTGCGACCGTAGCGGTCACTCGGTTCCAGACTGTAGCGCCTAGAACCGCATGGCCACTCCGGGCTGCTAGCACGCAACCATTTTTATTCCTGAAGATAGCCTGAATAGAATTTCCCACTTTTGTTGTGTGTCCTTATGTCGAAATATTCCACCTGTCAAATCTGACTTCTTTTCATCAGTTCTTTGACTGGTACGATGCTGCCCTCCATTTCTTCTATTGTTGTGCTAAACTTTTGCTCTATATTTCTACTTCACTCAAAATTCTCCGTATTCTCAAATAGATATTCTAATCTTTGTCTGCCTCAACATTTTGCGTCTACTGTTTGTTCTGGCAGCAGGTTAAATATTCCTAAATACCAGGAATTTTGCTAATGGTTTTCCATAGAATTTTTTCTGTGCCACAATTTTACTGTTAGGTCACATACATCACAAACACAGACCTAGATTATTTTTGTTATCATTTACATTCTCACATATACAAAAAGACTGCACTTCTCGTTTAAGAGCTTCAAGCTCGGCTTTTTTTCATGTATCCTTCTAGTTTCTCCACTGTAATCTCACCGAGCGAGGTGGCGCTGTGTTTAGCAGGCTGGACTTGTATTCAGGGGCACGGAGATTCAAATCCCTGTCTAGCAAAACAAATTTAGGTTTCAGGTGATTTTCTAAAATCGGGTATGTCGATAACCGGGGTGGTTCCATGGAAGATCAAGGCCGACATCCTTTCCCACGTTTGTGCTCCGTCTCAGTTTGCCTCGTCTGCGACGGGACTTCAGATCCTAATCTCCCTTTCTTTTGCCTTAATGATGACTGATTGTTAATGTTTGTTTATTGTTCAAGGAATATCTCCATTTCTAAGAAATGTTGAATGCAGGAGGATGAATTTCGTTCCTTAATACATAACGAAATCGATTTCTTATTAATTACATGTGTTATGAAATACGCATATTGCACATACACAATAAGTATAATATTAATTGACCTAAAATGGACTGAAGTACGGTATATACGGTATTTGTAAGTTAGCATACGAGGATTCGTGTCTAATCTCAAGCTGCAGCTGTAATAAGGTGTTTTGTTTGCCAATAGAGGTGCTATGTGAATACATAGAACTGGAGTCATAACAGTCTGCAGTTCTAATTTGACGTTCTGTTGCATTACTACCAACGTTCGTCAGTTACATGTCACAAATACACCTGTTCAAAAATGGTTCAAATGGTTGTGAGCACTATGGCACTTAACATCTGAGGTCATCAGTCCCCTTGAACTTAGAACTACTTAAACCTAACTAACCTAAGGATATCACACACATCCATGCCCGAGGCAGGGTTCGAACCTGCGACCGTAGCGGTCGCGCGATTCTAGACTGAAGCGCCTAGAACCGCTCGGCCACAAAATACACCTGTCCATGACGATTTGTTCTGTGTAGCATTAAATCGAATTTACTGCTATACCTTACGCTACAGTACTGAAGACACTCACTCTATATGTTTTTTTTTTCATTTTTCCAATTTATTTGCTAATACAAAATTTGTATATGTTATCCTCAAATCACTTCCTAGCAGCACTACTATTGATATATTATGAATTGTCATGTGTGCGTGTTCCTTCACTCAGGTACTATTTGAAATGTAGAAATTTAAATAAACCTTTTTTCCTGTTTTCTTTTTTTTTCGGTGATATGAAATACCTGTATGTAGCAAATATCGCGGGACGCTGTAATCCACAGTATATAATCTAGAGAGCATTGTCATCGTGTGACGAAAGGATAACGAACTGAAAGAACAATTAAATTCGCTCATCGGAGATATTGACATATCGTGTTATTTTATTCTGTCATTGAAAAAAAACGCAAGAACGTTTCATCCATACAGTGATCATCTATAGGCAATAACTATTGCACATGCCGCATAGTGACACCAGTACACAGTAACAGTAGAACAAGTATTGTGTTCGCCTGATGTCACTGAACGTGGGGTGTGCATTTTATGTGTTTGAAACGCATAAGTGGAATGGTGACTATATGTTATACTATCGGACTAAGATTACAACCTTTCTAGGCGTGTCATCCAAGAGATGAATAACGAGGTGAAATTATTGATACCTTAATAGGCGAATGAACGATGAGAAGTACCTAGCTTTGCGCCCCTTATACACAGAAGCGAGCAGGCGGCAGTATGCGGTCTGTTTACCTGGTTTGGTGCAGAGAGAGAGATTCGCCCCAGGATCCCGCCTGCGCCTGCCCAGGACACGCCTGCCGGACTGTGGCCGCTCTTAAGCCTCGCCATGCGACACGCTCTAGTTCCAGCCCCAGTCCCAGATGGCTCTGAGGTCACCGGCCATTCGTCACCAGTGACCCGTGACCTGCCCATTTCTGAACGTCGCTCCCGTTGCCCCTCGGCGCTCGGTGACAAATGGATAAGGTTTCGCCATCCTCTATCGATTACTCAGCGTCATGCTCCTAAAAACCAGACTGTTTTTCACGAAAATACTAAGCACAGCCATAATTTGAGCAAAATGTGTGTATTCTACAGAAAATCACTTAAATTTGGCCCAGCAACAGAATTCCTGAATTGTAAAGGGTGCTCGTCACTTCACAACAGGCGTGGAGTATTTTCGGGTGGATATTCATTCGAATACCGTTCCCACTTATTAGAAGGCATCGTCTTAGATGTATTGGTATCTAATACACCTGGACTTTTCGATTCAATTTTCGTAGAACTGGGAATCGGGTATCACAAACGTGTTTTAGCACCAATGACTACCGGTGTCAGCAGGAATGTTAACAAAGTTAAAAAACTTTTCTTTCACACCAAGTGTCCCAGGAAGCAAACTGTTAAGTCCTGCCTAGTCGTCAAAGATGGAGTGTCTAGGAAATCTGCTTTCTAGGATCGCTAGACAACAATTCAGGTAAATCGTTTTAATGAGTTTTATTACAAAATGAGCACATACACTACGGGCCATTAAAACTGCTACACCACGAAGATGACGTGCTACAGACGCGAAATTTAACCGAACAGGAAGAAGATGCTGTGATATGTAAATGATTAGTTTTTCAGAGCATTCACACAAGGTTGGCGCCGGTGGCGACACCTACAACGTGCTGACATGAGGAAAGTTTCCAACCGATTTCTCGTACACAAACAGCAGTTGACCGGCATTGCCTGGTGAGACGTTGTTGAGATGCCTCGTGTATGGATGAGAAATGTGTACCATCACGTTTCCGACTTTAATGAAGGTCGGATTGTAGCCTATTGCGATTGCGGTTTGTCGTATCTCGACATTGCTGCTCGCGTTGATCGAGATCCAATGACTGTTAGCAGAATATGGAATCGTTGGGTTCAGGAGGGTAATACGGAACACCGTACTGGATCACAACGGCCTCGTATCACTAGCAGTCGAGATGACAGGCTTCCTATCTGCATGGCTGTAACGGATCGTGCAGCCACGTCTCGATCCCTGAGTCAACAGATGGGGACGTTTGCAAGACGACAACCATCTGCACGAACAGTTCGACGACGTTCGCAGCAGCATGGACTATCAGCTTGGAGACCATGGCTGCCGTCACCGTTGACGCTGCATCACAGACAGGAGCGTCTGCGATGGTGTACTCAACGACGAACCTGGCTGCACGAATGGCAAAACGTAATTTTTTCGGATGAATCCAGGTTCTGTTTACAGCATCATGATGGTTGCATCCGTGTTTGGCGACATCGCGGTGGACGCACATTGGAAGCGTGTATTCGTCATCGCCATACTGGCGTATCACCCGGCGTGATTGTATGGGGTGCCATTGGTTACACGTATCGGTCACCTCTTGTTCGCGTTGACGGCACTTTGAACAGTGGACGTTACATTTCAGATGTGTTACGACTCGTGGCTCTACCCTTCATTCGATCCCTGCGAAACCCTACATTTCAGCAGGATAATGCAAAGCAGCTCCTGTACTGGCCTTTCTGGATACAGAAAATTTTCGACTGCTGCCCTGGCCAGCACAATCTCCAGATCTCTCACCAACTGAAAACGTCTGGTCAATGGTGGCCGAGCAACTGGCTCGTCACAATACGCCAGTCACTACTCTTGATGAACTGTGGTATTGTGATGAAGCTAGTTGACCAGCTGTACCTGTACACGCCATCCAAGATCTGTTTGACTCGATGTCCAGGCGTATCAAGGCCGTTATTACGGCCTGAGGTGGTTGTTCTGGGTACTGACTTCTCAGGATCTATGCACCCAAATTGAGTGAAAATGTAATCACATGTCAGTTATAGTATAATATATTTGTACAATGAATACCCGTTTATCATCTGCATTTCTTCTTGGTATAGCAATTTGAATGGCCAGTAGTGTACAATACTTAACTTTGTGTTATAAAGATGTGTCGCAAGCAAAGGGCGGCGACATGCAAAATAAGCAAGGTTGTTCAATATTAAACAATCCTAATACAAGCGAAGTAATAGAGATGATGCTTGTATTCAGGTCGCTGGTCTTGAAGTTTCTGTTCAACTGGGCTGCGACCAGTCGGGTGTGGCGCTTATGTCCTCTTCGCACGGAGACGGCTGCTGCGGCGTTGTCGTCCTGGAGATGGGTCGGTCAGCGTGCAATTGGCTGACGTCACAGCCCTCTCCGCTCTATCGATCCCGACTGGCATGCCTGCGCTTGGCTTTACGCCGTAACACAAACTGCGCGTAGTACGAGTAGTCGACATACAACAGTTCTTCTCGGGGGACGAAAATGTGGAGCACAAATGGATAAAACTAAAAATTATTGCACAATTGCTTTCGCCCCTGCTTAGCTTTGAAGTATGTGGAAGGGAAAAGAGGGAGGGCCAGGTATGGTTTGTATCCCTACCCGTCGTCCGCCGCCCTCATACAGAGCCAGCGATAAAAGTTATGCTGCACGGCAGCAAATATGCGATTAGTACTTTCCTTATGACGGAATCAGACTGTCTCATCCTTGGAGCTACTGTGTCTGCAGTCTTACAACTCCAATTAGACTGCGCAACACAAAGGATCACTTATCGAAACTCTGTGAAACATCCCCTTAGAAAAATTAATGAATTACTGTGCTGATAAACCTCTTACGTTATTTGATTTTCAAACAACTGAGCAAAACTGAACGTACTCAGACATTCCTCTCTTTACTTATTCTGATCATCACTAAACTGACACACAATATTTTTTTAGCGCAACGCAATCTGACTTTCAGTAATCCCTACAAAAGAATGTCCCTCACTAGCAATAACCTATACCTTTCATGAATCACTTACCTCACAAAAATCTTTGTTACTCAAACTACTGCAATACAACGTGCGCCAATACTGTCTGCTGAATAAAAGATTCTAACTACTGAAGGGACTAACTACTGATAGGGCATAGTTAGTGTGGTGCCACCGCCAGACACCACACTTGCTAGGTAGTAGCCTTTAAATCGGCCGCGGTCCGTTAGTATACGTCGGACCCGCGTGTCGCCACTATCAGTGATTGCAGACCGAGCGCCGCCACAGAGCAGGTCTAGTGTAGAGAGACTCCCTAGCACTCGCCCCAGTTATACAGCCGACTTTGCTAGCGATGGTTCACTGTCTACATACGCTCTCATTTGCAGAGACGGCAGTTTAGCATAGCCTTCAGCTACGTCATTTGCTACGACCTAGCAAGGCGCCATTTTCAGTTACTATAATCTGAACAGATAATATTGTGAATCATATACCGTCAAGAGCGACGTTAATCATTAATGGATTAAAGTTAAGTATGAAACAAATTACGTCCGCTTTCTGAATTCCCATTCCTTGTCATGTTCCAGACCTCATGTCAGTATAGTTCTTCCCTCCTCACGCCAGCCTGCGTGAGCTAAAACGCGTGCATTTCGGCCTCCTCTTGCAACACGGTGTTCGCTCTTCTACCAACACAACAGCAAATGAAAGATTTTGATAGAGAACAAACAACGTATTTACCTCAATAATGTTCAAAAGTCATCATATATATATCAGTTAGTGATATCCAATATTACAAATTTACTCTTTGTGATGGACACACGTCCAGATCGTCCGCTCTCAAAATTCTGCCATCTCTCTCTCCACATCCACCACTGCTGGCGGCTCACCTCCAACTGCGCAACGCTACGCGCTGTTCACATCCAACTGCCCAATACTACAATAGCTACTATTCAAACAATGCCAACCAGCCACAGACTGCACACAGCACAGCCAGTGATTTTCATACAGAGTGCTACGTGGCGTTACCAACATAAAAACCTAAACAGCCTACTTTCACCTGTAATTGTCTCCCATTGGGATGTATAAGTTTGAAATTTGGCTCAACCTTTCTGCTTAATGGTACAAAAGCGCAGCGCCCTGTGGCGGCGGCGACGCTTCGAAAAGCAAGGTGTCAACACATGGGAAAAATAGGCCTCAGCTCAAAAGTTCGTGTGAGACATCAGGTGGGTTAATGATGTCACTCTGGCACCAAACTTAACCAGAACTCTGCCCATCGCGCTACCGCGGACGTGTGACACCCTCTCTTACTAACGTTTCAGCCCTTCTTTTGATGCCTCTGCGATGGAGGTCTGAAACAGCATTGAAATAACGCAGCTTTCTTATGGATGGCCGAGGAAATGTTTCAGACAGACAGCGGCTCAGAATCGACACGAAAAGGCCTTAGGGAGTGGCATAGAGGGCGTCAATAAAACCACGCCTCTTCTTGCGGCGTTGATTCCCACGAATTTGGCAGTCGGAAACGATATTTCGCAGTGTCTACATCTACATCTACATTTATACTCCGCAAGCCACGCAACGGTGTGTGGCGGAGGCCACTTAACGTGCAACTATCATTACCTCCCTTTCCTGTTCCAGTCGCGTATGGTTCGCGGGAGGAACGACTGCCGGAAAGCCTCCGTGTGCGCTCGAATCTCTCTAATCTTACATTCGTGATCTCCTCGGGTGGTATATGTAGGGGGAAGCAATATATTCGATACCTCATCCAGAAACGCACCCTCTCGAAACCTGGACAGCAAGCTACACCGCGATGCAGAGCGCCTCTCTTGCAGAGTCGGCCACTTGAGTTTGCTAACCATCTCCGTAACGCTATCATGCTTACCAAACAACTCTGTGACGAAACGCACTGCTCTTCTTTGGGTCTTCTCTATCTCCTCTGTCAACCCGACCTGGTACGGATCCCACACTGATGAGCAATACTCAAGTATAGGTCGAACGAGTGTTTTGTAAGCCACCTCCTTTGTTGATGGACTCTCCCAATGGATCTCAATCTGGCACCCGCCTTACCAATAATTAATTTTATATGATCATTCCACTTGAAATCGTTCCGTACGCGTACTCCCAGATATTTTACAGAAGTAACTGCTACCAGTGTTTGTTCCGCTATCATATAATCATACAATAAAGGATCCTTCTTTCTATGTATTCGCAATACATTACATTTGTCTATGTTAAGGGTCACTCGCCACTCCCTGCAGCAAGTGCCTATCCGCTGCAGATCTTCCTGCATTTCACTGCAATTTTCTAATGCTGCAACTTCTCTGTACACTACAGCATCATCCGCGAAAATCCGCATCGAACTTCCGATACTATCTACTAGGTCATTTATATATATTGTGAAAAGCAATGGTCCCATAACACTGCCCTGTGGCACGCCAGAGGTTACTTTAACGTCTGTAGACGTCTCTCCATTGAGAACAACATGCTGTGTTCTGTTTGCTAAAAACTTTTCAATCCAGCCACACAGCTGATCTGAGACTCCGTAGGCTCTTACTTTGATTATCAGGCGACAGTGCGGAACTGTATCGAACGCCTTTCGGAAGTAAAGGAAAATGGCATCTACCTGGGAGCCTGTATCTAATATTTTCTGGGTCTCATGAACAAATAAAGCGAATTGGGTCTCACACAATCGCTGTTTCCGGAATCCATGCTGATTGCTGCAGAGTAGATTCTGGGATTCCAGAAATGACATGATACACGAGCGAAAAACATGTTCTAAAATTCTACAACAGATCGATGTCAGAGATATAGGCCTATAGTTTTGCGCATCTGCTCGACGACCCATCTTGAAACCTAGAACTACCTGTCCTCTTTTCCAATCATTCCGTTCCTCTAGAGACTTGCGGTATACGGCTGTTAGAAGGAGGGCAAGTTCTTTCGCGTACTCTGTGTAGAATCGAATTGGCACCCCGTCAGGTCCAGTGGACTTTCCTCTGTTGAGTGATTTCAGTTGCTTTTCTATTCCTTGGACACTTATTTCGATGTCAACCATTTTTTCGTTCGTGCGAGGATTTAGAGAAGGAAATGCAGTGCGGTCTTCCGCATTGACAAGCAACGGGGCGGCGTTCTTGACATCTTTGACACTGCTAACACCCCACGGGCGATTCAAGTCTACTGTAAAGACATCGTTGGCCAGCAACGCCACTGAACGTTATTACACCACTTTGGAATATAGCGAGACTGCAGTTTTTGCTATACTGTGTAGGGTGGAACCACTAGGGACTGTTCAAAACCATTTGGCGAAACTGAACGTGGTCTGAAGCAGCAAAAGGTGTTTATGGTTTTTCAGTCCACCTGTTTCGTGCACTTCTCTGGCATGTTCGCGGGCAGGTGGACATTGACACATGTGTGAATATTAATCCATAGGGCCCGTCTGCCACCCCCAGTTCGCCAACACACTCGGTGCCACCCGGCCACCATTGTTGAGTATGTTAAAAATGTACCTGTACAAAAACAATCTTTGACGAAGTCCTAGGCACTTGGAAAAAGGCAATCCTTCCTGTCCTTCCACGTCTACCGATTCAACATGCCTACTAACAGGTGCAAGAGCAGCAGTGTAGCCTACCTGCAGGCGCCTGGGATTCTCGTCACGGGTTTTCCCTTTAGAGGTACATTTTTTAGGTGCTCAAGAAAGATACACAGGTGGCACCGAGTGTGTTGTCCTACTGGTTGGTCGTAGAGAGACCCTTTGGCGCTTTATTCACGCCATGTGTCAATGCCGCACCTTTCTCCCCCCTGCAAACACATCATAGGAGGACGCAAAGCAGGAAGGCTGCTACGGATCATGTGCAGATTTCGTGGGATGGTTTTGAATGGTCCCTAACGTAACCATCTTGTAGAGCAGAGCAAAAATTGCCGTCACTCTGCGTTCCAAAAGGGTTTCGTGGCGTTCAATGGGGTTGCTAGCCAAAGATGTTCTTAGTGTGTGGCTGAAGCAACCTAGGGGTATTGGCAGTGTCATAAGGTGTCAAGAATATAGTCCTGTTGCTCATCACGCTGCGAATTGTCGTTTTCGATCGCGAAACATGTGGGAATACATGGCAAAGGAGAGTGGCGGTTTCATTGACTCCCTATATGCCACTCCCTAAGACCGTTTAGTGTCGATTCTTACTGTTGGTGCGTCTGAATAGATTTTCCTCGTCATCCATCAGAAAACCGCCATTTCAAAGTGGGCTTTACAGTTGTGACCCCCATCGCAGCGGCTTCAAAAGAAAGTGTGAAATGTTGGTAAGAGGGGGTGTGACACGACACGGCGTTGGGCTCAACGGTGCTGAAATTTGATGCCAATCATTAACCCAACTCACATGAACTGCTGAACTCGGCCCTTTTTTTCGTATGTGTGTACACCTTGCTGTTTAGAGCGTCAACGAGCCCGAGGGTTACGTCGCAGGGCGCCAGGCATTTGGACCATAACAGAGAACGGTTGTGGTTAACTTTGACCCAAATTTCAAACCCATGCGTCGCAATGGGTTTCACAAAGTGATCCTTTAATTTTGCTGCGTAGTGTACGTGTTGTCCTGTCCTTCTCCATCTCTCTTCCTTCGTCCAGTTTTCAGTTTGTACCTCTGAAGCCCCAATAAAGAAACCTGCTAATAGTCGATAAGCTCTGTCAGTATACACAACTAATTCCAGACACTACCTTTATGTAAACATTCGAAAAACGGTTGAGAGTTATTGAGCCGGTCGTATAGGCTGAGATCCCATGCTGTACCCGCAGGAGAGGACAGATAGTTTGGTTTGTGGAAACGGGTCAAAATGGGTGGCTGTCAGTTTCACTCGAACATACTACTTTATTCATTTGCCAAGCATTACAAGAGCAAAGAAAACATTAAAAACAGAGCAAGCCAAACATTAATTTTAGAACTTAATTCCCGGCTAAATGCGCCATTCAATCTCACAATTCAAGGGCAAAACTAATTTAAAATCCGCTGAAGGCCAATAAGGTAAGACTCACAAACAGGAATCTGAATTTAAAAGGCAGAAGGCCTTATCCTAAAATTTCTTTAAATCAGACTAAAGGCCTGACGCCTTAAGGGCAAAACAACTTTAATTTAAAATCGTCTAGAAGTCATCAATAAACAAACAACAAGGACAAATAAGAAAAGGCAGCGGCCAAAAGTTTCCAAGGGTCGGCCTGGAATTCAAACACTAACGCTCGCTTAGGTGGGACAGTCAGTCGGCAAAACAATTCTCAATCCGATGGCAACCCAACTGACAGACAGTCAACGGGGGAAGCGACGGGACAACTTCTGCTCCACCCGACCAGCACACAACAGGGAGTTCAATGCAACATAGCAGAAGGAATCGGCGCCCGCAACGAATTACACATTCAGCTGTCAAACTACACACCATGCTGGACAGCCACAACATGACGAGGAAAATACATTGCGTGAATTTACGTCAACGACCAGGACAGGTAACAGGATCGTTAAGGGCCACAAGGCAATTAAAAAATAATCAAGTTAAGTTAACTCCACAGAAAAGCGGCTAGAATTTCGCCAACTTGAAAACACACGTTGTTTCTCGCGGGAAAGTCCCAACAGCCCACAACGAAGTTCAAACAACACAATGTGAACAGTTGGGGCTGGCTGGTAGATTAAGTAAAGACTCAACTTTCGTGTCCGGGATCGGTGAGCCACGGACCTCGTAGCGGTGGGAACAGCCCCCACACTCCGACAGCTCGTGGACGCCACCAGCCGGCCCGGCCACACAAGCGCCACAGAGACTTCCTCGCTCCTCCACGCCAACCAACCAGCTCCCAGGCCCGGAAACGCTGAAAGGACCAAATATATGTCGGCCGATGAGACGACCAACCGAACAACCAACCAATGGTCGTCCCGTTCCAATGTCCCTCCGTCGGACAGTTCATGTGTGTCGCCAGCGGTCGGCGAGCACTGGCTGTCCGCGCCTCACCGGCTCTCTGTCCCGACTACACTGCAGGTCCGTCCCGTACTGCCTGCCAGATACACAACGAACCGGAAATACTATCGCTCGATCCAGAGACGGTACGACAGTCTACTTATTGATACGCGCTGCTGCTGCGGCTCACGGACAAGTAGGGCAGGAAGTTAGTGACGCCAGTAAATGGAATAAGAAAACGAGGCAGCAGTACAGTAATAGAATATGACAAACAATAAATGGCATGAACACGAGCGGTGCACGGCTCATAGGTGAACTATGTAATGGTCGCCTAGCGCGTCCAATTATGGGGAACGAGGCTCAAACGTAAAGCGAAAATCCTGGAACATGCACCAAATTGACTTTTCTGTCCCTTTCGGCCACTGCCAAACACATCTCCCCACACTATCTATGTCCATGTATGTTTAACTGTTCTGCTCAAATTTGAATGTCTAGTTCTCGCTCACGTATAGATGACGACATCGCAAGCAGAAGATGAAGAGACAGAGAAAATTTATGAGGATATTAAACGGGTAATTCAGTATGTGAACGGAGATGATAATCTAATGATCATGAGGGATTGCAAGGCTGCTGAATGGGAAGGAACAGAATGAAAGGTTTACCCGAGAATACGAGCTAGGCGTTAGGAATCAGAGAGGAGGGATACTAATTGAGTTCTGCGATAAATTTCAGATGGTAATACCGCATACTGTGTTCAAAAATCACAGGAGGAGGAGGTATACTTGGAAACGACGCAGAAGCACGGGAAGATTCCAGATAGATTGCATCACTGTCAGACAGAGATTACGAAACTACGAGGGTGAGCCAAATGAAAACCTTAAATTTGTAATAACAAATCGAAATTTCGCACAGTTATCCTGTAAGTATGTGTGCCTGTATGTTGCAGCATAGTGCAGATGCACACATACCGTCGCAGTATCAGTGTAAAGATGGCCGCCCCACTTGCGACCTGCACCAGGGAAGAACAGCGTTCTGTTAGTCGGTTTTTGCGTAGTGAAGTTGTGAAACCTATTGAAATTCATCAACGAATGAAGGTTCAGTATGGTGATGCATGTTTGTCACAGAAGCAAGTCTACGAATGGAGTAGGAAGTTCGCAAATGGTGTGACTTCACTGGAAGATGCTCCTCGTCCAGGTCAGGCACAACGAGTTGAGACTCCACAGAACATTGCAGCAGTTGAAGCCATAGTGAAGGAAAACCGCCGAGTGACACTGAATGACATTGCAGCATGTTTATAGATTAGTCATGGATCAGCACACCACACTGTGCATGAGGTGCTCCAGTTTCACAAAGTGTCTGCAAGATGGGTGCCACGGCAGCTGACTCCTGAAATGAGAGAACGACGTGTTGATGCTTGTGAAGAACTTCCTCGGCGCTTTGAAGGAGAAGGTGATGGCTTCCTTGCAAGAATCGTTACTGGGGACGAAACCTGAGCAAGAGCGAGCAAGGAATGGCGCCATTCCTCATAACCAAAACCAAAGAAGTTTCGAACAGAACCATCAGCAGGGAAGGTTATGCTGACTCTCTTTTGGGACGAAAAGGGCGTCATTTTGGAGCTTTATATGCCTAGAGGGACCACTGTCACCAGTGCATCATACACAGATCTCCTAAAAAATCATCTGCGGTTTGCAATCAAATGAAAGCGACGTGGATTGTTGTCAGCAGGTTTCCTTTTGCAACATGACAATGAAAGACCCCACACTGGCCTTGCAACAGTTGCAACAATCAAAGACCTTTATTTTGAGTGTCTTCCTCATCCACCATACTCACCAGACCTTGACCCAACTGATTTCCATATGTTTGGACCACTCAAAGACGCAATGGGAGGAAAGAAGTTCCTTTCTGCTGAAGAGGAACGCCACGCGGTGCATGAGTGGTTGCGGAGGATGAGTGGTTGCGCGGACTATCAAAAGATTATTTTTTCTAAAGAAATTTATGCACATTGTAAGCGCTGGAGGACTTGCATTGAGCGTGGGGGAGATTATGTTGAAATGTGATACAGCTTTATACCACTTCTGCACAATACATAATATTTAAAAAAAAAAATTTAAGGTTTACATTTGACTCACCCTCGTAGATATTGGATTGCAAAACATGCCCAAATGCAGATACAGACTCCGATCATAATTTAATAATGATGAAGAGTAAGCTGAAGTTTAAGAGAATCGTCCAGAAGGATCAGTGTGGAAGGAAGTGGGATAGTGAAGTAGTGAGGAATGATGAAACTGCAATAAGGAACACCACAGTAGGCAGTTCAGTTCACGAGGAGTGGACATCTCTAAAAACGAAGATATCCCTTTTCTTCAAGTCACATTTTACTTCCTTATTTTCTAGTTGTATAGTTTTGTATCGCGTCTGGAGATACCATGTACCATTCATTGACTAAAGCGGTACTGCAGAACGCACACAGAGGGGAATAAGATTTCAATTCCCACGCTGACTGAAGGAACCGGTGGACCATATAGCGTGTCAGTGGACGTTGGTGTGAGGTGCGGTGGCTAGACATGGGAACGCCCGTTACGTCAGCAGCGAGGCATGAAGGGAAAACACAGTTATTCTGGCGTGAAGCAAGTAATCTTGCTTAATAAATATCGGGTAGTAAAAGTCGCTTTTTCTAAAGCATATATTAGGGGAAGCCTACAGGTCATAAGTAAATTCTTACAACAATATTACATAGCCAGAAATCGATCACCTACATAAATAAATGAATAATTTTAAGCTAGCGAAAATGTACGAACGGCTATGAAATATCACGAGTGTAAGTACGAGGTATAGGCTGCGCACCATAGTCGCCAGTTGCCGATACGTGCCTTCCAATCTAGTTCTGTCGTAGACCATGATCTCAGGCAAGTGTTAGTTTTCAGTTAATCATCATTAACTGTGACAATATTATCAGTTTACGATGTTTAGTAAATAAATATATCATAATGGCATCTCTTTTGAACGTTACTCCGAATAATACCTTCCCGCTTCATCATTTATAACGACAGGAAGTAGAATTGCACTTCACGCGATGGGCATAAAATTTGAGAGCTTCTCGGCAAAAAAAGGTAGAAAGAATCCTACGCGACGATCCAGTGAGGTAGTCCATGGACAGTTTGTCTTAATCTCCTCAAAACTCGGATGGAAAAGCATGACCAATCATACTGTATGCCTCTCATGCCATCCTTTACGGACTCACTAACTAAACTGAGACATTTGTGGAGGATTAGTACAAGTGGGGAGTTATTGCATTTCGCATACCTTGCGTGGGATGAACTGGTCCCATTTGGGTAAATTGCAGTGGATGTAACAGGCATCTTTTGAGTGTGAAATACGAACGCAGTTGGATAATTTGCGACGTAATAATCTGTTCATTACTCATTTGTGTGAAGAACAGGAAGTGCAGTTCGACAGCAAACGGGTAGTGAACAATAACTGTAAAAAGTGACGAAGATTTGTGATTTTCGGGCAGCAATATTAAAACGGTGCGCAGCGCAAAATCCTAATAGAATCCACAGATTACGAAACATTGGCGGGTGATACTTAACGAACGATCGTCGAGAAGATGTCGTAGCAGAGAAAAGAGAAGATAGCAGAGAAAAGAGAAGGTAGGTAGCATTGCACGCCGCATAACCAGGGGAAATAACGTGACGCGACGGCATCGCGCGTGAAGCAGTTGAACATGGTTAAGTCAAACACTCAGGCAGTTGTGAGTGCAAATCAAATGGTTCAAATGTCTCTGAGCACTATGGGACTTAACATCTATGGTCATCAGTCCCCTAGAACTTAGAACTACTTAAACCTAACTAACCTAAGGACAGCACACAACACCCAGCCATCACGAGGCAGAGAAAATCCCTGACCCCGCCGGGAATCGAACCCGGGAACCCGGGCGTGGGAAGCGAGAACGCTACCGCACGACCACGAGATGCGGGAAGTTGTGAGTGCACAACTATAGGAAGTGAAGATAAGAAAAATGAATTCATAGAATTTAGTATGCAGTTGATGAGTGAACTAGAAGCAGTTAACAACGAAATAAAAGAAACAACAGCTAGCTGAGAGTAACCAACAACTAGAACCGACTAACAATAAAATAGAAGAGATTGCCACGGATACTAAACAACCGCTAGTTGAGACTAACCAACAGCTAGAACCGGATAACAATAAAATAGAAGAAACTGCTAGGGACACTAAACGGCAGCTAATGAAAGTCATTCAGGAGACTAACAATATAACCACTGATGCATCAGAGAAATACATTAGGGAGACTAGATTTAAGCTGTAGACGAGGAAATAAAGATTTATCGAAATGAGATGTGAGTGGGGAAGCAGCAGCAATAAATCAGAGCAGGTGTATAAACGAAATATAACATAATATTAATTATAAAATTTCGGTAAGTTGACTGAAAAATGTGATGTGTCAATCTCCAATGTAAACAAAAATGTCGGTGGAACTGGGTCAGCTATGTCTAACAGAATACATTGATTAGAAACTAATACAAAGAGATATTTGACAGTGCAGCTGGCATTCAGCAGGAGCTCAGCGATTTTACTGCGAGAGGCACTGATATCTTTGCTGAAAGAATAGAAGAAAATTCAGAATTAAGAAGTTGTGTTGCAGTATATATCAATCGTGGAAATGATACGAAAGAAGACCATTCTGTGAAAACAGTTCCTTCCCGCAAATTTGCTACTAAGAGAAAAGTACAGAGTACGTGTAACCATAGGAAGAAGAATGGAAAAATTGTTAATGAAGGCCAATACATAAATGTAGGGCGGTTACACAAGATTCTCACAAGAGTAAAGTGCGCCAAATAGGGAATTACAGAAATAAACATGAGAATGAAACTTCCTGGCAGATTAAAACTGTGTGCCAGACCGAGACTCGAACTCGGGACCTTTCCCTTTCGCGGGCAAGTGCTCTATCAGCTGAGCTACCCAAGCACGACTCACACCCCGTCCTCACAGCTTTACTTCCGCCAGTACCTCGTCTCCTACCTTCCAAACTTTACAGAAGCTCTCCTGCGAACCATGCAGGACTAGCACTCCTGAAAGAAAGGATATTGCGGAGACATGGCTCAGCCACAGCCTAGGGGATGTTTCCAGAATGAGATTTTCACTCTGCAGCGGAGTGTCCGCTGATATGAAACTTCCTGGCAGATTAAAACTGTGTGCCGGACAGAGACTCGAACACGAGACCTTTGCCTTTCGCGGGCAAGTGCTCTATCAACTGAGCTACCCAAGCACGACTCACACCCCGTCCTCACAGCTTTACTGCTGCCAGTACCTCGTCTCCTACCTTCCAAACTTTACAGAAGCTCTCCTGCGAACCATACAGGACTAGCACTCCTGAAAGAAAGGATATTGCGGAGACATGGCTTAGCCACAGCCTAGGGATGTTTCCAGAATGAGATTTTCACTCTGCAGCGGAGTGTGCGCTGATATGAAACTTCCTGGTAGATTAAAACTGTGTGCCCGACCGAGACTCGTACTCGGGACCTTTGCCTTTCGCGGGCAAGTGCTCTACCAACTGAGTTACCCAAGCACGACTCACGCCCCGTCCTCACAGCTTTACTTCCGCCAGTACCTCGTTTCCTAAGCTGTGAGGACGGGGGGTGAGTCGTGCTTCCTAAGCTGTGAGGACGGGGCGTGAGTCGTGATTGGGTAACTCAGTTGGTAGAGTACTTGCCCGCGAAAGGCAAAGGTCCTGAGTTCGAGTCTCGGTCGGGCACACAGTTTTAATCTGCCAGGAAGTTTCATATCAGCGCACACTCCTCTGCAGAGTGAAAATCTCATTCTGTAAACATGGGAATGTTTTGAAGGCTTCACGTCAGGTGGTTGCTTTGCTAAAGAAAGCAACGAAAGGCAGTGGTTAGACGGTAATAAGATGGAAATCAAAAAATAATGGGAACGAAAATAATAATAAAGTAAGCAATGTTCCCACAAATGATAATGAAAGATACGTTAAAGGTTTGGCCCACGTCCACAACACCCCCCACCCCCCCTCCCCCACCCCCACCCCCCCAAAAAAAAAATTGGAGCAGGTGGGAAACGAAGAAGCTCGCGTATCGGTAGCGGTAAACAAAATATTGATTGTGACAGAGAAAACACTGACGACAATTTACATTGTCATAATTGTAGACAAAATGTAGGATGCCATTGTAAAAGAAGGATCGTATGAGCAAATGACAGGTAAAGAGAACGAAGCAGGATTACCAGCGTCGCGATTTGAAGTCGTAGACGCCGGTGAAATAAAGGGACAAATATTGATGAAAATGAGATACAGAGAAAAAATAGTGAGAATCATTGACATAGTGGTAAACAGAACGTATTTTTGAAAAGTACGAAATTAATGGAAAATGACCAAAAATCATTGGTGAAGATTATGAAAGGTCAACGGTCCCGCCGCAGTGGTAACACCGGCTCCCGTCAGATCACCGAAATTAAGCGCTGTCGGGGTGGTCTAGCACATGTATGGGTAAGCATTCAGTCTGCCGAGCGCTGTCGGCAAGCGGGATGCACTCAGCCCTAATTAGGGAATCTGAGCAGCTACTTGACTGAGAAGTAGCGGCTCCGGTCTCCTAAACTGACATACGGCCGGGAGAGCGGTGTGCTGACCACAAGCCCCTCCATATCCGCATCAAGTGACGCCTAAGGGCTGAAGATGACACGACAGCCGGGCGGTACCGTTGGGCCTTCCAAGGCCTGTTCAGACGAAGTTTATTTTTAAGATGAAGAAAGTCAATAATGTTTGAAAGCCTATATGTGGTGAGCAGAGTACCAAATCCAAACGTAGTAAAAGTGACACATCCTGAGTCCAAAGTAATAAGAGTTATGTGAGCCGTAGCAGCTGGTGCTAGGGTGTTCTACTTGCATTGCTGATATCGATATTCGGCTGTCTCGCTATCTTTGACTGCTCCCCCCCCCCCCCCCCGGCGGGTTTTCCGGGTGAACGTGTGACGGGGAATCTCCGGTCGGAGTTCATCGAGCCAACTTGTGTTGAAAACAAGCCGGCGTGCCCAACCGTGGTGCATGGGCCTCGCCGTCCTTGTCTTTTGTCGCGTCGCATGTCCGGCGCCGATCACTGGGCGCCATGACGTATAAAATTGTGGTGGGTTCGTCGTATCACGCTGAACAGCTTCCCAGCTCGCAATTTGCAAGCTCCAAGTTATTCTGTGTTTAACTAAGAAGATTGTTGAAACTTATTGCGGCATGGGTAGCTGCCGGAGATGGTTCTGAACTTGGTTCCACAGTGGCTATTTCAAGGAGGCTGATGTTCCACATTTCGTTTCTCATCATTTGTGGAGTGTGTGTTTTAAGTGGTTTTAATGCAAGTTTTAACTTGTTTTAGGGCATATTGACCGCTTGGGGACTGGTTGCCATTGTGTACGCTCCCAGCAGCCGTATAGTTAATGTTATAATCATTTGTCACGGCAGGATTTGGTATGTTTATTTAATGTTGAAAGTGCCTTAAGACAACTGCAAGTGATCTCTAAGTTTCCTGCTAATTTACTGGGAGTTGGCTACTGTTAGAGTATTGCTCCATAAGAATTTTGGGGCATGCTTATTATATATTCCAGTTTTCATTGCAATCTATTTGCGCTGCAGGCCATTTGTTAAGTCTGCTCGTTTCCTGGCGTCGGTGCGGTTATGGATTCTTGTCAGGACCGCACATTGTGAGGCCGGTCGGACTAGATATAAATATATACCGCCTGCTTGTGAGCTTGTGCACAAGCCGTGGGGAGTGAACGCTCGTATTGCCTGCCGGCCGCAGCGTTATTGCTTCCAAATACTGCTGTGGGCCTTAACTCTGTTCTCTAAAATTAAGTGAGGCCACGTTGTTAATATTAGCGTTTCTGTAAGTTATTTTACTGGTTATTATTAGCCATTCTTATTCAACAGTTAAGTGAATCATTTGTGTATCTTTAGTGAATGTGCAACTTGTTATTTTTCCTGTGTGCCAGTTTTGCAACCTTGGTTGACCCACTTTGCAATTTTAGTATAAGCATGTTTCACTGTGGATCTTTATGTGGGCAGTTCAGTTTTATTAAGCTTTAAGATCTTTGTTTTTTTTAAAGGAAGTTGTGGTATTATGTGGCTGTGTAACTTCGGGCTGGAAGTGTATAGCCAGCCGATGTGGCCGAGCAGTTCTAGGCGCTTCACTCTGGAACAGCGCGACCGCTACGGCCGCAGGTTCGAATACTGCCTTCGGCAAGGATGTGTGTGATATCCTTACGTTAGTTAGGTTTAAGTAGTTCTAAGTTCTAGGGGACTCATGACCTCAGATGTTAAGTCCCATAGTGCTCAGAGCCATTTGAACCATTTGTTTGTTAAGTCCCATAGTGCTCAGAGCCATTTGAACCATTTGGAAGTGTATAGTGTTACTTGCCTTGTGAGATTTGGTTAAACAAGAACGATTGTTTGACTGATTATTCACCGTTTTTGGTTGCGGATGCAAAATATGATTCTTATTCGTGTTTACGTAATTCAATCAATGTGAAAATTTGTGTACAGCTTCAGTAAGAGGGCAAATGCCCGAACTGAAGTTTATAATAAAGTGATCCCGGGCTTCCTATTTTCTTTAAATAACTGTGGTGAGATTGTAATTTTGATTTTCTAAAGAATTGAGCAGTACCACGGTTCAGTATACACAATGTAGTTGATGTTAAGAGATATCATGATAGTTAACGGGAAACCTGGAGGCTCTGACAAGTTTGAATACGAGCTACCGAGAGAACATCTCTTTACTAAACAAACGCATGAAACGTACTTAAAAGACCCAGATGCGACGCATCTTTCACTGTGTAGATGCACAGTAAGAACGTAAGAGAATTAAGAGAAACAATAGTTTTAAGAATTTTGAGATAACGGGTCTCCCGCCAGAGGGTCGAGTCCTCCCTCGCACAATGGTGTGTGTGTTGTTCTTAGCATAAGTTATCTTAAGGGGCTCCGGAACGCCCTATACTTCCAATGTTAAAATAACGCTTATAAATTACATCTTTCCTCACAAAGTATTTGAGGTAGGAAGTTGAACTTTTTACAGATTATTTATTGGAATTACTCTTGCTTGTATTTCTAGACTCTTTACAGCCCTGTCTGCAGCCCGAAGACGTTCCTTGTCTAAAGCAAGCATCGCTTGTTGTTGTGTTCGTAGATTTTGCAACCATTTTCTTCAGTTGCAGTTACTGCAACACTGTTCCAAAAGGTGGTCATGTATGAACACTTATCACATTTCAGTTGTACTTCATTAGCAAGTCCTACGTGCTTTATTATGGAGAGTTCCAGACCGACTTCACTACAATGAATACATCTTACACAATTTGAAAAAAATCCTTTGAGAACCGACATATCAGATATTTCATTCACATCCGATTCGCCCATAAAACATTCATAGTTTTCACTCATTGAACCAAGCTTCTTCTGTGAAGTATTTTCTTTCCCACCTTGACTGCTATGGGCAGGTGTACTTGAGAGGTTAGGTTCACTCACTTGGTTATCGTCTTTATTGTGTACAGTAATAACACATACCTTTGGCTTACCACCATTTCTCTTTTTCTTAAAAGCCTTCAGAGGATTTCTAATAACTTTACTTTTACTCATTATTATACTTCAACAAAACAGAGACTCAAGAAACAGAATTAATTACGAATATTTTCGAGATAACGACAGAGTAGATAAACATGAAACAATCGACAATCACACCAGCGATATATATTGAACCATCACAGGTTAGCCACAACCCATACTTTATCTCACATCACTAAAATGTACCTGATGAACACGGACGTTAATAATAACACCATTTGACAGCAGTTTAACAGCGCCACAGTGGGTCACGCCCATGTAGAACACATTTCAAAAAAAAATTTAAAAATAGTTGTAGTCTTCGGAATTGAATAAATTATATATCTATTAAAAGGTAATAGTCTGCAGATTCAGAAAACGCAAAAAAGTAAAAATTGAACTTTTCATGATTTTGAGCCTTTCCGGAGCCCCTTAAGTAGTGTGTAAGACTAGGGACCGATGACCTCAGCCGTTTGATCCCTTAGGAGTTCACACAACACACACACACACACACACACACACACACACACACACACACACACACACGCACAGATAACGGGTGCTCAGTTCCATGTTTGTACATAGTACACAGCGTGAGGTGAATGAGCTCCACGGGAGCACGTGAGACACGTTGTGGCGCTGGGAGGGCATCTCAAGGGCCGGAAAGGGCTGGAGAGGTGTTAAGAGCCTCTGGGTGGCGTGGCCGGCAGCTGACGCGGCGGGAATACCAGAATTCATGAACGCAGGCGTGACGTAATCAAGGACACAACTCAGTATGTTAGAAAACAGACCAGGTGAAAGGTATTGACCTCAAGGTATACGAGTAAATGAACTTCGTACATATAATTGTTTCCGTTTATGGGATTATATTTATGGTTATGTGTTCAATTAAAGGATAATGTAATAAAATCATTAGTTAATGAAATTATACTTTGAAAAAATATTTGAACGAGACAGTGAAAATATTAGTTTCTCATACAATGAGCTAGTTGTTTATTACAGGATAATTAATTAAAGAAATGAATTGGAAAAAGAAATATTCATAAGTTAATAAAACTGTCACTTGAAGGGTCTTTTGAGTTGCCACTTGGGCAGAATAAGAAAATAATTAAGAAAATATTCAGCATGGCAAATATAAGCAACTGGTATTATCACGCTTCTAAAATATGTGTTTTTGTTTCATGTACTTATACTAAAGTTAATGTTAGGTGGAATCATGGGAAATTTCAGAGCACATGTAATCAAATGATGTGCACTAGGAGCCAAATCAGATGAGCAGTCAGTAACAAGAGACGCAGTCGGCCTACACACACATGATGGCTGTAGTTAGGGAAACACGGAGGAAACACATCGCCTAGGACCAGCAATTTCGGTTGGCGAGTAACAGTGTTTAAAACCAGAATTAATGTGTCAGTACCATGAGTTATCAAAGAACGACCTTGAGTCGTAAGTGCTAGTAAAAAAACTGTAATGGTAAAGATAGTGCACTATAGTAAAGAAAAATGAAGTTCCTGTAAGTATAATGTATAATGTGTGTAAGTATAATGTATAATGTGTTAATGTATTCCGTGTATACAGTGTCTGCATAGTCTAAACAGTGAAAAAAATGCTCCGATTGATTTCTTTGGGACGGCCCATTACCCGTTGGCAAATGTGCAAATGTGTGAAATCTTATGGGACCTAACTGCTAAGGTCATCAGACCCTAAGCTTACTCACTACTTAACCTAAATTTTCCTAAGGACAAACACACACACCCATGCCTCAGGGAGGACTCGAACCTGCGTCGGGACCAGCCGCACAGTCCATGACTGCAGCGCCTTAGACCGCTCGGCTGGCAAATGTGAGCGAGATTTTTTTTTTAATTTTTATTTTTCGGAAAGTATGTAAAATCAGATAGTACTTTGTTGATTTTCTGAACAAATTTTGTATGGATAATCAGTATTCTGGTTTTCACGTTTACTGTCTTTGTTGTTATATTTGAAGTATTACGTTTGGTATGTTATTGGTGTTCAGTGATTTTCTGTTTGAAAGAGTGACGATATTTTATTTTACGAGAGCATGGAAGGTAAAATTCAAAGGTTCTGTTAATACAATTAATCGGAAAGCTGAGAAAAGCTGTTTATTACCTGCAACTGTAAAGTATCTTACGAACAATTACATTTTGTGTTAGAACACCTCATAACGAAATTCTAACAAGGGGAGCTTCCGGTCTCGCAAATTTAGTTCGGAATGAGACTTCGCAGGTCGGCTGTCAGAGGTGTCCACTCGCAGAAGTCTTAAAGCGCAGTATCGAAAAAATTCCGAGAAAAGAGGCTTCTAAAGGTTTAAGCGTAGCTGATACGCATATCATAAGCGGTCAAAAGTAGTATTCGAAGACAGAGGTGAAGTAGCTCAGTAGTTGCTCTGCTCAGTAACGTAAACAGAGATCATAGTATGGTTCGTTCTCAGAAATAATTTAAAAATATGGTTATATTCCTGACAGTTCAACTTCAAGCGCTGTCCACCTTTCGACAAGCAACTGACACAAAAGTTTCGTTTATCTGGAACCAGAATAGAGACTTTTGCGGCCGTCCTGAGCAGACACGTTGTGGTGCTTCAAACACGGCGCTGTTCTGTTTGGATGTCGCGAATTTGTATTGATTCTGTGCGTTACAGTGTTGTGTAAAATTGTGATTGTAGTGATAAAGTCTTTTAGTTTCCTTGTTTTCTCCAGCTGTTAACCACTGACAGGCTTTCACGTTTCCCAGGAAGCTTACTCTAAGATTTGGACTTGACAAAGCAACTCGTAATTTTCAGCCAGTTCGCTGGAAATTCATGACTGGATTGGCATTACTTCTGATCAGACGCACACTGCCTGTTACGACTTAGGGCGATAGTGCTTTTTTGTGAAGCTGCTTTCCCCGTTGGCGCTGGAGCAGAGTTTATAGAAATTTGAAGGGAAAGCTGAATTTCACCATCGCGACATTTCGGTGAGTACAGTTACCATTTCAAATGCTGTTGCTGATTATAGACAAGTCAGAATATTTAATTTGCCTCCTGAAATAGAAAACTGCTACTTAAAAGACGTGTCATCTAAGTATGGAGACATCCGACAAATTCGTAATGAACGATCGTCAAGCCAACATAGATTTTAATACTTTCATGGTGTTCGTTCTGAGGATATGCATGTCAAACGAAATACGCCATCCCATGTTTTGGTCTGCGGTTATATGGCCCACGTTACTTACAATGGATAGACTTCGACTTCCCACATGTGTAATAAAGGTGTGCGTCACCGGCAAAACTGTCCAGAAAAGGTGTATGCATTGCAGAACGATTTACAACAGCCTAAAACATTAACAATGGCTGATCTTGTGACAGAAAAACGGATGACGGGTGGCGAAAATTCGAGGATTACGGGAAATGTGCAGGAGAGGCCACAAGATACTCTTGAAGCCTTTCTCCTTTTACTTAGGAAAGGCCGCGCTGATTGGCCGCGCGGTTTGAGGCTCCATGTAACGGACTGCGCGGCCACTGCCGCCGAAGGTTCGAGTCCTCCCTCGTGAATGGGTGAGTGTGTTGTTCTTAGAATAAGTTAGTTTCAGTAGTGTGTACGCCTAGGGACCGATGACCTCAGCAGTTTGGTCCCTTACGAATTCACACACATTTGAACATTTGGACATTTGAACCTAGGAAAGACGCTGTAGACAATCCTGTTGCAAAGGGGGGAGGGGGGGGGGAGGGGAGAGAACCGGGGTATCTGCCCCGGGCGGCAATTTCAGGGGGCGGCAATTTAATATTCTTGAAGAAGAAAACCTTGTTTCACAACGCACCTAGCATCCAGCGCACATTGGTCTGTCGATTATTCAAATGATTTTGAACTGCATCCCTGTTGGTTTTTGAACATTTTTGAACACATTCTAAGTTGATTTCTGAACGAATCACACGTTGATTTTTGAATGCGTGCATAGTGTACATGATGTCTCTGCCAGGAGAATCCCCTTCGGATCTAGAAATAAAAAACTCCCGTAGACAAAAGGGGACGGGGCTATACGAGCTGAGCCGAATAAACTCAAACGGGTGAATGCCAATCGCTGTTTGTTCGTGTGGTTGATTGGGTGTGCGAATGATCAGCGTTGATACAAACTGGCCATTAAAATTGCTACAGCAAGAAGGAATGTAGATGATAAACGGGTATTCATTGGACAAATATATTATATTAGAACTGACATGTGATTACAGTATCACGCAGTTTGGGTGCATAGATCCTGAAATCAGTACCCAGAACAACCACCTCTGGCCGTAATAACGGCCTTGATACGCCTGGGCATTGAGTCAAACAGAGCTTGAATGGCATGTACAGGTACAGCTGCCCATGCAGCTTCAACACGATACCACAGTTCATGACGAGTAGTGAATGGCGTATTCTGACGAGCCAGTTGCTCGGCCACCATTGACCAGATATTTTCTATTGGTGAGAGATCTGGAGAATGTGCTGGCCAGGGCAGCAGTCGAACATTTTCTGTATCCAGAAAGGCCTGTACAGGAGCAGCAACTTGCGGTCGTGCATTATCCTGCGGAAATGTAGGGTTTCGCAGGGATCGAAGGTAGGGTAGAGCCACGGATCGTAACACATCTGAAATGTAGCGTCCACTGTTCAAAGTGCCGTCAATGTGAACAAGAGGTGACCGAGACGTGTAACCAATGGAACCCCATACCATCACGAATACACGCTTCCAATATGCGTTCACCGCGATGTCGCCAATCAGGGATGCAACCATCATGATGATATAAACAGAACCTGGATTCATCCGAAAAAAGGACGTTTTGCCATTCGTGCACCCAGGTTCGTCGTTGAGTACACCATCGCAGGCGCTGCTGTCTGTGATGCAGCGTCAAGGGTAACCGCTGCCACGGTCTCCGAGCTGATAGTCCATGCTACTGCAAACGTTGTCGAACTGTTCGTGCAGATGGTTGTTGTCCTGCAAACGTCCCCATCTGTTGACTCAGGAATCGAGACGTGGCTGCACGATCCAATATTGCCATGCGGATAAGATGCCTGTCATCTCGACTGCTAGTGATACGAGGCCGTTGGGATCCAGCACGGCGTTCCGTATTACCCTCCTGAACCCAACGATTCCATATTGTGCTAACAGTCATTGGATCTCGACCAACGCGAGCAGCAATGTCGCGATACGATAAACCGCAATCGCGATAGGCTGCAATCCGACCTTTGTCAAAGTCGGAAACGTGATGGTACGCATTTCTCCTCCTTACACGGGGCATCACAACAACGTTTCACCAGGCAACGCCGGTCAACCGCTTTTTGTGTATGAGAAATAGGTTGAAAACTTTCCTCATGTCAGCACGTTGTAGGTGTCGCCACCGGCGCCAACCTTGTGTGAATGCTCTGAAAAGCTAATCATTTGCATATCACAGCATCTTCTTCCTGTCGGTTAAATTTCGCGTCTGTAGCACGTCATGTTCGAGGTGTAGCACTTTTAATGGCCAGTAGTGTAGTAGGCCTTCGATAAAATATGCGTGTTGATGAACTGTATGCTCTGGAACTGATCTATGCTACGTTGACAATCAAAGTTCCTTTGAGTTTCCGTGCTACTTCCTACCAATTTATTACTATCATTTTTAAAAGGCAAGTTGTCAGTACTATTCCAAGAGCCTTGCGTTCACTAACACGGTTCGCCCACTCAGTGTGCAAGTTAGCAAGCCCTTTTATATTCAGAAATTTACTACTGTTTTCATCTACCACGGTCGTTGTTCCTTGAACGGTAATTTCTGTCAGTCTGTGCTGTAGCTGTCTCAGGAAAGGTTCCAGCGATATAACGAAGAGAAGCATTGATAAGGGGCTTCCTCGAGTAAGGTCCCTTTTTTTTCAATTTGTTTTGGCAGTTGACATTTAAGGGAGAGTTGAGCCGTAACACGCATTGCCATGTTCTTGATGACGTCGATGGTTTTTGGCAAGAAGTCCATTCGGCGCATTGTCCCTGTCAGGTATTCGTGATTAATTTCAACAAATGCCTCATAGAAGCCTATGAAAAGCAGTTCACATTTTATGTTACGTGTCTGTGTCAGCGCAGTGACATTGCGGTACACATTCGCAGTTTTAAAATTGGAAAGGCGCTTCTTCAAGAGGCACAGATCTGTTTTTGGCTTATGATGTCAGCGGTGCACGGTATAAAGCACTTATTAAATACTCGAGCTGTAATTTTATAATTCGAATTTAAAAGCAAGATCGGCAGTAGGTTCTTTATTTTTTTTCAGCATCTGTTCTTCGGGATCAACACAATTTTGCATTCCTTAAACTCTCTAGGCACTGTCTTTCCCCGTAAGACTTTATTCACAATTTCGGCGAACTTGTCTCCTATTAGGTCCAAAATCGTTTATTGAATTCCATGGGCAGTCCGTCAGGTCCTGAAGATTTCCTAGCGGGAGAACTGCGCATGATTTCCAATACGTCTTCCTTGGTGATGTCCGAAGACATGTTCTCATCGTCATCTTGCAACATTCGTGGAAGATACGTACCAAAGAGCTCATCATATTTTTATTCGTTGTTTCCCCCGATGCATACATGCGATCATTGTACGCGGAGATTTCTTTAGTTATTCCCTTCGTGGTGATGATTATGGTGCCATCATCGATTTGAAGTTCATCCAAGAAAATTCTTCTTCTATTCTTGGCTTGTCTGACAAGATGGTACAATGCAGCAGTCTCATCTTCGATGATATACTTTGCTTTGGATTTTATCTTAAGTTTCAAAATTGTTAACTTTGTTTTTCTTTGCTTGATGACGTTTAATCCCTTAGGAACTGCGTCTGTCTGATCGTAGAGGCCCCTCAACTCACTAAAGTAGAACTCTACAGTCTGTTTCCTTTCTGTGGCTTTATCTATAGCGAAAGATATTAAAACTTACCTTACCTTCGGGTTCACCCGTCGGGTCCACCATTCTAGCACAATTGGAAGGTTGTTTAGTGAACGGAGACACATTTCCCAAGCTCTGATTAGGTCAAGTCTTCTTCTGATAATAACGATATAGTTAGATTCCACTGGCTTCTTGCTCTTCGGGTAGGTTGTGGTGTTATTTTACGCAGGTTAACAACGCACTATGGTCGGAAAAACTAACTGGAACTGATTCTGTTTTCAACACTTTGTCAGATAGTTTTTCCAATTCGTAAATTCTGTCAGTCGTACTACAGGAATTCTCAACAGTATGAGCGAAGTTCACCATTGTCGAATATTTTATTTCCCATACATAATACACAAAAGACCTCTCAAGTCACTTGAATAATTGAAGTTGGGAATGAATTTTTCCTCAGTAAATAAATTATGCTTTCTGTAAAGAATGTGTCTTTGAAGCTCTCTTAGCCGGCCGTTGTGGCCGAGCGGTTTCAGGCGCCTCAGTCCGGAACCGCGCTGCTGCTACGGTCGCAGGTTCGATCCTACCTCGGGCATGGATGTGTGTGCTGTCCTTCGGTTAGTTAGGTTGAAGTAGTTCTAAGCCTAGGGGACTGATGATCTCAGATGTTAAGTCCCATAGCGCTCACAGCCATTTCTGAAGCTCTCTTAATGCTGCTTGAAGGCGTATATAAATTGACAATAGTAACTCCTGCTATATTTATTCCAATGCCTCGCCCCGATTCTAATTTATCAACGTTAAGTACGGGGAAAACTTCTCTAACTAAAATGGCTGTGCCGACATTTGTTTCAGTGGATATATTGTAAAAAACAACATAACTGGGAAAATTTAGTTGTGGGGACACCACTTCCTGAAGGAGAGCAATGTCCGTCCCTGAGTCATACAGAAACTGTTTCAGAGCAGCTGTTTTTACATCCAACTGTATCCTATTAATGTTTAACGCGGTAATCGTATATGACTGTTGCACTGGAGAGAGACTTTTTTTCTTGCCTATAATTTCATGCCATTCCTTGCTGCATCCTTCCTGTGAATCTGACGGGAGACTACCATCCCGGTTTGCGTTCGAATCTTTCTTTTTACTTTTCTTACGGTTTGCATTGACACTGGCCTTGACCGAATGTCTACTCCGCCGAATCCCTGAGTAGTTTTCCATTCAGAGCGATCTATGGCGCTGCAGTCATGGACTGTGCGCCTGGTCCCGGCAGAGGTTCGAGTCCTCCCTCGGGCATGGGTGTGTGTGTTTGTCCTTAGGATAATTTAGGTTAAGTAGTGTGTAAGCTTAGGGACTGATGACCTTAGCAGTTAAGTCCCATAAGATTTCACACACATTTGAACATTTTTTTGTGACTTCCTTTGTCACAGTGTAATTGGCCAAACTCATCTCATAGCAGCTATTGAGACAGAATTCCTAAACGGAGAGCCTCATTAAACAAGTAATTGGCAATCATAGAGCTCAATAGCTTACGAAAAACCTCATAGTGTCTGTATGCAGTAACATCAAAGAAGAAATTTCATGTTTATTTTCATACTAGGAAGCTCCTGTTTCGCTAGCTGTCGATAACTCTTAAAAAATTACAGTCACTGGAGTGACATAAATAAAAAGGGAAGTATAAGTACCGATATATCGCCATAGAGAAAAGAGTTCCGTGTGTTTAAGGATTGACAAAACACTCTCCTCCTTGTGTGCTGTCATCCGCCAAACTTTCATTTCGATGCCTCGAGCGGTTTAGGAGATATGAGAGATGTTGCGAGCGCTTCATTCACGCGGGCGTGAGATCGGAAGTGAGCGCGCTACATGGTATCCATTTTCTCCTGATGCAGATAGCGACGTCCTCCCAAATCTAAACAAAAAATCAGCATGTTACCTAAATTTCATACGCAGCAGCCTATGGTGTAATGTGCACCAAACGCAAAATCATAGCGACCCCTAATATTCGTTGCAAACTTTTTGAGTTTTGCGTAGTTTCTTACTAAAATGTGTACATCACAATAAAAATAGACATTAGAGAGGTGATGGGCACTTCGTCACGAAGCTGACATATAACGCTACAAGTAAGGTAAAAATCATATATTTTCAGTGAATAGTTTCTGTAAAATCGTTTGAGAAAGATAACAGGTTGCGCGCGCTTCGGTTCTGTCAGCGCAGAGCGTCGCCAGTCGGCGCGTGCGAAGTACACTCCTGGAAATGGAAAAAAGAACACATTGACACCGGTGTGTCATACCCACCATACTTGCTCCGGACACTGCGAGAGGGCTGTACAAGCAATGATCACACGCACGGCACAGCGGACACACCAGAAACCGCGGTGTTGGCCGTCGAATGGCGCTAGCTGCGCAGCATTTGTGCACCGCCGCCGTCAGTGTCAGCCAGTTTGCCGTGGCATACGGAGCTCCATCGCAGTTTTTAACACTGGTAGCATGCCGCGACAGCGTGGACGTGAACCGTATGTGCAGTTGACGGACTTTGAGCGAGGGCGTATAGTGGGCATGCGGGAGGCCGGGTGGACGTACCGCCGAATTGCTCAACACGTGGGGCGTGAGGTCTCCACAGTACATCGATGTTGTCGCCAGTGGTCGGCGGAAGGTGCACGTGCCCGTCGACCTGGGACCGGACCGCAGCGACGCACGGATGCACGCCAAGACCGTAGGATCCTACGCAGTGCCGTAGGGGACCGCACCGCCACTTCCCAGCAAATTAGGGACACTGTTGCTCCTGGGGTATCGGCGAGGACCATTCGCAACCGTCTCCATGAAGCTGGGCTACGGTCCCGCACACCGTTAGGCCGTCTTCCGCTCACGCCCCAACATCGTGCAGCCCGCCTCCAGTGGTGTCGCGACAGGCGTGAATGGAGGGACGAATGGAGACGTGTCGTCTTCAGCGATGAGAGTCGCTTCTGCCTTGGTGCCAATGATGGTCGTATGCGTGTTTGGCGCCGTGCAGGTGAACGCCACGATCAGGACTGCATACGACCGAGGCACACAGGGCCAACACCCGGTATCATGGTGTGGGGAGCGATCTCCTACACTGGCCGTACACCACTGGTGATCGTCGAGGGGACACTGAATATTGCACGGTACATCCAAACCGTCATCGAACCCATCGTTCTACCATTCCTAGACCGGCAAGGGAACTTGCTGTTCCAACAGGACAATGCACGTCCGCATGTATCCCGTGCCACCCAACGTGCTCTAGAAGGTGTAAGTCAACTACCCTGGCCAGCAAGATCTCCGGATCTGTCCCCCATTGAGCATGTTTGGGACTGGATGAAGCGTCGTCTCACGCGGTCTGCACGTCCAGCACGAACGCTGGTCCAACTGAGGCGCCAGGTGGAAATGGCATGGCAAGCCGTTCCACAGGACTACATCCAGCATCTCTACGATCGTCTCCATGGGAGAATAGCAGCCTGCTTTGTGCGAAAGGTGGATATACACTGTACTAGTGCCGACATTGTGCATGCTCTGTTGCCTGTGTCTATGTGCCTGTGGTTCTGTCAGTGTGATCATGTGATGTATCTGACCCCAGGAATGTGTCAATAAAGTTTCCCCTTCCTGGGACAATGAATTCACGGTGTTCTTATTTCAATTTCCAGGAGTGTATGATGTACGCGTCGGAATATGCGCTGGACCCGCGCGACTCGTGCGGCACGTGCGTGTCGCGCTATAGTGTCGTGTCACGTCACACGTGCTATACGCGTCTCAATTTGCGTCTAGCCTAATGCTGTCGCAGATCGCTGAGATTTTGACCAAAACAGCATAAATTTACTCACTCATGACAGTGACGCTAACATGGTGAAATATGTTCGAGAAGCTGAGTATGATTCTGCTAGACGTTTCACCCATTCGCTTCAGAGGGTTGCTACGAAGTCGTTGAAGGACCAGGCTGAAGTAGCAGGAATAATAGCTACTGCTAGATGTCTCGTAACGCACTTCAGTCATTTGAGCTTAGCTTA
Organism: Schistocerca serialis cubense; assembly: GCF_023864345.2. Classification (NCBI taxonomy): domain Eukaryota; kingdom Metazoa; phylum Arthropoda; class Insecta; order Orthoptera; family Acrididae; genus Schistocerca; species Schistocerca serialis. The sequence continues at coordinate 119,561,878 of NC_064645.1, read as the reverse complement.
AGATTTTTTGCCGATTCAAAAGGGCTAAATTTACCAGACGATCATTGGTCCAAGAGATGAAGACGAGCTGGAAGTCCACCTGTTATGTGCTAGAGCGCTTGCTGGAATAGAAAGTGGTTATGTTGCTGCATGTGGCTGGTCACGATACGCTTACGTATTTGACGTCTCATCAGTGGTGTTTTCGAACCAGTGAGTTAAGTGTTTGAAACTCTTCGAAGAAATAACGAACAAAAGTTCTGATCTTTCCTGTATATCCGAAATAATGCTGCATGTTGCTTTATTAAATGAGTATTAGACAAGGCTGAGACACCACAAAGGACCCTTGCTTACCACACATGAGAGTCTCGTTGACTTATGAACTAGAGAGTGGTTTCAGCTACTTCGGTGAAGATCCAAACTATTCCCAATTCGCCTCGTAAATTCTCATTTATTACAAGAGCCCTCCTTGAGCAACCTTTGAAATATGTTAAAAATCTCATTCCAGCCGACTGTACGCTGGTTTTAACTTCGTTTTTATTAACAAAAGACTCACTGCCTTAGAGCAAGATAGGCGCTGGTATTTTTTTGCAGAACATTAATTTTGCGACTTTCCTCTTCTTGTTCTTTAAGGTTTTATTTATAATTCCTTATACATATATTCTGAAATTTATTGATTATATTCTGTAAATTATTATCGTTATTTAAGTCGATATCGCACCCTAAATGTCTGAAACTGTAGACTTGTTCCAGTGCCTTGTCTTCAGTAACAATTTTTGATCGTCCTTGATTTTTTCCGTAGTGAGACGTAACTTCAGTTTGAGCGGTGTATATTTTCAGGCTGTAGCATTGTCTTCCTGGTTCATATTATCTGTTCACCTAATGTTGTAAGTTTGTTTCCTTATTCTGTATTAATACTGCATCATCTGCATACAGCACATATTTCAGACGATAGCTTATTTGCAGTTGTATGCCTACATTTACAGCATTCACTTCATTCTTATATTTTCTTACGCGATCCTCCATAGACTTGTTAAAGAGCATCTGTGACAGGCTACATCCTTGCCTGACGCCTTGACTTATTATCTCTTCTGAGCGCGCGCGCGCGCGCACGCGCACGCGCGCCCGCACGCGCACGCGCACGCGCGCGCGCGCGCGCGCGCGCGCGCGCGCGCGCGCGTGTGTGTGTGTGTGTGTGTGTGTGTGTGTGTGAGTGTGTGTGTGTGTGTGTTTGAATTGAATTGAAACGATAGGGGCAGCCTCATTGTCGGCGACTGTGGGGCAGATATGCTATGTAAGACAAGAGTGCTTTGATATTTGATTATATTGACATTAATGTGTCACAGAGGCAGCAGTAAATTACAGGTGAAGGTCATTGTTATTGTAAATTAGTAGAGACAATACACCCAGCTCGGCGTACTTTTTTGGCAGTCCACAACACGAGGTGGTTCCAATATATAAGAAGAGTAAGACAACAGACCCGCAAAATTACAGACCAATATCCGTAACTTCTGTTTGCTGCAGAATCCTTGAACATAGTCTCAGTTCGAATATAACAAATTTTCTTGGGACTGAAAAGCTTATGTCCACGAATCAGCATAGTTTTTGCCCTCTCCTCACATGATATACTACGAACTGTGGATGAAGGGCAACAGGCAGATTCCGTATTTCTACATTTCCGGAAACCATTTGACACGGTGCCCCACTGCAGACTGTTAACGAAGGTACAAGGATATGGAAAAAGTTCACAGGTATGTGAGTGACTCGAAGACTTCTTAAACAACAGAAACCGATATGTCGTCCTCGACCACGAGTGTTCATGAGAGAAAAGGGTATCGTGAGGAGCGGCCCAGGCAAGTGTGATAGGATCGCTGTTATTCATATACAAATGATTTGGCGGACAGGGTGGGCACCAGTCTGCGGTTGTTTGCTGATGATGCCGTGGTGTACGGTAAGGTGTTGAAGTTGAGTGGCTGTAGGAAGATACAAGACAGACAAAATTTCCAGTTGGTGAGATGAGTGATGGATAGCCCTGAATGTGGAAAAATGAAAGTTAAAGCGGATGAGCAGAAAGATCAAACTTGTAATGTTCGGATGCGGTATTACTAATGTCCTGATTGACAAAGTCAAGTCGTTTACATACCTGGGCGTAACACTGCAAAGCGATATGAGATGGAACGAGTATGTGAGAACTGTGGTAGGAAAGGCAAATGGCGGACTTCGATTTATTGGGAGTATTTTACGAAAGAGTGGTTCACTTGTAAAGGAGACCGCATATAGGACGCTGGTACGACTTATTCTTGAGTAATGCTCGAGTGTTTGGCATCGTTCCGCAAACGGCCTTGTCAAGGAGGGCGCAGGAGCAAAAGATGGCTCTGAGCACTATGCGACTTAACTTCTGAGGTCATCAGTCACCTAGAACTTAGAACTAATTAAGCCTAACTAACCTAAGGACAGCACACACATCCATGCCCGAGGCAGGATTCGAACCTGCGACCGTAGCGGTCGCTCGGCTCCAGACTGTAGCGCCTAGAACCGAATGGCCACACCGGCCGGCAACAGGCGGAGGAGCGGACAGAGGTTCAGGGCACTCTCTTGTCCTAGGAGTGGGAAACTGCCCCTAAAGACGGAAGAATCAGTACTGATTAACGGCATGAAAATGCAGAAGGCAATGGAAACCACTGCATTAAAGACACGTAACGTGTATCCACAGGACATGTGGCCTGTAATTGAAGAAGTGTCATGATGATCTCTCCACTGGCAAAAGATTCCGGAATAGGCCCCCATTCTGACCTCCGGGAGGGGACTGCCAAGGGGGAGGTTACCATGAGAAAAAGATTGAATAATCAACCGAAGCATAACGTTCTACAAGTCGGGGCGTGGAAAGTCAGAAGCTTGAACATGGTAGGGAAGCTAGGAAAGCTGAAAAGGGAAATACAAAGTTCAATCTAGATATAGTAGGGGTCAATGAAGTGAAGTGGAAAGAATACAAGGATTTCTGGTCAGCTGAGTATAGGGTAATAGCAACAGCAGCAGAAAATGATGTAACAGGAGGTGGATTCGTTGTGAATAGGAAGGTAAGGCAGAGAGTGTGTTTCTGTGAACAGTTCAGTGACAGGGTCGTTCTTATCAGAGTCTACAGGAAACCAACACCGACAACGATAGTTCCGGTATACATGCCGACGTCGCAAGCTGAAGATGAAGAGATAGAGAAAGTGTATGTGGATATTGAAAGGGTAATAAAGTACGTAAAGGGGGATGAAAATCTAATAGCCGTGGACGACTGGAATGCAGTTGTAGGGGAAGGAGTAGAAGAAAAGGTTACAGGAGACTATGGGCTTGGGACAAGGAGTGGGAGAGGAGAAAGACTAATTGATTTCCGTAACAAGTTTCGGCCACTAATAGCGAATACCCTGTTCAAGAATCACAAGAGGAGGAGGTATACTTGGAAAAGGCCTGGTGATACGGAAGATATCCGTAGATTACATCATGGTCAGACAGAGGTTCATACAGAGATCAGATACTGGATTGTAAGGCGTACCCAGGAGCAGATATAGACTCAGATCACAATATAGTAGTGATGAAGAGTAGGCTGAAGTTTAAGACATTAATCAGGAAGCATCAATACGCAAAGAAGTGGGATACGTAAGTACTAAGCAATGACGAGATATGCTTGAAGCTCTCTAAGGCTATAGATTCAGCAATAAGGAATAGCTCAGTAGGCAGTACAGTTGAATAGGAATGGAAATCTCAAGAAAGGGCCTTCTCAGAAGTTGGCAAGGAAAATATAGGTACAAAGAAGGTAACTGCGAAGAAACCATGGGTTACAGAAGAAATACTTCAGTTGATTGATGAAAGGAGGAAGCACAAAAATGTTCCGGGAAAATCATGAATACAGAAATACAAGTCGCTGAGGAATGAAGTAAATACGAAGTGCAGGAAGCTAAGACGAAATGGCTGCAGGAAAAATGTGAAGACATCGAAAAAGAAATGACTGTCGGAAGAACAGACTCAGCGTACAGGAAAGTCAAAACAACCTTCGGTGACATTAAAAGCAAGGGTGGTAACATTAAGAGTCCAACGGGAATTCCTCTATTAAATGCAGGCGAGAGAGCGGATAGGTGAAAAGAATACATTGAAAGCCTCTATGAGGGGAAAGATTTGTCTGATGTGATAGAAGAAGAAACAGGAGTCGATTTAGAAGAGATAAGGGATCCAATATTAGAATCAGAATTTAAAAAAAGCTTAGGACGACTTAAGGTCTAATAAGGCAGAAGAGATAGATAATTTCTGAAATCATTGGGGGAAGTGCCAAAAAATGACTATTCACGTTGCTATGCAGAATGTATGAGTCTGGCGACATACCATCGGAGTTTCGGAAAAGTATCATCCACACAATCCCGAAGACGGCAAGAGCTGACAAGTGCGAGAATTATCGCACAATCAGCTTAACGTCTCATGCATTCAAATTGTCTACAAGAATAATAAACAGGAGAATGGAAAAGAAAATTGAAGATGCGCTAGATGACGATCAGTTTGGCTTTAGGAAAAGTGAAGGCACAGGAGAGGCAATTCTGACGTTGTCGTTAATAATGGAAGCAAGACTAAAGAAAAATCAAGACGTTCATAGGATTTGTCGACCTGGAAAAAGCGTTCGACAATGTAAAATGGTACAAGATGTTCGAAATTCTGAAAAAAAAAGTCGGAGTAAGCTATAGGGGGAGAGGGGTCGTATACAATATACACAACAGCCAAGACGGATTAAGAAGAGTGGACGACCAAGAACTAAGTCCTCGTATTAAAAAGGGTGTAAGACAAGTAAGTAGCCTTTCGCCCCTACTGTTTCTACATCGAGGAACCAATGATGGAAATAAATGAAAGGTTCAGGAGCGGAATTCACATTCAAGGTGAAAGGATATCTGTGGTACGACTCACTGATGACATTGCTATCATGAGTGAAAGTGAAGAAGAATTACATGATCTGCTGAATGGAATGAACGGTGTAATGAGTATATAGTATGGACTGAGAGTAAATGGAAGAAAGACGAAGGTAATGAGAAGTAACAGAAATGAGAACAGCCAGAAACTTAACATCAGGACTGATGGTCACGAAGTAGATGAAGTTAAGGAATACAGCTACCTAGGCAGTAAAATAACCAATGACGGACGGAGCAAGGAGGACATCAAAAGCAGACTCGCTATGGCAAAAAAGGCATTCCTGGCCAAGAGAAGTCTACTAATATCAAATATCGGCTTTAATTTGAGGAAGAAATTTCTGAGAATGTACGTCTGGAGTACAACATTGTATAGCAGTGAAACATGGACTGTGGGAAAACCGGAACAAGCCGCGCGGGATTAGCCGAGCGGTGTAAGGTGCGGCAGTCATGGACTGTGCGGCTGGTCCCGGCAGAGGTTCGAGTCCTCCCTCGGGCATGGGTGTGTGTGTTTGTCCTTAGGATAATTTAGGTTAAGTAGTGTGTAAGCTTAGGGACTGATGACCTTAGCAGTTAAGTCCCATAAGATTTCACACACATTTGAACATTTGAACAAAACCGGAACAGAAGAGAGTCGAAGCATTTGAGATGTGGTGCTACAGATGAATGTTGAAAATTAGGTGGACTGATAAGGTAAGGAATGAGGAGGTTCTACGCAGAATCGGAAAGGAAAAGGTGGAAAACACCGATAAGGAGAAGGAACAGGATGATAGGACATCTGTTAAGACATGAGGGAATGACTTCCATGGTACTAGAAAGAGCTGTAGGAGGCAAAAAATGTAGAAGAAGACAGAGATTGGAATACATCCAGCTTATAATTTAGGACGTAAAGTGTAAGTGCTACTCCGAGGTGAAGAGGTTAGCGCAGGAGAGGAATTCGTGGCGGGCCGCATCAAACCAGTCAAAAGAATGATGACAAAAAAAAAAGTTCGTACAACACGTAGGTGTTACGGAGATGCTTCAGGAACTCAAATGATAATTCCTGGAGGGAAAGCGACGTTCTTTTCGAGAAACTCTATTGAGAAAATTTAGAGAACCGGCATCTGAAGCTGACTTTGACGATTCTACTGACGCGAACGTACATTACGCGTAACGACCACGAAGATAAGAGAAATTAAGTCTCATACGGAGGCATATAGATAGTCGTTTTCCCGTCGCTCTATTTGGGCGTGGAACGGGAAAGGAAATGACCAGTATTGGTACAGGGTACCCTCCGCCACGCACCGTACGATGGCTTGCGGAGCATCTATGTAGACGTAGAGGTCCGCCCGTCCCAAAGAATAGCTATATATCTCTAGTAACCATGCTGACGCTGATCTCTTTATGTCCACTACTTGATGGGATTTCTGTTAAGGAGGATCCCACCTATTCTTACACGGGACTGTAGCGCAGGTGCCATTGTCTGGCAGTTACTAAGGGAGTAACGACCTGATATCGTTAAACAATTTATTTTGGTGCACCTAAGTAGATAGGATTCACGCTTGCGCTTCGGGAGTCTCTCCGTTGATGAGCAGATTGTGCTGAAACAGCCACATGACGTGTCAGATTTACAATCTCATTATCACACGACAAGGTCGTCTCTCAAATCTAGACCGTAAATTGCACTTATCGTTCTGTTTGTTAAAGGATAATCTTGCCTGTCAGAATGAAGTTATCACTGAGCAGTCTTAGGAGGAGAACGACGTAAGTGAGTTAGGAATGCCCTGAGCCGCCTGCGGACATCGGGGATAAGCCGGCTGTACCCTACTATAGATGGACTCACAAGTGATGGCGGTCGAGTTTACGGTCGTTCTGCGCACCTACGTCACGCATTCTCCGACAGCCAGTGAGCGTTGAGTAGTATTCTTAGCGCTCTGCAGTAAAGGTCGTACCCAATGCGAGCATTAAACGCGATCGTAGCGAGTTACTTAGAGCATTTTTATTCCCTTCGTTGTGAGTTGGTATCACTGATGGTTGTTGCAAGCTACAAATTCTACAGAAGAAATGAGGCACATAATTGGTAGGATATATGCTTATATCAAGCGCAAAGCATGTGTTAGCGCATACTGCAAATGTCGCTTGGTACCGGCGACCCCCGTGCATATCTCGACCTGCACGAACCACCATCTTTTGTGCATCAGACACGTTCACTGAGACGTGGATATTTGCAGTATTTCATACAAATGCGATTCACGACATTAGAACCTCATAACTGAAGAGCGGCAGTTCGGTCTCAGGTTTTTCGTATGTTTACGAATTGTGTTGCCTTTACGTTTAGAAATAATGAAACAGTTCGCATTTACTGAAGCTAAGCGAAGCCAACTTTACTGCAACTGGAAGTTGTTAAAAACGATGCCGAGTGGTGCAGTGTTTGTCAATACCTGTGATAAAGCTTTTCAGAAGAAAACCAGAGACGTAAGTAAAAGGGAAAGTAGAAACAATGGATAACGCTAATCAACTGGAACACATTACTATCGGCAGCTATATAAACACTATTTGTACACTGTAGCACCTTGGTCTAGGGTAGAATCTTTGGTTATTTATCAAACGGTCCTGGCACACGAGTTCGGTGTCATCCGCTGGTTGGATGTTGACTAAAAATAATTACCAGTGGTGGCCTGAATACTTTCTGTAGGAGGATTCCCCTTCATTGTGCCTACGGCCTTGTCAAAGAGGGCGGAGGTTCGATTGGCGGTCGATATACAAATTTGCCCTTGAGGAGAAAAAGTACCTACAAATGCGGGTACATGAGTCGGTATTCGGCTTCGAAAGCCCATATCGATTATGTTTTGTTGAATGGTACACACGCTGACACCTGTTGATGGCCCAGCACTGAAATCTGCAGCAATTTGCAGAAGGGTTACACTTCTGTCGCGTTGAACGATTATCTTCTGTCGTCGTTGGTCCCGTTCTGGCAGGATCTTTTCCCGACCGTAGCAGTGTCAGAGCATTGGTGTTTTACCGGATTCCTCATATTCACGGCACGTTCTTGAAATGATCGTACGGGAAAATTGTCACTTCATCGCTACCTCGGAGATGCCGTGTCCCATCGCCTGCGCACCGACTATAACTCCACGTTCAAACTCACTTAAATCTTTATAACCTGCCATTGTACATAGGCGTTGCCGACCGCAGCGCCGTATTCAGCGTGTTTATGTGGCTCTGAGTACGCATGCCTATATCAGTTTCTGTGGCGCTTCAGTGTAGATGGACTGACAGAAAAACGAGTGAGATGGTGATACACACAACAGGAGGGAAGAAAGAAGTAGTGCAAATTAACGGGCGAAAGCAAAGAATAACTCGTTGGACACTTAATTAGACATGATATTTATGAACGAAACATTTTCGAAGCGAAGATCGTAGGAAAGAAAACGAGGGGACGACCAGGAACATCCTGTTTAAAGAAATATGATCAGTGAGGTGTGATCCAATGGAGGTGAAGAGGACTGTTGGAGGGAGGAAGCTGTGGCTGCAGAGACAAGGCTTAGCGTTACGAAAGAAGACAAATAATGTCCCCCAAAGGCAAAATATCTGTATCTCCGAGAGCGGATTTCCAAGGGGAGTTGATTGAGAGAAAACAGTTGAAAACCCAAACGAAGGATAAGATTCTTAGCATGGGATGTCAGAAGTCGGAATTTCGTACACCAACTAGAAAACCTGAAAAAAGAAATCGAAATAAAGAAGGAAGGAAGATAAATTTCCGTGTTCCGTGGACAACGCTGTCATTAGAGACGAATCATAAGCTTGGATTTTTCAAAGGAAACACGCCGGAGTTTGCCGGGAGCTACACTATGTGATAAAAAGTATCTGGAAACTTGGCTGAAAATGACTTACAAGTTCCCTTCATCGGTAATGGTGGAATTCAGTAAGGTGTTGGCCCACCCTTAGCCTTGATGACAGCTTCCACTCTCGCAGGTGTATGTTCAGTCAGGTTCTGCAAGGTTTCTTGGGGAATGGCAGCCCATTCTTCACGGAGTGCTGCACTGAGGAGAGGTATCGATGTCGGTCGGTGAGGCCTGGCACGAAGTCTGCGTTCCAAAACATCCAAAATGTGTTCTATAGGACTCAGGTCAGGACGCTGTGCAGGACAGGCCGTTACAGGGATGTTAATGTCGTGTAACCACTCCGCCACAGGCCGTGTGTTACGAACAGGTGCCCGATCGTATTCAAAGATGCAATCGCCATCCCCGAATTGCTCTTCAACAGTGGGAAGCAAGAAGATGCTTAAAACATCAATATAGGCCTGTGCTGCGATAGTGCCAAGGAATACAACACGGGGTGCAAGCCTCCTCCATGAAAAACACGACCACACCATAACACCATCGTTCCGAATTTTACTGTTGGCACTATACACGCTGGCAGATGATGTTCACTGGGCATTCGCCATACCCACACCCTGCGATCGGATCGCCACATTGTGTACCGTGATTCGTCACTCCACACAACGTTTTTCCGCTGTTTAATCGTCCAATGTTCACGCTCCTTACATTAAGCGAGGCGTCGTTTGGCATTTACGGCGTGATGTGTGGCTTATCAGCAGCCGCTCGACCATGAAATCGAAGTTTTCTCACCTCCTGCCTAACTGTCGTAGTACTTGCAGTGGATCCTGATGCAGTCTGGAATCCCTGTGTGATGGTCTGGATAGATGTCTGCCTGATTCACATTACGACCCTCTTCAACCGTCGGCGGTCTGTCAATCAACAGACGAGGTCGGCCTGTACGCTTTTGTGCTGTACGTGTCTCTTCACGTTTCCACTTCACTATCACATCGGAAACAGTGGACCTAGGGATGTTTAGGAGTGTGGAAATCTCGCGTGTAGGCGTATGACACAAGTGACACCTAGTCATCTGACCACGTCTGAGGTCCGTGAGTTCCGCGGAGGGCCCCATTCTGCTCTCTCACGATGTCTAATGACTACTGAGGTCGGTGATACGGAGTACCGGGCAGTAGGTGGCTGCACAATGCACCTAATATGGAAAACGTATGTTTTTGGGGGTGTCTGGATACTTTTGATCACATAGTATAACTGGGGAATTCGTGGAAAACCTAAATCTGAATGGTAGGATGGGGATTTGAACCATCGTCCCCCGAATGCGAGTTCAGTGCTTTAACCATTGCAACATCTCTCTTAGGGGAAATACAAAGGTTCATTGTAGATGTAGCACGGGGAAATGAATTTGGAAGAGAAGAATTTCTGGGCAGCGAATGTAGATTAACACCAGCAGGAACATAAAATCAACAGGAATAGGATTCATTATGAATGGGAGGGCAGGGCACCAAGTGAGTTACTGTTGAGAGTTCAATGATAAGATTATTCTAATCAGAATCAACAGTAAACCAACGACAAAGGGAAATAAAAATCTAAAACCATGGGGATAGGAACGGGATGGAATGAAGGCAGAGTTAAGGGAGAGTACAGACTCGGTAGTGAGGATAAGAAGAAATGTGCCTTGGGTTTCGCATACATCTTCGCTAGTAATAATAGTAAACACGAGTACACTGTTCAATAATCACAAGAGGAGGAGGTATACTTGAAAAAGACGTAGAGACACGAGATGATGTTGGATTGTAAGGCATACCCAGGGGCTGATCTTGGCTGGGATCAGAGTTTAGTAATGTGGAAGAGTAAACTGAAGGCTCAGAGAATCGTCAAGAGAATCAGTGAGTAAAAAAGTAGGTTATTGAGGAAATGGCGAGTGATGCGAGTCTGAAGTTCTCCCAGGCTGTAGATATTGGCATAACGAATAGTACAGTAACCAGTTAAGCAACAAATACTACAGTAAGCAGTTAAGCTGAAGAAAAATGGGCATCTCTGAAAAGGGCAGTCACAGAAGTTGGACAAATGATTATATGTACAATGAAGGTGACTACGACGGAAACTTACGTAACATAAGTAATACTTCACCTGTTCACCTGTGTGTAAATTCCTAAGGGACCAAACTGCTGAGGTCATCGGTCCCTAGACTTACACACCACTTAAACTAACCTATGCTAAGAACTACACAGACACCCATGCCCGATGGAGGACTCGAACCTCCGGCGGGAGGGGCCGCGCAGTCCGTGACATGGCGCCTAAAACCCCGCGGTCACTGCAGTAATACTTCAAATAGCCAACGAAAGAAGAAGCCACAAAAATATTCAGGAAAATAAAAGAATGCAGCAAAATAAGTTGCTTATAAATGAAGATTAAAAAGTAGTGCAGGAAAACTAAATGGAAATGCCCGCAATAAACATCTGAAGAATTCTACGAAGAAAGACAGACGCACGGCGTAGAAAAGTAAAAATAACTTTCTGTGTAATTAAAATCAAAGGTGTTAAAATTAAGATTTCAAAAGGAATTACACTGTTAAACGGAGAGGAGAGATCGGATGTGTTTAAAGAGTAGATTGACGGGCAATGCGAGGGATAGAAACTGTTTGATAACGTGATATGAGAAGGAATGGGTATAGATTTGGAAGACACTGGGTGTCCAGTATTAGTCAATGTTTGAAACAGCTTTAGAATACTTTCGATCATACAAGGAAGATGGTAACGGTAACATTCATTAATAATTTCTAAAATCATTGAAGCATGTAGCAACCAAATAGTTATTCCAGTTAAAGGGCAGAATCTGTGAGTCTGAAGACATACCGCCAGTCTTTCAGAGTATTATCCAGACTCTCCCGAACACATCAAAGGCAGATAACTGAGAGAACTACCGCAGAATTAGCTAAAAGTTAATTCAGAAAAGTTACCGACAATAATAATACACAGGTGAATTGAAAAGAAAAATTTGAGCATATGTTAATATGACAAGCAGTTTGGCTTTTGGAAAGATGAAGACGATGGATAATTCGTTCTGACTGTTTAGAGATTAGATTAGATTAGTAATTGTTCCATAGAGCATGAATACGACACTTCGTAATGATGTGGAACGTGTCAGGTTAATATAAAAGGTGTCTATACAAGATATTACATAACACAAAATATTACATGACACTTAATATTTTCAATTTTTTGTGTGGGGGTTGGGTAAATAACCCACTTACTATATCCAAAAATTCATCTAATGATTAGAAGGAGTTTCCATTAAGAAATTCTTTCAATTTCCTTTTAAATGCTATATGGCTATCTGTCAGACTTTTGATGCTATTAGGTAAGTGACCAAAGACTTTTGTGGCAGCATAATTTACGCCCTTCTGAGCAAAAGTTAGATTTAACCTTGTGTAGTGAAGATCATCCTTTTTCCTAGTGTTGTGGCCATGTACACTGCTATTACTTTTGAATTCGTTCGGATTGTTAATAACAAATTTCATAAGTGAATATATTTATTGTAAGACTACAGTGAAGATCCCTAGCTCTTTAAATAAGTGTCTGCAGGATGATCTTGGATGAGCTCCAGCAATTATTCTGATTACACGCTTTTGTGCAATGAACACTCTTTTACTCAATGATGAGTTACCCCAGAATATGATACCATACGAAAGCAGAGAATAAAATAGGCGTGGTAAGCTAATTTACTGAGATGAATATCGGCAAAATTTCCAATGACCCTAATAGCATAAGTGGCTGAACTCAAACGTTTCAGCAGATCTTCCGTGTGTTTTCTCCAGTTCAACCCCTCATAAATGCATACACCTAGAAATTTTGAATATTCTACCTTAGCTACCGATTTCTGTTGGAAGTCTATACTTATTAAAGGTGTCATTCCATTTTCTGTGTAGAACTGTATGTACTGTGTTTTGAAAAAAGTTTAATGAGAGCCCATTTGCAGAGAAACACTTAATGATTTTCTGAAAAACATCGTTTACAATTTCACCAGTTAATTCTTGTATCATTGTATCATCGGCATTGTGCTTGGTAATGGAAGTAAGACTTAAGAAAAAGGTTTTGATGACGTAAACCTGAAAAAGCTTGTGATGACGTAAACTTGTACAAGATGTTGAACTTCTGAGAAAAAAAAACAGATATAAGCTACAGGGGAGAAATAATTTTTTTTAGGTCATCAGTCTACTGACTGGTTTGATGCGGCCCGCCACAAATTCCTTTCCTGTGCTAACCTCTTCATCTCAGAGTAGCACTAGCAACCTACGTCCTCAATTATTTGCTTGACGTATTCCAATCTCTGTCTTCCTCTACAGTTTTTGCCCTCTACAGCTCCCTCTAGTACCATGGAAGTCATTCCCTCATGTCCTAGCAGATGTCCTATCATCCTGTCCCTTCTCCTTATCAGTGTTTTCCACATATTCCTTTCCTCTCCGATTCTGCATAGAACCTCCTCATTCCTTACCTTATCAGTCCACCTAATTTTCAACATTCGTCTATAGCACCACATCTCAAATGCTTCGATTCTCTTCTGTTCCGGTTTTCCCACAGTCCATGTTTCACTACCATACAATGCTGTACTCCAGACGTACATCCTCAGAAATTTCTTCCTCAAATTAGGGCCGGTATTTGATATTAGTAGACTTCTCTTGGTCAGAAATGCCTTTTTTGCCATAGCGAGTCTGCTTTTGATGTCCTCCTTGCTCCGTCTGTCATTGGTTATTTTACTGCCTAGGTAGCAGAATTCCTTAACTTCATTGACTTCGTGACCATCAATCCTGATGTTAAGTTTCTCGCTGTTCTCATTTCTACTACTTCTCATTACCTTCGTCTTTCTCCGATTTAGTCTCAAACCATACTGTGTACTCATTAGACTGTTCATTCCGTTCAGCAGATCATTTAATTCTTCTTCACTTTCACTCAGGATAGCAATGTCATCAGCGAATCGTATCATTGATATCCTTTCACCTTGTATTTTAATTCCACTCCTGAACCATTCTTTTATTTCCATCATTGCTTTCTCGATGTACAGATTGAAGAGTAGGGGCGAAAGGCTACAGCCTTGTCTTACACCCTTCTTAATACGAGCACTTCGTTCTTGATCGTGCACTCTTATTATTCCCTCTTGGTTGTTGTACATATTGTATATGACCCGTCTCTCCCTATAGCTTACCCCTACTTTTTTCAGAATCTCGAACAGCTTGCACCATTTTATATTGTCGAACGCTTTTTCCAGGTTGACAAATCCTATGAAAGTGTCTTGATTTTTCTTTAGCCTTGCTTCCATTATTAGCCGTAACATCAGAATTGCCTCTCTCGTCCCTTTACTTTTCCTAAAGCCAAACTGATCGTCACCTAGCGCATTCTCAATTTTCTTTTCCATTCTTCTGTATATTATTCTTGTAAGCAGCTTCGATGCATGAGCTGCTAAGCTGATTGTGCGATAATTCTCGCACTTGTCAGCTCTTGCCGTCTTCGGAATTGTGTGGATGATGCTTTTCCGAAAGTCAGATGGTATATCGCCAGACTCATATATTCTACACACCAACGTGAATAGTCGTTTTGTTGCCACTTTCCCCAATGATTTTAGAAATTCTGATGGAATGTTATCTATCCCTTCTGCCTTATTTGACCGTAAGTCCTCCAAAGCTCTTTTAAATTCCGATTCTAGTACTGGATCCCCTATCTCTTCTAAATCGACTCCTGTTTCTTCTTCTATCACATCAGACAAATCTTCACCCTCATAGAGGCTTTCAATGTATTCTTTCCACCTATCTGCTCTCTCCTCTGCATTTAACAGTCGAATTCCCGTTGCACTCTTAATGTTACCACCGTTGCTTTTAATGTCACTAAAGGTTGTTTTTACTTTCCTGTATGCTGAGTCTGTCCTTCCGACAATCATATCTTTTTCGATGTCTTCACATTTTTCCTGCAGCCATTTCGTCTTAGCTTCCCTGCACTTCCTATTTATTTCATTTCTCAGCGACTTGTATTTCTGTATTCCTGATTTTCCCGGAACATGTTTGTTCTTCCTCCTTTCATCAATCAACTGAAGTATTTCTTCTGTTACCCATGGTTTCTTTGCAGCTACCTTCTTAGTACCTATGTTTTCCTTCCCAACTTCTGTGATGGCCTTTTTTAGAGATGTCTATTCCTCTTCAACTGTACTGCCTACTGTGCTATTCCTTATTGCTGTATCTATAGCGTTAGAGAACTTCAAACGGACCTCGTCATTCCTTAGTAATTCCGTATCCCACTTCTTTGCCTATTGATTCTTCCTGATTAATGTCTTGAACTTCAGCCTACTCTTCATCACTACTATATTGTAATCTAATTGAAATCTTCCCGTATCTCCCGGCCTTTTCCAAGTATACCTCCTCCTCTTGTGATTCTTGAACAGGGTATTCGCTATTACTAGCTGAAACTTGTTACAGAACTCAATTAGTCTTTCTCCTCTTTCATTCCTTGTCCCAGGCCCATATTCTCCTGTAACCTTTTGTTCTACTCCTTCCCCTACAACTGCATTCCAGTCGCCCATGACTATTAGATTTTCGTCCCCCTTTACATACGGCATTACCCTTTCAATATCCTCATACACTTTCTCTATCTGTTCATCTTCAGCTTGCGACGTCGGCATGTATACCTGAACTATCGTTGTCGGTGTTGGTCTGCTGTCGATTCTGATTAGAACAACCCGGTCACTGAACTGTTCACAGTAACACACCCTCTGTCCTAGCTTCCTATTCATAACGAATCCTACACCTGTTATACCATTTTGTGCTGTTGATATTACCCTATACTCATCTGACCAGAAATCCTTGTCTTCCTTCCACTTCACTTCACTGACCCCTGCTATATCTAGATTGAGCCTTTCCATTTCCATTTTCAGATTTTCTAGTTTCTCTACCACGTTCAAGCTTCTGAAATTCCACGCCCCGACTCGTAGAACGTTATTCTTTCGTAGATTATTCAATCTTTTTCTCATGGTAACCTCCCCTTTGGCAGTCCCCTCCCGGAAATCCGAATGGGGGACTATTCCGGAATCTTTTGCCAATGGAGAGATATCATGACACTTCTTCAATTACAGGCTACATGTTCTGTGGATACACGTTACGTAATATACAACATATACTGTGTGACCTAAAAAATCTCCCTCGTTTTCTTTCTATCATTGCGTATCTTGTGGAATGGCTGCTACCTCAGCTTCGATTCCTCTCTTGAGGTCGGCAAGAGTGTCGGGTCGATGTGTATAAAACTTAGCTTTAAGGTCACGCCAAAGGAAAAAAAATATATATTTGGAGCGAGGTCTTCGAACGGAGTGGCCAAGCAACATCGCATAACGCCGTAAGTTTTCCAGAGACTAGGTCTCTAAAGCACTCTCAGTGATATCCCATCGATATTTTTTTGCGGGGTAGAGCGTCTTGTTGGAACGAAACATCACTGTTATCCAGTCCTAAGCTCTGAAGTTGAATCCGTAAGAAGTTCTCATGCTTGGCTACGTAATGATCGAACGTGACTGTAGCTGTTTTACCCTCCTATTCAAAAAAATATGTACCAATAATGCCATTTCTGTAAATTGAATAAAAGACTTACTTTATTACAGTGCGACGGACCTTCATTCAGGACGTCTTATTGCTTAGTATGAGGTAATATTGACTTATTGACAATAATCATATTGTCAATATAGTCATTGCCGCACATTAGCACAGAGTATTTCAACTCATGACACAATACATAGTTTACAAACTGTTTTCAGTACCATTTCACATTTTTTAATGAACAAGTTTCTAACTGTAGTTTTTTTAATTGGTCTTTAATTGGTCTTTAATTGGTCTTTCAAATATAGGCCACTTTGTATAGGAACAAAGAGGGAATAATACAGGTAAAAGACCAAGGATGAATTGGTCTTTAATTGGTCTTTCAAATATAGGCCACTTTGTATAGGAACAAAGAGGGAATAATACAGGTAAAAGACCAAGGAAGAAGTATTTAGATTATAAAAGATAAAAAAGTGCGTATGGCAGGGTTGCAGTCTTTCTCTTAAATAGTGCAACCTATGCAACGAAGAATCAGTGAGAGGAACGAAAGAAAGGATCGGGAGTGGGGTTAAATTTCAGGGTGGATATCAGAATTAAGATGAGCTGGTGGAACTGCTGTGTTCAGTGAAGGTGAAGAAGAATTACAGGACCTCTTGAATATAGTGAACATTCTAATGACAACAGAATTTGGATTGATTGTAGCAGAAATGAGGCTAGCGATACGCTTATCATAGAAATTGGGGATCACGTGTAAACGAAGTGGAGAAATTCTGCTACCTTGGAAGTAAAATAACACGTTACGGACAATGCGAGGAGGACAAAACAGGAGATCAGCACTGGCAAAAAGGACATTTCGAGCTAAAAGAAGTTAACTGTTCTAAATTTCAGGAAGACATTTCAGAAAATTTGCTCAGGTGCACAGCATTCTATAGACGTGAATTACCGACTGTTGTTAACCCGCAAAAGAACAGAATCGATGCGTTCGAAATGTGATGCTACATAAAGACGCTGAAAGCTAACTGGACTGATAAGTAGTTAGCAGACTCTCGACAGAATCGGCTGGAAGGTAATATATGGGACATTCTAAGAAGGGACAGGATGATAAGAGATGTGTTATGACATCGGGGAATAATTTTGCCATTGCACTAGAGGCAGCCGTATAGGGCGAAAATAGTGAGGACAGTGATTCGATTATATTCAGCAAATAATTGAAGACGTTGAATGTAGTAATCTGAAAGTAAGGGCTTCGGACGAGAGAGGAAGTAGTGGATGGTTGCATCAAACCACCAGAAAACTGATGACCCAAAGACAACTGTGTACTTCCATATGGCATATTTTAACGATTTAACGATTTCCGATGAGACATGCTCTGGCGTGACGTTTCTTAACAATCTGTACGACTCCAAATGAATTGTGTAGCTTTATACACAACTAACCTCTGTGGTGTTGTTTATGTGATAGCTTTATCATGCTTCGACATAGTAACTTACACTGTTCTTTTGTTTCACTTTCAGCTGCAGTGACAACGGAGATATAATACTCCGTAATCACTGAAAGTTGACTGTTACATCTGCAACTTTTAATACTCAGTTATTCCGCATATTAATTTCCAGCGATTTATTGCGAAGATACAGTTCTGTACCTGTACATGGCTTATCCTTCGGCCAGTCTGTACAGTCAACGCGCCTCGCGGCGAATTCTGGGTTGGCGTTTGAAAACACACTTTTGTGTTCTGGCGAGGTTATCGTAGGTCTTGTTCTACAATTTGATGGACCAGTTGGCTTCTCGCAGCACAATGGGGTGGTAAAATGCAGTTTGTCGGTGTCCACAGTGAGCACATTTGTAATATGAATTTGCTAGTCGTTCACAGAAATCGTGTAGTTCAAACTCCTGGAAATGGAAAAAAGAACACATTGACACCGGTGTGTCAGACCCACCATACTTGCTCCGGACACTGCGAGAGGGGTGTACAAGCAATGATCACACGCACGGCACAGCGGACACACCAGGAACCGCGGTGTTGGCCGTCGAATGGCGCTAGCTGCGCAGCATTTGTGCACCGCCGCCGTCAGTGTCAGCCAGTTTGCCGTGGCATACGGAGCTCCATCGCAGTCTTTAACACTGGTAGCATGCCGCGACAGCGTGGACGTGAACCGTATGTGCAGTTGACGGACTTTGAGCGAGGGCGTATAGTGGGCATGCGGGAGGCCGGGTGGCCGTACCGCCGAATTGCTCAACACGTGGGGCGTGAGGTCTCCACAGTACATCGATGTTGTCGCCAGTGGTCGGCGGAAGGTGCACGTGCTCGTCGACCTGGGACCGGACCGCAGCGACGCACGGATGCACGCCAAGACCGTAGGATCCTACGCAGTGCCGTAGGGGACCGCCAAAAGGACACTGTTGCTCCTGGGGTATCGGCGAGGACCATTCGCAACCGTCTCCATGAAGCTGGGCTACGGTCCCGCACACCGTTAGGCTGTCTTCCGCTCACGCCCCAACATCGTGCAGCCCGCCTGCAGTGGTGTCGCGACAGGCGTGAATGGAGGGACGAATGGAGACGTGTCGTCTTCAGCGATGAGAGTCGCTTCTGCCTTGGTGCCAATGATGGTCGTATGCGTGTTTGGCGCCGTGCAGGTGAGCGCCACAATCAGGACTGCATACGACCGAGGCACACAGGGCCAACACCCGGCATCATGGTGTGGGGAGCGATCTCCTACACTGACCGTACACCACTGGTGATCGTCGAGGGGACACTGAATAGTGCACGGTACATCCAAACCGTCATCGAACCAATCGTTCTACCATTCCTAGACCGGCAAGGGAACTTGCTGTTCCAACAGGACAATGCACGTCCGCATGTATCCCGTGCCACCCAACGTGCTCTAGAAGGTGTAAGTCAACTACCCTGGCCAGCAAGATCTCCGGATCTGTCTCCCATTGAGCATGTTTGGGACTGCATGAAGCGTCGTCTCACGCGGTCTGCACGTCCAGCACGAACGCTGGTCCAACTGAGGCGCCAGGTGGAAATGGCATGGCAAGCCGTTCCACAGGACTACATCCAGCATCTCTACGATCGTCTCCATGGGAGAATAGCAGCCTGCATTGCTGCGAAAGGTGGATATACACTGTACTAGTGCCGACATTTTTTTATTTATTTATTTATTTATTGTTCCGTGGGACCACATTTAGGAGAAGTCTCCATGGTCATGGAACGAGTCAATACATGAAATTATAACACGATTGTAGAAACATGCATGCTCTGTTGCCTGTGTCTATGTGCCTGTGTCTATGTGCCTGTGGTTCTGTCAGTGTGATCATGTGATGTATCTGACCCCAGGAATGTGTCAATAAAGTTTCCCCTTCCTGGGACAATGAATTCACGGTGTTCTTATTTGAATTTCCAGGAGTATATATATATATAATGAATAAATCCACTCCAGTTGTACTTAACAAACCCTTTATTTGGCTATAATCGTACGCAAGACCTGGAGTTCAGGATGTATATCCCATTTTCAGGGGTAGGACCTAATCTTTTCTCTACACACTTTTTGTTGAATTTTGTTGCGGTACAAGTATTCATTAATTTCTTTCGTATATTAACATATGTATAAAAGTTCCAGTTCCTAATGCCTGAAGATGGGATTTATATCCTGAAACCCGGGTCGTGTTTACGATTTTGTATGTATATTCGCATCACGAAGTCGCAGGTAGAGAATTTCATGACTTGGAAGTAACCGGAGTGCATTTATTCATTGTAAAAAAAAATAGCCATATACATTCGCATCACGAAGTCGAAGGTAGAGAATTTCATGAATTGGAAGTGTGGCTCCCATGTGGATATCTGGCCTTTGCGCTTTTGTGAAGAGAGCACTTTTTTGGTGCTCAGTGCAGAACCTGTTTGCTATAAATGGCATAACAATTGGTTTTTGTCAATGTCTTGCGAAATGTAAGACTTCGCTTTGTTTGATTTTTTCCCACGCTGGAACTCTGTGTGCCACATGTTTTCTGAACATTAATGCTACACATACTACTACTACTGTTTAACTAGTTTTGCAAACAATTATATGGATTTATATTCAAACATTCTTTTAAACAAATTTTTCCTATTTGACTAGTTTATACTGACGTGCACTAAGCAGTTAGCATGCAATCATTAAGTGTGGAGTGTACTATTTACCTACAGCAGTAGTAAAATTTTTCGAGAGTTCCTACTACAACTAATATCAAAACTGGAAGGAATCACTGTCAGCATTATACTCCGCGTTTCTATGCATAATTTTTCAGCATAAAAGGTAGATTGATACAGATGGCAGAGTCGCAGTTCTTTATTCTATAGAAAGTGTGATTATTATTTAAGGTTACGGACTCTGCACACATTGTCGCTTTCATGCACGAAGTTATCTTCTTCTGTATCCTAGGGCTTACACCGAAATGTCCAGACGTCAGACACTCAGATAGGTACCAATCGTCGTATATCGATAAGGGATAAACCAATACACCGATACAGGTTGTGCTATGTGCTGTCATCTAGGAGAACGTCCGTAAACGGTACGTAATAAGTACGATATGACCTACAGAGCACAGGAGAAACATATCTGTAAGTGTCTGTCGTGTGGAGCTCCAGTGGTGAAGTCGGTAGTGCGTTAGTTCATCGTACCAATGACACTGGGTTCGAGCACTGCTCAGATCGATATTTGAACTGTAGTATACTTGAAACTGTTACATGGGACAACATTTCCGTCATGAAAAATGACTGTTCGTAGTTTATAGATGTACAGCGGTGCTGTCATCTAGCAGTCAATTACTATTCTTATTGCCGGCCGCAGTGGCCGAGCGGTTCTAGGCGCTACAGTCTGGAACCACGTGACCACTACGGTCGCTGGTTTGAATCCTGCCTCGGGCATGGATGGGTGAGATGTCCTTAGGTTAGTTAGGTGTAAGTAGTTCTAAGTTCTAGGGGACTGATGACCTCAGAAGTTAAGTCCCATAGTGCTCAGAGCCATTTGAACGGTTCTTATTATTGTCATTGTTATTATTATTACTATTAATGCTTCACCACGTGTGATGCAATTGTTTCTTTATTCTTCTGTTGCGATTCTTTGTGTTTAGTCTGTGAAACTAACCCTATGGGTTTGCTAATTTCAAATAAACGAAGCGCAAGCGGGCTGCCAATAGGGCATTGCTATAAGCTTCGAACAGTCCTTTTACATGTGTTGAACATGTTGTGCCATATAATAGTTTCACACGTACTGTAGTACAAAAACTAGGAGTACCAGGGGACCCGTGGTACGATGAACTGTCTTTCTACCGACATCCTCACGTGAACTCCACACAGTAGATGTTCACAACTGTGATTTACCCGTGCGTCGTAGGTCATGTGGTACACTACTTACCGTCTACGCATTTACTCTTAGACGGCAGCACATACCACAAACTATACTGACGCGCAAAAGAAACTGGTACACGGATGCGTATCCAATACAGAGATATGTAAACATGCAGAATACGGTGCTGCGTTCGGCAACGCCTATATGAAGGCTTATTTCAATAGCGGTACGAGTCAATTTTTGCTCATTCTGAGATACAGAGTCCTAAAGTTAAATGAGCGCTGAAAAATGTGCAGTTGAGATACCAGAAATATTCAAGTATATATACTTGAGTATATGTGAATAAATAAAAATGGAATTGTACCGCTATTGAAATAATCCCTTCATATAAGACAACAAGTGTCTGGTGCAGTTGTCAGATCGGTTACTGCTGCTTCAATGGCAGGTTATCAAGATGTAAGCGAGTTTGAACGTGGTTTTATAGCAGACACAAGAGAGATGGGAAACAGCATCTTTGAGGAAGCGATGAAGTGACGATTTTCCCGTACGACCATTTCATGAGTGTGCCGTGAATATGAGGAATCCAGTAAAACATCAAAGCTCTGACATTGCTACGCCCGGGAAAAGATCCTGCAAGAACGGGACCAACGACGACTGAAGAGTATCGTTCAACGCGACAGAAGTGCAACCCTTCTGTAAATTGCTGCAGATTTCAATGCTGGGCCATCAACAGGTGTCAGCGTGTGAACCATTCAACGAAACGTCATCGATATGGGCCTTCGAAGCCGAAGGCCCACTCGTGTACCCTTGATGACTGCACGACACACAGCTTTACGCCTCACCTGGGCCCGTCAACACCGACATTGCACTGTTGATGACCAAAACATGTTTAGTAGTCGGACGAGTCTCTTTTCACATTGTTTTGAGCGGATGGGTGTCTACGGGTATGGAGACAATGTCATGAATCCACGGACCCTGCATGTCATCATGGTGCTGTTCAAACTGGTGGAGGCTGTGTAATGGTGTGGGGTGTGTGCAGTTGGGGTGGTATAGGACGACTCTGACAACTGACACGTACGTAAGCATCCTGTCTGATCGCCTGCATCCACTCATGTCCATTGTGCATTTCGACGGTCTAGCGCAATTCCAGTAGGACAGTGCAACATCCCATACGTCCAGAATTGCTACAGAGAGGCTCCAGGAACACTCTTCTGACTGAGTTTAAACACTTCCGCTGGCCACCAAACTCCCCAGACATGCACATTGTTGGGCATATCTGGGATGCCTTGGAAAGTGCTGTTCAGAAGAGATCACCACCTCCTCGTACTCCTTAGGACTTACGGACAGCCCTGCAGGATTCATGGTGGCAGTTCCCTCGAGCACTACTTCAGACGTTGAGTCCATGCCACGTCGTGTTGCGACACTTCTGCGTGCTCGCGGGGGCCGTATGTGATGTTATGCAGGTGTAGCAGTTTCTTTGGCTCTTCAGTTTATATCGGTGTTGTGGTTGATACTCTATCGATATGCAACGTTTGGTACCGACCTGAGTGTCTGACATCTGAAGGTTTGGGTGTTAGGTCCTACGGCAATACAGCCAGTGCTGCCGGGCCGCATACCCAGCAGACTTCAACAGTACGATAATAACATGTTCCCAGTTCTGCTTGAGGAAGGCTCTACTCGGATCAGCGGCGCGAAGGTCGGCACAGACGTTGCCAAAGTTATTTAAGTACGACGATCACGTGTACGCAAAGTGAGTGGGCACGTAACCTTCCCCTCAGCCAGCATTTAGGAGGCCGTACTGCCCCAGGCCATCCAGTTCCGGATTACAGCTCCGATATACGAACTGTATTCGCAGCTGCTAATACGGATAACCATCAACTGTATAATGGAATGATGACAATGAAAATTTGTTCTGGACAGGGACTCGAACCCGGATTTCCCGCTTTAGGGGAGCGGTCATCTCAATCGCTTTGACTATCCATGCACGACTCACCACCAGACGTAAATTTACATAGGTCGTCATTCATGCGTCACAACCTGCACTCATACACTTACTATAATTCCCGTACGGGCGGAGTGCGGGGTGGGGATGGGGGGACATGCATGCGTTCATGTCCGAACGGATATTGCATCAAACTTCAGTATCGTAGTTACATACGAGCTCAGTGTGCAACCAAGCCGTGGTCATCAGGCAGCCATTGATTGAGCATCCAACTTGCTCGTTATCAAATATTTGTCTTGGACTTTGGATCTAAGAGATCATTTAACTCTCTTAGTTTGGGCTTTGTGTTTAAATGATCCTGTAGCTCATTTGGCTTGGACTTAACGTCAAAAGTTATCATTTGATTCTGTAGTGTGGCCCGTGCATCTACATCAGTGGTTCCCAACCTGGGGGTCATTATCTGCTGAGGGGTAAAATGAAAAATTTTCTGAGTGGTAAAAACTAAATGATTCGATTCTGTTTCAGTCACGAAATTAAATTATTTTCAAAATATCGTCAGTATTATCATCGTTTTTATGACTCTAATACTGAATGGATAAGTTACAACAGTTACTTTTTCACGATTAGTAGCATTACAGGTTCCTGACATAGTCCATCCACTACACACGTATACCGTGATTTGTCCCGTACGTTGTTGATGATAAAAGTGAGACACGTGCGTAATAAATAGTAAATATTTCAAGAAAATGTTTACTCCAATTTGTAGATAGTACCTGCAGTAGTATAGAAGTTATTTCATTAATCGCTTCGAAACAGATAAACGAATTAATTGACAGCACGACACAGCAATAACTACATAAGGCCTACTATACTGCTGTACACACATTATTATTAATAGAAATATTGTTGCCGCGCGGGATTAGCCGAGCGGTCTTGGGCGCTGCAGTTACGGACTGTGCGGCTGGTCCCGGCGGAGGTTCGAGTCCTCCCTCGGTCATGGGTGTGTGTGTTTGTCCTTAGGATAATTTAGGTTAAGTAGTGTGTAAGCTTAGGGACTGATGACCTTAGCAGTTAAGTCCCGTAAGATTTCACACACATTTGAACATTTGAGTAATATTGTTACTGTTTACGGCTGTGGTCAGACACAAAGAATTAACAGCCTGGAGTCTTCCAGTTTCTGCCAGTTCAGAAGTAAGAAGTGCATCAGTCCACTGATTTACAAACAGTACGTGTAGTGCACACATTTTAACTTGGTGGATTTTAAAATGGGGTTGCAGTGTGCTGGTGAAGCAAGTGCCGCAATGGAGAGGAGTAATGTGGCAGAAGTATGTTTTGTAACATGTGTCTAACCCCACTGTGAATAGTTAGCTTTCTTATCTGAGGAGGAGTTGTGGGAAACGCCAGTTTTCAGCGTGCAGTACAGAAGTCGACAACTGCTGTCACACCACCTTGTGAACTGATGTACACCGCAGTGACGTCATTCGAACATTCAGTTACTGCCCTAGAGACAAAACATTGAAGAACTGCCTCATAGTGGTCGCCAGTGGACAACAATATGAGCTGATAACCGCTGCCTATAAGCTGTTGTTAGAGGGTTCCCCATAACAATGCAAGACTTCACGCTTCAGGCTAACCTTTTGGAAGCGGCCAGGACGGCTCTATCGAACTAGACGGTATGGTATGCGAGCGTTGCAACCCGATCAGTCTGGCATGTATCCGTTTATTATGAAAAGTAGTACAAAGCCCCAGAGGATCGTGGTGCTCGATGAAGGTGAGCGAGGGAACACACGAAAAGCAACCTGGACCAGTGGCGTCGGATTCTCCGTTCACGTGCAAGGTTTATTTCATGCCTGATGTTGCTAGTAAAAGAGTGTATAGATGGCCAATGGCAAACGTGCTGTCTCTCGGGTAAGCTGGGAACTGGGTCAGTCTTATTTGGGCCGGGGTCATGTGCCGATACGAGACGTGTCCCTTCGATCACCAGAGTAACTTGAGAGATGTGCAGTAGCAAAGCAGAATCTTACAACCTATCGTGCGGCCCTACAGCCAATATTTCGTCCATCGGTTCGCCTTTCAAGTCAATAATGAACGAGCATTCGTGAACACCTTCCACCAGGTGGAAGTCTGCGTTATCTGCGGACGTGAACTCGACTCGGAGTGCTTGGGACCAGTTGAAACTTTTTCTCAAACACAAATTTTTCTCAAACACTGGCTGATCTCAGGAGGGCTGGCGTCGAAAAGTGAGATCGATTTGAGCAGCAACGTTTTGTTGTTTTTTTGTTTTTTTTTTTTTTTTGTTTGGGGAAGGAGACCAGACAGCGTGGTCATCGGTCTCATCGGATTAGGGAAGGATGGGGAAGGAAGTCGGCCGTGCCCTTTCAGAGAAATCATCCCGGCATTTGCCTGGAGTGATTTAGGGAAATCACGGAAAACCTAAATCAGGATGGCCGGACGCGGGATTGAAAGCAGCAACGTCTCGAAAACCTGGACAGTATGCCAAACAGGATTGGGGCATGCTAGGACGCAAGGAGAAGGGAATGCTGAATGGTACCCAGCAGCAGCTTCTTATTTCACAGATGTACTAAGATGTGTACTTTCGAGTAGACTTCTTGTGGCTGTTATTATTTCACAATAATTTTTTTAGTTTCGTAATGCTTTTTTTTTCATTCCCTGCTCGCCTTCAGATACAGCCCCTACACGTCCATACGATGAAAAACACTTTTAGTTGAGGAGTTACATAATAGTAATATTGCTTTACTTGTAACCACATGTCATCGCGGAACGTTATCCACATTAATGTGAATGTCAACATTGAACCTAAGTGTGAAAATCCGGTCTATTGTAGAACGCAGCCTAAGATTCATTACACTGCCTAGTCATTGGTACAGTGTATTGGGTCAGTTGCCTCAGAAAACTACTTCATTTAACAATACTGGCCAGTTAAGAACCGACATTTTTCTTAAGATTCATATCCGAGAAACCACAATATAAACGGAGAAATCAATCACTTTCTATGGTACAATGAAAGCGCAGGGTCTCGAATTCTTATTTAATTCTTCTGTCGCTGACACAGTGATTGCTGTTGATTCAACAATCTCAGATTTAAAAAAAATATATATTGCTTTTTTTTCTGTCACACTTGCATTTTTTGTATAATAGTGTGACTAATTTCGATCTCACTCGATCACCTTCACTTATTTGTAGCTGCATAAGAAACCCGTCGTGTTTGTGTCGAAACTGAACATAGTACTGATGTATAGTCCCGGCCCATAATACTGAAGCGTGCAGTTCCGACACAGACACGACGGGTCGCTTACGCAACTACACACTACTGCCCATTAAAATTGCTACACCAAGAAGAATGAAGATGATAAACGGTATTTATTGGACAAATATATTATACTAGAACTGACATGTGATTACATTTTCACGCAATTTGGGTGCATAGATCCTGAGAAATCAGTACCCGGAACAACCACTTCTGGCCGTAATAACGGCCTTGATACGCCTGGGCATTGAGTCAAACAGAGCTTTGATGGCGTGTACAGGTACAGCTGCCCATGCAGCTTTAACACGATACCACAATTCATCAAAAGTAGTGACTGGCGTATTGTGACGAGCCAGTTGTCCAGCCACCATTGACCAGTTGTTTTCAATTGGTGAGATATCTGTAGAATGTGCTGGCCAGGGCAGCAGTCGAACATTTTCTGTATCCAGAAAGGCCCGTAGAGGATCTGCAAGCCGCGCGGGATTAGCCGAGCGGTCTAGGCGCTACAATCGTGGACTGTGCGGCTGGTCCCGGCGGAGGTTCGAATCCTCCCTCGGGCATGGGTGTGTGTGTTTGTCCATAGGATGATTTAGGTTAAGTAGTGTGTAAGCTTAGGGATTGATGATCTTAGCAGTTAAGTCCCATAAGATTTCACACACATTTGAAATTTTTTTTTTTTTTTTTTTTTTTTTTTTTGAATGACCTGCAACATGCGGTCGTGCATTATCCTGTAGGGTTTCGCAGGGATCGAATGAAGGGTAGAGCCACGGGTCGTAACACATCTGAAATGTAACGTCCACTGTTCAAAGAGCCGTCAATGCGAACAAGAGGTGACCGAGACGTGTAACCAATGGCACCTCATACCATCACGCCGGGTCATAGGCCAGTATGGCGATGACGAATACACGCTTCCAATGTGCGTTCACCGCGATGTCACCAAACACGGATGCGACCATCATGATGCTGTAAACAGAGCCTGGATTCATCCTAAAAAATGACGTTTTGCCATTCGTGCACCCAGGTTCGTCGTTGAGTACACCATCGCAGGCGCCCCTGTCTATGATGCAGCGTCAAGGGTAATCGCAGCCGTGATCTCCGAGCTGATAGTCCATCAAAGTCGGAAACATGATGGTACGCATTTCTCCTCCTTACACGAGGCATCACAACGTTTCACCAGGCAACGCCGGTCAACTGCTGTTTATGTATGAGAAATCGGTTGGAGACTTTCCTCATGTCAGCACGTTGCAAGTGTCGCCACCAGCGCCAACCTTGTGGGAATGCTCTGAAAAGCTAATCATTTGCATGTCACTGCATCTTCTTCCTGTCGGTTAAATTTCGCGTCTGTAGCGCGTCATATTCGTGGTGTAGCAATTTTAATGGCCAGTAGTGAGTTGTGTGAGGTAAACAAAAGTTGGTAGGCATGTTTCTACATTCAAAGGATGACTTGTATTGAAATTTGGCGCCTGTCGAATAAGAGAGGCGCCAAGGGCGCTACTGTGAGGGTACAAATCGCATTGGCTTTAAATAGTCGCTGTAACGGTCATGAGCGTTTGTTACCTTTGAAGATGGACGTTGTGAGTTGATGTTTGTAAAGAATATCTTACGGCAACGACGACGCCATGATCAGCAGCTCACTGATTTTGAAGGAGATCGTGTAACAGGGCTACGAGAAGCTGGATTTCCTTCCGGATATCGCAGAAAGACTTGGCGGGAATGTAGCACTGTGCATGATCGCTGGCAGCGGTGATCACGAGAAAGTACGGTTACAAGAAGACCGCGCTATGGACGGCCACGTGGAACTACCGAGAGGGGAGACTATAGTGTTCGGCGTATAGCTCTGGCGCAACTTACTGGATCTGCAGCAGCAATTTCAGCAGCAGTTGGCACCGTAGTGTCACAACGAACTGATGCAAATCGGTTACTTCAACAACAGCTCCGAGACACACAAGCTGTAGCGTGCATTCCATTGCCCGCAAACCATTGCCATTTGCGACGACAACGCTGTCAAACGAGAGCTCATTGGAGGGCGGGGTGGAGGTCTGTTGTGTTTTCTGATGAAAGCCGGTTCTGCTTCGTTGCCACTGATGGTCCTGTGTTTTTTAGGAGGGTACCTGGTTAGCACCTACAACCAACTTGCCTGCGTCTTCAAAGGAATTCGTCAAACTTCGGTTACACGATGAATCAGTCTAACCTAAAATGCGTAAATTCAACTAAATACCTAAGTATTACGATTACGAACAACTTAAATTGTAAGGAACACATAGAAAATGTTGTGGGGAAGGCTAACCAGAGACTGCGTTTTATTGGCAGGACACTTAGAAAATGTAACAGATCTACTAAGGAGACTGCCTACACTACGTTTGTCCGTTCTCTTCTACAATATTGCTGCGCGGTGTGGGATCCTTACCAGGTGGGGCTGACGGAGTACATCGAAAAAGTTCAAAGAAGGGCAGCATGTTTTGTATTATGGCGAAATATGGGAGAGAGTGTCACAGAAATGATACAGGATTTGGGCTGGACACCATTGGTCTCGGGTGCGATTCCGTATGACAGCGTAAGCACTCCCGTGGTTTTTCCACGCACTCTGATTGCAAATTTGTTCGTCAGTGTGATAATTCGATCTTCTGTGCTGCCATTCATGAATCGCATTCCAGGGGATGTTTTCCAACAGGACAACGCTTGCCCACATAACAGCTGTTGTAACCCAACATGTGTCGACAAGTTGCCCTGGCCTGCTCAGTCACCAGACCTGTCTTCAATCGAGCATATATAGGATACCATCGTATGACAACGCCAGTGTCATCCATAACCAGCATTAACTGTCCCTGTACTGGCCTACCAAGTGAAACAGGCTTGGAGCTCCATCCCAAAAACTGACATGCGGCACCTGTAAGACACAATACATGCACGTTTGCATTCCTGCATTCAACATTTCTGGCAAATACACCAGTTGTTGATGTACCAGCGTTCCACATTTGCAGTGGCTTATGTCGCTCTTACATTAGCCTGTGATTTTGCAACGTTAACCACTTAAATACATTACCCAAACAAATGTATTCCCGAAATTTCGTTACTCTACATGATTTGTTTCTTGGCATTGCGATTTTTTTTCCCTTCAGTGAAGATCTGAAGATACCCGCCAGGTTAGCCGAGAAACCATAAGCCGAAGGGACGGAATCATGTCCGCGACTATCGTCCCTTAACGTTATTGAACAGCGACTTCAAGATCTTTTCGAGGCTGCTATCAGAACGTATTCGCGGCACACTATTGCACGTCTTGTCCGGCGATCAGACGTCCTTGGGGGGACCCAACAACATCAGAACTGTGTTATGTCGTTACAGAGATCTCATCTCCCTTGCACGGGTGAGACGTTTGCCGGCAGCCCTCGCGTCTATCGACTTTAGCCAGGCTTTTGACCGTGTGGGCCACACTTTCCTCACGGCCGTTCTGCGGCGCATGGAATACCCCGACCCCTTTATCACAGTGTTGACACGCCTACTACATGGTGCAACTTCTCGAGTTCTTGTCAATGGAAGACTGACGGCACCCATGCCGATCCGCCGATCAGTACGACAGGGATGTCCATTATCAACATTGTTATTTGCATTGGCCTTAGAACCCTTGTTGTGTGGTCTCCGAGACAGGCTCACTGGGATACAGTTCGGCGGCTCCATCTATCGCTGCACCGCATATGCGGATGATTTGATGATCGTCATACGAGGAGCTGACGATATGGCCGCGGCTTTGGACTGGATTGCAACCTACGGTACAGCTTCTGGTAGCCAAATCAAAGTTGACAAGTCCGTCGCCTTGAGCATCGGGATTGGACTACCGCAGGAACACATTGCCCCCTTACGCTTCAGTGATACTGTACGCTGCTTGGGCTTAGATTTCATGAACGACATGCGACGCGCGACGACGCTCAATTATCGACGCCTTCTTAACCAAATTAGGGCCGGAATTGCAAATCAGCGCTTGCGATCCCTCAACATCGTTCAGCGGGCGTATTATGCCACTGTATACCTTGCGTCCCGCATACCGCATGTCGCCCAAACGCTACCCATTCCGAAGCCCTTGGCTCGTAGCATTATGGCAGCGCTGGGATACTTCGTCACCACTGGTATGTTACTGAAGATCAGATACGTATCTCTTACCCTCTCCAAGGAAAAAGGTGGTCTCGGCCTAGTTAACGTCCATGATCGGGCCATTGCTCTCTATGTTAGCTCACATTTATGTCTGCTGCGCCGTTGTCCTACGAGCCTCGCGAGTCTGCTTCTGACGGCGCTACGTCCTGCTTCACTAAGAGCGCCGGTGCCACTACAGGACATCCCAGCGCCCCTCTTTTATATAGGACGTTTCTATTTAGAACAAAGTTATTGCAGTGTCGCGCTCACGACACCACAAATGGCCACAACTCGACGCCTATATCATGACATGCTGCAACGCCGCCCCCTAAATGTAGTCGAACTAAAATACCCTGACGTACGCTGGCGCGTGGTGTGGAAAACTGTACACGATGCCATGCTTGATCCCGATGTTGTTTCTCAATGGTACGTCGTCGTTAATGGGAAGCTCGTGACGCAAGAACGTCTCTACAATATCCACATGACAGAATCTCCCAATTGTGTGGGTTGTAATACAGTAGATTCTGACGAGCACCGCCTCAGCTGTGGAGACGCGGAACCGGTTTGGCACCTAGTGCGGCAGATGCTGGCGAGTTAGGCCGGAGCATATATCTGCACGCACGTTATGGTTTCCGGATGAGACATTTTACCCCAAGACTCGAACCAACTCTGTCACCTGGATACGTGGACATGCCGTCCATTACCTCTGTCGTGACGGACACAAGGATTCCCTTGACTTCTGGCTCTATTTGCAAGAAAGACATCATGCTATTTCCGGGCATACCAGATATCGACAGTGCTTCGCAAACTACCTATGGAGTGCCTTTCACAGCCCGCCGTGTAGCTGGGATGTTCCAGGCAGTGGCAGATGAGGTCAGAACGAACTGCAAACGACCATATATTGAACAATCTTATCAGTGGGCGCAGTCGCTGGGAAGCCTCACTACGACGTGGTAGCTTTCTTTTCATGCTATTTATGTCTCATATCTTCGATGGCGTCTTCATTCTGTTTTAGTTTTCCAGGCTTGGTTAACTGTGACTGTTCGCACATTGAAAAAAAAAAAAAAAAACGTGGGCAGGAGACCTGCTTTCAAATCCAAATAAATACACAAGAACAAAATAAGACCAAAATGAACAACAAATAAAATTTAATAAAGTATTATACCCTTTCCTTTCTTCTTTTATTTTATTTTTTTATACAAAGTTCAGAGGCATATTTAACTTTTGTTCGTTGGCGGAACCTGAAGTGGCGGCGAACGGCCGTCCTAGTTAGCTTCAGGATGGAGGGGCGGTGGCACTAGCTTTGTTTTTGTTTTTAGGCTAGATAGGTTTTTGGGGGTAGTATGGGTGATAGGGGCCAACGCCTGAAGTGGAAGAGGTAATAAAAAACAAAAACAAAAAAAAATTGGTCAGCGTGACGGAGTGCCGTCCTACGGGCCACGGGTTCGATTCCCGACTGGGTGGCACAGTGGATAGCGTTGTGGTTTCTTGATTTTGCGGCCCGTGTTGGAAACTTGATTATTACTTTTATTTTTGGTTTTCATTATATACCCATGCTTGTAGAAGATTACTATAAAAAAAAATAAGAAAATAAAAAAAGAGCGCTAAAGCGCTGCTTCCTGGACTCGGCTAGGCGCGCCGGCCCCGGATCGAATCCGCCCGGCGGATTAACGACGGAGGCCGGAGTGCCGGCCAGCCTGGATGTCGTTTTTAGGCGGTTTTCCACATCCCACTTGGTTAATAGTGGGCTGGTCCCCAGGTTCCACCTCAGTTACACGGCTCGCAAACATCTCAACACATTCACACTATTCCATGGATTACACTAGACGCAGACAGTTGGGGTACACTAATTCCGTCCCGGGGGGTACGGGGTGGCGGCAGGAAGGGCATCCGGCCACCCCTTAAATTAACCTTGCCAAATCCGATTAGCCATGCCGACCCTGTGTCGCTGCAGGAAAAGCCCACGCAAAACAAAAGTGAAGGTCTGAAGAAGATAAGGAAATCCGAACCAGTCATATTGTAAAATAATTTGCAACTGAGATTGAAAAAATAGCGACGTAGAGTTCTTTTTAATATCAACACAGTTGCTGAATTCTTTCGCCAAGAATATGTCTGATGTAAAGAATTCATTAGTGTTGCTCAAAAACAACGCTAAGTATATTTTGGTTTTAGCTGTGCAGAGGCAGGCCGAGCAGTTGAGGTTGACGTCTTGTAGAGAAACCTCACTGGCGCTAGGACGTCAGTTATCTTCAGCCGTTAACGACGAAAGCCGAAAGCAATTATGTACTACACATTCTCTAAACTTCGTGACAATTGCGACGTCTGTAAGGCGGTAAGCCACTAAACTAGAAGCTACGACTTTGTAACCCAGCACTAACGATTCAGTTACAGAAATTGCATATGAACAGGAGGGTATTGTAGAAACCAAGGAAGAGTTTAACATCCTCCCACAACGAGGTCATTAGAGACGAGGACAAGAGCGGATTGTTTGAAGGATGGGGAAGGAATTCGGCTGTACCCTTTTGAAGAAACCAAACCATCCCGGCATTTACCTGGAGCGTTTTACGTAAAGCACGGCGATCATAAGTCAGGATGGTTGGATGCGGACTCGAACCGTCGTCCTCTCGAATGCGAGTCCAGTCTGCCAACCACTGCGCCATATCGGCTCGCGTTTTGCAGAAACGATGTTTTGAGTGAGAGGGACGTTCCTCCTTTAACGTCATATTCCTTAGGCAAGATACGATGAACTGTAGAAGATACTGAACATCCACATCCATGGGACAAAAAGACGCATTCGCTGATATCTGATAGTACACTAAACAGCGTGTGATCAGCTGCATACGGGGAATACTCTTGTTGTTACACTTTTAATAGATTGCAGTGTAATGTTTCATCGTGAACAGTCGCTCACGGGTCATCTTGATATCGAGAACTTTCCGGGAGTAAAGACCGACAATCTTTCTGTTGTGGCTTAGCTTCCATGCCAACGAGTCACTAACATATGGGTCAGGTTCGTTATTTTCAGCAGTGTCTTTTATTAGCTCGTCGAAATTACAATTGTCTCTTTAGATTCTGTTCGATGTGCTTGAAATCAGTACTGTTTCTCTCCCTCTTCTGCAAGTTCCAAGATTAATCACTGTTTAGGATACTTTATACACGAGTCATGATAAACAGTTTTGAATAATTGTTCCCGAACAGTTTTCCAGTGTTACGTGTGATAATATCTCACTGTTTCTTGTGAAAAGATTACACTCTGCAGTTTTACAAAATGCCCTTATTGTATTTGTGATCGCTGGTCTAGCGAAACAGTGGCTCTGTGGGTGTAATAATTGAGCGAGACGATAAGACCAGCTGCTTTTTTTCCCAAAAAAAAAAAAAAACTGACGGTATCAGTTTGGTATTGGTTCCTCCACTTCATTACTTTATAAGTCTCACGGTGCTCTCAGCAAAAAGCATCCACAGGTACAGTTTCGTCAAAGAGTTTCCGATTTCAGTACGTGTCCTGGATATGCTTCCTCATGAATGGTTTGGGACGGACCATACATCCTGTTTCCTACAGCTGTTCAGAGAGAAATTGTGCCATTTTCTTAACAGTGCTTGAAAAGCTGACTGTTATTACCACAAATAATTCGCCTGCATGAATTTGGCAAAAATAACCTCTAGCATTTAATTCTTTAATGAGTACATTCACCACTAGGATCAACAATAGTGAGCACAAAATCCCATCTTGCGGGTGTCCACTGCTTATTTGTCATGGTGGATGCTACCTTTCGTTTACTCAGTAAACTCGTAATTCACACGGATATAGAAACTGCAAAAAGGTGGGAATTTAAGGAGATGGGACCTGGATAAAATGACTAAACCAGAGGTGGTACAGAGTTTCAGGGAGAGCATAAGGGAACAATTGACAGGAATGGGGGAAAGAAATACAGTAGAAGAAGAATGGGTAGCTCTGAGGGATGAAGTAGTGAAGGCAGCAGAGGATCAAGTAGATAAAAAGACGAGGGCTAGTAGAAATCCTTGGGTAACAGAGGAGATATTGAATTTATTTGAAGAAAGGAGAAAATATAAGAACGCAGTAAACGATGCAGGCAAAAAGGAATACAAACGTCTCAAAAATGAGATCGACAGGAAGTGCAAAATGGCTAAGCAGGGATGGCTAGAGGACAAATGTAGGGGTAAGATAGATACTGCATACAGGAAAATTAAAGAGACCTTTGGAGAAAAGAGAGCCACTTGTATGAATATCAAGAGCTCAGATGCAAACCCAGTTCTAAGCAAAGAAGGGAAAGCAGAAAGGTGGAAAGAGTATATAGAGAGTCTATACAAGGGCGATGTACTTGAGGACAATATTATGGAAATGGAAGAGGATGTAGATGAAGATGAAATGGGAGATACGATACTGCGTGAAGAGTTTGACAGAGCACTGAAAGACCTGAGTCGAAACAAAGCCCCGGGAGTAGACAACATTCCACTGGAACTACTGACGGCCTTGGGAGAGTCAGTCCTGGCAAAACTCTACCATCTGGTGAGCAAGACGTATGAGACAGGCGAAATAACCTCGGACTTCAAGAAGAATATAATAATTCCAATCCCAAAGAAAGCAGGTGTTGACAGATGTAAAAATTACCGAACTATCAGTTTAATATGTCAGCTGCAAAATACTAACGCGAATTCTTTACAGACGAATGGAAAAACTGGTAGAAGCCGACCTCGGGGAAGATCAGTTTGGATTCCGCAGAGATGCTGGAACACGTGAGGCAATACTGACCCTACGACTTATCTTAGAAAATAGATTAAGGAAAGGCAAACGTACATTTCTAGCATTTGTAGACTTAGAGAAAGCTTTTGACAATGTTGACTGGAATACTCTCTTTCAAATTCTAAAGGTGGCAGGGGTAAAATACAGGGAGCGAAAGGCTATATACAATTTGTACAGAAACCAGATGGCAGTTATAAGAGTTGAAGGATATGAAAGGGAAGCAGCGGTTGGGAATGGAGTGAGACAGGGTTGTAGCCTGTCCCCGATGTTATTCAATCTGTATATTGAGCAAGCAGTAAAGGAAACAAAAGAAAAATTCGGAGTAGGTATTAAAGTCCATGGAGAAGAAATAAAAACCTTGAGGTTCGCCGATGACATTGTAATTCTGTCAGAGACAGCAAAGGACTTGGAAGAGCAGTTGAACGGAATGGACAGTGTCTTGAAAGGAGGATATAAGATGAACATCAACAAAAGCAAAACGAGGATAATGGAATGTAGTTGAATTAAGTCGGATGATGCTGAGGGAATTAGATTAGGAAATGAGACACTTAAAGTAGTAAAGAAGTTTTGCTGTTTGGGGAGCAAAATAACTGATGATGGTCGAAGTAGAGAGGATATAAAATGTAGACTGGCAATGGCAAGGAAAGCGTTTCTGAAGACGAGAAATTTGTTAACATCGAGTATAGATTTAAGTGTCAGGAAGTCGTTTCTGAAAGTATTTGTATGGAGTGTAGCCATGTATGGAAGTGAAACATGGACGATAGATAGTTTGAACAAGAAGAGAATAGCAGCTTTCGAAATGTGGTGCTACAGAAGAGTGCTGAAGATTAGATGGGTAGACCACATAACTAACGAGGAGGTATTGAATAGAATCGGGGGAAGAGGAGTTTGTGGCACAACTCGGTTGGTAGGACATGTTCTGAGGCATCAAGGGATCACAAATTTAGCATTGGAGGGCAGCGTGGAGGGTAAAAATCGTAGAGGGAGACCAAGAGATGAATACACTAAGCAGATTCAGAAGGATGTAGGTTGCAGTAAGTACTGGGTGATGAAGAAGCTTGCACAGGATAGAGTATCATGGAGAGCTGCATCAAACCAGTCTCAGGACTGAAGACAACAACAACAACATAGCGGTCTCAATGCTATGCGCTTCTGCAGCCCTGTCCATGGATTCCAAGGTCGTATTGCTAAAAGTCCCTGCAATATCCAGAGAGACGCATAGAGTAATTTCCTCAAAGTGTAGCGCTTTTTACACCTTTCCAACAAGTTAGTAAAATGGTGTTCCGCATGATTTGTCTGGATGAAATGCTTGTTAATTTTCGTGTAGAGGGTCCTTAGTTAACCTCCTTTCCTAGCCTGCACATTAACTAGTTTCTCTGAAGTCTTTACAAGAAAGGAGGACGGATTGATTGGTCTCATATCCGTAGCCTTGGTGTGATCACTTCTCCCTAGCATCGGAATGAAAACAACGTTCGCTGTCTTCCAAGAATTAGGAATGACTCCTGCTCCTAGAATGACTCTAAAACAGTCTGCAAAGCAGTCTGCTTAATCCCTCTCATGCTTTTATAGCAGAGATGGAAAAATTCCATCTGGCCTGGTGAACTCAACGGTCGAAAGGTTCCCGCCGCCCACCCACCGGATTTTCTTGAAGTCAACGCACTCTCTGGCAGATTCTCACTTCTCCCAATGCTTTCCTGTAAAACAGTATCTCACAGGCATTGAATTTTGAGCTGTGTCATATGCCAGAATGCATTGAGGGGAGTGAAGAGTACATCCATTGTTTCATGCACTCTTCTTGTACATCCACGATCCTCCTTCCTTGCAGTCTTAGTACCTCCTGGTATTTTGCCCATTGTCTTTTCCTTATTGCAAAATTCAACAGTGTTCTTACCTTCTGCCTTTGCAATTCCAGATTATAGTTCCACCACTGCACATT
This sequence comes from Schistocerca serialis cubense, assembly GCF_023864345.2. Taxonomy (NCBI): domain Eukaryota; kingdom Metazoa; phylum Arthropoda; class Insecta; order Orthoptera; family Acrididae; genus Schistocerca; species Schistocerca serialis. Next base: position 119,524,226 of record NC_064645.1, on the reverse strand, counting down.
TCTGTTCGTGCGCTTCTTGGCGATTGCACAATTTTCTGAGTACGTGAACGTGATGACAGACGTCAGTTCATCTATTTCCTCCAAATGTAGTCGATTTCTTATCGACATTTTAACTACAGACAACCAGTGAGTTTAAATCTTTCTTGTATGAGTCCCAATCTGTTTTCCTTAGATTCCTGTAGGCCATGGGCTGCATGACAACCGTTTCAGATAAGGACAGCTCTATCGCCACATGCCATTGTTTGATATAGCTATCCATTAAGATGTACCTAAAAGTTGAATACATTACTTCTTCCTTTCTTCCATTCCTCAAGTTAGGTTTCCTACCTTTATTCAAGATCTTTAAATTGCTCTTCAGTAGCTATTCCAGTAGATAGTCACCTCTGCTGTTGGTGTCGCTGCGTCCCCAAGCAGTTAGTGGTAACTGGCATCACAGCCAACCGTTGTTCATTCAGCAGGAAGCAGTTGTCTAGCTGTCTTCTCACTCCACCTCCCCTCCCACCTCCCCCATCCCAGCAAAGGAGGAGCACTGTCGTTGTAAGGAAGGCAAGCTGGCTGATGACAGTGCCAATACGTATTCCCTTATGCTTCTTTCCTCTCGCTATTACGTTCTGATGGTCACTAAGTCAGTGGACAGAAGTTAGCTGTCGGCATGAATAAAACTCCATTCTTAACGCAAATGCACGTTCTGGGGTCTTTTAGAGTTCTAGCGTAAACCAGCTTACGGTAACACCTACAGCGCCTCTCGGTGTTGAAAAAACAAAAATATCTCCCAAATTAGCCCCCATGTCCTTAAAATATCAATTCACAAAATGACCCAAGTCCCTCCACAAGTAGTAATTACGAAAAATAAATAAAAAACAAATAGAGGGAAATATCTAGTATAGAAACCAAAAGAAAATAAAAGGAAAATTTAATTATAAATTTTAGAAACATGGGAAGGGGAAAAACAGTAGAAAATATTAAAATATTAGTTATTCCAAAACGTAAGAAAATCAATATTATAGTCATAGAACGTAGGTCTGGGACACCAAAGATAGTGTTTATTAAAGTATAAATAGCCATACGTTGTAATTACGATACTCCAGTTTCTAGTCTTTTCTAGTTCGGAAGTTATTTAAAACTTACAGCTTTAGAGAACAACAATTGGGACTTTATTAAACGGGGATCAAGAATAGATCGTGACGAGATTGTTTTTGAGGATTGTCAATTCAAGACTTTAATTTGGACATTTATCAGATTAGATAAACGGGAAGGTGATTAGTAATCTCTTTGGCTTTAATGTCAATTCGTTTGAATATTTAAACGCTTTACTGAATTGAGAATTTTAACCGGTTCGGACTTTGAATTGGGATAGTGGGAAACTTTAACTTCACGCGACTAGTGATCATCGTTAATGACAGTTTGCAGATATTAAATAGAAACAACTTATTTACCGAAAGTGACAGGATATTATCTAACATCTCTGATGCTAGCGGGAATCCTACTTAGACATCTAATTAAAGAACTTCTTTGAATGAGGTCGTATGAGTGAACCTATTTATTAATAATTCTTGTCAATAAACTGACGTTGTTAATTTGAAACATAATACAAGTTTTGAACATTAATTTAACTTAGATCAATAAACGTTAAGGTTACGTGATCTATGCCAAGAACAAACTAGCGATTCGTAACTAAAATAATTGAACGAAAGGTTAAAGTATCGTCGTCTGTAAACATTGGTAGTAAAGCTACTAATGATTTTTTCTCTCAGAGATGGGAAGACTATACGTGTAGTGACCCACGTTTTACATTGGGTTTTAAAAGTAATTAAACTGATACTTAGCCAGGACAATATTAAATAAAAGTAAAACCCTTCAATGACAGTCAATGTGTAGAAAATAAAATCAAACTTTCACCTATTAGACGAAAAAGCGAAAATAGAAAAAGGGCTGTTACATTACTTCCAATTTCTCCAAGGCCTGATATGCCTCCTTCATATAAATAAGGTTCCTGCATCAGGACCCATCCACCGCCTGTCGTCTTCAGGGTGACAGTTGTGCCTTTACTGTGTTACAGCTTTAAACACAACGCTTCCACCCGTCAGCTTGCCGCCATTGTCATTTCCAGTCTCCTTAATCACTCTGACAATAACCGACGAAAACCGTAGATATAGCTTTAAGTCCTTCTCTCGAATTGCCTTCAGGGATTGCTCATCGAGTTACACCGCAGGAGTTTGGCTATCGGATGCAACCTTTCAGTTAATTACCCTCCAATCCTCAGTCGAGATTATTTGGTTCTGCACCTGTACTTTCTCGAAAAGGACCTTTGGAGTAACATTCTTAAGACGTTTTGGTACCCAAATTCATATCTTCAAGGCCTTGAAGAGTTCCACTGCTCAAAGAGTTTTTATGGAGCAGCCACGACTGTACAAGTCCATTTTGAAAAATGAAGAAACCACAGAACAGTTGCTTAATCCACAATCTTTTTATTGTGCACGCAACCGGTTTCAGAACACTTAAAGTTCCATCATCTGGTGTAAAAAATAAAATCACCTAATTATCTGAGGTCGTCCTCGCCCCAGTGTTGACACGAAACCAAAGATTCCGTATTAAAAGGGTAAAAGGAACAAACATTCCATAACGCCTACTTCCCCGTGCATTCCATGACAACTTTGGAACGAGGATGAACTCAGATGATTATGTGATTTTATTTTTTACGCTAGATGATGGAACTTCAAGTGTTCCGGAATCGGTCATGTGTAGAATAAGAAGATTGTCGATTAACAAACTTTTCTGTAGTTTTTTCGAAAGTTCCACTGCCGTTTTGGCCAGCAGCTTCGCCTCCTTCCACGGAGATATTTTGGGCGCCATCTTCTTGAGGCACTCTAATGTGCCATCACCTCATGGAGAAAGATTAGGGTACCTTTGTCCAGATACATTCCTGAATTTGGGTCTTATCCGACCTCAGAGCCATCTGAACTAGCTCATCCTGCTGTGAGGCTATGCTGGCAAGTGGATATCCCTGTTGGGTAACCGCCATCCTGAAAACCGAGACTGCATTACTATAAGTCTGTTTCCTTGCTTCCTGCCTCGGCTTTTCTAGATCCCGTTATCCCGGAAAGTGAGGTAACAGACTCCTTCCTCGTTCTCTTGTTCTCTGTCTTTAGACTGAGAGAGGACTGTTGATCCCCTCCTCACTGAGACAGTCTTTTCTTGGAGATCTTAGGTTCATGTTCTTTTAATTCCCTCCATCTGTTTTTAGGAAGCCATTGTTTGCCTTCCTAACCTTTTTGTTCTCTAAAAAGTTTCCTCCTCTGAGTCCCAGACAAGGATTTGATCTTGATCTGGTCCAAATTCTCAGAGACGATTTCGATTTCGTCGACTGGTCTGTCACCCGATCGGGTCCAAACCTGATTTTTGCTTATCTGACGTATTGTCAAGTCTCTTAGTTTTTAAACTGGTTTCTGTGTTCTCTGTTTTGTTTCCACGAGACCTGGAAATGTATTAGATGGACACCTTCGGAACACCAAGACATAGTAAGTGTAAATACTCATGGTGGTCGCCAATATTCGTGAGGCTCCGCTCAAACACATCTTCCCATGTTTCATGTACTCCTAGACATGGGTAACATCACATAGTGAGCTTGGTATCAAGGGCGATGGGGAAATAGCTATGAAAATGGCTGTAGGGAGATAGAGTCATCAGCTGAGACTTGACCAGACTGTGAAACCCTGCTAGCAGCTGCAACTACTACCAGTACAGCCCTCAGCTTCATAGAAACACACAAATCTCTCCACCTGCATCATCAGTGTTACTACAGTGTAACTTGTTTCCTAGAGATGAAAGTTCATCATAGCACCATGCATTAAAGAAACCAAACTACCAAAAACTTGTTTCTAAAACATGTGCACATGTTGTTGTTGTTGTTGTGGTCTTCAGTCCTGAGACTGGTTTGATGCAGCTCTCCATGCTACTCTATCCTGTGCAAGCCTCTTCATCTCCCAGTACCTGCTGCAGCCTACATCCTTCTGAATCTGCTTAGTGTATTCATCTCTTGGTCTCCCTCTACGATTTTTACCCTCCACGCTGCCCTCCAATGCTAAATTGGTGATCCCTTGATGCCTCAGAGCATGTCCTACCAACCGATCAAGTTGTGTCACAAACTCCTCTTCTCCCCAATTCTATTCAATGCCTCCTCATTAGTTATGTGATCTACCCATCTAATCTTCAGCAACCTTCAGTGGCACCACATTTCGAAAACTGCTATTCTCTTCTTGTCCAAACTAGTTATCGTCCATGTTTCACTTCCATACAAGGCTACACTCCATATATATACTTTCAGAAACGACTTCCTGACACTTAAATCTATACTCGATGTTAACAAATTTCTCTTCTTCAGAAACGCTTTCCTTGCCATTGCCAGTCTACATTTTATATCCTCTCTACTTCGACTACCATCAGTTATTTTGCTCCCCAAATAGCAAAACTCCTTTACTACTGTAAGTGTCTCATTTCCTAATCTAATATCCGCAGCATCACCCGACTTAATTCGACTACATTCCATTATCCTCGTTTTGCTTTTGTTGATGTTCACCTTACACCCTCCTTTCAAGACACTGTCCATTCCGTTCAACTGCTTTTCCAAGTCCTTTGCTGTCTCTGACAGAATTACAATGTCATCGGCGAACCTCGAAGTTTTTATTCCTTCTCCATGTATTTTAATACCTACTCCGAACCGAGCGAGGTGGCGCAGTGGTTAGACACTGGACTCGCATTCGGGAGGACGACGGTTCAATCCCGCGTCCGGCCATCCTGATTTAGGTTTTCCGTGATTTCCCTAAATCACTCCAGGCAAATGCCGGGATGGTTCCTCTGAAAGGGCACGGCCGACTTCCTTCCCTAACCCGATGAGACCGATGACCACGCTGTCTGGTCTCCTTCCCAAAACCAACCAACCAACCAACCTACTCCGAACTTTTCTTTCATTTCCTTTACTGCTTGCTCAATATACAGATTGAATAACATCGGGGACAGGCTACAACCCTGTCTCACTCCCTTCCCAACCGCTGCTTCCCTTTCATGTACCTCAACTCTTATAACTGCCATCTGGTTTCTCTACAAATTGTATATAGCCTTTCGCTCCCTGTATTTTACCCCTACCACCTTTAGAATTTGAAAGAAAGTATTCCAGTCAACATTGTCAAAAGCTTTCTCTAAGTCTACAAATGCTAGAAATGTACGTTTGCCTTTCCTTAATCATTCTTCTCAGATAAGTCGTAGGGTCAGTATTGCCTCACGTCTTCCAACATTTCTACGGAATACAAACTGATCTTCCCCGAGGTCGGCTTCTACCAGTTTTTCCATTCGTCTGTAAAGAATTCGCGTTAGTATTTTTCAGCTGTTACTTATTAAACTGATAGTTGGGTAATTTTCACATCTGTCAACACTCGCTTTCTTTGGGATTGGAATTACTATATTCTTCTTGAAGTCTGAGGGAATTTCGCCTGTCTCATACATCGTGCTCACCAGATGGTAGAGGTTTGTCAGGACTGGATCTCCCAACGCTGTCAGTAGTTCTAATGGAATGTTGTCTACTCCCGGGGCCTTGTTTCGACTTAAGTCTTTCAGTTCTCTGTCAAACTCTTCACGCAGTATTGTATCTCCCATTTCATCTTCATCTACCTCCTCTTCCATTTCCATAATATTGTCCTCAAGAACATCGCCCTTGTATAGACCCTCTATATACTCCTTCCACTTTTCTGCTTTCCCTTCTTTGGTTAGAACTGGGTTTCCATTTGAGCTCTTGATATTCATGCAAGTGGTTCTCTTTTCTGCAAAGGTCTCTTTAATTTTCCTGTAGGCAGTATCTATCTTACCCCTCATGAGATAAGCCTCTACATCCTTACATTTTTCCTCTAGCCATCCCTGCTTAGCCATTTTGCACTTCCTGTCGATCTCATTTTTGAGACGTTTGTTTTCCTTTTTGCCTGCTTCACTTGCTGCATTTTTGTATTTTCTCCTTTCATCAATTAAATTCAGTATCTCTTCTGTTACCCAAGGATTTCTACTAGCCCTCGTCTTTTTATCTACTTGATCCTCTGCTGCCTTCACTATTTCATTCCTCAAAGCTACACATTCTTCTTCTACTGTATTTCTTTCCCCCTTTCCTGTAAGTTGTTCCCTTATGCTCTCCCTGAAACTCTGTACAACCTCTGGTTTATTCAGTTCATCCAGGTCCCATCTCCTTAAATTCCCACCTTTTTGCAATTTCTTCAGTTTTAATCTACAGTTCATAACCAACAGATTGTGGTCAGAGTCCACATCTGCCCCTGGAAATGTCTTACAACTTAAAATCTGGTTCCTAAATCTCTGTCTTACCATTATATAATCTATCTGAAACTTTTTAGTATCTCCAGGGTTCTTCCATGTATACAACCTTCTTTCATGATTTTTGAACCAAGTGTTAGTTATGATTAAGTTATGCTCTGTGCAAAATTCTACCAGGCGGCTTCCTCTTTCATTCTTAGCCCCAAGCCATATTCACCTACTACATTTCCTTCTCTTCCTTTTCCTACTGTCGAATTCCAGTCACCCATGACTATTAAATTTTTATCTCCCTTCACTACCTGAATAATTTCTTTTATCTCATCATACACTTTATCAACTTCTTCATCATTAGCAGAGCTAGTTGGCATATAAACTTGTACTACTGTAGTAGGCGTGGGCTTCGTGTCTATCTTGGCCACAATAATGCGTTCACTATGCTGTTTGTAGTAGCTTACCCGCACTTCTATTTTTTTATTTATTATTAAACCTACTCCTGCATTACCTCTATTTGATTTTGTATTTATAACTCTGTATTCACCTGACCAAAAGTGTTGTTCCTCCTGCCACCCAACTTCACTAATTCCTACTATATCTAACTTTAACCTATCCATTTCCCTTTTTAAATTTTCTAACCTACCTGCCCGATTAAGGGATCTGACATTCCACGCTCCGATCCGTAGAATGCCAGTTTTCTTTCTCCTGCTAACGATGTCCTCTTGAGTAGTCCCCGCCCGGAGATGCGAATGGGGGACTATTTTACCTCCGGAATGTTTTACCCAAGAGGACGCCATCATCATTTAATCATACAGTAAAGCTGCATGCCCTCGGGAAAAATTGCGGCTGTAGTTTCCCCTTGCTTTCAGCCGTTCGCAGTACCAAAACAGCAAGGCCGTTTTGATTAGTGTTACAAGGCCAGATCAGTCAATCATCTAGACTGTTGCCGCTGCAACTACTGAAAAGGCTGGTGCTCCTCTTCAGGAAGCACACGTTTGTCTGGCCTCTCAACAGATACCCCTCCGTTGTGGTTGCACCTACGGTACGGCTATCTGTATCGTTGAGGCACGCAAGCCTCCTCACCAATGGCAAGTTCCATCGTTCATGGGGGCACATATGGACACTATTTATAATTCAGCTTAAAGATCAGCTAAAAGAACATTTATAGAAGGGATAATTTAATCTTTAAAACAAAGCAATGTTATTCCCACCTCTAAATTTGTCAAAAACACACCTTAGTTTCGCTAAAATGATATTAAAGACATCCAAACGTCATAGAAATGCCCAAGTAGGGTGTTAACTTTAAATGTGTCAAACACTCGTCTTAGTCCATGTAAGACTGATATCAAAGTCAGCCAAATATTACAGCAATCCTCATGCTAGCGCATTAACGTTATGTTGCAGTATGAAGGGTTTTTCATATTCTGGTTTTGTAGGTGTAAACTACACTCCTGGCCATTAAAATTGGTACACCAAGAAGAAATGCAGATGATACACGGGTATTCATTGGACAAATGTATTATACTAGAACTGACATGTGATTACATTTTCACGCAATTTGGGTGCATAGATCCTGAGAAATCAGTACCCAGAACAACCACCTCTGGCCGTAATAGCGGCCTTAATGCGCCTGGACACTGAGTCAAACAGAGCTTGGATGGCGTGTACAGGTACAGCTGCCCATGCAGCTTCAACACGATACCACAGTTCATCAAGAGTAGTGACTGGCGTATTGTGACGGCCACCATTGACCAGACGTTTTCAATTGGTGAGAGATCTGGAGAATGTGCAGGCCAGGGCAGCAGTCGAACATTTCCTGTATCCAGAAACACCCGTACAAGACCTACAACTTGCGGTCGTGCATTATCCTGCTGAAATGTAGGGTTTCGCAGGGATCGAATGGAGGGTAGAGCCACGGGTCGTAAAACATCTGAAATGTAACGTCCACTGTTCAAAGATCCGTCAATGAAAACAAGAGGTGACCGAGACGTGTAACCATGGCACCCCACACTATCACGCCGGGTGATACGCCAGTATGGCGATGACGAATACACGCTTCCAATGTGCGTTCACCGCGATGTCGCCAAACACGGATGCGACCATCATGATGCTGCACACAGAACCTGGATTCATAAAAAAAATGACGTTTTGCCATTCGTGCACCCAGGTTCGTCGTTGAGTACACAATCGCAGGCGCTCCTGTCTGTGATGCAGCGTCAAGGGTAACCACAGCCATGGTCTCTGAGCTGATAGTCCATGCTGCTGCAAACGTCGTTTAACTGTTCGTGCAGGTGGTTGTTGTCTTGCAAACGTCCCCATCTGTTGACTCAGGGATCGAGACGTGGCTGCACGATCCGTTACAGCCATGCGGATAAGATGCCTGTCATCTCGACTGCTAGTGATACGAGGCCGTTGGGATCCAGTACGGCGTTCCGTATTACCCTCCTGAATCAACCGATTCCATATTCTGCTAACAGTCATTGGATCTCGACCAATGCAATCAGCAATGTTGCGATACGATAAACTGCAATCGCGATAGGCTACAATCCGACCTTTATCAAAGTCGGAAACGTGATGGTACGCACTTCTCCTCCTTACACGAGGCATCACAACAACGTTTCACTAGGCAACGCAGGTCAATTGCTGTTTGTGTATGAGATATCGGTTTGAAACTTTCTTCATGTCAGCACGTTATAGGTGTCGCCACCGGCACCAACCTTGTGTGAGTGCTCTGAAAAGCTAAACATTTGCATATCACAGCATCTTCTTCCTGTCGGTTAAATTTCGCGTCTGTAGCACGTCATCTTCGTGGTGTAGCAATTTTAATGGCCAGTCGTGTACACGATATTTTGCACCATAAATCACATTTGTACAGTAAAATACGAGAAATTCCCCCTTATAGTGGGATGTTAAAGCAAAATTGTAACAAATAGTCCTAAACATTTCCATGCTTTAGCAGAAGCGTAATAAATCGACCCACTCCCATACATCGCCATTCTACAGAAATAATATAACAGATTGCCCTCCACAAGACCATGTTAAAGCAAGAATGTATCAAACTGCCCTCCTCATCTACATGTTACACCAAAAATGTAACAAACCGTCCTCATGCCACAGTAAAAATATAAAAATTGCTCCATCCATCATGATGTTACCACAAAATTTTTAACAAATGGCCCCTTATATCATCATGTTGCAAGAAAATTGTAACAAATAACCCCATATGTTGCTATATTTACAAAAAAACATGTGAGTTCCTTCTATGGTGATTAAAGTAATTTGTAAGGCAGGCTTATTCTTTCCCAAATGGGGTGGTTGGATGAGAACAAAAAAAAAAAAAAAAAAAAAAAAAAAAAAAAAAAAAAAAAAAAAAAAAAAGTTGTAAAAATGGTTTATTGATTTATGCGTGTACAGAAATAAAAGAAATGCATCAGTTCAGCCTGCATTGACCACTTCAGTAGGATGGAAGAGCTGATCTTCTAGTTGTCTTGAGGCTTTTCAGTCTCCTATCGTAGATACTGTGAGATCGGTGTATCGGCAGCAACAGGGAAACAGAAGTCTGTAGTGGATGGCTGCAGCAAAACAATGGTTGTACATAACAATTCTTCATTATTCTTTTAAACTCAATTACATGTGCGTACCCTCATCCCAGGCGCAGCCTCTATTGTTCTCGTCATGGTGCTGCAGATTCAGCAATCATACTTGCAGTTCACGCAGGCTGCTGAGAGGCAGTGTGGTTACACGGCACACTGGAATCTGTGGTTGCGGTAACTGGTCGTAACACTTGTCATCTGCTGTCAGCAGTCGGCACCCTAGCTGTGTCATCTAGCGTGGTGGCCTTGAGTCCCAGCGATGTGACATAGCAGTGTTGCCGAAGGGACCAACCCACATCTGTTGGCTGAGACAGTGCATCAGACAGCATCCCACCCCAGTGGCAGAGAGCTTGGTGGACCTCTGTTTGTGCCTCAGACGACACAGTGGTGGCTTGATCCTGGTGACATAGACCGTGGAGGTGTCAGAGTACAGGGTTCCCAAGTGGCTGTGAGGACAGGCAGCAGTCAGGGTTTCAAGGCCTCGTGACAACGGTATCGGCGGTGTTGTAAGGACAGTGTTGTCATTACGACTCCATCTGGCACAGGAAGACTGTCATAACATAGCCTAGCTCTTCGATTGACGATGGGTTGGGACTGGGAGGAGTTGAGCAGCTATAAAGAATGTCACTGCCACATTGTTCTGTGTCGTCGAACTCTCTCACTGATAAGGAAGCTTCCCAAAGGGTGGTCAGTAGTTGAAGGCGTGCTCATTGCCTCACAGAAGCGAGCTGAGATATGGAGGCGGTCATGCAATGGAGGGAGCTCATGTCAGTGTAAGTCACAGACTCGCGATAATCGGTGATTAGAACTTGGTACTCCGCTACTGGCCCTGCTTGGTTCATTACAGGAAGATAATTATTTTTTACCATTTTGTGGACATTCTCTATTTTGTAGTAGTAGTAGTAGTAGTAGTAGTAGAAGCAGTAGCAGCAACAGGAGTTCTTTTCATGATATTCTATAAGCACGACGTGTGGTATATACTCTGTCTTTCATCAGTGGCACTGCATATTGGAGTTATTCTCTCTGGAATTCTTTGTGTAATGTCCAGGTGCCATTTCAAAACCAGTTACATAGTTACATCCTCTTCCTGCAAGGTTTCTCATCTTTGAGTGGAGTATCCAGCTTCAACTCTGTGGGTAGTTTGTCAACACCTTCTACTGGTTGACTTCTAATAGGGAATCCACTCTTTTGACTCTCAAATATCTACTTAAGTAACCGACCTTCACACTCTTCATGTAGTACACAGGAGGCGACCATCTGCCTTCGAACGAGATATTTTCCTACATCAGACTTGTTCTGGTAATTTTATATAATTTGCTAGCCACTGCTACGAACATCCCATTTTTTATAGTTTCTAAGGCTCAACCATTTGATGTTCTTCGTATTTGAGACTCTTCTCTTCCATTTATTTCCTCATCTCAAGCTACAGTTGGAAAACTTAAACAAAATAATATGTCTAGCAGGCAAGGGAGTTGTAGTAATGTTAGTGGTTGTATGCCAAAATATTTAGAAAGAAATTGACAACAGTTGAAATGCCTCTAAGTACAGGAGAGCCTTGCTGATGATCGTAATAAAACATATTAATGTGGGGTGTGTTCAGTGATAGATATGACTGAAGCTAGTTGCATAGTGCCATGTCTGCGATGATGTACTGATAACAATAACTGCATGTCAATGCAGCATAGAGAAGACACCGTGCACGGTCCACTGTGTGAATGGATTGCCTTTGACTCAAAGGTGCTGGGGCTATTGTTGGGCGCTTGTTAGCCATTTGGTGTTACATTACTGAGCACTCAGCACGTCATCATTTCTCAATAAAATACGCAGCCATGACTTGAACCAGATGTGAAGTGCAAAATCAGCACACTGCTTCACAGCACACACTCCAGCCATCTAGAATACTCACTACTTGAAATGTGTGACACCAATGTAATTCCAAGGTTTTCCTATAAAAATAATGTTTAACCACTCCTCCATATAACAGACATCTTCAGTGATGTATACAGGGGTATATGGCTCCAGAATATCTGTTTTGCAAATTAAAGACTGTATTCACAGATATTTTAGTGGTTCTGTGGTCTTAACTTGTAATATATATAAGTTGACAGTGACCATCGCTCCGCATTCATTTTATTGATGATGAACTGACAGTAGAGGTCAGTGTATTCTTTATTTAGGTTGTGAAGATAATATATTTATAAGGGTACAGATGTCGAGGCATATATCAACACTTCCTGCCACGAGGAAGTGTAAGTATTGGCACTGACGGTATTGAATAGAAAATAGATGAAAAAGAAATATGCTTAACGAATAATCCTTCTCTTTTTTTCCTTGGAAGTGTGGTGAATTGATTGCTGCAGCATCCAGCTGGCGTGGAAACAGTGCTGTTCAATCAACCAAAGTTTTAAACATCAGTGACTGTAAACGTACCGTATCGGTGTCATTATGATATTGAATCAGGAGTACTGCCTGGTGGTGGTATTTGAAAACCGTCGAGTTAGTGACATCAAAGCAATATTACCCATGAATGAGTGGTGTGGAATATGTGACGTGTCAATGTATATTTCATCTTCGTTAAATGGAAACGTTCACTCTCCATCAGTTATACTGGGTGATACTACAATCTCTGCAAGGGACTTCTTTAGAACAGTTGAAATATTAAACAACAGAGACAGCATATATGTCCAGGAGCAGACTTAAGAATTTAATATATACCAGCTAAGCAATAAAGCATGAGGTGCAGTGTCAACTAAGGTGGCAGCCATATGTCCACCCATTCTATGAGAAGTGGTGGAGTAATCTGCTCGAGTTAGCTCGCCAAACTCTCCACCCACTGGAACAAATCATAGCTCAGCTCTACGATTCATACTGTGCATCAATGGAAATTGAAATGAATGAATCAAATTTGCCAGATGTGGGCTCAGAATTACGGCCTTATTTAAGTTTGTTTATATTCCCAGCGATATATAAGTCTTAATAAATAAATAAAGTTTGAGACTTATAAATGTGTTATGTATTTCTCTATAAAAACCCCTGCATCCTAACAGTTGCCATGATGACCAAGTTCAAATGGTTCAAATGGCTCTGAGCACTATGGGACTTAACATCCGTGGTCATCAGTCCCCTAGAACTTAGAACTACTTAAACCTAACTAACATAAGGACATCACACACATCCACGCCCGAGGCAGGATTCGAACCTGCGACCGTAGCAGTCGCGCGGTTCCGGACTGAGCGCCTTAACCGCGAGACCACCGCGGCCGGCGATGACCAAGTGGACAGGGTATTGTAGTAAGTGACTGGTCCTGTAATGATACCACAAACCAGGAGAAGAAAAGGAATGATTCATTACTCTCTGATAACATACCTACACTCTTTGATTGTCAGGTCATCTGATCGCAGAAAGACTAATCTTATTTTGTCGCTGCTGACACATCTTGAGGGAATTCGCTTCGAACGTGTATATGACTTTTCAAAACCTCCATATAATCCCAAATATTATTAGAGAAAATGTTTCCTCATGGAAGCAGGTCGAGATGGAGTAAGCTACCAGACATTTAGCGAACTGATATCCCACCACCTGCGACAGTAAAACCGAACAATTTAATGACATTGTAATGAAAAACTAGGATCCAATAAGCAAATAGTTTTGTATCCGCCATCATATGAAGGCTACTGCCTTTTATTTACAGGATTCTGAAGCAGTTGGTAAGGGAATATGCGAACCTCCGTATCAAATCCAAGAGGAACACATAAATTTAAAACATATTTACTACGTGCATATAGGAGCCAAAAAGACATTCAATGAATTTGTTAACATATGCGGGGATCGCTAGAATCACACACAATCTGGCTTCATGGTTATAGATAAAACGAGGAAACTGAATGACGGTAGATATAAATGAAACTTATATGAGTTCCTGCTTAAAACGTAGTGCGCCAACATGCAACGGATCAGTTTGCTGTAAAATATAGACAAATTTGCATGTTTGTCGTACATTTCTTCTGAGGGTGTGAAGCACATGCATTTATACATCGATGGGAAAATCAAGGCAATCGATGCAAAATTAATGGAAATGGAAGGTTGCATTGAGACAGTAGCTAGAAAAGATGAGGTGCTGAATGCCGGAAATGAAGAAGTCAATGCAGTACTAATAAATGCACTTAGTTTTTTATCAGGGCAAGACATATGAAGCAGTTTCAGAGTATACATATAAGTTGCATGCCACCACAAACGTGACTTAGTATACAACATCATGTCGCTGACAAAGTGTACAGTTCAGAATGAGATTTTCACTCTGCAGCGGAGTGTGCGCTGATATGAAACTTCCTGGCAGATTAAAACTGTGTGCCCGACCGAGACTCGAACGGGGGGGGGGGGGGGGGGGGGTTCCTTGGCACCTTCCTGTATCCGCCCCCCTCAGCTCTCGGAGAAAGGAAACAAGTATAGTGCAGTTGCGTGTTTTTCTTTCAAGAAAACTATTTAAAAAGACGCTATTACGCAGATTTTTAACAGGCTACTTACAATCACCATTCGTCTCTCAAAATATTAAAAATACACCATACCCCCAGTACTAGCCCACCTCCCTCCTACAAACTACCGTACGGGTACCATTGATCGTGGGTGCATGGTTTAAGCGTCTGGATGACCGTTACATTTATAACCGGTGGATAATAAGGGAATTAGGCTAATCACAGTAGCCATTAGGGCCACCCCTATCCCGTGTCTCTGTGGCGTGTCACACTAGCTGAGTGCCCGCTGCTTCGCTCGTGCGGACTCTATGCTCTGCAAAGATTTTTTTTTGTTTTTGCTTAACAGAATTTTTATGTTGTTCAAAAATTGCAACACTTTCCAAACTTTTCACGCTAATTAAGGCCATACAAGCATGGCATTTCCCGAATGTATATCTGACCAAAATGCGATTTTTGTTCATCATGCCTTTTGCGTTCTTGTGAAGATATTTCCACAGAAAGTTGCAATCCCTTACACAATTCTTAATATCAGAACGAAAAGTGAATCAGCAATTTTCGTAGATTTAGCTTTAAATTTTTATAAACAATTTTTTTTTAATTTTCACGACCTTCTTTCCAAAAGCAGTGAAATGCATTCTTTTAAATTTCTAACAGAGAAGCCAAATACAAATTTTCATAGGTTTAGCTTTGAAGGTGATTTCATAATTAAATAATTTCGTAAAACTTTCCATCCCCTATTTCGCATCTTTAGTGGGTTGGATTGCCAAAAACACCGAACACGTATCTTTTTTTAATTTCTGACCGAGAAGTCAAATTCCAGTTTATATAGATGTAGCTTTAAGAATGTTTATCAGTTTCTTTGATAATGATAACTTTCAAAAAATCTTTCACCCACTATTTTACCTCCTTAGTAGCTGAATTTCCAAAAATTCTGAAACACGTATTTATTTATTTCTGACTGAGAAACCAAATACCAGTTTTTGTAGTTCTAGCTTTATAACTGCCTTAACAGCGACGTATTTTCGGAAAGCCTTCCATCCCATATTTCGCCCCCTTAAGAGTGGAATTTCGAAGAATTTCTTCTTAATCGATGCCTAGAACATAAGATACACAACCTCTCCAAATTTCAAGTTTCTATTCTTAGCGGTTTGGGCTGAGCGATGATGAGTCAGTGAATGAGTCCGGCCGTGTTTCATCTCCTTAGGGGTTGAAGTTCCAAAACAGTGAAACGCATTTTTTTCATTTCTAACCGAGAAACCAAACACTAATATTCAAAGATTTAGCTTAAAAATACTTTGACAATGAAAATAGTTTCATAAAACGTTTCATCCTCTCTTTGACACGCTAAGGGGTTGAATTTACAAAAACACTGAAACAAGTGCTTTTTATGTGTACCCGAGAGATCAAATACGATTTTACGTGGATGTAGCTTTAAAAGTGCTTTATCAGCTCGATAAAAATTATTTATTTAAAAAAAACCTTGCACCTAATAGTTCACCCCAATAAGGGTTACCTTTACAAAAAAAATTTAATTTCTTTATTTTCGATCGAGAAAGCAAATACCAATTTTCGTAAGTGTAGCTTCAAAATTGCCATATTAGCGACATATTTTCAAAAAAATCTTTCATCCCCTCTTTCACCCCCTTAGTGGTGGAATTTCGAACAATCCCTTCTTAAACTATGCTTACAGTATAAGATCAACACCCTCTCCAAAACTGAAGTTTCTATCCTTAGCGGTTTGGGCTGGGCGATGATGCGTCAGTGAGTGAGCGAGTCAGTCAGTCGCTACATGGCCTTTTGTATATAGAGATGGCGAAAGCCTCCAAAACCATATCCCCGCCACAGACGTCTATATGCCATACTGTACTTGTCCCCTAGTGGCACAAGTATTCCGCAGTAGGACGCGACCAACGAGACCTTTTAGGCTCTGCGCGAGGGTCTGACTTACTCCACGATTTGAGTAAATCTCCACGTCGTCTGCTAAAGAGGCCTAGAATTATTTTAAATTCGACAATTTTGAGAAGGAATCCATGGTAGATTCAAGTCCTTGTTTTACGATATTTTAGACAGCCAACATGATTTTAATGTAGTATAAGCTGATGGCTCGAAACAATGGGGCATCCACAGCTGTCCAATCGTTTTATTCGACCACATGACCCAGTTTTCTAATCAGTACATTATATTTAGCGCAGAAGTGCATGTGATGAGCTGTTATCCAAGCAAGAGGACTATTACCTGCACTGATTCATTCAGTGCCCTACAAACATCGGAGCAGATGTATTCAGCGAAAGAAATTATAGAAACAGCGCAGGAGAAACTACTCCCTCTCCAACAGCGAGGGAAGCATGTATCACCTCGGTGGGTACCATGTGGGAATCTGTGGAAACGGCAAAGCAGACCAAGGAGGCCTGCAGGGAATACGATGTGTCATTCCCCTGCAGGCTGTCACCTCGCTGTTGTGTCAGAGAGCCATGACCATTGGAGGAGGAGTGGCTAGCAATGAGGGAGGACGAGCTGCCGTCAATGAGGCCACCCAGCCGGCCTTAACGTACCTCATACCTGCCGCACTGGTACGCTACAGTCATCCTGACCCTGACGTTCCTCTAAATAGGGTGAAGTCAGGTTGCGAGGTGCCGGGGCTAGCAGTGTATTTAACACTAAATTATTCTAGAATCTTCATATGGAAATGATGCTTTAAGCCCCTCTTTTCTAACTCCGACTTTTGCTGTTGCACATGGATTAAGAAGAAGCGCGAACTGACTGTAATCGACCCTACAAGTGGAGTAGAAAAGAGTTTGGCACGTGCAATAGTTTAATTTGATAGAAATTAATTTGATAAAGGAAAGTTTCATTAACGTAGTGACAAATGAAAGGGTTGCTCATCGATCAACAGAATGAAAGTTATGCCCAAAATAACAATTTGATTTATTATGACTAAACTCAAAATAATAAACAAAACACATGAAACATTTACAATATATCTCAAATTGGATACTCAAATAAATGCTGTGAAGTTGTCCATAAACTAGATCGTGATATTTATGACCAAGTGGTATGTGGAGCCCATTCCTTGCAACTCAAATCTTAAGAGAAACACCCAGCCAACCCAACATTAATTGCTGCCACAGTAGTGGGGACTCAGACAATGAACACTCAAGACAGAAGCACGTTAGAAAAGACGAACAGGCGCGCTCTGCTGAGCTCTGACTGTCACATAGCTAAATTCCCTAATCTGCCGGTGCTGCGGACACACATTACCAAGCTGTCTTCTTAACTGCAAGGACACGATCTGACATACCGGAGGTGATGGCTGGTTGCTTCGACGTCCCGTCGTGGTGATGATAATGTCGCGAGCATAGCCCGAAACAAATTATCCTGGTCTGGTTGTTCCAGACTAAAGTCTTCCTAGCCACGCAAATGCGCCTCTGAGGGAGACGAAGAAGGCTCGCTACGCAATCACTGACGGTACAGTGATTGATTTTAACAAGCGAAGTCACACAGTAACTCCGATACAGTCAACTTTAGCCAAAACTGCTCAAGACGGACAACATAGGCCGCTTGTACGCAGAATGCTCAATTGCCAACTGTACTCGGAAAGTTACGTTGAAGTCGAAACTTCAGCCACTTCTTCAAACAGTTACAATTAAATGAAAGTATATCAGACAGCCAACGGAAGGCAGGCTGTCCAGAGCAGCGAGAGCTCAGTCTTGTAACCTACTCCGACCGAAAGGCAAGAGCCGACTCCCTCAAGAGCATCTGTACAAGCCGAACACAGAACATCCCCGCCCCCACGACAGTGGCCGTGGTTAAAACGTGCCAATCAGCAACTCGAAAACCGGCGGAAAATTCCACTCTATTGGCAAAGCACTACTATTCCACCAATGGAGTTATTTGGCGCCAATTTCTGCGCCGATTTTGCTACGTCACGGAGCTATCCCCTGAGCAAGCCAATCACAGTTATTATTTTGCAGAAAACGCGGGAATTTGCCCAACAAGACTGCCTGGGAACACAAGTCATTCCCACGCCTCGCTGGTAGCCCGTCAGAAAGTGTTTTCACTAACTTTCTGCGAAGTAACGAAATCTCTAACCCCAGCCGCTCCTTCAGGCCCCTATGGGCGTGTCGCTTCGCTCTTATGACAATGTCGGCGTCTGGAAACGATCCACTCGACTCCCTCACACCCGTGGGCATAACCCTTTCAAGATCAGCAGAATCCGCCTGTCACCGGACCACCCGGGTGACGAGAGACGCTGCGTGTGAAGTCCGCGTGTGAAGGAATAGCAACTTTTCACCACATGCAATTACAGACGAAAATATTCATATCTTCTGAGTTCTCAGTACTAGCCTTGTAATGACAATACTCGGTTATACTTCCCCAAATCGAATTACTCAGAGTAAGATATAAACATGTGAGGGGGCAAATTACTGTGTGCATCTAAAGGCATGCCACCTCTCAAGGTACCTCATGGCCTCATACTCCAGCGAGAGGACCCACAGTCGATGTCTGTAGTATACAAATTACTGTTCTCCGCGTTTTAACTGAGTGCAGAAGAATTCTGGTGGGGACGTGACCACTACAATCAGCTGACGACAAACGCGTGTAGTAAAACTTTAAGAATTCTGTGTAGCGTCTTAGACAAGGGGTGTCCCACCCGCGGCCCCCCAGGCCAGTGCGCCCCAAATCGAGTGCCAGTGCGACCCAAGAAATGAGCGTCCATCACACGATAGTTAAAAAAAAATCTGTAAAATTTCGTTTACGTATAGTTATGGTGAATACTTTCAATATGAAATGAGGTGACCCACTGTGTGATGGTGCATTCCCAAAGAAGACAGTTCCCAGGCAGCCTTGAAGTACACTATTTATTTCTCTAAGGAAACAGCAAGAAAACGCTAACAACAGAAATTGAATGCAAAAGAACACAAGATGTCGTCCTGACATAATTAGAATACTGTTACTCAGTGAATGTACACTGGTGTCCAAAACTAGAGCAACAAACAGAACTTTTGCAAGGCTGCGTTTATTTTGCTGCAAACAGTGTAAACAGGTAATAGTAAAGCAGAAACTACGTAAAGAATACAGAACGTAATCAACCGCAACATCCATACGGTACACAAAAATGTTCTTCGTTTTTTTCCAACTTAACGCATCTGCACAGACATTCCGACGACTTGTTAATGTGCTCAGTATGGGGAGTGGCCACATGTGGCACCAATACAGGCCTGACAACGTCGTGCCATGCTGTGACTGATGTCATCGGTCTCATGTTGAGACAATAACGCCCATTCTTCCTGCAGTGGTTGGTGGATGCTCCATGATGCCACCCGACTACCTAGTGGATCCCAGACATGCTCTATGGGATTCAAATCAGCAGAGCTAGCAGGCCACGCCATGCGTGCAATACCTACTGTTTCCAAGCAAACATCAACCACCTGTGGTCTATGAGGTCGTGCATTATATATTCTATTAGTACGAAGTCTGGGCCCACAGCACCTCGCAACAACCGCAAATGAGGTTCAAGATCTCGTCATGATACCTGACGGCAGTTAAACCTTGCCGATTCTCCCATACAATTTCATGAAAAGAGGTTCGAGTGGTAAACATGATCCCTGCCCACACCATTAGGAATCCTCCTCGATATCGGTCTTTTTGCACAATGTTTGGGTCCCTAAATCGTGTTCTACGTTCCCTCCAGATGCGAATCCATCGTGAATCGCTCTCCAGAGTAAACAAGGACTCATCTGTGAAAGTAGCATTGGCCCACTGTTCGACTGCCCATCGTGGCATGTTGATGACTCCACTCTAGGTGTTCTCTTCTGTGAAGACGCGTCGGAGGTAGACATACAGCAGGCCTCCGACAATAAAAGCCACTCTGCCGAAGCCTTCTACACGCCTTTTGCCTCGATACAACACGTCCAGTGAGTGCTGCCAGCTCACATCGCAGATGCCGTGCAATACTAAGGCGGTACTGTCATGCCCTCACAGCCAAATAATGGTCCTCTCTTCTGAAGACACACGTAGTCGGCCCTGCCCTGGTCTTCAGGATAGAGTTTCGGTCTCTGTAAACTGTCGCCACATCCGAGAAACAACAGAACGATTCACATTAAGGCGTCGGGCCTCATCAGTTTGCGATTTTCCAGCTTCCATTCTTCCCCTGGCCCTCCAACGCAGACTCTGGTAGGTATCCTCTCTGTGCCATACTGCACCGTCTGTGATTGTGTTCACAGCGATTGTGGATGTGGTGCTACCCCGCAAACACTACCTCGTTTCATGGGTGCCCTGACGTCATCGTTGCCATGGTTGCCCGTTCACCGTAATGCCATCTTCCATGCAGAGCACGATCGTAAGGACACCTGGTTGACAGTTTGTATCATTATATCGCGAATAAGACACAGGGCGGGGAAACAGCGGTTTGTTGCTTTAATTTTGCACACCAGCGTAGTTCTACGAAGGTGTAAGAGAAAATACACAGTCTGTCACCATCGATTACTCTCCAAGGTCGGAATCAGTTGTGGTCACGCTCGGCGGCGGACTGGCGTTGTCTTCAGTCCGGTAGTGCTGTGTCGGTGACTCGTTTACTCGGCGGTAGACTCGGAGGCAAACGCTTAAAAAAAAGAAAGAAAGAAATGACCTCGAAAGGCCACAGGCCTGCTATCTCGCACGTCACATCTACTTGTTTAGCCTAGCAGACAGAATAAAAACGTGATGCACCTCTGTCATAAATTAAACGATCAGCCAAGATTAACCGATTACTACTTGATCCTACAATTTAAACAGAAGACAAACATGATTGCGATTTCAAAATCGTACACCCCGTGACGCAACTGGCTTGCTCCCAAGATAAAAACAAGAGGGCATATACCCGGAGCTCCTGCCGGACACGCCTGCCAGTGGCCAGAGCTTCGCACGCCCACCTCGCCAAAGCCACTCCAACGCAGGTGAGTCGCCTGACAACCTTCGGCAGTTCGTCCTCAGATTCCCGCCTACAACATGCATTCTGTTGTGCCGGGAGTGACTGGCATATTATTATTATTATTTTTTTATTTTTTTTATTTTAATTTTTTTTATTTTTTTTAGCGGCCCGTCGCGAATTCCTCTCTTATGCCAACCTCTTCATTTCACAGTAGCACTTGCAACGTACCTCGTCAATTATTTGCTGAATGGGTTTCAATCTCCGTTTCCCTCTACAGTTTTTACCCTCTACAGGCTCCTTCTAGTACCATGGAAGTCATTCTCTGATGTCTTAATTGATGTCCTGTCATCCTGTCCATTCCCTTTCTCAATGTTTTCCATACATTCCTTTCATCTCAGATTCTGCGCAGAACCTCCTCCTTCCTTAAATTATCAGTCCACCTAATTTTCAACATTCGTCTGTAGCACTACATCTCAGACGCTTCGATTCTCTTCTGTTCCGGTTTTCGTGCCGTCCATGTTTCAGTAACATACAATGCTGTGCTCCAAACGCACATTCTCAGAAATTTCTTCCTCAAATTAAGGCCTATGTTTGACACTAGAAGGCCTCTCTCGGCCAGGAATGCCCTTTTTGCCTTGCCAGTTTGCTTTTGATGTCCTCCTTGCTCCGTTTGTCACTGATTATTTTGCTGCCTAGGTAGTCGAATTCCTTGACTTCATCACCTTTGTGACCATCAGTCCCAGTCAAGTTTCTCGCTGTTCTTTTCCCGCTGTTTTCATTTCTGCTACGTCTCATTACTTTCGTCTTTCTTCGGTTTACTCCCAGTCCATATTCTGTACTCTAGATTGTTCATTCCCTCCAACAGATCATGTAATTTTCCTTCACTTTCACACAGGGTAGTAATGTCATCAGTGAGTCTGATATCCTTTCACCTTGAATTTTAATTCTACTCCTGCAGTTTTCTTTAATTTGCATCATGCTTTTTTGATGTGCGGATTGAACAGTAGGGGCGAAAGACTACATCCCGGTCCTACACCCTTTTAAATCCGAGCACTTAGTTCTTGGTCGTCCACTCTTCTCATTCCCTCTTGGCTCTTGAAAATATTGTGTATTACCCGTCTTTCCCTATAGCCTACCCTTCTTTCTTTCAAAATTTCGATCATCTTGCACCATTTTACATTGTCGAACGGTTTTTCCAGTTCGACAGATCCTATGAACACGTCTTGAGTTTTCTTTATAAAATAAATGGCTCTGAGCACTATGGGACGTAACTGCTGAGGTCATCAGTCCCTTAGAACTTACAACTACTTAAACCTAACTAACCTAAGGACATCACACCCATCCATGCCCGAGGAGATTTTTCTTTAGTCTTGGTTCCGTTATCAACCGCAACCTCAGAATTCCCTGTCTCTTGCCTTTACCTTTCCTAAAGCCAAACTGATCCTCATTTAACATATTCTTAATTTTCTTTTCAGTTCTTCTGTATGTTATTCTTGTCAGAAACTTGTATGCATGAGCTGTTAAGCTGATTGTGCGATAATTCTCACACGTGTCAGCTCTTGCAGTCTTCGGAATTGTGTGCATGATGTTTTTTCGGAAGTCAGTTGATATGTCGCCAGATTCATATATTCTACAGACACCAACGTGAATAGCCGTTTTGTTGCCACTTCTCCCAATTATTTTAGAAATTCTGGAGGAATCTTATTTATCCCTTCTGCGTTATTTCATCTTAAGTCCTCCAAAGCTGTCTTAGTTTCTGATTCTAGAACTGGATAGTAACATACTGGGTGTCCCAAGAGGAGTGGTCAGTATTCAGGAATATGACAGAAAGGATCATTCGAACCAAGTTAAACTAGTAAACACCGACTCTAAAATGGCTACATTAAGAGCTATGAGCTCTACTTCATGCTCTGAAACAAATCAAACCTCTTTTACTGAACAAGCTCATGTTTACTAGAAATTTCTTGTTGGCTTGGTTCACACTACATTCTACCGAAATGTGGAAAGCAAAGAGGAGGAGGAGATTAATGTTTAACATTCCGTCGACAACGAGGCATTAGGGATGGGGAAAGCAACGTGTTTCTTCAAATTACCTAAGATGAAGAAGTGCCCACAGCTCTTAAGGTATCAGTTTTTCGGACTATGATTACTAAACGTTTTTTCTTTGAATGAGCGTTCTTGTCAAGTCCCAGAATATTGACCATTCCACCTTGGACGCCTGTACTTCAGAATGATAGACTTGTGATACCATTTTAAACTTCAAAGACTTCCTGTAATGATGCAAACTGACGAAAATAATTGTACTATAGTAAAATTTTAGTAGCTTTTGGTAATGGAAAACTTTCACAGACTGAGGATTTTAGTCCAGAGGCAAGTTAAAGTTTAGTTCCTTTCATTTTGTATTCCTGTTACCCCAGCAGCTCGTGGCCTTGCGGTAACGTTCTCGCTTCCCGCTCACGGGGTCGCGGGTTCGATTCCCGGGGGGGGTCAGGGATTTTTGCTCCCTCGAGATTACTTGGTGTTCTTGTGTTGTCTTCATCATCATTCATCCCCATTACGGTCGGAGGAAGGCAATGGAAAACCACCTCCGCTAGGAGCTTGCCCAGTCGGCGGTGCGGGTCCCGCATCTTTCACTACGCTCCTCGGTGTATGGGACTTGATCATCATCATACCCCAGCTAACTTTGTTACTATATGGTTCAAATGGCTCTGAGCACTATGCGACTTAACTTCTGAGGTCATCAGTAGCCTAGAACTCAGAACTAATTAAACCTAACCAACCTAAGGATATCACACACATCCGTACCCGAGGCAGGATTCGAACCTGCGACTGTAGCGGCCGCTCGGCTCCAGACTGCAGCGCCTATACTGAAACAATCAAATGTTGTTCAGGTGAACTTTGTAAAATGTTAACTCACTTTGTAATCAATTTCTCGATAGTGGTAGTCTCCCATATAGATTTAAATATACTGTTTAGTGTTTTCATTTATTTATTTTGCACATCTTGTTCCAACAGCCCAAACTGAAGAGCAAATCTCCATGGCCATGGAACGAGTCAGTGCATGAATTTTACATCAGAAAAGTTAATAAGAGATAAAATAAAATATGCACAAATTCCATGCTGACGACTAGCAGTTAAGTATACGAGTACATTGAGTGGGCAAAAGTCGTCGGATAGCGATATGCACATATACAGACGGCGGTGGTATTGCCCACGCAAGGTACAAAAGCGCATGCATTGGCGGAGCTGTCATAGGTACTCAAGTGAGTCGTGTGAGAAGGTTTCCGACGTGATTGTGGCCGCGCGACGGGAATTAAGACTTTCATTGGGGAATGGTAATTGGAGCTAGAAGCATGGGATATTTCATTTCGGAAATCATTGTGCAGTCCAGTATTCCGAGATCCACAGTGTCTAGAGCGTGCCGATAATTACAAATTTCAGGCATTACCTCTCATCACGGACAGCACAGTGGCCGACGGCCTTCACTTAACGACCTAGAGCAGCGTCGTTTGCGTAGAGTTGTCAGTGCTAACAGACAAGCAACACTGCGGGAAATAACTACAGAAGTCAATGTGGGGCGTACGACTAACGTATCCGTTAGGATAGTGCGGCGAAATTTGGCATTAATGAGCTGTGGCAGGGGAAGACCAACGCGAGGGTCTTTGCTAACAGCACGGCGTCACCTGCAGCGCCTCTCCTGGGTTCGTGACCACTAGGAGACGGGAAAACCGTGGCCTGGTCGGACGTGTCCAGATTTCGGAAGGTTCGGTGATGATATGGTTCGAGTGTGGCGTAGACCTCACGAAGCCTATGGATCCAAGTTGTCAACAAGGCACTGAGCAAGCTGGTGGTGGCCTCATATTGGTGTGGGCTATATTTGCATGGAGTGGATTGGGTCGCCTGGTCCAACTGAACCGATCAGTGGCTGAAAATGGTTACGTGCGATTATTTGCAGACAATTTTCTGCCATTCGTGGATTTCGTGTTCCAAAACAAAGATGGAATTTTTATAGATGGCAATGCGCCATGTCACCGGGACACAATTGTTCGCTAGTGGCTTGAAGAACATCTTGAACAATTCAAACGAATGATTTGGCCACCCAGATCGCCCAACATGAGTCCCATAAAATTTATGGGACATAATTGAGACTCAGTTCGTGCACAAAATCCTGCACCGGTCACACTTTCGCAATTATGGAGGGCTTTTTGACGTAGCATGGATCAGTATTTCTGCAGGGGACTCCAGCGACTTGCGGCCCATGTCGTCGCTAGAATGATTCTTCGTTTGTCTCTGTGCCGCTTATGTACTCTTCTAAGCCCATCACGTGCCCGTGGCGTTGCCAGGTGTCGCTCAATCTCGCAGCGGACAGTGGTCACAAATGATCCAAGCTTACAACAATGCCTACCGGAATATATCCATACCGAAATCGGAAGCCGCCCCTCTAAAACCCAGACGATATCACCTTAACTGCTTCCTTCCAACAACAAACCTTGTCTGAAGCTGCACTATGCAGGGAAAAAGGATTACCGACACGATATTTGGAGTCATCCCATGACTTTTGTCTCCGCAGTGTATATTACCATAACCTTACAACGCAGAAATTTGCTTAACTTTTTTCCACGAACTCCTCAACAGAACAGAAAGAGTGACTTATGAGGAAGTTGTTTAGCTTAGATTTGAAAGTGCGTCGGTTAGTGCTTGGATTTTTTATTTCTTGTGATAGTTCACTGAAAATGAATGCAGCAGAATAGCACACGTTTCTGGACGACAGTCAAGGAGGGGCGATCCAAATGCAGATTACATTTCTGCGAGCATTAACTTCGTGAAGGCTGCTAATTCATGGGACTAAGCTCGAATTGTTAATAATAAATGAAATTTTAAAAAAATTCAAGACGCGAATGTCAGAATTCCCAGATCAATGAATAAGGGCAGCAGGATGTTCACAAACGTATGCCACACACTGGTCGAATTGCCCGCTTCTGAGCCAAAAATACCCTTTGTGAATGGGAAGAGTCACCCCCGAATTTAACGCTGTGTCTCGTAAGTGAGTAAAAATAAGCGAAGTAGATTAACTTTTATTGGACTATTACTCATTGCACGTGCGTTTCGGATGGTAAATACAGTAGCAGTGAGTTTTTAAACAAGATCCTGAACATGGGTTATCCATGGCAGTTTACCACCTATATGAACATCGAGGAATTTGAATTGTTCAGACTCGCAAATCATATGCCAATTCTATGTGATCAAAATGTCAGTTTTAGTTCAGTTTTGGGTTAGAAACTGGAAAACAGTGAGTCTTACTGTGATTTAGCATTAATTTATTCTCTACAAGCCATGAATATATGTCTTCAACAGTACTATTTGATACATTGCCTATGCTCCACTCAACATCGTTCGTTACATGTCTAGTGTCGTCAACAAACAGAAATAAGCCACTTCACTCGTCCCATCATTCCCAATAGTTCCAAAAAATCGGAGAAAGTTGTATGCAACAAACTCAACAGTAAAAGAGGTTGGATTTCCAAAACAACATTCAACTAAACAGGCTTATTTACCTTGACAAATTATTTAGCAGAATCAACAGATTAGTAATTTGTACCATTGGGAATAATCTGTGAATTGGTTAAGGCTGTTGAGTGCGTGAACTACGATATCCCCATGCAGAAGTGAAAACAACGGAATAGTAAATACCCCTGGTTTATGGTTTTCCATCTTATCGGAAGGACAGAAACCAGAATACAGCAGATCCATGTTATATGTCCATCACATAGCATTTGCACTCAGAAGTCGAAGCAAAACGGCGTGGTGTACTACTGGGTTCCATTCGTCGTTTTTGCACATTATACAAGTATATTAATAAAATCTGTCAGTCTTCTTACTCAAAATTCATCTTAAGAAGTATCTGAAAACAGAACAGATGGTTTAATGCAAGTGGTTTCTGTTTAAATTTTAGCAAGATTCACTTGCACACAGTTCTGTGCAGCTTATAGAACAGAAACTACACTACTGGCCATTAAAACTGCTACACCACGAAGATGACGTACTACAAACGCGAAGTTTAACCGACAGGAAGAAGATGCTGTGATATGCAAATGATTAGCTTTTCAGAGCATTCACACAAGGTTGGCGCCGGTGGCGACACCTACAACGCGCTGACATGAGGAAAGTTTCCAACCGATTTCTCATACACAAACAGCAGTTGATCGGCGTTGCCTGGTGAAACGTCGTTGTGATGCCTCGTGTAAGGACCAGAAATGTGTACCATCACGTTTCCGACTTTGATAAAAATCGGATTGTAGCCTATCGCGATTGCGCTTTGTCGTATCGCAGCATTGCTGCTCTCGTTGGTCGTGGTCCAGTGACTGTTAGCAGAATATGGAATCGGTGGGTTCAGGAGGGTAATACGGAACGCCGTGCAGGATCCCAACCGCCTCATATCACTAGCCGTCGAGATGACAGCCATCTTATCCGCACAGTTGTAACGGATCGTGCAGCCACGTCTCGATCCCTGAGTCAACAGATGGGGACGTTTGCAAGACAACAACTGTTGTGGACTGACAAAACAGCCAGTCCACAGTGACGGGTAACCGAAGGGCACGCGTTTAAACTTACGCAGGCTGGCTTGAGGTATGCTTCATTAGATACATAGCAAAGGATAAATGGCGCCTTGCTAGGTCGTAGCAATTGACTTACCTGAAGGCTATGCTAACTATCGTCTCGGCAAAAGAGAGCGTAATTCTCACTGAACCTTTGCTAGCAACGTCGGCTGTACAACTGGGGCGAGTGCTAGTAAGTCTCTCTAGACCTGCCGTGTGGCGGCGCTCGGTCTGCTATCACTGATAGTGGCGACACGCGGGTCCGTCGTATACTAATGGACCGCGGCCGATTTAAAGCTACCACCTAGCAAGTGTGATGTCTGGCGGTGACACCACAACAACCATCTGCACGAACAGTTAAACGACGTTTGCAGCAGCATGGACTATCAGCTCGGAGACCATGGCTGCGGTTACCCTTGACGCTGCATCACAGACAGGAGCGCCTGCGATGGTGTACTCAACGACGAACCTGGGTGCAGGAATGGCAAAATGTCATTTTTTCGGATTAATCCACGTTCTGTTTACAGCATCATCATGGTCACATCCGTGTTTGGCGACATTGCGGTGCACGCACATTGGAAGCGTGAATTCGTCATCGCCATACTGGCGTATCACCTGGCATGATGGTATGGGGTGCCATTAGCTACACGTCTCGGTCACCTCTTGTTCGCATTGACGGCACTTTGAACAGTGGACGTTACATTTCAGATGTGTTACGACCTGTAACTTTAATCTTCATTCGATTTCTGCGAAACCCTACATTTCAGCAGGATAATGCACGACTGCATGTTGCAGGTCGTGTACGGGCCTATCTGGGCACAGAAAATATTCGACTGCTGCCCTGGCCAGCATTCTCCAGATCTCTCACCAATTGAAAACGTCTGGTCAATGGTAGCCGAGCAACTGGCTCGTCACAATACGCCAGTCACTACTCTTGATGAACTGTGGTATCGTGTTGAAGCTGCATGGGCTGCTGTACCTGTACACGCCATCCACACTCTGTTTGACTCAATGCCCAGGCGTATCAAGGCCTTTATTACGGCCAGAGGTGGTTGTTCTGGGTACTGATTTCTCAGGATCTATGCACCCAAACTGCGTGAAAATGTAATCACATGTCAGTTGTAGTATAATATATCTGTCCAATGAATACCCGTTTATCATCTGCATTTCTTCTTGGTGTAGCAATTTTAATGGCCAGTAGTGCATAAAAATCTGCTTGAACAATGAAATATAACAGGTTTTTGAGGGTGCATGTGCACCATAAGCTACTGGTCTAAATTGATGTATCGCCTTCGTTCAGCTAAGTTTCATGAACACGTCATTAACATGTCCCAAAGAATAGACACCACGCATTCATATAACTGATAAAGCTAGCTGGGCAATGAATTCACCTTCTCCACTCAGTTCCGCTTCGAGCACCGAGCGGGAAGGTTCTTGTTTATTTCAGATGCCGCAGCGTCGCTTGTGTGGAGTTTTCCTCGTCAGTGTTGTTCTGTCTACCGAGTGTTTCGTAGCGCCTCGACTCCGCCTTATTTTCTGTTTAGTGTTCGTCTATTTGCAGCGGCGTCGGGCGCTCCCCTGTGGCTACCATGGTTTCCACATGTATTCCACGAAAAGGTACTGTGAGATTTACTTTCGATAAAACAACGCCACACGTGCAGTCCGCGTCTCTAGAAATCCACGATTGGCTTGTCGATACAATCCATGAGAACTCTGATCACGTCCACACCGCTTGTTTTGACGCAGACGAGAACGTGTTTTATGTGAAATTTATGGATCCCCTTCACGTTGAAAGATTACTGTCGCGAAGTGGTTCTCAAGTCCTGTTCAAGCATCGCTATAATTATGTTAGCATGGTGTCACCCGCAGATGCTGAAATTGACTATATCAATTTTCGAGTCTTCATCCTCCCGCCGGGGGCTGATGACAATTTTCTAAAGGACAAAAAAAAAAAAATGGTTCAAATGGCTCTGAGCACTATGGGACTTAGCTTCTGAGATCATCAGTCCCCTAGAACTCAGAACTACTTAAACCTAACTAACCTAAGGACAGCACACACATCCATTCCCGAGGCAGGATTCGAACCTACGACCGTAGCGGTCGCGCGGTTCCAGACTGTAGCGCCTAGAACTGCTCGGCCACCCCGGCCGGCTCTAAAGGACATATCGACTCCTTTCGATAACTTGAAAAACGTCCGTCGTGAACGTTGATCTGCTCAACTCTGATCACAGTGTTAAAAGTGAGTGGTTACCGCGTTACCGGCCAAGAGGGAACCTGATTCCTATGTAGTGAAAGTGGACACGTTCGCTCTAATTGCCCGCGGAGGGTTTTTGTATTAAAGCCGTCATTAGTGCAGCGTCGCAAATTGACGGTTGCTGATCTCGTTCCTTCCATTCCCGACGTCAGACCTACATCTTCTTCGGCTCATAATGAACAAAAAGTCAGTTCCGATAACCCTGTAAATGAATATCCGCCTTTACCTCCGCGACAGGTTCAGATTCCATCGCCCCCAGGAGAGTAACAAAAAAGCGACGTCGCATTCAAATTGGCGAGGGTGAGGACTTGGCTTCGCCTTCTGCCCCAACCTTCTCCGCATCGATTGTGTCTCCTGCTCCTGTCGATGCTACGATATATCCCGTCCGTGGTACGGTGGGTGGCGAAGAAGTTACCTCCAGCATCCCTCCTGCTCGCGATGTGCCTCCTTCTGAGCCGCCTGTGTGTGGAGAGGGAGCGGAGTCCCCCCTTTGTCTTTGGGTCCTCGTTACAAGTCCTCCTGCTCCTTCGTATTCAGCCGCCTACAGTTTCCTGAATTTGCAGCCTACAAAAAAATGGTTCAAATGGCTCTGAGCACTATGGGACTTAACTTCTGAGGTCATCATTCCCCTAGAACTTAGAACTACTTAAACCTAACTAACCTAAGGACAACACGCATATCCATGCGAGCTAGAACAAATCTCGAGGAGAATAAAATTAGCGACCAAGTATCATATTTTGCATTGGTAGGTCCACAGAATGCTTCCGCCTTAGTGACTGGACCTGTATGAGATGACCCTTCTTCTGAGGGGCAGGAAGCTGTGCCTATGACCCCTTCCATATCCCCTTCTGCAGAGGCCGCCATGCCACGTAGCCGACAGAAACAGCGTATACAACCTGACCGTGCGGTGGCACGTAAGAAATTTAAGAAAGAAGGTTGTGATTACGGGGATTCTGGTCCCCCGATTGATTTATTTGTGGGCTTCGCAATAGACCTTGACGCTCAGCTGCCTATCTAATTCTGCTCGGTTCGTTCCGTACATCCCTGTATAACTGTGATTAGGGACCCAAGCCTACACGTTACTTTCCTTAAATGTTAATCGTGTGGAATCAGAATTGCGATTGGCTTCGATACTCCACTTCATTTATGTGCGGGCATAGTCTTCTTACAGGAGGTGTTATTTAGGCATTTATCCTTACCTGGTTTTCTTGTGATCTTTAATATAACATCTGAATATTCTACGGGAACCGCCTTATTCTGTCGCGAAAGCATTCCTGTTGCTGAGGTGGAAATGTTGGATTCTGGCAGGGGCATTGGTTTTCAACTTTTGAATTATACCTTGGTACTTTTATATGCCCCTTCTGGCACTGGTCGCGCAGTGGATCGTTCGCGTTTTTCTAAAGAGGAAATTGTTTATTTGTTGCCTAAGAGTCCTCCGGGCATTCTGTTGGGTAGTGATTTTAGCTGGGTGTTGGGTCCTGCAGATCAATCTCCAGATTTTAATTTCTATCGTGAATTACATGAATTGGTCCACTCTTAATGCCTGCAAGACGTCTGGACATGTAAATACCCGACGTTAGTTAAAATTACCCACTTTACTCCCACTTCTAGCAGCAGATTAGATAGGTTTTACTTATCAGACAACCTGCGCGATTGTACTCTTAATGTTGAAGTCACCCCAACTTCCTTTACGGATCACTGTACTGTGTCTATAACTCTCAATTTTGAACGGCGACCAGTCAAATTGTTTCGCACTCCGTAGATGTTAAACGTCGCTCACCTAGCTGACTCCTCTCTCGATGACGTGATGCGTGTGGGAGCGTACTCTACGGTCCACTGGGAAGTACTCTTCCACCCTTGACTGGTGGACACAGCTGGCAAAATCGAGGCTCAGGCAAACATTGATACTTTTCCGTGCTGCCAAAGCGCGAGACTTTCGGAGAACTTACTAATATTACTGTTCCATCCTGTGTGAACTTCGTGATGCTGCGGGTCACGTCCCTCTACGAATTATGTATGTTAGGCGCGTAAAAGCAAAATTGTTGACCTTGAAGAGAATATAAATGGAAGGTTTGAAAATGCGATCCAAGACACGTTCTTTGGTGACGGAAGAACTGACTTCCATATATCATTGCTTCAGCATCAGACCCGCCGCCGACGCCCTTGTATTCATTCTCCCACAACAGATTATGGACGTATCGTAATGGAGCAAGCCGATATAGTGCGTAGCTTACGCCAATACTATGTAGACATCTACGACATCGACGAGTCCAGTGAAACCTTCCACGATCCGCCAGGCAGAGTAATGCAGACACAATTACACCTGAACATAATGAAACGCTCTTAGCTGCCTTTCAGCCTGCGGAAGTTTGTATACGTATTGTGGGATCGCCTTCTCAGAAGTCCCCGAGTCTGCATGGAGATCTCAAGGAATTATAGGTGCGCTCTTGGCCGCTGTTGGGTGCTACCTTTACCTGGAAGGTAGCAGAATTAAATTCCGACTTCGCATCATTGCCTCTGCTGCTGCAACATCACTGATGTCTCTACAAGTGCATTGCTCTGAAGAACTAGTCCACTGATATTGTTTCAGGTGTCACCATGAAGACCTCAGTAGCAGCCATCTTTGCTATCACCATGGTGCTGAGCGTGCAAGCGGGTTACCTGTCCTGCGGGAAGGGCGAGGTGTGTCCTGAGGGTCATTGTTGCATGATCGGTAAGTGCTACAGACTCTCGCTCACCAATTGCAGCTACCGGAGGAGCCAGCAGCGTCTTTACCCCGTTCATTATAAAAAAATATAACAGATGTACTAGAGAGACTGCCTACTTATCCAACCTCTTCAGGAGTACTGCTGCGTGGTGTGGGATCTTTACCAGATAGGATTAACAGAGTACATCGAGATAGTTCAAAGAAGGGCAGCACGTTTTGTATTATCGCGAAATAGGAGAGAGTGTCACTGACATGATAAAGGATTTGTGGTGGGAATAATTAAACAAAGGCTTTTTTATTCCGGGGGGGATCTTCTCACTAAATTTCAGTCACCAACGTCGAATGCGAAAATAGTTTGTTGATGCCGGCCTATATAGGAAGAAACGATCATCATAATAAAATGAGGGAAATCAGAGCTCCCACGGAGGGATAAAGGTGTTGTTTTCTTCCGCAAGCTGTTAGAGAGTGGAATCATAGTGTGAGAGTGGTTCCAAGAACCCTCTGCCAGGCACTTAAGTGTAATTTGCAGAGTAGCCAAGCAGAAGTAGATTCGGATGTAGAAAATCTTTGACGCTCTACTGTAGTATTTTTATCATACCTTTTATAAAAGTTAGAGTGAGGTCCTAGTATTTACAAGAGATATATTTCAAAGAAGTGTGACACTGTAATATAGTTCTATGCACCTTGCAGTTGAAAGCAGGCAACAGCACTGCCAGCTACAGGGGTTCTTCTTTCGCCGACCGTGCTATAGGGTTTGGGAACCGGGACGAAATTTCTTTGGAGACGCATCTTTGAACTAAGCAAAAATGAAATGAGGAAGGGCAAAATAAAATTGGAGTAGAAGGGGGAAGAAGTAGTGGATAAAGACAAGCAGTAGTAGTAGTAGAAGAAGAAGAAGAAGAAGAAGAAGAAGAGGGGAAAGGATTGTAGGTCACAAAAATTGTAAAGGGGCGGATGTGTGTGAAACTAAATCACGAGGAGATTCAAAGTGGACTCTGTTGGGCGAAAGGGGGGAGTTCCACAACTAGAAACGGCTAAATACACTCTAAGACAAAAAACAAACCGCAATCGTCATTTCACTGTACCTATGCTATATGGACTGTAAGACAAAACGACGCACCACGAAGGAATTATTCAAATACGGCGGAAATCGATCTATGTGATGTACATGTACAGACAAACAAATGACAGTTTCAGAACAATCGGATGGTTTATTCAAGGGAAAGAGCATCAAAAAGTGAGCAAGTCAGTTACACGCTGGCCCTTACGCAAGCAGTTATTGGTAGATTTGTTGCATGTCTCTCTGAGGGATATCGTACCAAATTCTGTCCAACTGGCTAGTAAGATCGTAAGATTGTCAAAATTCCGAGCTATGTGGAGGCACCTGCCCATAATGCTCCAAACATTCTCAGTTGTGGAGAACTCCGGCAACTTTACTGGCCAAGGTGAGATTAGGCAAGCACGAAGACAAGCAGTACAAACTCTCGCCGTGTAAAATGTAAGCCCAGTTTGGGTCGCCAGAAGGGCAACTAAACTGAGCGTCGAACAAGTTACACGCTGGCCCTTATGCAAGCAGTTATTGATAGAGTTGTTGCATGTCTCTCAGAGAGATACCGTGCCAAATTCTGTCCATCTGGCTAGTAAGATCGTCAAAATTCAGAGCTATTTGGAGGCACCTGCCCATAATGCTACAAACATTCTCAATTCTGGAGAACTCTGGCAACCTTACTGGCCAAGGTGAGATTTGGCAGTCCGAGGCGCCTCCAGACAGGTCTTCGCAGGTAATCGGTGCTAAGTTCGAAGCTGGAGGCATCACTGAAGACAGTTCTACTCCAGTCAATGAGATTCCAGGCTAGATACGTGTCTAGCGACGACCTAGACAGGGATGGAATACCAACCTAACTGTCGCCTGCCGTAAGAGCGTGATGGTCTGGGGTGCCATTTTATTCCACGGTTGGACACCTTTGGTTGTCATCCGCAGCACCCTTACAGCAAAGCGATACGTCGGCGATGTATTACTCCCTGTTTCGTTGCCCTTCATGGCAAGTCATCAGCAACATAATGACCGCCCGCACAGGGCGATAGTCTCTATAGCTTGTCTTTTTTTTTTTTTTTTTTTTTTTTTGGAAAAATAAATGTTCTGGACTGTGCGAACGCAATATCGACTATCAAATTTATTTATGAACATAGCATCGTTACAACAATAAACAGTTCTAAAAAAAAATCAGTATGAGTTGCCAAACGTAAACAAAAATTGAGATAAGTGTATCAGGTAAGAAACTAAGAGAAAATGGAAAACTATAATGAGAAAAGAGAAACAAATGGGATTCTTCCAGCGAAAGTATTCACTGTAAGTGAAGCATCCTCTGATATCCGTACAATAACGCAACCGATAAAGTGTGGGCAAAATGTTCGCGGTACTGCGGTGAACATTGCAATCGTTGATGAGATTCCCACAGGTAGGCCATGTACTACACGGCGTCACTGAGTTGTAACTCAAAAATGGCGTAGGCAGTGTGTCCCAGGAGCCAGGCCACGGCGGTGCACTTCTTCTTTGGGTGCAGTTTAAGGTCAGGACGGATAATCCACATTGGTGTCACACTAGAAGGTGCAGTGTGGTTGATAAGCCCCACCATCAGTGGGCACAACTCCCATACTCCCCATACGTAGCGGCACGCTATACGGTGGTCTCTGGTGTCGGCAGCTCCACACTGGCTGCACTCGTTCGTCTGGCTGAGGTGAATGTCTGCTAGACGCTGCTTACAAGGGAACATCCCCATCACACCCCCCTCAGATTTAGTTATAAGTTGGCACAGTGGATAGGCCTTGAAAAACTGAACACAGATCAATTGAGAAAACAGAAAGAAGTTGTGTGGAACTATGAAAAAATAAGCAAAATATACAAACTGGTTCGTCCATGTGTAAGATATGCAATATTAAGGGCAATATGAGACGAGGAGCGCCGTGGTCCCGTGTTTAGCGTGGACAGCTGCGGAACGAGAGGTCCTAGGTTCAAATCTGCCCTCGACTGAAAATTTTGCTTTCTTTATTTTCGCAAAGTTATGATCTGTCCGTTCGTTCATTGACGTCTCTATTCACTGTAATAAGTTTAGTGTCTGTGTTTTGCGACTGCACCGCAAAACCGTGTGATTAGTTGACGAAAGGATGTGCCTCTCCAATGGGAACCGAAAACATTTGATCGCAAGGTCATTGGTCAACCGATTCCTCCACAGGAAAACACGTCTGATATTTTGTATACGACACTGGTGACAGCGTGTGCGTCACATGACAGGAATATGTTGTCGACCCACCTAACTAGTACACTTGGCGAATGGGTGAAAAGATTCTTCTATCTTGCCCGATGTAGGTTTTCTTGTGGATGTAATAATCACTCCAAAAAAAAGTCGCATTCTGGAGGACGACGGTTCAATCCCGCGTCCGGCCATCCTGATTTAGGTTTTCCGTGATTTCCCTAAATCACTCCAGGTAAATGCCGGGATGGTTCCTCTGAAAAGGCACGGCCGACTTCCTTCCCCATCCTTCCCTAATCCGATGAGACCGATGACCTCGCTGTCTTGTCTTCTTCCCCAAAACAACCAACCAACCAACCAAAAAAAGTGATGAAAACATAAGAGTTTTTCGCATAAACTGAAAATAAAAAGTTAAAATTTTCGACCGAGGGAAGATTCGAACTGAAGACCTCTCGTTTTGTAACTGTTCACACTAACCACGGGACCACGGCGCTCCCAGTCTCATATTGCCCTTTATAGTGGCTGTATTACACATGGACGACCCAGTTTGTATATTTTGCTTATTTTTTCATAGTTCCACATAACTTCTTCCTGTTTTCTCGATCGATCTGTGTTCAGTTTTTCAAGGCCTATCCACTGTGCCAACTTATAACTAAATCTGTGGGGGGTGCGATGGGGATGTTCCCTTGTTAGTTGGAAAGGTGTCACTGACGACTCGGTACCACAACGAACTGATGTCCGACGGCAGGAATGGGTTGTTAATATTAGCCCATGCCTGCTTCAAGACGACCGCTGGTATCCGTATTTCCAGTTTGTGCGCTGGTGGACAGCTTAGGAGAGCTTCATAGATCCGTCGCTCCGACGTATTCCGATCTGTAGCCGCCTCCAAGACATAACTGCGTGCGAGATAAAATTCCCTGACGTAGCGGATGCCCACTACTGAAACTGGAGCGCATTGTGACTGAGGCCGGTATCGATCCAATATGGCTGCCGTTGTCCCGTTCGGATGGTCGGTCTGCAGCGTTTTTGTTCGGTGGACGAGGAGTGCCGTGCACTTCCGCCGGAGATCGATCAATCCCAGTCCCCCGAGTGACCGATCGAGGTCACAGGCGGTGGCTCGCACTTTGAAGATGGAGTGTCGCCACAGCAGCCAGTAAACTGCTTTCGTAATCGAATTTCCCAGAAGTTTCGGGGCAGTCAGCAGCTGAGCGACATACCACGCCTTGGCGAGGATCGTCGTGTTAATGACCGGCACCGCCAAGTGAAGGTTCAGACGTCGGTTGGCGTGGCAACGGCACAATCCCCTGGTGGTGTGGAGGAGTCGCCTCCACGTGAGTGTCTGCATTAGTCTGAGGGCAGGCACACACCTGCAGTCCCAGCAATTTTTCGTGCTTGCCAAAGCCTAGCTTGGCCTGCAAGGTCACCGGATCTCTCCTCAATCGAGAACGTTTGGAGCATTAGGGACACCGCACTGGAACCAGCTCGGGATTCTGAAGATTTAACGCGCCAATTGGGCAGAATTTGACACGATATCCGTCAGGAGAACATCCAACAACACCTCAATCAATCCCAAACGGTATAACGGCTTGCATAAGGGCCAGATTCCGTAGAAATGTTGGAACACGTGAGGCGATACTGACCGTACGACTTATCTTAGAAGCTGGATTAATGAAAGGGCAAACCTACGTTCCTAGCATTTGTAGACTTAGAGAAAGCTTTTGACAATGTTGCCTGGAATACTCTCTTTCAAATTCTGAAGGTGGCTGGAGTAAAATACAGGGAGCGAAAGGATTTTGTACAGAAACCAGATGGCAGCTATAAGAGTCGAGGGGCATGAAAGGGAAGCAGTAGTTGGGAAGGGAGTGAGACAGGGTTGTAGCCTATCCCCGATGTTATTCAATGTGTATATTGAGCAAGCAGCAAAGGAAACAAAACAAAAATTCGGAGTAGGAATTAAAATCCATGGAGAAGAAATAAAAACTTTGAGGTTCGCCGACGACATTGTAATTCTATCAGGGCCAGAAAAGGACCTGGAAGAGCAGCTGAACGGAATGGACAGCGCCTTGGAAGGAGGATATAAGATGAACATCAACAAAAGCAAAACGAGGATAATGGAATGTAGTCAAATTAAATCGGGTGATGCTGCGGGAATTAGATTAGGAAATGAGACGCTTAAAGTAGTAAACGAGTTTCTCTATTTGGGGAGCAAAATAACTGATGGTCGAAGTACAGAGGATATAAAATGTAGACTGGCAATGGCAAGGAAAGCGTATCTGAAGAACAGAAATTTGTTAACATCGAGTATAGATTTAAGTGTCAGAAAGTCGTTTCTGAAAGTATTTGTATGGAGTGTAGCCATGTATGGAAGTGAAAAGTGGACGATAAATAGTTTAGACAAGAAGAGAATAGAAGCTTTCGAAATGCTGAAGATTAGACGGGTAGATCACATAACTAATGAGGTGTTGATTTGAATTGGAGAGAAGAGAAATTTTTGGCACTATTTGACTAGAAGAAGGGATTGGTTGGTAGGGCATATTCTGAGGCATCAAGGGATCACCAATTTAGTACTGAAGGGCAGCGTGCAGGGTAAAAATCGTAGAGAGAGACCAAGAGATGAATACACTGAACAGATTCAGAAGGATGTAGGTTGCAGTAGGTACTGGGACATGAAGAAGCTTGCACAGGATAGAGTAGCATGGAGAGCTGCATCAAACCAGTCTCTGGACTGAAGACCACAACAACAACAAGGGCCAGAGGTGAATCAATGCGTTATTGACTTGAGCAATTTGTGAAGCTCCTTCTCTTTAATAAATCATCCAGTTTTTCTGAAATTGTAATCATTTGTTTATCTGTACACGTACGTCTACTGATTTCCGTCCCATTCGGATAACTTCTCGTTGTGCGTCGGTTTTTGTTTTCTTTTTCGTTTTTTGTATTAGTGCGTGCACTGTAGCGGTCCATTTCAGTATGAGCAGCTCTGCAATGGGCTCACAATGGCGCCCGCCGGCAAGCCAGTCATACTTTTTCTATACAGACCGTTAATTAACGTAATAAATATTTTTCCTCTGCTGCCTGGTGGCACAGCTGCGAACCCCAACTGCTGTCTGACGGCGACTCCTTCTTGTTACAGGCGGCGGCAGGTACGGTTTGCCCATCTGCTCCCTGAAGGGTGTGAGTGGTGGCTCCTGCCGTCCGAACAACCAACCAGAGGACTTTTGGCTGTCCGCCGATCCGGGCGATAAGGGTTCCCTGTACACGGGCGTCTACAGGTACGTCTGTCCCTGCCTGAACGGACTACAGTGCGCCGATGGAACCTGTACCTACTAGCTGGCGTCTCAGACAACTTCATCGCCATCAGTACGAAGACGCAAACTGGAAGATTCGTTGTTGGCAATAATCAGAGGTTGTAAACCAGAGGCAACGTAAAATGCGTCACGGCAGTCACATCGAAAAGCGCCAATTCGACAAAGATTTCATCTCCAACAGACATCACAGGCCCCTCCACCCCTCCCATCTCTCGTCAACCATGAAGTCATTTTAATGAATTTGCAATTGCCTGACTGTGGATAGATTATTGTTGCTAATCGAGCATCATCTCTCTGCGCCATTCCTTCCTTTCTCCCTTCCGAGTCTGTATCTTACCATTTCCCATATCGTATTCAGTCGCTCAGTTCTACGTCTGTAGTTAGTACCAACTAAACTCAGAAATTGTGTTAGGAGCACTATTCGCACTGAAATTACTCATCAAGATGTGCTTCAGGAACACTTTAGATGTTTTAAGGGCATCTTGCATTACGTGAAGACCCATAGAGTAATCGAACTAGAAGAAACTACATTTCAGCATTACAAGAAATGAAAGGAAAACGCATGCAAGTGTTGCTAACTTAGTCATCCCCCCATTATTTCATTCAACAACTGAGTACGTTAACCCACTATCGACACCACCACCAAAACGAAACACACGAAGCATTGTATGTGACTTTCAAATCAACCATTTAGTTACGAGATCCATCTGGCATATAGACATACCTAGCGATCGCTGCCTTTTTTCTGGCCCGCACAGGTTCCTACGTCTCAACTGTGCTTTCAGAAGAATCTAGCATTTTACATGTAACCAGTATACAGTAGGAATACCTTATGTAGATTATACCGAGTGAGGTGACGCTACAGTTGTGGGACTTGGGTTTCACATTCTGAGCGAGACTAGTTGAAACTGACCCTCTGTCCATCCCAGTTTAGATGATCTGTGGTTTCTCTGAATCCCCCAAGACAAATGTCGAGATAGTTCTTTTCGGGAATAAAAGAGAAAGCATTGGCCGATTTCCTGCCTCATTCTTGATCCATGTACAGTCAGAGTTTCCATTCCGATACCTAGTCAGCTTTAGGTTGAACCCTAATTTCGTCTATTTATCTTTTCCCATAAACGAATCTAGAAATCTGAGAAGTATTCAGGGCGCTATTGGCACCAACAA
Organism: Schistocerca serialis cubense; assembly: GCF_023864345.2. Classification (NCBI taxonomy): domain Eukaryota; kingdom Metazoa; phylum Arthropoda; class Insecta; order Orthoptera; family Acrididae; genus Schistocerca; species Schistocerca serialis. The sequence continues at coordinate 119,483,668 of NC_064645.1, read as the reverse complement.
AGAAGACAACAACATTATTGTCATTAAATTCCATTTTGACACGGTAATGCAGTCTAATGTGGATTTCAGGTGTTGAAATTGCAGTGTCTCTCATGATTTGGAGTCGCGTCCAAAACGCTGACAATGGCAGAAAATGGCTGACTCTTGCAAGTTACACACCTGGTTCAGTGATGTAAAGTACACAGAGCGACACCTCTTTTCTTACATTCCTTGTATTTTTTCTTGCTATTGTGTGGAAATCATTAAATACAAATCGTGATAAATTTCATAAAAATTTCTTCATTGGTTTCCATCTCATCATTCATCTTTATTTGGTCCCCATTCCTTGCCAATAAATTATGTGGATGGGAAATTAAATACAAATATCGTTTTTTTCTGTGAAGGGATCATTTCAGACTGTCTCCATGCTATGAAATTACTCTGCTCATGACTTAATTTTATGTTACTGTACATTAATTTGACTACCTTGTACACTGAAGCGAAGAAACATCTGTACTATCATATTTGTTTGTTAAAGGTGTTTGTAGGACAAGAGAATAATCAATAATAAAAAAGCTATATATGGTGACATAAAGCAATTTATTTCTCATTCCTTCATTTAAAATGACTGTTGGCGTCAGTGATACATTTTGCTGGAATTAATTAATTTAATGATTGAAACCTTGTCCCTATTACACTTCAGCACATCTGACAAATGGTTCAATATATCAAAAGGAGGTTTTGGTAATGAGAACACACAAGGAAAAGAGTATTTTCCTCTAAGGTTATTATGTGCAACTTTCTCTCACTGCTACACACTTAGAGCAGATCCTCTTTGTTGCACACACTAACAGATAACCTAGATGCACTACGTATACCCTTATAGCAACAAATTAAAGTCAGCGCCAATCCCTCAGTTCCGATCATACACTCCTGGAAATGGAAAAAAGAACACATTGACACCGGTGTGTCAGACCCACCATACTTGCTCCGGACACTGCGAGAGGGCTGTACAAGCAATGATCACACGCACGGCACAGCGGACACACCAGGAACCGCGGTGTTGGCCGTCGAATGGCGCTAGCTGCGCAGCATTTGTGCACCGCCGCCGTCAGTGTCAGCCAGTTTGCCGTGGCATACGGAGCTCCATCGCAGTCTGTAACACTGGTAGCATGCCGCGACAGCGTGGACGTGAACCGTATGTGCAGTTGACGGACTTTGAGCGAGGGCGTATAGTGGGCATGCGGGAGGCCGGGTGGACGTACCGCCGAATTGCTCAACACGTGGGGCGTGAGGTCTCCACAGTACATCGATGTTGTCGCCAGTGGTCGGCGGAAGGTGCACGTGCCCGTCGACCTGGGACCGGACCGCAGCGACGCACGGATGCACGCCAAGACCGTAGGATCCTACGCAGTGCCGTAGGGGACCGCACCGCCACTTCCCAGCAAATTAGGGACACTGTTGCTCCTGGGGTATCGGCGAAGACCATTCGCAACCGTCTCCATGAAGCTGGGCTACGGTCCCGCACACCGTTAGGCCGTCTTCCGCTCACGCCCCAACATCGTGCAGCCCGCCTCCAGTGGTGTCGCGACACGCGTGAATGGAGGGACGAATGGAGACGTGTCGTCTTCAGCGATGAGAGTCGCTTCTGCCTTGGTGCCAATGATGGTCGTATGCGTGTTTGGCGCCGTGCAGGTGAGCGCCACAATCAGGAGTGCATACGACCGAGGCACACAGGGCCAACACCCGGCATCATGGTGTGGGGAGCGATCTCCTACACTGGCCGTACACCACTGGTGATCGTCGAGGGGACACTGAATAGTGCACGGTACATCCAAACCGTCATCGAACCCATCGTTCTACCATTCCTAGACCGGCAAGGGAACTTGCTGTTCCAACAGGACAATGCACGTCCGCATGTATCCCGTGCCACCCAACGTGCTCTAGAAGGTGTAAGTCAACTACCCTGGCCAGCAAGATCTCCGGATCTGTCCCCCATTGAGCATGTTTGGGACTGGATGAAGCGTCGTCTCACGCGGTCTGCACGTCCAGCACGAACGCTGGTCCAACTGAGGCGCCAGGTGGAAATGGCATGGCAAGCCGTTCCACAGGACTACATCCAGCATCTCTACGATCGTCTCCATGGGAGAATAGCAGCCTGCATTGCTGCGAAAGGTGGATATACACTGTACTAGTGCCGACATTGTGCATGCTCTGTTGCCTGTGTCTATGTGCCTGTGGTTCTGTCAGTGTGATCATGTGATGTATCTGACCCCAGGAATGTGTCAATAAAGTTTCCCCTTCCTGGGACAATGAATTCACGGTGTTCTTATTTCAATTTCCAGGAGTGTATTTTGCATGAAGTATCTCTTTGGTCTAATGTAAATCTGAAGAGTGGGAATCCGCTCCCAACTGTGAACAGCACTGTCCCACAGTCGCTTTCTGCCATTTGGTTGAAAGGAACCGAGCTCAACGGTGAGTCTGATGTCAGATAGCCCACTCTAATCAGTCAGAGAATGACAGGGAAAAATGGAGTAAGGTATATTTATTACGAGCTTAGCGCGCGTTACTTTGCTCGCATAGACTTTATGGTCTCCACGGATGTTTTTGGTTTTCATTTCATATTGTTCACAAATTGTAACTCCTTCCAAGAATTTCAAGCTAATTATGGCCATAGATGCGATTCTGGCAACTGGAGTTCAAGGTTTTTGTTAATCATGCCTTTTGAATTCTTGTGGTGATATTTCCACAGAAACTTTAATTCGCTAATACATATTTCTTTACATGTAAACGAAGAGTGACATACCAGTTTTCATAGAATTAGCTAAAACTTTAACACAACGAAATATTTTCCTAAAAGATTTTCATCCCGTGTTTCAACCCCCGGTAGGTTTTGTTTCCAAATACAGTGAAAAATGTTTACACACATCAAAAAAAGTTTTGCATCACCCCGGTTCCCAGAACTGCTGAGGATAAACGTTGATGATGATGATGAGCGTTTGGCGTCATTGGCCGGGAGGCCCCTCGCGGGGCAGGTCCGGCCGCCATATCGCAGGTCTTATTGCATTCGGCGCCACATTGGGCGACCTGCACGCCGGATGGGGATGAAATGATGATGAACACAACACAACACCCAGTCCCTGAGCGGAGAAAATCTCCGACCCAGCCGGGAATCGAACCCGGGCCCAGAGGACGGCAATCCGTCACGCTGACCACTCAGCTACTGGGGCGGACAGGATAAACGTTGACTGTGTATATTTTATCACAGACACAGTCCCTTTGACAGTTCAGAGACGTCACTAAACCCACCCAAAGATGTAAACAACCATGCATGAGCAGCGCCTATTAGACGGAGGGGTCCAACAGCCGATCAGTTCCAGTCATTCCGCCAGGAAGGAGGTACACGGCTCGTTTTGTCTGAAATTCAACTATGCCTCTATGGTCAACACCGCGGTTCGATTGCGTCCGCATTGTTATCGTGTGCCAGGAAGCCCTCTCAACAAGAGAAGTGTCGAGGCATCTCGGAGTGAACCAAAGCGATGTTGTTCGGACATGGAGAAGATACAGAGAAACAGGAACTGTCGATGACTTGCCTCGCTCAGGCCGCCCAAGGGCTACTACTGCAGTGGATGACCGCTACCTAAGAATTCTGGCTCGGAGGAACCCTGACAGCAACGCCACCATGTTGAATAATGCTTTTCGTGCAGCCACAAGACGACGTGTTACGACTCAAACTGTGCACAATAGGCTGCATGATGCGCAATTTCGCTCCTGACGTCCATGGCGAGGTCCATCTTTGCAACCACGACTCTATGCAGCGCGGTACAGACGGGCCTAACAACATGCCGAATGGACCGCTCAGGACTGGCATCACGTTCTCTTCACAAATGAGTGTCGCATATGCCCTCAACCAGACAATCGTTAGAGACGTGTTTGGAGGCAACCCGTTCAGGCTAAATGCCTTAGACACACTGTCTAGCGAGTGCAGCAAGGTGGAGGTTCCCTGCAATTTTGGGGTGGCATTATATATATGGCCGACGTACGTCGCTGGTGGTCATGGAACTGCTGTACGACACGTGAATGACATCCTCCGACCGATAGTGCAACCATATCAGCAGCATATTGGCGAGGCATTCGTCTTCGTGGACGACAATTCGCGCCCCCATCGTGCACATCTTGTGAATGACTTCCTTCAGTATAACGACATCGCTCGACTAGAGTGGCCAGCATGCTCTCCAGACGTGAACCCTATCGAGCATGCCTCGGATAGATAGAAATGGGCTGATTATGGACAACGTGAGCCACCAACCACCCTGAGGGATCTACGCCGAATCGCCGTTGAGGAGTGGGACAATCTGAACTAACAGTGCCTTGATGAACTTGTGGACAGTATACCACGACGAATACAGGCATGCATCATTGCAAGAGCACTTGCAACTGGGTATTAGAGGTGCCGGTGTGTACAGCAAGCTGGACCACCACCTCTGAAGGTCTCGCTGTATGGTGGCACAACATGCAATGTGTGGTTTTCATGAGCAATAAAAAGAGTGGAAATGATGTTTATGTTGATCTCTATTCCAATTTTCTGAACAGGTTCCGGAACTTTCGGAACCAAGGTGACGCAAAATTTTTTCTGATGTGTGTATTTTTATTTCTAACAGAGGAGCCAAAAATAAATTTTCATAGATATAGTTTGAAAATGCTTTGATAATCGTCCCTATTTCACTCTCTTATGGGGCTGAATTTCTAAAACATTGAAACCCATACACATTTTATTTCCAGCCCAAAAGTCCAGTACCAGTTTTTATAGATGTAGCTTTAAAAATGCTTTAGTAGTTCTTCAATAATGATTTATTTTCAAAAAAACTCATACCCACTATTTAACCTCCGTTAGTAGTTGAATTTACAAAGAAGCTGAAACACACAGTTCTTTATTTCTGACCGAGAAACCAAGTAACATCAAAATTGCCATAATAGCTACATATTTCCAGAAAACATTTTATCCCCTATTTCAACCTCCTAAGGACAATAATTTCGAAAAATTCCTTCCTAAACGACGCCTACAGTATAAGATCAACACCCTCTGCAAATTTCAATTTTCTATCCTTTGCAGTTTGGGGTGGGCGATGATGAATTAGTGAGTGACTGAGTGAGTCAGTCAGGACACTACCTTTTATATAGACAGATTTTGTCTATGCATTCATTTCACCTGGTCTTCTGGCCCTACCATATATTTAACAAGACATGCGTCGTGAGTTAACATTACAATACGAGTGGTAGATGAGCAGTACATAGTAATAGTAGTACAAAAGTGGTGGTGGTGGTAGTAGTAGTAGAAAATACAGTAACCATTACAATGTTTATAGTACATGAGCAGTACATAATAATAATAGTGATAATAATAAATCGCTCACGCCTCACGGGCGTCTTATGAAAGCTGCACAATATTTCAACAATACAGCTGCTCATCATCTTCAAGCGCTTACTGACGTGTTGCTGCAGTGATTCGCCAATACATCAACCGCTTCGCTAGAAAATGGCAGGTGCCAAGGGGTGGTGCTGTAACGTCATCGTAGACGACTCATAGAACACGGCGACACCCATTGCCCCCTGCCGGAGAAACGATCCACGGTCTTCGCTTGCGCGACTCTGGGAAAATCGAGGCCGGAAACCGTGGTCCAGCGCGCTCGCCGCGGGAATGTTTGGGCCCAGTTTAAGTATGCGGACTCAGATTCCCCGTCTGCGTTGACTCACATTCCTTCATCTACTGCCGTCGATGTCTTATACTCCCCAGCACTGGTTCCCATGCCTTTCTGAGCTGATATCCCGTATGCCTATTAATCAAGTCGTTCCTTACAAGTACATACACTACTGACCATTAAAATTGCTACATCACGAAGATGACGTGTTACAGACGCGAATTTTAACCGAGAGGAAGAAGATGCTGTGATATGCAAATGATTAGCTTTTCAGAGCATTCACACAAGGTTTGCGCCGGTAGCGACACCTACAACGTGCTGACATGAGGAAAGTTTCCGACCGATTTCTCATACACAAACAGCAGTTGACCGGCGTTACCTGGTGAAACGTTGTTGTGATGCCTCGTGTAAGGAGGAGCAATGCGTACCATCACGTTTCCGACTTCGATAAAGGTCGGATTGTAGCCTATCGCGATTGCGGTTTATCGTATCGCGACATTGCTGCTCACGTTGGTCGAGATCCAATGACTGTTAGCAGAATATGGAATAGATTGGATCAGGAGGGTAATACGGAACGCCGTGCTGGATCCCAGCGGCATCGTATCACTAGCAGTCGAGATGACAGGCATCTTATCCCCATGGCTGTAACGGATCGTGCAGCCACGTCTCGATTCCTGAGTCAACAGATGGGGACGTTTGCAAGACAACAACCATCTGCACGAACAGTTCGACGACGTTTGCAGCAGCATGGACTATCAGCTCGGACACCATGGCTGGGGTTACCCGTGACGCTGCATCACAGACAGGAGCGCCTGGGACGGTGTACTCAACGATGAACCTGGGTGCACGTATGGAAAAACGTCATTTTTTCGGATGAATCCAGGTTCTGTTTACAGCCTCATGATGGTCGCATCCGTGTTTTGCGACATCGCGGTGAACGCACATTGGAAGCGTGTATTCGTCATCGCCATACTGGCGTATCACCCGGCGTGATGATATGGTATGCCATTGGTTACACATCTAGGTCACCCCTTGTTCGCATTGACGGCACTTTGAACAGTGGACGTTACATTTCAGATGTGTTGCGACCCGTGGCTCTATCCTTCATTCGATCCCTTCGAAACCCTACATTTCAGCAGGATAATGCACGACCGCATCTTGCAGCTCCTGTACAATCCTTTCTGGATACAGAAAATGTTCGACTGCTGTCCTGGCCAGCACATTCTCCAGATCTCTCACCAATTGAAAACGTCTGTTCAATGGTGGCCGAGCAAGTGGCTCGTCACAGTACGCCTGTCACTACTCTTGATGAACTGTGGTATCGTGTTGAAGCTGCATGGGCAGCTGTACCCGTACACGCCACCCAAGCTCTGTTTGACTCAATGTCCAGGCGTATCAAGGCCGTTATTACGGCCAGAGGTGGTTGTTCTGGGTACTGATTTCTCAGGATCTATGCACCCAAATTGGGTGAAAATATAATCACATATCAGTTCTAGTATAATATATTTGTCCAATGAATACACGTTTATCATCTGCATTTCTTCTTGGTGTAGCAATTTTAATGGCCATTAGTGTAGATTGCTTCTTTAATCAGGGAGGAATTCTTGGACCTGGTGTTACTAAAGCATGGACTGAATACAGCGCGCGAAGGCTCTGGTGAGCACTGAGAGAATCTGACCAGATGACGCAATTAGGAAGCCAGTGCCGCAAGATGTATGAATGGTCTGATAAAGGGCGTAGAGCTCCGCGATAAAAAAATCGAGCACTGGTCAACAAGCCGATAATGAAAAGGATCATCGAAAAAATGGTTCAAATGGCTCTGAGCACTATGGGACTTAGCAGCTGTGGTCATCAGTCCCCTAGAACTTAGAACTTCTTAAACCTAACTAACCCAAGGACATCACACACATCCATGCCCGAGGCAGGATTCGAACCTGCGACCGTAGCGGTCGCGCGGCTCCAGACTGAAGCGCCTAGAACCGCTCGGTCACTGCGGCCGGCAAAGGATCATCGCATCATCGCCAAATACAAAGGTACACGCGACACCATGGTCTATCTTCAAACCGGTGTAGACGAAGACACTGTCCCCAAGCCGCGTGCGACGTGCGAGTAACTCGCTGCGATACCCCAGCCCTGGAGTGGTGACCTTAGGAAGCGGATGGAGTCCGAAGTAAACACGTACCTCGGCACGAAGCACGACCGATGATGAGCTCGTACCCACGTAGAACATAGCAGGGAGCAAAAAACAAAGCTGTCGAAGCAGAAAACGAAAGCGAACTCCGGGAGGCAATAGAGAAGACGGGCGAAGCCCGTACTGGCGGTCAAGGGAATCGTCGAGAATGAGTGCATAGGATGGGTGACAGGCCAGAGAAGACAGAAGGTTCACTTAATGACTGAGGAGAACATCTCGTCAGTAGGACGACAGAAAGTCAGCAGCCACTGCATAAAGACTCTGAACAGGACAAGTATAGAAGGCACCAGTTGCTAAACGTATCCCGCAATGGTATATGGTGTTAAGACGACCTACAATGGACGGACGTGCGGATGAAAATCCAGTTTCGAACGGACAAGGGACCAGTATAAACGGAGGAGGCTGGTCCTATCCGCTCCCCACCAGGTACGGCATAAAACACGTAGAACATTGAGGCAGCGATACAACGAGCTGCCACGTAAGAGGTGTGAGAAGATGAGAATTTCCTATCAAACGTAAGTCCTAAGAATTCGTTGCATCAATGAACGGAAGAAGGAATGGACCGAGATGGGGGAAGAAACTCCCGGGACAGCCAGAAGTTCATACAGAAAGTCTTGTCTGCGGAAAAGCGGAAGCCATTTGGAATGCTACTTTATAAATGAATAAAAAAGTAGTCCCAATTTTAATTAATGTCTGACAATATTATAAATAATTTTACATATATAAATATATTTGTATATTCACTGAAAGAAACGATGTACTAATGAGATGATGTATTAATTATGCATGAATTATGAGTTAAAATGTGTAAAGAAAAGTCTGTGAAACAAAATGTATGTCTAACGATATAAAAAAAAAATGGAAAGCGACTCTCTCTCTCTCTCTCTCTCTCTCTCTCTCTCTCTCTCTCTCTCTCTCTCTCCCTCTTATCCTCCGCTACCGAGATAAGCTGTGTAAATATAATTTGTACGCTTTTGATAAATAATATGTTAATCTGATGTTAAGTAGCTTTGTTTCATTTGAAGATTCCTTTATCTACTACTCATGCTATAAGTGATTTTATTATTCATTTTTTTAGTCCATTTTCAGACGGCATCGAAGAGGAGTTTCTGGCGCATTGTTTGGTGGACACAGCAGAACACTGGTAGTGTTCATTCGCTGTTTAATACATCATACTATAATTCATACGTCCCTAAGGTCATTTTTACCGATCTTTTTCCCTCAAAATCAGGGCAATGTTATTATGCGAACCTCGTAGTATTCAGATCGGCCATTGGCCTCCGAATAATGTCGTCTACCAACGCACTCGCTGGTCTAATTTATGACAATGCTGGAAGGCAGGGTTCAGGTTAATCAAAAAAGGGGGTAAAATTTTTCTTTGCCATGGTTTATCATTTCAATAGTAGTGCCTCCAGCAAAGCAAGCCGGCCGGAGTGGCCAAGCGGTTCTAGGCGCTACAGTCTGGAACCGAGCGACCGCTACGGTCGCAGGTTCGAATCCTGCCTCGAGCATGGATGTGTGTGATGTCCTTAGGTTAGTTAGGTTTAATTAGTTCTAAGTTCTAGGCGACTTATGACCTCAGACGTTAAGTCGCATAGTGCTCAGAGCCATTTGAACCATTCTGAACCAAGCAAAAAAAATTTCAAATTTGTGTGAAGTCTTATGAGACTTAACTGCTAAGGTCATCAGTCCCTAAGCTTGCACACTACTTAACCTAAATTATCCTAAGGACAAACACACACACACACCCATGCCCTAGGAAGGACTCGAACCTCCTCCGGGACCAACCGCACAGTCCATGACTGCAGCGCGTTACACCGCTCGGCTAATCCCGCGCGGCTGAACCAAGCAAAGCAAGAAACATTGGTGTAGTGTTCTCAATCAGTTCTTACCAGTTATTCAATGCTTTCTTAAAAGTAATGTTTTCTAGCAGAGATAAGCTTTATTAACATTCCATTTTCATTAATTAATTAATATCTATCTAATAAATAATAATAATATAAAATATCTTATTTTTTTATTTTTTACTGAGAAACGCTACACACTGTTGATAATCCACGAGTGGAGACGATAAAGACATCGCTGAAGACGCATCTCACATAGACAGGTTCGTTGAGAGATGCAACAGATGACAAAGTCATCAACCAAAAGAGAGCCTTAAGATACCTGGTGGGAGACAATCCATAACAGGGTTACTGGCTATGGCAAATAAGACATCGCCGATCAAGCTGTGATGTTAGACTGTAAGTCACTTAAAAATTAATTTTTTTTATTGAATAGTTTCCTCATAATCGAATGCCAAAGACTGCATAGCGCAGAACATGCGCAAATCCGAAAACAGTGCTTTTTAATTTTTTACCTTTAAAGTAAAAGCTTTAATGAGTATAGATGGATGTACCTTTGCTTCTTTTAAGGAAAATATTTTTTGGAGGTACAGCAACTGACTCGATATTTGGCTCTTCACGTTTCGTTCCATAGCTAGCCGGACGGGCACAGGATTCTGCGTCTCGCCGCAGTCTGGGGCCTCTTGTAAAAACAGTCCGTTCGTGTGGCATAACCTGTACAGGGCATAATTAGTGTTGGGACGGTGGCAGTTTCAAGAATTACTTCATATTCCGTAGACCCATTGTGAGGAAATCCTCAGGGCTGCACAACATATCAAGAATACATACCGTAGTACATATCTGCAAAAAATAAAAAAATAATAAAAAATAAATGCTGCTGAACCTCCACAAATCCTGTGTGGAATGATCCTCATGGATGTGAGATAAGTAATAAAAATGTGAACATATTTTCGTTAAAGAGGTAATACCAAAACTTGTCACAAGTGTAAAAAATATCGCTGAGGTGCAGTAGATAATCCTAAGGCTACAGCCACGCACCATCAAACAGAAGCAGTTTGCAACACTTATTGTGCTCCAGAATGAAATTTTCACTCTGCAGCGGAGGGTGCCTTAATATGAAACTTCCTGTCAGATTAAAACTGTGTGCTGGACCGACGTACCCCATGCTGTGGCTAAGACATATCTACACAATATCCTTCCTTCTAGCAGTGCGAGTCTTGCAAGTTTCGCAGGAGAACTTCTGTGAGGTCTGGAAGGCAGGAGACGAGGTACTGGCAGAAGTAAAGCTCTGAGGGAGGGTCCTGAGTCGTGTTTGCGGTGCTCAGTCGGTAGAGAACTTGCCTGCAAAAGACAGCGGTCCCAAGTTCGTGTCTCGGTCCGGCAAACAGTTTTAATCTGGCAGGGAGTTTCACTTATTGATTAATCGCATTACTGGATGAAGACGTCACATTTTACATAACATTCAAGTTATCTGTATTTATTAATAGCATACACATTGAAAGTTAGACATCTATGATTCCGCTGTGTGCATACACAAGCTCAGAGTCAGATATTGTTATCGCGAATAGTAGCGAGCGAACAGTTGTCGAGGAGGGTCGGAAGTGGTCGGATGCAGCGTGCGGTGGACATACGCCGCACTACATGATAGGCCCCAGCCTGCGGTGAAATTTCAGAGTCGTATGCATACACATGATGAATCTAGGGAATACTGTGTTATATAGGTATGGAATATGATGAGGAATTTCGCTTTAGGACTGCCATGTGAGGCTTACGATGTTAATAAGGGTTATTATGGTGCAACTATTGTATATCATGTTGCAATCATGGTGTATTATGTGAAGTGGGTTGTGATTTGTAGGACATTATGCTGAAGGTTAATGAAATATGTTGTTCTGAGGAAGACACACACGATATTGTATATGATTTAGTGAGAAATCTATTTATTTATTTATTTTTGCAGCTGTTTATGGAAAAAGACAACGTAAGGAATGTACCCACTTTAAACGAAGCAACGTACTATAGATACATGGAGGTTCTGTTCGTGCATGCTTTATTCAAAGATAGAGTCACTTTATATCTTCAGAAGAGATTTATTTTCTGATGAAAGGATTTACGACAGTAAAATACTACGAAGTTTTGTTGCTACTGATGAGATGTATTATGGCATTAAGAGCTATCAGTTATGCAAAGAAACAAATCACGGTTTACCAATCATACCGGCTACAAACATTCTAGAAAACATGAAACTTTTACCTGTATGAATCACCAGCGCTTGCAGATGACACTTTTCTTTTCACCTATTTGGTGATAAGAGTGCATATGCGGATATATCTGTCGAGTAACGAGCATGGATAGGTTTACAAAGATTTTTCTTTACTACTGACTGAGACGCCCGCTAAACCCGCTGAGCAGAACAGGTAATTAGGATTGTGGAAAGGCCCAAATAAGGTTGGGGTCAGTTTCACCTTCTAATTGTAATTTATTGTAATTTACTAACACATTTACAGCCAAAGCGACACATAGCCGCACCTTTACCAAATGCAACTCTTTCACGGCTGAAGGTCTCCAAACAATAAATTTTAAAAATCAACAAGATAAAAATGCAGTTAAAATAGCAAATAAAATAATTTAAAAAAACATATCAAAGCTAGGTGGAAAGCCTCAAGGCAAAGTAGATAGAACAAACACATACAAGGTGCAATACAAATGGCTGAAGGCCACAATTAAATTTCAAAATTTTAAAATATATTAACATAATCTTTTGAAGGCAGAATGCCGCAATGTTTAATCTTGAAAGATAATTTTAAGAAAAAGTTGCAAGGCAAAAATTTTCCAAAATTTAAAAAAAATATAACCACAAGCCTTAAATTTTAAATAGCTCAAAACAGATAATTAAACACCTGTGGGAAAGACAATAAAGACAACGGCACTCAGAAGCCTCCAGGGAGATCTGTCTGCCCTTGTTCACTTAGGTGAGACAGGTGGTGAGCCCAACTACACTTGATCCGTCGGAACCCAACCAGGGGACAGCCAATGACCGACCGACACAACGACTTGCTTGCCATCAATCACTACGTGAGAACTCAAACAGAAAAGGTCCACAATGATGTATGCGTTAGCTGTCAAAATTACACACCATGTTGGACAGCGACAACAGGTGAGCAAAGGCCGCTGCATGAAATTACGTTAGTGGCCAAGGCAGGTAACTGGAACACTAACGGCCACAAGGCAGAAAATTCCGCTGGTACACTTGAATTTGAAATACGGTAATATAGTTAACTTCACCCAAAAGAACACTGCCTGAATTTACGTCAGTGCCCAGGGCAGGTAACCAGAACACTAATGGCCACAAGGCAGAGAAAATTCCGCTGGTGCACTCGAATTGTAGTCAACCAAAATAGTTAATTGCACCGCATGGTGGCTAAATTTCAGCAATAGAAACACTCGGTGTTGCTCACAGGAAAACTTCCCCAACAGCAAACGACCGAAACGAACCACCACAACATGAATGGACGTGGCTTGGGTAGTTGAAACCTCTGCTCAACTTTCATGTCCTGGGTCGGTGAACCACGAGGCTCGTAGCGATCGGACAGCTCCACCACGCTCCGACTCTGCACAGGGACCACCAGCGGAACCAGCCAACTGCACCACGCGGAGATAACTGCTCTGGTCCGCAGCAACCGACCGACTTACCTCAGAATGCCGACAACATCTAAAATAGTCATCAGTGGAAATAACGCCAACTACACACACAACCTGACAAACACTTGCACGAAGAACAATACTCAACAGTATCTAAGCACGCACGAAGACAAATCGGGAGTTGATGCGCGCGCACATACACACACCCACACACACACACACACACACACACACACACAGCCAACTCATGAACGATCGGCGAGACTACACACGTCATACGGTAGGACGACCGACCGACGATCCACGAAGACCGTGGCCCGGCTCAAGTGATGAGTGGCGGCAATGGTAGGGCGAGCCACGTCGACGTAGACCTCACTGCTGCTCCAACCAACTGCACTAGTGCCGCATTGCAGCTCCCCCACTGGCAGGTCCGGGCTGCCCTCCAGACGCGTTCCAACAGACTGGCAGCCCGAACTCCCGACCTGAACACCTTTATGACAGACAACGATTGGTAAGTAATAGCAGTCAAGCAAAGCTACTACGAGAAGGGATATTCCGATACGCGCTGCTAACGCCGCCCATGGTCACGCAGAGCAGTAACTCAGTGACTGTATTAATTTAAATTAATGTAGTGAGGTGGAAGTACGTTAAACATAGAGTGTAAAATACATGATGGCGAGAACACGAACTACGCACGGCTCACTGAGTTACGCGAGGTATTTTATGAAATTGTCTCAATAAAAAAAATAATAAAAAAATGATGTGTGACATAATCATAATTGAATTTTTGTCTATACCAGAAGTAATAAAATAGAACGCAGAACTCTATACATTTGTAGGAACTAAACAATATTTTTCAGATTAGAGTATAACGTATGTAGCGAGCGAGTTACATTCTAAAGGTACCTTCACACCGAAAACTAACTCCAACAAACAAAAACGTACAACTGTCGTAAGTTTGGCAAACTTGCAGCTGTTGTGACTTTGGCAAACTTACAACTGTTGAAAAATGTTGACAACAGTTTCAAACTTTTTTAAACACACATACGGCGTTTTTATTTTTTGTTACAGAAAAGCAATGGAAATGGATTCTGTCTGTGAAGATTTGACATTTTTATGGTGGGAGATGACGCTTTTGCTCTTTCAGAGTTTTGACGAACCCATATGCAGGATGGCAAGAGAAAGGCAGCCAGGAAAGAATGTTTAGTTACCAAATATCTCGTGCTAGAAGAATTGTGGAGAATTTTTTTCGAACATTGTAAACTTCGGTGTCTTAGAACACCTATGCACTTAAGTCCAGAAAAAGCAACATTAGTCACTTCTGCAACTGTGTCTTTGCACAGTTTTTTTAGAAGAAATAAAGGAAGTGCCACAATTTACTCAGCACCTGGCAGTTTTTATGTGGAAGATCCAGAAACAAGCAGCGTTTCGGATGGCAGTTGCAGGATGTCTCCGCAAAATGTCTTCGGAGAAAGGGATGTAACGCAGGAAGAACCGCAACGATTATAAGGGATGAATTTGCAGTCTACTTTGTATTGGATGTTGCTAATTGAAATGGCAAGAGGAATATGAATAAATAAATATCGAGTGGAAAGACAAATGTAATTAAAAACTTCCAAACAAAACCCTTATACCTTTAGTTATTAACACTACAAGCCATTAATTTGCAAAGTACTTTGTATCAGATTTTGACAAAATGTTATGACAAGAAAAATAAATAAATTTCCGGTGAAATTCAGTTGTAATTACAAAATTGTCGACCGAAAGTCTTACAGCTTCAGTTACGCTAGTGAATGACATTTTACTTGCGATTGAAAATATTTTTCTCCCTGGCTTGTTCACACCTTCCAAATACTTCATGTGCTCGTAAAATATCCATTTCGGTACGTAGATCTCAGTTATCTCAGACCCACTTTTAGTTTTGACCATTTTACAGTGCTCACGATTGTACTGTATTTTCATATTTGTCCATGTCATTTCACACTCCACAAGTGGTACACCTATTTTATCCGGAACTTCTTTCAACAAAATCTTTCCTTTTATATCTGTCTTTATATGCAGAATCAGAAGGATCATACAGAGGTTTCATTATTTCAATTTCTAACAAAAGCTAAATTGTTGGATCTGTTGCCGACTCTTGAGTTGCCATTGTCGAAAGAAATATAGCAGAAGAAAGAGGAAACACAGCAGACGACCCGGCAAATGAGCATGCGCTAGTCACACAACTCTGCTATGTTTTTGCTTACTGACCATGAACTACAAACTCGAGACAAAACACCTCTCAACTAGCTGTTCAGGCTCGCGACTTCAAACAACTGTTGACAACATTTGAAAACTAAGTCAAACTTCGAGTTGAAAACAGTTGCCAAACGAGTTTGTTGGCGTTGGTTTTCAGTGTGAAGGTACCTTAACAATACAAGTGTTGCACTGGCCTGTTACGGAGAACCAAACATTCCAGAAATATCCAGTCGTGACACATATATAAATGTTATTAATTTTGACAACCTTCTCATTTCAGCATGTAGCATTTTTACGCCTTGATGCAAGTTGATCAGCTACCTTCTATGCATGTTGTAAATAATTGTGTAAAATAAGTTACTTCAACACTTTAGTGTCTTTCTACTTAAAACAATTGTATTTCAGACTTTCTCTTATGGTTCTGCTCCAGCAGCGATACAGTGCCGATTCTACCACGTTACGGATACAGGGTACTTTTACAGCTCAATATTATGTAAAAGTCAAGACCTATTTCTTTCAGGCACTGTTTATAATGTACATGTTTTCAGATTCTTTGTTGATATCAGATAATGCAGCACACTTTCTAAACAAATTAGAAGTATTTTGAATATTTTGAACATACTTGGGTTATTAAAAAAATTACAAAGAAATTGATGCAATTTTTTTCCGAAATGCTTCCTCAAATTGAGGTACCATTTAATCCAATGCTATACATTTGAAGGAGACCAAATTCTCACCAGATATGCATGACATGATGGCTGAGGTACTATACCTATTTAATTGCACCAATTACATATACAGTATAGCGTCGATTATTCGAACGTCGATCAACCGAACGACCGCTTAACCGAACTGTGTACTCGCTCGCACCTGTTACTCTCCCACCCCACCGTCCATCATCCCCCTCACTCCCAAACCAAGTTTCCCACAGTAGTCGCCGCAATGGGCCACCGCTGGCGGAACATTGCTTCTAATGGGGCATCCACAAGGCGCTGCTGACCGGCCAAGCCGCCAGTCGCTGTGTTTCAACAATTAGCACACTTCTGTCGGCTTGGCACTGGCAGTAGAAGTAGCGGCAGTGTCAAAGCTGTTCACAGCAACAGCTGCGCCAAAGTTTAACTACGTATCAGTGGCTACTGAAGCATTGTCTTCGCTGAGGCGGGTCCACACTGAGCGCGCCGCGCCACGCCGCGCCGCGCCGTGCTGCGCCGCGCCGCTGCAGCCCGCGCACTGCTGTAGCACAGTACGAGGTGCATTCAAGTTCTAAGGCCTCCGATTTTTTTTCTCCGGACTGGAAAGAGATAGAAACATGCGCATTGTTTTAAAATGAGGCCGCGGCCATTGTCAATACGTCCCAGAGATGGCAGCACCGTACGGCTGATGCAATTTTACCGCCAGCGGCGAGAATGAGAACTGTTTTAAATACTTAAAATGGCGACGTTTTCCTTACTTGAACAGCGTGCAATCATTCGTTTTCTGAATTTGCGTGGTGTGAAACCAATTGAAATTCTTCGACAGTTGAAGGAGACGTGGTGATGGAGTTATGGATGTGTCGAAAGTGCGTTCGTGGGTGCAACAGTTTAATGAAGGCAGAACATCGTGTGACAACAAACCGGAACAACCTCGGGCTCACACAAGCTGGTCTGACGACATGATCGAGAAAGTGGAGAGAATTGTTTCGGGGGATCGCCGAATGACTGTTGAACAGATCGCCTCCAGAGTTGGCATTTCTGTGGGTTCTGTGCACACAATCCTGCATGACGACCTGAAAATGGGAAAAGTGTCATCCAGTTGGGTGCCACAAATGCTGACGGACGACCACATGGCTGCCCGTGTGGCATGTTGCCAAGCAATGTTGACGCGCAATGACAGCATGAATGGGACTTTCTTTTCATTGGTTGTGACAATGGATGAGACGTGGATGCCATTTTTCAATCCAGAAACAAAGCGCCAGTCAGCTCAATAGACGCATACAGATTCACTGCCACCAAAAAAATTTCGGGTAACCGCCAGTGCTGAAAAAATTATGGTGTCCATGTTCTGGGACAGCGAGGGATAATCCTTACCCATTGCGTTCCAAAGGGCACTACGGTAACAGGTGCATCCTACGAAAATGTTTTGAAGAACAAATTCCTTCCTGCACTGCAACAAAAACGTCCGGGAAGGGCTGCGCGTGCGCTGTTCCACCAAGACAACGCACCCACACGTTGAGCTAACGTTACGCAACAGTTTCTTCGTGATAACAACTTTGAAGTGATTCCTCATGCTCCCTACTCACCTGACCTGGCTCCTAGTGACTTTTGGCTTTTTCCAACAATGAAAGACACTCTCCGTGGCCGCACATTCACCAGCCGTGCTGCTATTGCCTCAGCGATTTTCCAGTGGTCAAAACAGACTCCTAAAGAAGCCTTCGCCGCTACCATGGAATCATGGCGTCAGCGATGTGAAAAATGTGTACGTCTGCAGGGCGATTACGTCGAAAAGTAACGCCAGTTTCATCGATTTCGGGTGAGTAGTTAATTAGAAAAAAAATCGGAGGCCTTAGAACTTGAATGCACCTCGTAGAATGCGCCGTCCGCGCCGCGCCGCGCCGTTCCGAGGCGCGCACTGTGGTTCTAGTTGGAGCGCGCGCATCTCTGAAGATGGAGCGAGCCAAGATTGTGAGTGCCGCATTTATTGTGCTGTACCATCAGTTAAGGAAGAAGAGGAAGAATCGTCGTCATTGGGTAACCCCAGTGTTAAAGAGTGGGGCATTGTACGGTGGAAATGATCTTCTCAGTGAACTACTTGTAGGCGACAGTGGACAGTTCGAAAACTTTTATCGAATGTCTTTCGAAGACTTCGAATATCTGTTGAAAGTGATCGAACCAGACATAATGAAGAAAGACACAAATTGTAGATGTGCTATGTCTACCAAAGAGAGACTGGCAATAACTTTGCACTTTCAGGCAACTGGAGATTCCTTTACAAGTCTGATGTATATGTTCAAAATATCTAAACAAAGTATATCAACGATGGTCATCGAAGTTTGCACCGCTCTCAATAATGCACTGAGACCCTTTGTGAAGGTAAGAAGTTATTATTGTTCATTGTCGTTAAATGAAACCATCCTTTTGAAAGGATTTGTAGTTAAGTTATTTGCATAAAGTTGTTACCTGTCTGTAGTGAAATGTGTACAAGGTAAAAGAGGTTGGGGGCTGATAGCATTACATCAAAGGAAGTTCCTTACAAACAATTATAACAATTATTTATTGACTGCAGTTTTGTTATTCGTTAAAACCTTACGTACGTAAATATCCGCATACAAATAAAAATGTCTGAAACACGTTATTGTTAACAGAATGTGCTTAATCAGATGTATTTATGAAGCATTTGCTTTGCATGAGAATGTGATGAAACCATACGCAGGCGTCTATGTGAAAGGTACAAAAGAGAGAACATTCAACTATCGACTTTCAAGAGCCCGTTGAGTTGTCGAAAATTGTTTTGGAATCCTGACATCCGTTTTTAGAGTCATGAGGAAACCAATGCTTCTGTACCCAGAAAAAGCCAGTGTTATGGTACTGACAACTATTTACTTGCATAATTATTTGAGACAGAGCAAGAAATCTTCCAGTTTGTATGCTCCAGATGGCACAGTGGACAGTGAGCTGCCAGATGGTACTTTAGTGGAAGGAACATGGAGACGGGAAGCACAACCAATGTCATTATGCAATTTAAAGGCGGTGCCAAGAAAAAGTTTGTCAAATGCCCAAGCTATTCGCAAAGAGATAGCCGACTATTTTATCAAAAATGGACGTATACCTTGGCAAGATGAGGCAGCATGAAAGCACATACGTGTTTGTTATCACTACACCGTTGTGAAGACCACACTTTGGTCTAATTACCTAGTGTGTTAAAGTGCTAATAGAATCTGACTCTATATTATAGATAATTGTTACAGAACATGTACGTACATATTCTGTGTTTCTGGTATCAGTGGGAGTGTCTCGTTCCTCCAGGAATTCGAATAATGGGAAAGCAAACTAGTTACTATTGTAAGTGTCTGTCAGCCCTGAAACAATAGTGCGATGTTATATTAAATGTAAATGGGAAACTGTGTTGTTACAAACATTGTTTATGAATAGTTACCTTTTCCAGGGCCCCTCGACTTCTTCATTTTCATTTTCTCCCTTCTGTAGGAAGACAACAATGATGTCACTCTTTTTCTTTTTTGCTTTGTCGATTCCACAGCCAATGCCACTCGCGACCCACTGCCAAGCATCACTTTTTTTGATTTTCATGTGGTAAGTATTGTCTTTTGGGTCCCACAGTTCCCGCCATTGTCTATACAGCTCTATGAGGTTCTCACTTTGCTTCCGGTCCCACTCCATAATGAGGACACCTACGCGAGAACACACGACCTGTCACCCCAAATTGACGCACGCAATAAACTACCGCGCCCGCCAGCCGAAGCCCCGTCTGAACTGAGTGCGCGCAAACGCGCCACTTCCTTTGATGTACCGACAACAGCCGGATCACTGCGCAGCGCGGCGCAGCACTGCGCGGCGCGGCGCGGCGCGGCGCGGTTCGCCGTCCACACTGAGCGCGCACAGCAGTTTTGCGCAGCGCGGCGCGGCACGGCGCGCTCTGTGTGGACCCGCCTTTAGAGTTGAGGCGTGCCGCTCCACGCAGTTTGAAGGATTGCGCGCCACCAAGAAGAGCTCCTCATGGTGCAAACAGTCACCTTCTGTTCTCTGTTACGAGCACTTGTGTGCTGCTGCATGAAGAAGTGAACTTGACGATACAAAATGCTTAAATGTAAACTTGTTGTCCTTTCCATGAGGGACAAGTACGAGATTATTACTATATATTCCTACTGAAATTGCCTTTGTATGTTACTTTGTAATACTGAAAGAGATGCCTGTTTTTATGAATAAATTTACTGTACAGTACTTTTTTTGGCAAATAAACATGTACAGTTCGATTATCCGAACAAACCAGTTTTCCGAACACCCATGTCCCCCAATTACTTTGGATAATCGACGCTCTACTGTATTACAAGGATAAAAAAAATCACATCTTACATTTTAATTTTTATGTGGTTTCCTAATAAAAATGTTATTTTTTCTATAATTAAGTTGATTCTGCAATAAAGCTTAGATTTACTGCATAAGAATGTACTAATACAAGTTACAGAAAAAAATTAGAGCAATGCTTTATAGACTTTAGGAAATATTTGTAACTGAATTCTGAAAAATACAACTTGTGGGAAATTGCAAATTAAGATACAAGTCCAACTAAACTGTGAAGCATAGTCTTCATCCTGCAGCATTTCTTCATCTTCAAGCTTCTTCTTAGCATTCCTTTTAGCACTTTGCTTCTTTGGTAACTTGAAGAGCTAATCTTTCAACTTTATGCACCTGCTGTCTGTCACAAGCAATTGATCTTCCATATTACAGCCACATTTTGTGCCTAAATTTCTTAGGACTTCCAACCTACGTATCACTCCATCATTGAAAAATATCACTGCGTCTAGTACACCAACTTTTAATGTTTTTAGTCAAACAAAAATATTCTTGCGTAATCTTTTTCTTGTGCAATGGTTGAAACTTTCATTTGTATTCTGAGGACCCCCATGAAGACATTTCCTAAGCAAAACAGGGTCACTCAGGTCTCTAAAAAAATGGTTTTATTTCATTCATAACAAGCTAAGGAAGAGAATGCTTACCATGGCAGGTGTGGCAGTACTTACATAAGCACTCAACATCAACAACTTTTCCATTCTCCAGAGAAGTACAACACTATTCAAGGCATGACGTCCTTAACGTTGCCATATTCTATCAAGTGCAACAGCAATGTTCTTGGTTCCACTAACATTTACAGTTCCTTCTACTGCACGTTTCATAGATTCTTTAGACACATCCATCAAAGCACCAAAACGTATTTTACGTACTTTCTGAACCTATTGGGAGGAGGAGGAAGGTCCATCAAACAACAAAACGTTTGAGCAGCCTTTTTTTCCCTTTTCTGTTGCATGCACTAACTTCTAATTCACATCATATGAATTATGCACCATGTTCGATGTCATTTTTGAGGTAGATTTATTGCAGTATCTACATAGAACAACTAATTTTAATGCTAAACTCTTCCTGCTACTTTGATGTTCAGTTTTTTCTCCAGACAGCCTACACCATCACATTGTTTTCATTTCGCCACTTCCTTTATCGAAGAAAATAAGATGCCCACATCAACAACAAACAGCGTCATTGTTAACACAGAAATTTGAATCACCAGGAGGCGTGCCATGTGAGAGTTTCTTCCCTGAAGAACTGATACATAGGTTACTTTCAACAGTGTGGCTTGCTTTGTTTGTGAACTGGTTACCACAGAATTTCCTTTTATTGAATTTTTCGATACGTGGCATAGTTCGTATTTATTGTACACTAAAGGATATTTACTTCCACAAATATGTGTAGCACTTTGGAAACAAACGTTCAATAACACGTGAACAAACTGCTTCAGCGAAACAGAAGTAAATACTAGCAAAGATAATCTTTTACAGGCACTAGAAACCTGGATTGTTACCAACATACACAATGTATCATATGTTTAATCGCTGGAAACAGGAAGTTCACAGTTCTTTTCAAAATAATACCGGTTTCTGCAACAAAAATAACAGAGGCATGGTGGCGTACATGATTGTAACTTTAATATTTGGTATATACAGGTCATTTTTCATTTGAAACCCTATAATATATATGCCAATTCAATCAGGAAAGACTATAGAATTTAATAGAGCCATAAAAATTGAGATTTATCCACGATTTATAAGTACCCTGTATCCTTAAGTTAATAACTGTAAGACAATGATTTTTTTCTCTTGTCATTAAGCAATACTGAAGCTAAAGAGAAATTATTTGCTTCAATTTCGGTTAATAAACCATTTCTTTCAGCTACTTGTGAGCTGTTCAAGGATAATTCTTTTTTGTGTTGCATCTTGGAATAAGTTGTGTCATTATCAGTTTCTTTCTAAGATATGTCTTTTGAATGTCATACTTATTTTGCTGTTGCGACTAAGTATATATGGCCATACAATTATGACTCCACACACAGACAAACAGACATTCGACTTCTGATGAAATGGACCTTGTGTTGCTACCTGCTATTTTCTGTTTGATGATCGTCCTAGAAACGTTAGTATGATTTTTGAGAAATTAATTAATTATGTTGTTATAATAAGGAAGTACTTGTGATAATAACAGACCCTTTGTTCAATGATTGAATATGTAATAAGTTATGCGAACTAAACGAATATGCAGTTATAAGAAATGACATTCTTTACTAACTTATGTTGACTGGAGCTCAAGTCACGTATACTGAATAAGAAGGAATTGCATATATATTCACCTATATTTGTTCTTAATATCTCCCACAGAAATTGGATTATACGAACTTCTGTGTACATAAATGTATCTTCGAGAAATGATAATTTTCTACTCTACGATAATTTAAACAACTTGTAATGCTATGTACATATCAACTCTGTGATCTACTATTAATCGTAACATTTTTTAGATATGTCATCATTATTGTCTTTGGACAAATCTGTATATCATTCAGTGATGTTATATGTCACATATTTTGTATGTTCTGGATCAAGACATGTACTCTGTGGCATGCTGTGTACTGTACCATCAGAAAATGAATTTATACAGAACAAGTTTGTCACTATGTGATTGGCCTAAACTTCATATTTACAACTGTACTTCAAGGAACTTGTCACACTTATATAATTATCTGTGGTCATACATATTTTGATACAATATCAACGTTTTATGATCATCATGAATCCTTTTGTACTCAACAAGGTATACCTGTGCCTCATACTATTACTACTGAGTCTGTACAGTATCTTTATCTGAACATGAAAAGGAATGACACACTAAAACATTTTGGTGTGGTTGTTATTGGACATAATGTGTGTAATGAGTCCCTGAGTCTGCTTACATCTCAAATTTGTGTGTCGTCAAATGAATATATTGACATTTCAGTGTGGTCGTCAGTGGATATAGTGTGAGTTGTCCCTGAGTCTGCTGCACCTAAAACATGTGTTTCTTTGCCTAGTTTCATATTGCCAGATGATTTTTCTTGTGTTAAACATCTATAAACAATATTTTGTTGTCTTGTCACATGAACTACCACCACTGTCAGGCAGATTTGAGTGCTCACCAGCACAATGATACTTGTATGTTTAATTTCTCTCTCTTTGCACTAGTTGTAATTCTATGTAATATTTGTATTTACACAACTGAAAGAATTTATTTATACTCTTGAAGAACTATAAATAACTTTTTTAACCTCTTAAATAAAGTGCTATCAGTGTCAGTCAGTTACGAGTGCTTACATGCACATGATGATACTTGTATATTATTTTTTTCTTGACTACATGTTCAGCTTATCAATTTCCTGTTATGTACGTAACTTGTGTGATCTTATGCTTACATTTACATATTCTAACACTTTTGTAAAACATCTCAATTTTGTTATGTAAGAATTTTGCATTTGTTCCTTGCCAACATGTTAGGCAAGAATCACCTGCAAAATTGTTAAAAGTGAGTTTGGGGGCTATGAAAGTTGAACATCTATGATTGTGCTGTGTGCATACACAAACTCTGAGTCTGAGATATTATTATCGTGAGTAGTAGCAAGCAAATAGTAATCGAGGGGAGTTGTAAGTGGTTGGACACAGTGTGTGGTGGAGAGAAGCTGCATGACATGAGAGGTCACAGCCTACCGTGATTGTGCTGGTACTGCCTCATGGGACTTTGGTATTAACTGAGGAGTTCTGGCAGTTTGCTTTTTCTCTGCACATTGTTGTTAGTTGCTTACACAGTGGAGAGATTTTGTCAGATTTGTGTATCCATACATTGGAAGTAATATTTGTATCTTTGTTGTGGTTAGAAACGTCTTTATCGAGTATAGACATTGTAGAATGATTAAAAGTCTGTGTAAAGTTTGTCAGTGTTTAACTAATTTTATAAATATAGTATACTACAGACTTTATTGGTTTCTTCCATTTTTCTTTACATCATTCAAGGCTAGTTGACCAAACCCTCCTCATTATTCAATTTCTGTGTATAAAAATATGGTAGTAATTGTTGCCATTAGTCCATGCACTGAACTATGCATGGATCACAGTATTGCTTTTTGAAGTATTTTAGCATGTTGCTGATCACACAGTTGCAGCAGCAAGACGAGGTAAGTTGTCTGTTGCGAACAGGAGCATTGCAGGATAGTTGTCAGGAGACATTAGAGAATTATTTTAAAACTCACAGTCAGATAGTTGAGAACTGGTCTCTCTATAATTCCTTGGAGGAACAATTAATTTCTGTTTCTTTTTTGTTCTCAATCAGAATTTGATTATTGTCAGACTGGGATGTCACACACACATTTCCATATGTCTTACAAAATAATTACCAAACACGTTTCAACATCAATTAATTCTACACTGAAATTCGCCAATGGAGTAGGAGGAGTTCTTTTTATGCAGAGCTTTATTAGTTACTAAGCTTTTATGGCTACTGGCAAGTTAATGAAATAGTACGTTCCTTATTACTGGACACCTTTCTGGACCAAATCGAAATCCGGATTTCGATTATTCTTAGTTTTGATATTGATTCCATGAACTAAGATATTGGTATGGAAACTAGATACATCACTTATGACAAATTTCATTAAGGAATAAATGTATTGAGAATGTAGTAACATCAATTCCTTGAACAGGCCTCCGCAAAACATTCCAGGTTTGACACAACAAATAAATAGCATTACACATTTTGGACTTGAAATCTTTAGGTTGGTTCGATGAATTTCCTCAAAAAATTATCCCTTATGACATTTAGGAATGTAAGTGAGAGAAGTACGGAAGCTTCTTTGCTTTTAGATCACCTTTCTGACATTATTCACATTGCAAATAAAGATTTGTTTAGACACTTCAGCAGTTCTTGTTATCCTAAGAATTTAATATTGTTAGCCGGCCGCGGTGGTCTAGCGGTTCTAGGCGCTCAGTCCGGAACCGCGCGACTGCTACGGTCGCAGATACAATGTAAAGCCTTTTGTTATCGCACAGAGCATACACAAGACAAGGAATCAAACACAACAATACCATAAACCAGAGTTGCTGCCCACAGCTACAGTCACACACCAGTGATGCTATTTATCAATTTGCAGTATTCCCACAGAGACGCCCCCCCGCCCCCCCCCCCCACACCCATACCCCCCCCCCCCCCCAGGTGTGGAGCACTGCGAGTGAGGGGGCATGGAGTGAAGTGGCAGAGGGACTGCATGGAGATAAATAGGTTTTCAGGGTGCATTGTCATCTGTGCAATGGTGATATCGTCGGGCAGTAGCATACGTTGAATGGCCTACAGGTGGTAATTAAAGAGGTGGGTCGGCTTGCAGTGGGGCTGGTCATAGCGTAAGTGGTATCTGGGGATGGTAGCATGGGGGGTGTGCCGAAAGGGCTGGGTAGGCCCAGCAGTAGCGAGGGGTTCATCAGAAGAAAACTTGGCGCCATGATTATGAGGACACCTTAACTGGATATGAAGGCAACGGTATCGATGTCATCTGGCAGCTTGCTGGTCTTGAGTAAATGACGTGTGATAGTGCTGTCTGCAATCTGGTTATCAGCATGCTGACCTTCAGTGAGGAGGTCATTGTCTATGACTGACACTGAGATCCTTGGGAATCAAGTTGCAGACGTTCAATCAAAATTTTAAGGTCCGCAGTATGACGTTGATAATAGTAGCATCAACAAGTGTGCAAGTGAGAGGTGCTTGGCATGTATTGTCGTTTGGTGAGTGTCTTGTACTGTCCACATGGGTTACAGTTGGTTAAATGACACGGTTGTATGTTTTCTGTTTAATAATATGTAGAAGGTTCAATCATCTTTTCGGAGCATTTTGTTGGGGCGTTATTAGGATGGGTCTAGGGCAGTTCTTACTGTCTCATTTCTTAACATTACAAAGTCAGAGGTTGCGAAAGCTTTGTGAACAAAGTCTTTAGGCACCGAGTGTGGGAGGGACAATGGTAATGGAGGCATACTTGTGTGGTCCTTGACATCTGAAACTAAGTCCTCTAGGTGTGGGAGTGTAGGTGAAGACTCTTGTAGTACAAAGTCCCCTGGCAAGGATACTGTTTCATCATATAGAAATAAGACCACTATGGTTCTGAGACCATGTTTTTGTACTATGCGAACTCTGAGAAGGACCCACAGTCTCAGTCCACAGTCCTCTGTGACGTATGAGTGCCACCTCCAATGTGCAGTGACACTCTTCAGCCAGACCATGAATCAAAGGATGGTATGCTGTAGTTCCAAATCACTTAGCACCTGTCATATTGCATTGTCTGAGGAAAAATAAACCTTCTTTAAGTGAAGTTAGTGTTCGTCATTCATCTAATTACACCTTATTCTACGTGACATTATTCTCTTGGAGACGCTGGGTGTTGGAACTTGTGATAGCGCACATTATAGACGACACAGTGGCTCCCATCAGGTTACGACAGAGCTGCCGTTTAATTGGCGAGGAACCCGAGTTCGAACCATATTCAACAGATCGCAGTCTACCGGAAACAGAAGAAGGAGACGTTACGATGACAGCGCTGTGTGCCACCACATGAGACATCCTCCCAGGTTCTCTGGTGACGATGGCCAAGATCCAAACAATGGCTGAAGGTACATGAGCGTATAGCCAAATTTAACAAATGGGATGACACCGTGTGTTTGGCTAAAGTATTTTTCTACTTGGAGGGCACTGCCAAGCAATGATATGAGAACAGTGAAGAGAAGTTCACAAGCTGGGAAGTATTCCAGGCGGAACTGCGCAAGTATTTCGGCGACACACAACGACAGAAGCGCAAGGCTGAAGGTAAAGTAAAGTGCAGGGCACAGCGTCCAGGAGAAACTACAGCATCCTACATTCAAGACCTCTTCGAGCTGTGTAAAGTAGTGGATCCTAGAGTAAAGGAGGAAAATAAGATTGCACGTCTCATGAAGGGTGTTGCTGAGGACATGTATCAAGCCCTACTCCTGAATGACGTTTCGACAGCAGATGAATCCATAAAATGGTGCCAGTATACCGAGACAACGCGCCAAAAAAGAATTACACGCTAGAAGTTTGAACGGATTCCAAGCGTCGTATCGATGTCTGTGATGGAGGAAGCAACTGATGTCACAAGTCTTCTTCGTCAGATAGTGAGAGAGGAAGTGCAGAAGGCACTTGTATTGCACGGCGAGCAAAAAACCAATACGCTTCAAGAGGTCATAAGGAAGGAAGTTGAACAGAAATTGAACCCGGTCTCTCGTCCTTTATTTCCCTTTAAAACGGTGAAAAAGTGGAGACCTAGGCGGAGTTACGTTCCTGCAATGCCGCAAGAGGAACCTGTTTGGACACCAAGGGACACTGACGTCTGGAGGACCCAGGATAACT
Source organism: Schistocerca serialis cubense (assembly GCF_023864345.2). Classification (NCBI taxonomy): domain Eukaryota; kingdom Metazoa; phylum Arthropoda; class Insecta; order Orthoptera; family Acrididae; genus Schistocerca; species Schistocerca serialis. The sequence continues at coordinate 119,455,605 of NC_064645.1, read as the reverse complement.
AACCAGTATGTTTCCACTGTAGACGACCGGGACATGTGGTGCGCTATTGTCCAGAAAGGCGCCGGATATTTGATCACGCCCGCGTCAGAAGACAGCAGACCGATCTTAGCTGACGCCAACTCCGGGACGACGAAGATGAACAGGAAGATGTGGGTGCAGGACGACGTAGGTCACCATCGCTGCAAGCTAGCCGCTGGAGAGGACGCTCCCCAACACGCCGATCAAGGACTCCATCGCCGTTTAGAAGTTCCAGCCGATCACCTAGCTGCCGCACCTGGAAAACTGAAGGGTGCGACCTTCCTTAGAGGTGGATGGCCGACCAGCCCAAGCTCTTGTGGACTCTGGAGCATCATATTCAGTCATTTCGGAGAAATACCATCGCCAGTTGCAGAAAACCATATGCGTCGACATCAAAACATCTCTGCTGAAGGTGGCTAACGGGAAATATGTAAAATGGTTCAAATGGCTCTGAGCACTATGGGACTCAACTGCTGAGGTCATAAGTCCCCTAGAACTTAGAACTACTTAAACCTAACTAACCTAAGGACAACACACACATCCATGCCCGAGGCAGGATTCGAACCTGCGACCGTAGCGGTCGCGCGGTTCCAGACTGTAGCGCCAGAACCGCTCGGCCACCAGCGGCCGGCGGAAATATGTAAAACCTACAGGAAGATGTACCATTCGTGTGGGTATAAGTGGGCATACACAGCCCTTAGAATTCATCGTCTTACAAGAGTGTAGTCATGACGTCGTTCTCGGATGGTTCTTTTTGAAAGCTTCTCAGGCAATTACAGATTGTGGTCGCTCGAAGATTATGCTAGACGAGATGAGATACTGTGGACAGGAAGATGTGCATCCGAGTGTGTGGAGACTATGTGTGCTGGATGAAGTGATCATTCCTGCAGTCAGCGCTGGAAAGGTAACTGTCAAGTGTCATGCCATGCATCAACCCATGGATCTTATAATGGAATGTAAGAGAAGCATACCACTGAAGAATAACTTGGTCATCCCAGCCTCTGTCGTCTCGTTTAAGAACGGATTCGGTGAATTGTGGATAGTTAACTTTCGCCGAGAACCGCAGATCCTTCCAAGACGCATGTGCGTAGCAAACGCCGAGCCGTTAATTGAAGAACAGCTGAGCAGCATAGAAACCTCCCATGCCGAGTCTGTGGGCAAAATTAGAGCTACCAACACGAGACAAGATCTTCTAGCTCGACTATCACCAGATCTCACTAAGAAACAACAGAAGAAGCTACATGCCATTCTGCAAGAGTTCTCTCAATGCTTCAATCCACAGGTGAAGAGCAAATTAGACAAATCGACGGTGAAGCACCGGATTAGCACTAGAGACCATCAACCAATAAGCCGGAGAGCATACCGTGTGTCAGCAACGGAACGTCAAACAATTCGCGACGAGATAGAAAAATGATGAAGAATGACATCATTCAGCCTTCACAGAGCTCACGGACGTCACCAGTGGTCCTCGTCAGGAAGAAGAATGGCAGTTGGCACTTTTGTGTTGATTACAGGAATCTTAACAAGATAACTAAAAAGGACTTTTACCCTCTCAACCATGGACATGTACTCTGGATACTGGCAAATCGAAGTAGATGAGGCTGATCGTGACAAAACTGCATTTATTACCCCTGAGGGTCTGTATGAGTTTAAGGTAATGCCGTTCGGTTTGTGTAATGCACCAGCAACTTTTGAACGGATGATGGATAATCTTCTACGTCACCTGAAGTGGACGATGTGTCTTTGTTATTTAGATGACATAGTGTTCTTAGAGACATTTGATGAACATATATAAAGACTGACGGACGTTCTTAAGTGTTTCCAACAAGGCGGACTGAAACGTAATCCAAGAAAGTGTCTCTTTGGAGCAAAAGAAATCAAAATACTTTGACACCTTGTGTCAAACGAAGGTGTGCGGCCAGACCCAGAAAAGGTGAGATCTATAACGGAATTTCCTTTTCCTAAAAGTATTAGAGATGTGAGAAGCTTCCTCGGAATACTTACTACAGTCGATTTATCAAAGACATTTGTATCAAAGCCAGGCTACTCCAATAGTTGTTAAAAGCTGATACCAAATTTATCTGGGGTGGTGCTCAACAAGATTGTTTCGATGTGCTGGGAAAGGCTCTGACGACTGACCCTGTACTTGGACTGTCTGATGAGAGACCACCTACAGAACTACACACAGACGCCAGTGGGTATGGGCTCGGTGCTGTTCTGGTGCATATTTCGGATGGAAAAGAGCTTCTAGGACACTTACAAAATCGGAGAGAAACACTCAACTACAGAAAGAGAATGCCTTGCTGTGATCTGGGCCATGTGCAAATTTCGACAGTATCTCTATGGAAGGCCATTCACAGTTGTTACAGACCATCAGTCACCTTGTTGGCTGATAGGTCTTAAGGATCCAACACGACGACTCGCCAGGTGGGCACTATGTCTCCAAGTGTATGACGTTACCACAGTGTACAAAAGTGGAAGAAAGCACCAAAATGCCGACTGTCTCTCAAGAAACCCTGTGGAAGACAGTCAAGACTTTGATGAAGATAGTGCCTGTCTCGCTGCACTCCAGGATCTCTCTGCTGAGCAGAAGAAGGATGCCAAGATATCTTGAATTATGCTTGCCTTAAATCGGTCAGAGAATGTGAAAGGACAATTTAAGGTAGTTAATGGATTACTTTGCAAGAAAAATTTTGATCCGTTTGGGAAGAGGTGGCCAGCAGTGATTCCCAAACACATTCGATTAGATGTTCTACAGAAATTCCATGACACGCCTGAGACCGGACATTTAGGATTTATTAAGACCTACGATAGAATCCGCAAGAGATTTTTCTGGCCAGGTTTATTTAGGAGTGTCCGATACTATGTGTCGCACTGTAGAGAGAGCCAGAAGAGAAAGGCAGTTCCTCAGAAACCACCTGATCGAGTGATACCAATTCCAGCAGCCGAAACGCCTTTCTAGCTGTGGTGTTTCAAAAGTCTGATCAGGAAACATCGCGTTTCTTTACCGAGTGAGCGACGCCAGGTAAGAAATGTTAATATATATATATTTATTTATTTGTAGTATCTTAAGTGAAGACTTGTTATTTAAAAAGATTTTGTTTCTGTTCTTTCATGTCGTGCGTGGCAGCAAGCTGATCCAGTGGGGACTCAAGACGTGGCGGACGACGAGAGCTAACCACTATTGCATCGTAGTCGACGGCTGGCGGCTATACGAACCGTTGAAACATCATGCTGACCATTATTAAAATATGTTTTATGTTTTTTCTATAAAATGAAAGGGAGTTCAGTGTTGAATGTGGAATGATATAGTTTGTAATTGGATGTCAATTGGTTATCAACGGTTAAATAAACTTCAAGTTGGAAGTTCAAACAGTCAGTTGACTCTGTTGTTACGACATACATCGTAAATACTACTTATGTGTGAAATTTGCAAATTTTATTAAAATTCAGACTGCTTAAAGAGATTCTGGCAGAATTTTATCAGGAGTGTGGACGATCTTCAGTAATTAACTAGTTTAATGTTTTTTTAATGAGAAGTCGACATGTATTGACATTTTGAAAGTAATCGACACTGTGAAGTGTATTAAAATTTTTTTTTTTAACTTTATCGGCGATTGTGGTCAAGAACATCGGTTTTATAGTGAAATATTTTGTTAAATGAGAACAAGATTGATTCTTTAGTGACATTAATTAATTATTTTAGGAAAAATTAGGAGAACTCTGTGACTTTGTTTAACTGTCAAAAATTTTTTTTACGATAAAATTTTTGGGTCTAGTGAAGCAGGGGAGACAACCCGCCGGCTTTGACCAATGACGTCATACATTAGTCATAGATATTAATGTCTTCACTTCGAGGCGTAGATGATAAAACAGTCCTGTGTTCCGGATAAGCGCTATCATTGTACATTAAAATAATTGAATGTGAATCTAAAAGCGATCCCTTGGTATTCCTTAAATTATTCATCGTGTGATTTAATTATATTAATTGGTTGTTTCTTATTGAAACGGTACTTAATTTTATTCATAATGATATTGAGGTAATTCGGAGTATTAGTTTGTTATTGTAGAGCAATTTTTAGTCTCTTATTTTCGTTTATAGAAATGGATTTGTCTGTTGCAATGAATCTTGACGATTTAAGCGAAGCTATGGGCGAAGATACGTTGACCACAATTTGTTTCTTGCAAATGTGTGGTCTTGTAGTTGAATACGTCCGATGTCGTGAGTGCGGCGAACATATGCGCCTCACCAGTGTATCAAGTCGCCGTACTCACGACTTATTTGTATGGAGGTGCAGCAGAGACCGGTTTTGGCGATCTATTAGGAGGGGAACGTGGTTCGAGAAATCTAAGCTCGCACTGAGAGACATAATGAAAATCGCTTACTGTTGGTGTTTAAGATATCCTGTGTGGCTTTGTGTGCATGAATATCGTGTGAGTAAGCGTACGGTAGTGGACTGGTAGTCGTTTTGTAGGGAAGTTTGTGGGGAATATATGAAATATAGGGGGCCGTTGGGGGAGGGGTGGGGGGGAGGGGGGAAGGGGGGTTGGCGGGTGTTATGGTCGAAACTTACGAGTCACATTTTGGGAAAAGGAAGTACAATAGGGGGGAACCTCGGATGGGATTATGGGTGTGGCGGGCAGTAGTTTCAGGTCAGCATTGTGACGATGTAGTGTTCAGAGTAGTACCAAATAGACGTAAGGAAGTTTTGGTTAGGTTCGTTGAAGATCAGGTTGCAGAGGGTTCTATCGTTATATCAGACGGGTTTTCTTCATATAGGGATTTAGGGGATAGGGGTTATCAACATCTTGTAGTAAACCAGAACATTGAATTTAGATCATTATCCACAGGCGCCTGCACTAACGGTATAGAGGGGTACTGGTCAGCGGTGAAATCTCTTATAGGGTAAGAGAAACGTCAGATTTAGACACTTCAAAGCCACCTAGATGAGTATCCGTGGAGACAAAGTATTCCGCGGACATATTGCACGTTTAAATATTTTATTTAACATGTTGGCAAAATGTACCGTCCCAAACATCTGAGAGAGAGAGAGAGGTTTCGTAATGTTGTGTTTGTTGTGAGTGTGGGTATGTGATTTTACTGTCTGTCTAGGCGCGCTTCGGTTATTCTTCGATATATCCATTTGCTTCTTTCACTGTATTTCACTATTTTGACATATTTCACTGTTTTATTCCACCAGTATGTGTATTTTCGTGTTGTGAAGTACGTAATAGAAATTTCTCAGACGTCGATATTCTTTCGTTTCCCAGCACTAGCATCAGTACGACATTTTCGAATGTATACTTGTTATATTAAAGGCGAAACCCCCGACACAACTAAAGTTTGTATCCCGTCCTTCACTTCGCCTTTACACTGGCACTGTATATGTCAATTGGCGAGCAAGATACAAATGTTGCATATAGCCATATAGCTCAAGTAACGAATGGGATACTATTAGTGTCCAAGGCAACAAAAAACTGTACCCCATAGTGAAGTACGGGATACAAATTGTACATGTGTCGTCTTCTTGTCTCCGTGTAGTTCAATTGAGGTACAGGTTGCAAATGTAACGTACGTCTATTTCCACCTTTTAGTTACCAGTGTACATATATAGAGGTCAACGGAAGTCTGGTATACATATATTACATACCTAGGTCCTTCTGTCATCAGTAGTATTGATGTGTACGTAAGAAAAGACTCTTAGTAATAGCGAAGATGAAATAAACAACACATCTACAATTTGTATCCCGTGTTCCATTTAGGGTTTACTGAAGCGGAAGATACATCGTACAAGTGAAGAACAGGCAGTAATGCTAGTGAAAACGAAGAAATCGACTTACGACAAACTCGTATTCCGTACTGTACTTAAGCAACGCAATTCGAATGAGCTTTTAATTTGTACCCGGTTATTCATTTACGGTTTAGTGAAGCTGGGGATACATAGTTCAAGAGAACAACAGGACAGCAATGCTAGTTAAAACTAAGAAATCGACGTATGCTAAACTTGTATTACGCTAAACTTGTATCCCGTACTGCACTTAAGCAATACATTTCGAAAGAGTTTCGAGATACCACTGACATACATGTAGCGTGATGTATTCTTTGCTAGTAATATATTTCATTCATTTCCTTCCATTGTATTTTGTGGAGAAATACTAAGATACAAGCACGCGATATCGTTGACGTGAAAATACTACTGGCCCTTATCTATGTGAAGTACAGGTTTTCTCTCTTGCATTCCTTTGTTTCTGAACATTCTTCTCAGCTCTTTCATCTTTGTAATACATGCTCTCTGGGCAATTCTGACGTCATTGGTCAAAGCCGACGGGTTGCATCCCCTGCTAAACTAGACCCAAACTTTTCAACAACAGGGACTGGTGAATTTTGCTGCGTCTATCCTTATCTTCTAGGTTGAATCTGCTACAGCTAAATGTTTTTCTTTAAGGATTTTTCAAGTAACTAGGAAAAGAACTTGTAATTTGATCTGCGGCTGACCGTCGATATTGGGTACACGGTTGGGCTGTTGTGAAGCCTTTTGGTTTGCAGATTGCCTTTCTTTCCCCTGCTGCAGACATCGTTGCTGAGTTGCTGCGACAGGATCGGCGGTTCAGCGCAGACGTGGCGACCGTGACAGGACACCGAAGCTGGATAGAGCGTGGCAGTGATCGGAGTGCGTAACGGCTGAAGTCAAGACAGCCGATACGACTGCAGTGGTGGGGAGGAAGAAACCCCACCGTCGATTTCGTAAAGAGTTTGTACAGGTTCGAGTTGTCGCTGCTCGCAGTCGGCGACGCCCGTTGCCGTAACGCAGTTTGCAGCCGACGACGCCGGTGCAGAGTAGCTGCTAGCGGTCAGCGACGCCGTTACAGAGTCGCTGGTCGGAGACAGCGACGCAGTTGCAGTAGACGCGGGTTGCGGACGACGAGGCCGGCAGCTCGTCGTTGTAGCAGTGCAAGACAGATACGGTGAGTCGTTTTCAACACGGGAGTGTAACGCTAAGTGCGAATGAGTGTATTAATTTGTAGAAGGCTAGGACCGAAGTGAGCCCGGATCAACAGTATAACTTTGAGTCATTGTATTTGTGGGTTTTCGCTATAAAATGGAAGCGCAAGAAGGTGAACCATTGATAACAGATGAAAGGGAGCAGGTCGAACGAGACCGTAGGGGAACCAGAAAGGAACACAGGGAAATTAGAAAAGTCATAGCCGAACAATCGAAGCATGTGAACGAAAGGTGTGCACAGCTGGAGAAGGAAAATTTATCTGAAGCTACTCAATTGGCCGGTATTAGTAGTATTCTTCAGGCTCTTTCAGTTAAGTTAGATGATACGAAAACCGAATTGTCACAGTCTATGGACAGAACGACAACCGAATTGTCGCAGTCCTTAGATAATAGTATAGGTGCTTTGAAAGTCGAGATCGGTGGACAGGTAAATGATATTAGAAAGGATAATGGTACTTCCAGACAAGAAGTTATGGAACAGATAACAGAAGTAGCTTCTCAATTGCAAACACAAATTCGTGAGTCTAGAGAAGAAAAAGATAAGCTGATACAAGATATACATAAGCTTTCGGAAGATTTTGCTAGTCTGAAATCAAATCTCTCCACCGATCTCGAAATTAACAACAATGATTTAAGAGAAGAGATTCAAAACGTTGTTAAAGCTACCAGGAATGAATTTACTGATTCTCTGGAGGAAGTTAAAACAGTTAGAAACAATATACAGGAAGAAAAATTATCTCAGATTACAAGTGAGTTAGAAAAGGAAAAACAAGAACTCTCTTCTCTTAAGGAACGAATAGAGAGGAATGAAATAGAATTAAACGAGTCACGGCAAAGAGAATCTTTTGAACAATGAGGGTTGGAGAAACTTCGTGCGGAAAGAAACGAGACAATTAGAACTGATTGTAATTTAGGTTTTGTAGTGGACATTAACCGTGACGTAACTATCGATGGATTGTTCGTGTTACCTCCCCGAGGACAACGGGAAGAGACTCCAGGTGCTAGCTCAAAAGCACGAGATAAAATAATATTAGACGAAAATCCCGTACAGTATAATACCTCTGAAGGGAGCACGTAGAATTCACGCGTAAATGGAAAAGAACCTATGGTTATTCCTTGTACTAAAGATTTGTGGGAAGAAATTCGGATTGGAAATAGTGGTCAGTTATCGAACCGGTTTCCTGATTTTAAACCCGAAGGCTCAGTACATCCCATTGTGTTTATAAAAATATTTGAGGATGCTTTACCTCAAACGTGGGATAGTAAGAAAACAATTAGCTTTGTGGTAGGACATCTGGAAGGAGATGCCGCCGAACGGGGCGTATGAAATGCTAAATATTTTCGTAATTGGGAGGATTTTGTCTATCAATTTAAGGAAAAATATTGGTCAGAAGGGGAGCAACAAAAGTTAATGTTAGAATTATTGGATCCGGCCCCTTACAATCATAGTTGGGGTGGGGGGGATTCCGAAAATAGTTCGAGTGGCATTTAACAAGAGTAAAGTTTTTAGATGAACCTATCGATGAAGGACATCTAATTAAGGTGTTAATAAGTCGCATGCCGACATATGTAGAAGAGAAATTAACAGGGAGAGAATGGGGAAGAGTAAGTTGTATTTTAAGCTACTTAGAACAACTAGATATTTTAAACAAATCCCGTGAAGATGACAGGTTAACATTTTCGAGAGATATTTTTAGGCGAGGAAATGATTCAGGTGGTGGTTCTGGAGAACTTCGTAATTCTCATTATTGCCAAGTAAAGCGACGTTACCCATCTAATAACAATAACAGTCGTAGTGTTAGGGCTTACAACAACAATAATAATAGCAATCCAAATTTTCGTAGCAATAATGATGAGAATGACGGAAAAAGAAAAAGTTCGAGGAAAACAGGAAGAAAAGTCGTCTGAAATTCAGGAACACCCTGTAGGGGCAGTACTGATAGAAAATATGGGAAACGAGGAAAGTCTATCAGTGGGGGCCGTATCGAGAGACAATAAGATCTAAATGTCGGTCCAAAAGGAACAATAAATTCAAAGGAGGAAAGGGACCTCAGGGAAGAATTATTGGAAGAAACTGAGATCATAGAAAGAGGTGATGTTAGAAAACCGTTCGTCCAAGGGCATATAAATGGGGAAAGAGTCACCATGATGGCGGCAGTGAAGTCTGTGTAATATATGAAGTATATTTTAGAGATAGGGAAGAAAACTGAAATGTCCAAACCTTCCTGTAACGAGTGTCAAGATAGTAGGAATTACAGGCAGACATGGACAAAATGTAAAGCTAGAGGTGTGGATTTCTTTTGTAATTGCGGGTCTTAGATTTTGCCAAAACTTTTTGGTAGTTCCTAAGATGAATATACCCGTTCTTTTGGGATTAGATTGGTTAAATAATCGTGGGGTTATTCTAGATTTCGAGGAAGGGTTTATGATATGCACTGTACAGGGTAAGCGTTTTGAATCTCAGTTTTGTAAAGGTGAACTTGAAGATGTGCAGAATGTAGAGAAAGAACACCTAAGTGTGGTCGCCGACGTACCAGTTAATGATAAGAAACTAGTAGAACAGAGTAATGAAAATCGTTTCGAAAAGAAATTAAAAGAGAATGATTATTTATCACTAACGGAAAAAACACAATTTGTAGGCTTGTTGCTAAAATATAAGGAAGTTTTCTCTGATAAACCCGGTCATATAGCAGGTTATGAATGCAAACTTAAGATTAAAGATAATAGGCCTTTCTTTAAGAAGCCGTATCCCATACCCATAGCCATTAAACCAGCTGTAACTCTTGAACTTAAAAAGATGATAGATCTCAAACCCAATATAATAATCCCATTTTAGTGGTAAAAAGGCAAACAGCAATGTGTGATTAGTTTTAGATTTATGGACACTGAATCGAGTGATTGAAATGGAACGAGATCGTCCCTTACCTATGGAAGAAGTGTAGGTCCGATTAAAAGGGGGAAGTACATCAGTACAATGGACTTAATTGCTGGATATTAGCAAGTAAAACTCCATCCAGATTCTGGGCCACATACTGAATTTTTGTTTGAGTTCAGGTCATTCCAATTCCAAGTTTTACCATTTGGTCTTAACGTATCGGTATTGGTATTTATGAGGGCGTTGGATTTAGCTCTTGGAGATGAGTTACCGCAGCAAATCATACTATATGTGAACGATTTGTTAGTAATCTCTGATAATTGGGAGGAACACAGAGAATTATTGGAAAAGGTATTTGATAAGTTTAAACAAAAGGGAATAACAATTAAGTTAGTTAAACCTACAGTCGGTAGCAAAGAGATTAAATTTATAGGTCATATAAGTGATGCTAAGGGGATTAGACCTGATCCGAGTAGAGTAGAGGCTATAGTGCGATGTCCCGATCCACAAGATAAAAACAATTAAAATCCTTTCAAGGAATGGTAAATTTTTTTAGACAGTTCATGTATAATTAACCCATGTATTACAATTTTGCTTAAACAAAAGACACCCTGGCGTTGGAGTGATAAATAGAAGGAATCTTTTAACAATATAAAAAAAATTAGTATTTTCAGGGTTATTGTACCACCCAGATTTTAATGAAGAATTTAAAATGACTACAGATGCCTCGAATTACAGGATAGCATGTGAGGTTCTTCAAGGAGATTTTGGGAAGGATTCAAAGGATCACTGTAGTATAGCGTTCACTAGTCGCACACTGAATGAGCACGAACGAAACTACAGTGTAACAGAAACAGAAGCCTTAGCCGTTGTGTGGAGTTTCAAAAGGTTTAGATATTTATTAGCAGGAAATAAAACCATAGTATATACAGACCATCAGGCACTTACATTCCTGATGAAAAGTAAATTATTACATCAACAACTAATGAGGTGGATGTTAACTCTATAAGAATTTAATTTTGAAGTAGTATATATAAAAGGTTCGCAGAATACAATATCTGATGCTTTGTCAAGACTGCCGGTAGGAACTGGAGAGTATCCAGAAAGGTTAAACAACAACACACAAATTAGGAACTGTTTCCTTAAACAAGGGGACCATAATAAAGGGATTAAAAAGTTAGTTAAGCGAATAATGGAGGAACAAGAATTAGATGAGGATTTTGAAAGCAATAATACAAGCTTTAAGAAATCATACTCTGGCATCCGGCAAGAAAGGTTGCTGGTTACTTCGTAATGAGATTTTGTATTGGAGGAGTGATAAGGAACAAGGTAGATGAGGGATTTGTATACCCTCTCACATAACTAAACAACTTATTGAATACATACACCAAGGTTACGGACACTGTGACATTAGAAAATGTCTGATGCATATGATCAGACATTATTTTAGGAATATGGAAAGAATAACAAGAAAAATAATCCGTGTATGCTAGTTATGCCAAAAGGTGAAAGAAACGGCACCAGCCTTACGTTATCGTATGTACCCTATAATTCCAGATAGTTTACTAGACCTCGTAGCTGTGGATCTCATAGGACCTCTTCCGATGGGCAAAGGCAAACAGAGATATATTTTTGTGATGGTTGATTGTTGGTGAAAATACGTTCGGTTATATCGACTTCGCACAGCAAATGCACGTAACCTGAGTAGATGCATTGAAAGAGATTATGTAGTAAAAGTCGGTGTTCCAAAGAGAATATTGTCAGATAATGGGAGTCAGTTTACAAGTAAAATCTTTAGAACAATTATGGAGAAATTTAATATTCTCCACATTAGAACTTCAAGATATTATCCGCAAAGTAACCTGGCGGCGAGGGTAATCCGAGAAATCGTACAACTTTATAGACTGCATTAGGCACATAAACATTCAAAGTGGCCTGAGATGCTACCTGAATTTGAATTATTGTTAAATGAGTTGCCTCATATTAGTACAGGTGTAGCGCCCTTGGAAGTAATGAAAAAGGAGGCGTTAGGACAATCATTATTACATCTTTTACCATGGCCTGAAAATAACAGCCCCCCTGTAGATATGAATCAATATAACGTGAGGAAAAAACTCGAAGGCAGTGCAGAAAAAAGACTACAGCGGTATAATGAGGATGCAAAAGTACCCCAATTTAATAAGGGAGAAAAGGTTATGGTTAAGACACATATTCCAAGATTAATAAACAAATCGCGAAATTTTCTCATATTTATCTGGGTCCATAGGAGGTTATAGATAGTCCTCATCCCAAAGTATTTCGTTTATACAACCCCATAAGTAAGAAAGAGAAGGGGACTTATAACGTGACACAAGTTAGAAAATATCGGGAGAGTAAAAAACAATAACCTCAGGAGGTTCACTGCTTTTTAGTTGATGTAGCGATCACAGGGTTCAAGCTGTGACAGTGGTTATTTTACGACAACCTTCCTCATTTTCTATCTTACTCGAATGATCTAAGAATAAAGCAGATAGTTTCGATGCCCACTGTAATCAATTTGAAGATGAAATCTAGAGAAAGACCATTAGAATAATCAAAGTTTACATTCTATGTTTCATGAACCCAATCGAATGTCATAAGGGTGGGTTTATATTGTTGTTTGTAGGGGATGTACAATACGACACATTAAACATACACAACACATTACACTTACACACACAGTCACACACACACACACACACACACACACACACAGACAGATACTTCCTCACCTAAGGAAGGGTAAAGTTAGTAGGGATTCGTCATTTTAAGAGGATTGAATATCTTATCCAATGTACGAGAAGGTAAAAAGTGTCAAGCAAAGAGGTTCTGGATAAATAATAAGATACGAGAAAGAGCGAGAGAAAAGAAATGGAAAGCCCGGGATAACAGAAAGAAATAAAATCTAATAAAGGATAAGCAGTAAATAGAAGTTAACTGTCCAGAATGCGAAAACTAAATGACGAGTGAACTTAAATGAAGCATTAATAATATTACAGAGGGTGTAGGAGAGTGATTATAATAATTTGAAGTTGCATACTGGTGATGTTTTAGTTAGAAGGAAATATGGGTTTTTTCTAGCCTCACTTTAGTGTAATCCCTTCTCTTGGTACATACTACCCAGGTATTGCTACGAAGCTTCTCTGCAATGGCAAACAGATATAGAGGAAATTGTTTTGTCATTGAGACTAAGGTTCGTTCAGGGAATGACTTGTAAGTATACTCTGCAATGACACCTAACTGGAATATGGTGATCATTGGGGCCATGGGCTCCTGTTTAGGGAAAAGGGCAGTGATCAACTCCAATTAACAAAAAGAAACCCATCAGAGCAATTGGAAGTAGGAGGATGTTAAGATGGTTGTATATACTTAATTTAAGTTTGACTCTGATAACTAGTAAGAGCATTCTCAAATGATAGTTTATAAAGCTCAAGGGTATGTGATAATATGCATTATTCAAACCCTTGGAATAAAACCAGTAAACTTGTGTTAATTTAAAATATTAAAGAAACTGTAAAGAGTTCGTATCCATCGAGGATCGGACACCTGATCTCTCCAAACCATATAACAATATATATTTATAAAACAAGATAAATTATCAAAAACTTAAACATCAATTGGTAGAAATAAATAACGTGGAAACACAGTAAAATTTCATTAATAGAAGGTATTTTGGTAGTAACAAATGATTACGATATTACAAAAGAATGAATATCATGAAAAGCTACTGAAAATCTGATCTGTAAGTAATTAATAGAGTTCTGTTAGATAAGATGGATCTATAATATATGTGGATAAACTAGTTGTATTAAACAACAAAGATGAAGCGCTGTAATCTGTATAAAATAATGTTGTTTTTAAGAGTAACCACTGTAATGGATGAGAATTAAATTTAAGAGTTTAAAAACTTAGAATGACTTTTAGTCTAACTATTTGGTAGTAAGATGACTAACAAGGAACTTACTCACCTAAAGGAGACTAATATGTAGTCTGAAATAATTTCTTCAAATATTCTTAAAAGGAGTAATATGAATGATTCCTATGTATGACTGGTAGGGAATGATACACAAAAGGGATAGATGTACATTTATATGCAAACTAAAATGATGTTTATAGTCAATATTAAAAGGTTTAAGAGGGCTGAAGGAAAATATGTTAATAAACTTTGGAAAAGAAAAACATGAGTGTATACAAAATGAACTGGAACAATTAATCAAAAAGTAAATAAATTATGTCTAAGTTAATAGTAACATTTTAAGATTAATATGAGAAAATAATAGATTTAGTAGACCTGGAATCGCTCAGCTAGTGATGGGTATATGTGTTGTTTCAAAAGTCTAATCAGGAAAAATCGCGTTTCTTTACCGATTGAGCGACGCCAGGTAAGAAATGTTAATTTATTTATTTGTAGTATCTTAAGCGAAGACTTGTTATTTAAAAAGATTTTGTTTCTTTTCTTTCATGTCGTGCGTGGCAGCAAGCTGATCCAGTGGGGACTCCAGACGTGCTGGACGACGAGAGCTAACCACTATTGCATCGTAGTCTATGGCTGGCGGCTGGAAGAACCGCTGAAACATCATGCTGACCATTATTAAAATATGTTTTATGTTTTCTTTATAAAATGAAAGGGAATTCAATGTTGAATGTGGAATGATATAGTTTGTAATTGGATGTCAATTGTTTATCAACGGTTAAATAAACCTCGAGTTGGAAGTTCAAACAGTCAGTTGACTCTGTCGTTACGACATACATCGTAGGTATTACTTATGTGTGAAATTTGCAATTTTTATTAAAATTCAGATTTCTTGAAGAGATTCTGGCAGATTTTTTTCAGGAGTGTGGACGATCTTCAATAATTAACTAGTTTAAAGTTTTATTAATGAGAAGTCGACACGTATTGACATTTTGAAAATAACCGACACTGTGAAGTGTATTAAAATTCTGTTTTAAAACTTTATCGACGATTGTGGTCAAGAACATCGGTTTTAAAGTGGAATATTTCGTTAAATGAGTACAAGACTGATTCTTTAGTGACATTAATTAATTTGTGGCGACGTCATTTATCCACTGCGCCAAAAACAGCGGGTGAAAGCTGTTGCTGACAGATTTTTATCTTTGCCGTAGTCGGCTTGGTTACGAGTTGTTTATTCTTGTGAGTTTTTGATCTGTGCTTGGAAAATAAAATGTTTTCTCATCTCATGAAAAAGCTGTTACTTCATAAAATATAAAGGCTCCCATAGTGGTGACCCCGAAAAATCGTAGCAGAAGCATAAAGAAAATATATATACCGACGAGAATAATGAATTCAGAGACAAAAGCATGGGGTAGTGGAATCAAGATTGAAGACTACAGTCTGTTCGACCAAGGATCGCGGTCCACGCCCTTTGATTCGCCACAAAACGGAACGACAGATGTTAACGCAAAAGATGGGAGTACCTACGCGCGACACGGAAATGTTAAGCTTTCCGCGTTCTGGCCGACGCGCCCCCAGCTTTGGTTTACGCAGGCTGAATGCATATTTCGGCAGCGTGGGGTGTCTAACAACATTGACAAATTTAATATAGTGGTTTCACATCTAAATTTAGAAGTTATAGAGCAAGTAGAAGAAACCTTGTCGCAACAAAATTACTTTGTGCTAAGGGAAGCTCTCATACAGCATTATACGTTCTCACCAGATTTGCGACTACAAAAAATTTTCGCATACGAAGATTTGGGCGACAAGACTCCGTCACAAGTACTCAAAGCCTTACGTACATTAGCCGGCCCGGAACTCCTACCTGAAGAGTCTTTACGTCTAATATGGCTTCGTAAACTTCCTGCCAACATCCGTGCCGTCATTGCAGCAGAAACAGACTTACCATTGCAAGTCTTAGCAAAAAAGGCAGACACCATCGCTAACACCTTAACCGAAGTTTCTGCGTGTTCCGAATTCAACTACAGCCAGGATAGAGGCCCAAGAACGTGTAGTGTGATGGAATCCGACGTCAGTGAGCCAGGAACATGCAATAATACTTCCCAACAGCAGTGCTCATCGACCGAACCCACCATACAGCAACTGGCAGCACAAGTGGCAAAACTCAACGTGCAAGTAACTTCACACCACCACCAGCTACGAAGTCGCAGTTTGGAAAGACGAAGAAATGCTATCCAACAGGATTTGACAGATCAATGGTGCTGGTACCACAGACGCTTCGGTAACACTGCTCGTCAATGTATTCAACCCTGCAGCTACCCAAACTTAAAAGGCGAGCGTTAAAGGGCGCTAACGTTCGTCAACAACAACATAGGCGCCCGAGTCATAGCGTGATTCAAAGAGGTGAAAACGCCACGGTATCTGCAGTCAACCAATCACACCGATTGTTCGTGTTGGACCTCTCTTCAGGTGAGAAGTTTCTGATTGACACAGGTTCAGAAGTCAGTGTGTATCCAAGAAAGAGAGGTGATATACTCACGACAACAACGCAACATGTGCTGACTGCGGCAAACAATTCCAGAATGTCCACCTATGGTGAGAAACAGTTGGCATTACATCTGAATTCCAACTTCCATCCAAAATGGACTTCTGTGGTTGCTGATGTGCCGAGTCCTATAATTGGGGCGGACTTTTTACGGAACTACCGACTTATGCCCGACCTGGTTAACCGTCGTTTGGTGACAGTTCCCACAGAAGGGATATTGCCTACCGCGTCATCCGCGTCGGGATATTGTGATACGATTTCGTACCCGCAACTAAGCGGGGCGCACACGTGTGCGTCACGCAAGAAGACACCCGACAGTCGTAACGATTCGTATAATGTAGGCAATATCAGAGCACTGTCGGAGGAATCACTTTTTCGTAAACTGCTTCAAGACTTTCCAGCATTTACCGAACCCGTCAACGCAACCAGGAAATGCAGACACAATACTCAACACCACATCAGCACGACACAAGGTCAACCCGTTGCCTTCCGCCCGCAGCGTCTGCCTCCAGAGAAGCTCCTTGCGGCGCGAGCTAAGTTCGCAGACTTCTAAAAACAGGTATTGTAAGTAGGTCTGATAGTTCATGGGCATCTCCAATTCACATGGTCCGTAAAAAAGACAATTCATGGAGAGTATGTGGAGACTACAGGGCGCTCAATGCCCGCACAATTCCCGACCGCTACCCAGTACCCAATGTGACTGATTTTAACAGTACGATTAGCAATGCCAAAATATTTAGTGTGATTGATTGCGCCAAAGCATTTTCCCAGATTCCCATGGCTCCATCTGACATTAAAAAAACAGCAGTTATCACACCATTCGGTTTGTTTGAGTACAATTTTATGCCATTTGGCCTCAGAAACGCTGCCCAAACATGGCAAAGATTCATGCATGAGGTGCTTCGAGAATTACCATTCGTATTTTGTTATATGGACGACATTTTAGTATTCTCTGGTTCTGTATATCAGCATGTCGAACATCTGCGGCAGCTTTTCCGCCGTCTGACAGAGTATGGCATAATTATTAGCGAAACAAAGTGCACGTTTGGAAAACGCGAGGTTAAGTTCCTGGGATATTTGGTTTCAGCAGCAGGCCTGTCACCTTTGCCTGAGCGGGTTGAAGCAGTACAACAGATGCCCCTTCCCATAACTTATAAAGGACTTCGCAGATTTTTAGGCATGCTCAACTATTACAGACGTCACTTACCTAAATTAGCTGCCGCCCAAGAGCCACTCACAACGTTACTTGCAGGTAAAAATACAACAGGAAATCGTAAAATTCCATGGAGTCCAGATGCTGAAGCAGCTTTCCATGACTTAAAGAAATGTCTTTCTCGGGCAACACTGCTGGGACATCCAAGATTGAGCGCTCCTTTAGCGCTCATGGTTGATGCGAGCCAAACAGCAGTGGGTGCATCGCTACAGCAAGAAGTTGATGGCAGATGGCAGCCGCTTGCATTTTTCTCTAAAAACCTGACTCGACAGCAGCAAAAATGGAGTGCTATTGACCGTGAGTTGCTTGCTATTTACTTAGCCATAAAGCATTTTCGCACGTCTGTCGAAGGGAGGCACTTTGCAATTTTTACCGATCACAAGCCGTTAGTAGCTATATTTCAACGAGACACAGAGCTCAATTCAACACGTCAGTGCAGGCACATTTCAGGAAAAGACAACCTGGTCGCAGATTGCCTGTCTAGGAATTGTGCCAGTTTAAATTCAATTCGTTGGACCGAGTTAGCGTCTAAACAACGAGAAGATCCTTTCTTGCGCCGTCTAATAGAGGAACAGAGAACTGCGCTGCAGCTCAGACGTGTGTCTGTCCCAAATGTTCCAGACGGAATTTGGTGTGATGTAGCAAAAGGAAAGGAGCGACCTTACATTCCAGAACAATATCGTCGCGAGATTTATAGTGCACTACATAATCTATCACATCCAGGAGTACGAGCTACAGCCAAGTTAGTTTCCTCCAAAGTAGTGTAGCCCGGAATACAAAAAGATTGTCGTGCATGGGCGCGTGCATGCCTAACATGCCAGCGTAATAAAATCGGCAGACATGTCTTTGCACCTATTGCTGACTTCCCGACGCCATCTGCAAGATTTTCACATATACATGTGGACATTGTGGGCCCGCTATCATGCTCTTCAGAACAACGCTATTTGCTCACAATCATTGATCGTTTTACCAGGTGGCCAGAAGTAGTTGTAATACAAGACATTTCTGCGGAGTCGGTTGCAAAAGCACTGTTGCATTCATGGTTCTCCAGGTTTGGCGTTCCGCAAAACATAACAACAGATCGCGGAAGGCAGTTTGAAAGCCAACTTTTCAATGAGCTTTTACTACTGTGCGGGTGCAACCACCTACGCACCACAAGCTATCATCCATCTAGTAATGGAATGGTGGAACGACTACACCGCACGCTCAAAGCTGCATTAATGTGTAGTTCCACGTCATGGCCTGAAGCACTACCACTGGTCCTACTCAGATTGAGAACGGCCGTGAAGAAGGACTTACAATGCTCTTCCGCAGAATTGGTTTATGGCGAGCAATTGAGGGTTCCTGGAGAATTTATCGTTCCAGCATCTACACAGACGTTCGCCCCTGAGCTATGCACGCAATTCGCGAGACAACTCAGCGATAGAATGAGAAACATCAAACCCACTAACCCTGTCAGACATGGAGACCGGAGAGTGTTTGTACATAAAGACCTGCAAGCAACGTCCCACGTGTGGCTTAGGGATGATACGGTGCGCCCGGCGCTTGTCTCGCCTTACTCTGGAGCATACAGGGTAATCACAAGAGGAAGCCACAGCTTCAAAATCGATAAGGATGGTAAAGAAGAGACAGTCTCAATTGAGCGGCTTAAGCCTGCTTTACACCGAAGAGGGTACACTCCTTCCTCGGTCTGCAAAATCACCCTCAAACGTGGAGGCCAAAGAAACAGCAGATAGTCTCGCCGAGCCCTCGGTTTCAGAAGAGGACAACGAAGCAGCAAGTGCAGAACAGGAGCAGCCATTGCCTGCACCAGATGTTTTCGCGAGAGCTGGTAGAAAAATCAAGTGCAAGTTTCCCTACATACCTGGTGCACCCGGTTTCAAAAGGAGGGGGGCTGATGTGGCGACGTCATTTATCCACTGCGCCAAAAACAGCGAGTGAAAGCTGTAGCTGACACATTTTTATCTTTGCCGCAGTCGGCTTGGGTACGAGTTGTTTATTCTTGTGAGTTTTTTGATCTGTGCTTGGAAAATAAAATGTTTTCTCATCTCATGAAAAAGCTGTTACTTCATAAAATATAAAGGCTCCCATAAATTATTTAAGGAAAAATTAGGAGAATTTCAATTTATTCTGGCAAAGATATCAAGGTGTGTCAGACCGCACAACGAATATATAGAAACTCTGTGACTTTGTTGAACCGTCAAAAATTTTTTTTTACGATAAAACTTTTCTTCAACATGGACTGGTGAATTTTGCTGCGTCTATCTTTATCTTCTAGGTTGAATCTGCTACAGCTTAATGTTTTTCTTTATGGATTTTTCAAGTAACTGTGAAAAGAACTTATAATTTGATCTGCGGCTGACCGTCGATATTGGGTACACGGTTAAGGCCAGTCCACACGCAACGATCTATCTGCGCAAATGTCTGCGCACATCACATCTGCGCAGACAGATCGTTGCGTGTGGACAGAAGATTTGCACCAACCTGATGTGTGTGCAAACCTGGAAGTTGGAGTTGGAGGTTTGAGCGAAACCTCTCAAATCTGTGGGCTCAAACCACATCTGCGCAGACAAGTTGGAGCGTGTGGACAGGAGATCACCGCAAATCTGGCGCGAAACGGCTGTTTGCTCAATCTAGTGTTTGTATTTGTGCGCACAGGGCATTAAAATGGCTGATACTCGTCAGTGTTCTCGAGAGTTTGTTAGTGAATTCATTGAAATATATAGAAACCACCCATGTTTGTGGAAGATTTAAAGTAAAGAATATAGTGACCGAGACAAAAAGACAGCACCATACAATGCTCTAATTGAAAAATTGCGGGGAGGTGACGCCACGGCAAACAGAGACACAGTAATAAAAAAATAAAAAAATTCGTTGCGAACTGTTTACCGAAAAGAGTTACCCAAAGTTCAGAAATCTAGAAGATCTGGTGTAGTAGTAGATCAAGTATACCAGCCAACGTTATGGTATTTGGATCTGCTTGGCTTTCTTAAGGTTCGCCCTGCAAATCTCGCAGTAAATTTACGTGAGAAATCTGCTTTCGCTTTAGCAGCCACTGTCTACACCATTTTGACCGCTTTCTCTGTTTCCCGCGATTGGTCTGAACATTTTTTGCAACACACGTTGCGAACACAGACCACAACAGAACTTCCTCCATTTCTATATTTCAAAATAACTGGATTAAATTTTTGACGTTTACGGGGAGCATAGTCGCTTGCCACTGATATTTCTTCTCTACACCGACAGATGGCGGACTAGTAGTAGATTGGGGTTTGTGTCGTGTGAACACACCACATTTGCAGCGATCTTTTGCATGTACAGACATCTGCGCCGATGTCTGCGCAGACAGATCGTTGCGTGTGGACCGGGCTTTAGACCACAGTCTAACATAACAGTCGCGACACTTCGCCTCGATTTTGTTGCCTTCAGCGCCAGCAGCGCCCCCAGCGGCCGGTAGGTTGAACTGTGAATTCGGCGCGATCGTGAAAGCGAATAGTGATTGTTTATTTTGATTTATACAATGGTTTTAACCATCGGTAGCGTTTATAGCGCAATAAATTGCAGTAGCAATAGGAAGAAGACACCACAGCTGTCTTTTTAGATTTCCTAAGGATCCTGAGAGGTATATACCATTATGTTACTGAACTGTATCGTCAGGATTCACTTGCAAACTGTATGTGGATAAATGATCAATGTTTCGTTTTAGGAGCACCGTCTATGGCCGTCCCATCGCCCTCACTCCCACTCTTAAGTACCTTGGCGTCACCCTCGACCGTCGCCTCTCCTGGACTCCCCATCTCCATACAATCCAAGCCAAGGCACGTTCCCGACTCCGTCTCCTCAAGCTCCTTTCCGGCCGTACGTGGGGTCTGGACCCTTCCACAATCCTCCACACCTATAAATCCCTCATCCGCCCTATCCTTTGTTATGCCCATCCAGCCTGGATCTCCGCCCCCCCTACCTTTTATAAATCGCTCCAAATCCTTGAACGCCATGCTCTCCGCTTCGCCTATCGCATCCGTCTCCCCTCCCCCACGCGGATCCTGTATGATCTCATCCCCTTCCCCCACCTCCTCCTTTTCCTTGAAAGGATACGGATCCTGTACACCTCCCGTAAACTCGATCCTCCTCACCCGCTCGTCTCCCCAATCCTCTCCCATCCCCGCCCGCTGCTGCGCCTGTATTCCCACGTCCCGCCCGGTCTCCATCTCTCCACCCTCCTTACTCTCTCCCAAGGTGGCTTCCGCCAGCTCCCCCTCCCTGATGATGTCCTCCTCCCCTCCATCTACCCCTCCTATCAACTTTGACCCTGCCCCACCACCCACTTCCGGTGTCCTTTCCTTTAGGCACCCTCCCTCCCTCCCTTCTCTTCCCTTCCCTCCCCTTCTCTTTCCTTTTCCCCCGTCCCCTCCCTCCACCACTCTTCCCCCCCGGGCTTCCCCTCCCCCTTCCTCCCTCCCCCCTTTCTCCCCTGCCCGTGGCATCTCCGCTCTCTCCTCTCCCTCTCCCACTCCCCTTCCTCCTCCTCCTCCTCTCTTGGCAGGTCCCCGGACTCGCACACGTATAGTGAACATTTGCGCGCTGGAGATCGTCGCCTTCTGTGTCTCGTGTGTGTGACGTCGTATAGTGTTTTTGGTGTCCGCCGTCCCACTCCTACGTTCACTTGTGCCGTCGGACTCATCAGTGTTTTGTGCGCCATGCCAACGTGTTTTCAGTGTTGTTATCGTCACATGTGAACGACTCCGTGTTTTTTATGTCTCTGTGACCTCTCTCTTTTGCCCGTCACTTTGTTCATTGTCATTCACCATGTTTTATACTCTTGTAAAACGCTATGGCTGAAGAGCGGCGTAGTGTGCCGCTGCCAGCCTACCTGAGTTGTACAGGATTTAAAATAACAATAAAGTAAAAAAAAAAATTTTAGGAGCAAAACATGGCTAGTTAATAGCAAACGAGAAGACCTTATGAAGAAACACCCGGTTTACCTGTATAATAACATTAGGTTTTGTTTGCTACATTTTGAACAAAACCAGTTCATGAACGGAGACAATAACAAACTCGTGTGGAATGCAGTACCCACACTGTTTGACATTCCAAATAAGTCACCTCAACTGACGATGAAGAGGAAACTGTCACAAAGATTCGTCAGTTAATCTGAAGCTGTAAAACAGTCCTATGACACAGAGGAAGCCAGTTCAACTCTCCATGTATTAGTGCCAGATTCGTGAGAATCATCAACACAGACCTGCTTTGACGATGAAGTGGTTAGATTAAGTGCAGCTGTTTGTGTCTTACAAAAGCGTATATAGTGTCAGAATGTGCGGATCGCTAGACTTCGAGCGAAACTATTGTGGGACAAGGAAAGTGCCTACAGACAGATTGTTTGAAAATTATTCAAATATTAGATTTTTCGTGAAACGTAATGTAATCAGCTCATTATAATGTTTTCAGCATATTTCTCCCACTATTTGTCAGTTGCTTGTCCCACTTAGAATAATATAAAGACGAAGGTCATACTTGTGGCAACTTGCAACAATGAGAAAAACAGTAGGCCTACAGAACGATAAACGAGCTGTCCATCGCTTTTGCACGTAGAGGTACATGTCTGTGCTTCTTACATGTGAATCTGTGTGTTTAATTTCTTTTGATATCAACGTAGTAAGCTGCAATTCTGTCCAATGTCACAAGTGTTTCTTCACGAATGTGTTGTAGCTTGCCACTCTAAAAAAATGGTTCAAATGGCTCTGAGCACTATGGGACTGAACATCTTAGGTCATAAGTCCTAGAACTTAGAACTACTTAAACCTAACTAACCTAAGGACAGCACACACACCCATGCCCGAGATAGGATTCGAACCTGCGACCGTAGCAGTCCCGCGGTTCCGGACTGCAGCGCCAGAACCGCTAGACCACCACGGCCGGCGCTTGCCACTCTATTCATGGTTTTTGTCCATACTTGCGCTTATTTTAGAATCATTTTTAGAAACATATATGCCTTCTGATACTACACAAACTCTTGGAGACAAGAAACTAACTCGAATAATTCGGAAATTGCGTAGGAAATTGATGCAAACAAACGTTATGCTTACGACGCGTTTGACGTTCACCTTACCTGCCGCTTGGAGCGCTAGTGTCGCTCCATCTGTCAAACGGCAACAACTTTTACAGCAGTAACTGTCGCGACTGTTTTGTTAGACTGTGGTTAGACTGTTGTGAAGCCTGTGGGTTTGCAGATTGCCTTTCTTTCCCTGCTGCAGACATCGTTGCTGAGTTGCTGCGACAGGATCGGTTGGTTCAGCGCACAGCATGTTGGGAATGACCTCCTCAGATGGTTTTCGAAAGTCTGCTGGTGGCAATAGATGGATTATTGTTTGCACTGATTATCTGACACGCTATGCCATTACAAAAGTCGTGAAAACAGCCGAATATCCGAGGTAGCCAAATTCATTGCAGAAGACATTGTATTAAAACACAGTGCCCCAAGGTCGTTAATTACGAATCGAGGGAAAGTTTTTCAATCGAGTCTTGTGACAGAGATAAACCGTCGGTGTAACATTATTCATGACATGACGACTGCCTACCATCCGCAAACTAACGGTCTTACTGAACGCCTTGATAAGACCTTGGCCGACATGCTATCAATGTTCGTCATTGTTGAGCAGAGCCACTGGGATGAGGTGCTACCTTTCGTGACGTTTGCCTACAACACTGCCAAACAAGATACCACAGGATTTACACCATTTTCCCTGGTGCATGGGTGTGAGGCGACTACGACAATGGACACTGTGTATCCGTTACATCCTGATGACGTTGACGACGACTACATCGGCCAGGTGTTAACCAGAGCAGAGGAAGCTCGGCAGTTAGCTCGACTCCGCACGCTGCAGGCTCAAGAAAACGATCACCGAAGGTATGACGTGAGCTACCACCCTGTTGTCTACCAGCCCGGTGACTTCGACTGGATCTTCACCCCTGTTCGGAGGGTTGGTCTCTCTGAGAAGATTCTCAGGCGCTACTTTGGACATTATAAGGTTGTAAGACAGTTGTCTGATGTTACTTATGGAGCTGAAGATTTCGACCCTGACGCAAGACTACGGAAGTTCAGAGATATGGTCCACGTGGTCTGAATGAAGCCCTACAAGCATACTGCCCCCAGGATAAATTCGAAGCTTCGGCAACAGGCAGAAAGGTGATCAAGAGCGTAGCGGCAAAGGAAGTTCATCTACATCCACATCTACATTTATACTCCGCAAGCCACCCAACGGTGTGTGGCGGAGGGCGCTTTACGTGCCACTGTCATTACCTCCCTTTCCTGTTCCAGTCGCGTATGGTTCGCGGGAAGAACGACTGTCTGAAAGCCTCCGTGCGCGCTCTAATCTCTCTAATTTGACATTCGTGATCTGCTCGGGAGGTATAAGTAGGGGGAAGCAATATATTCGATACCTCATCCAGAAACGCACCCTCTCGAAACCTGGACAGCAAGCTACACCGTGATGCAGAGTGCCTCTCTTGCAGAGTCTGCCACTTGAGTTTGTTAAACATCTCCGTAACGCTATCACGGTTACCAGATAATCCTGTGACGAAACGCGCCGCTCTTCTTTGGATCTTCTCTATCTCCTCCGTCAACCCGATCTGGTACGGATCCCACACTGATGAGCAATACTCAAGTATAGGTCGAACGAGTGTTTTGTAAGCCACCTGCTTTGTTGATGGACTACATTTTCTAAGGACTCTCCCAATGAATCTCAACCTGGTACCCGCCTTACCAACTATTAATTTTATATGATCATTCCACTTCAAATCGTTCCGCACGCATACTCCCAGATATTTTACAGAAGTAGCTGCTACCAGTGTTTGTTCCGCTATAATATAATCATACAATAAAGGATCCTTCTTTCTATGTATTCGCAATACATTACACTTGTCTATGTTAAGGGTCAGTTGCCGCTCTCTGCACCAAGTGCCTATCCGCTGCAGATCTTCCTGCATTTCGTTACAATTTTCTAATGCTGCAACTTCTCTGTATACTACAGCATCATCCGCGAAAAGCCGCATGGAACTTCCGACACTATCTACTAGGTCATTTATATATATTGTGAAAAGCAATGGTCCCATAACACTCCCCTGTGGCACGCCAGAGGTTACTTTAACGTCTGTAGACGTCTCTCCATTGAGAACAACATGCTGTGTTCTGTTTGTTAAAAAGTCTTCAATCCAGTCACACAGCTGATCTGATATTCCGTAGGCTCTTACTTTGTTTATCAGGCGACAGTGCAGAACTGTATCGAACGCCTTCCGGAAGTCAAGAAAAATAGCATCTACCTGGGAGCCTGTATCTAATATTTTCTCGGTCTCATGAACAAATAAAGCGAGTCGGGTCTCACACGATCGCTGTTTCCGGAATCCATGTTGATTCCTACATAGTAGATTCTGGGTTTCCAAAAACGACATGATACTCGAGCAAAAAACATGTTCTAAAATTCTACAACAGATCGACGTCAGAGATATGGGTCTATAGTTTTGCGCATCTGCTCGACGACCCTTCTTGAAGACTGGGACTACCTGTGCCCTTCTCCAATCATTTGGAACCTTCCGTTCCTCTAGAGACTTGCGGTACACGGCTGTTAGAAGGGGGGGGGGGGCAAATTCTTTCGCGTACTCTGTGTAGAATCGAATTGGTATCCCGTCAGGTCCAGTGGACTTTCCTCTGTTGAGTGATTCCAGTTGCTTTTCTATTCCTTGGACACTTATTTCGATGTCAGCCATTTTTTCGTTTGTGCGAGGATCTAGAGAAGGAACTGCAGTGCGGTCTTCCTCTGTGAAACAGCTTTGGAAAAAGGTGTTTAGTATTTCAGCTTTATGCGTGTCATCCTCTGTTTAAATGCCTTCATCATCCCGGAGTGTCTGGATATGCTGTTTCGAGCCACTTACTGATTTAACGTAAGACCAGAACTTCCTAGGATTTTCTGTCAAGTCGGTACATAGAATTTTACTTTCGAATTCACTGAACGCTTCTCGCATAGCCCTCCTTACGCTAACTTTGACATCGTTTAGCTTCTGTTTGTCTGAGAGGTTTTGGCTGCGTTTAAACTTGGAGTGAAGCTCTCTTTGCTTTCGCAGTAGTTTCCTAACTTTGTTGTTGTACCACGGTGGGTTTTTCCCGTCCCTCACAGTTTTACTCGGCACGTACCTGTCTAAAACGCATTTTACGATTGCCTTGAACGTTTTCCATAAACACTCAACATTGTCAGTGTCGGAACAGAAATTTTCGTTTTGATCTATTAGGTAGTCTGAAATCAGCCTTCTATTACTCTTGCTAAACAGCTAAACCTTCCTCCCTTTTTTTTATATTCCTACTAACTTCCATATACAGGGATGCTGCAATGGCCTTATGATCACTGATTCCCTGTTCTGCACATACAGAGTCGAAAAGTTCGGGTCTGTTTGTTATCAGTAGGTCCAAGATGTTATCTCCACGAGTCGGTTCTCTGTTTAATTGCTCGAGGTATTTTTCGGATAGTGCACTCAGTATAATGTCACTCGATGCTCTGTCCCTACCACCCGTCCTAAACATCTGAGTGTCCCAGTCTATATCTGGTAAATTGAAATCTCCACCTAAGACTATAACATGCTGAGAAAATTTATGTGAAATGTATTCCAAATTTTCTCTCAGTTGTTCTGCCACTAATGCTGCTGAGTCGGGAGGTCGGTAAAAGGAGCCAATTATTAACCTAGCTCGGTTGTTGAGTGTAACCTCCACCCATAATAATTCACAGGAGCTATCCACTTCTACTTCACTACAGGATAAACTACTACTAACAGCGATGAACACTCCACCACCGGTTACATGCAATCTATCTTTTCTAAACACCGTCTGTACCTTTGTAAAAATTTCGGCAGAATTTATCTCTGGCTTCAGCCAGCTTTCTGTACCTATAACGATTTCAGCTTCGGTGCTTTCTATCAGCGCTTGAAGTTCCGGTACTTTACCAACGCAGCTTCGACAGTTTACAATTACAGTACCGATTGCTGCTTGGTCCTCGCATGTTGTTGTTGTGGTCTTCAGTCCTGAGACTGGTTTGATGCAGCTCTACATAAAATCTGAAATTAGAACATAGTTTTTGGTAATGGTGGGCCACAGCTTGGTTGAAAGCATTCTCAAAAATTAGTTAAAAGCTATATCAGATTAATTATTTAGCAAAAGAATGAAAGAAATTCTTGAATTACAGTGATATTGGTCCATTTTTGGAGATTCATTTATATTTTATTTTGATATGGTTACTTAAACCAGAGTAAAGTTGATAAAAATTCAATGTATAAATAACACAGTACCTTCACAAAAAAAAAAAAAAAATCACACATTTTGAGATGCTACACGAGAATTCTGTGAAAAAATTTCACTGAGACTTGGAGTGACTTCGGTTTTGTTTGTAAATATTATGTTCATATGTTACTCTTCTGTTCTGGAATAGTATTCACCAACACCCCTTGAGGCTGTTGCCCTTTCTGTACTTGCCCGAGGCCATCTAATCTAAAAAACCGCCCAGCCCACGCCACACAACCCCTGCTACCCGTGTAGCCGCTTGTTGCGTGTAGTGGACTCCTGACCTATCCAGCGGAACCCGAAACCCCACCACCCTATGGCGCAAGTCGAGGAATCTGCAGCCCACATGGTCGCAGAACCGCCTCAGCCTCTGATTCAGACCCTCCACTCGGCTCTGTACCAAAGGTCCACAGTCAGTCCTGTCGACGATGCTGCAGGTGGTGAGCTCTGCTTTCATCCCGCTAGCGAGACTGGCAGTCTTCACCAAATCAGATAGCCGCCGGAAGCCAGAGAGGATTTCCTCCGATCCATAGCGACACACATCATTGGTGCCGACATGAGCGACCACCTGCAGATGGGTGCACCCTGTACCCTTCATGGCATCTGGAAGGACCCTTTCCACATCTGGAATGACTCCCCCCGGTATGCACACGGAGTGCCCATTGGTTTTCTTCCCCTCTCTTGCTGCCATATCCCTAAGGGGCCCCATTACACGCCTGATGTTGGAGCTCCCAACTACCAGTAAGCCCACCCTCTGCGACCGCCCGGATCTTGCAGACTGAGGGGCAACCTCTGGAACAGGACAAGCAGCCATGTCAGGCCGAAGATCAGTATCAGCCTGAGACAGAGCCTGAAACTGGTTCGTCAGACAAACTGGAGAGGCCTTCCGTTCAGCCCTCCGGAATGTCTTTCCCCCCCTGCCACACCTCGAGACGACCTCCCACTCTACCACAGGTGAGGGATCAGCCTCAATGCGGGCAGTATCCCGGGCAACCACAGTCGTAGTTCGATCGGGGGATGCGTGGGACGAGCTGGCTGTCCCCGACAAACCCCCATCCGGACCCCCACAGTGATGCCCATTGGCAACAGCCTCAAGCAGTGTGACCAAAGCCAACACTGCCTGAAGCTGGGAGCGAAGGGATGCCAACTCAGCCTGCATCCGAACACAGCAGTTGCAGTCCCTATCCATGCTAAAAACTGTTGTGCAAAGAACGTCTGAACTAATGGACAGAGAGCGCAAACAAATCGACACAAAATTTAAACGGTTATTAAAATACAAGATTGCTTAGTAAATGCAGTAATGCTGCTACTTGCGCACTGCTGACACACTGCTCGGCGGCGGAAGGAGACTACGCGATTTTACACTATTCAGGTACTAACACGCGATGCTACAACTATCAAATACTATAAAACGCCCGAAATTTATGAATTAAACAATGCAAGTACCAAAAACACGCAAAGAAATGAAGAATGAAACTATGTAACAAATGAGTGAGCTAGGAGTATACGACTTGCTGCTGCAGCTGCTTATCCAACGGCGGCAGGGAGCACACTAAGAAGATCACCGCCAGGGCGAGTACCACTCATTGGGAGTCGGAGTATGCAGGACCGATGACTCATTCCCGGACTAGGACGACGTAACACCGAGACGCTGGTATCTTAAGAAAGCAGCAACGTCGCAAAAACTGTGGTGTAAAGGTTATGATACTAAATTGTTGAGTGAAGGTCGTGAGTTCAAAACTCCCCTGAACTGTACAATTTTATTTTCTATATTCGGTTCGAGTACATTCTAGAAGTATCCACAAATGCCAAGAATCACTGTATATATAATGTACGTGTTCTGGCTAAGGTAGTTCACTCCGTGCCCTTGTATGTGCAAGTGCTGAATAAACCTTCGTTAAGTGAAGTTAGTGTTTGTCGTTCATCTAATTACACCTTATTCTACTTTGATTGAACCTGTTTTTGTATTTTAGCACTAATGATGAATACATTATAGATGGACCCTAGATCTGCAATAAATTTTGGATTTTTGTAACTGACTGCTGTCCTTTAAATCTGAATATTCCAAGTACAATGTGTACAAGGCATCGAAGTTAGATACAAAGTACATGGTTTGTTACAATCCATTATTTGGTGGTTTTGCACACTAATATAGCACTGTCCCAGAGAGTGTCGATCACTTTTTATCACATGGGCTGCATGCATGTTATCAATAATGTCTGACTTTATGAAAAATGTTGCCCTAGGTGTAAATTGAACAGCACAATGGGGCATGACGGCAGCACTATGGGTGCCCAATACTCAGAAATGATGAAATTAGATGTGAACCAAGTTGTCCAGGGTTACCAGTGTGATTCTACAGGGTATAGGTGATGACAGTTATGAATAATCACACAACCCAGATACAGAGTAGAACACTTTTACTATCACACTTAGCATGCACAGGACGAGCAACCGAATAAAACAAAGCTGTCACCCAGGCTGTCTGTCAGAGTGTTTCTGCCCAGGCTTCTGAATGACCACCAGTTATGCTGTTTGTCAGTTCAGTGTTCCAACACTGTAATTTTGATTGGTTCTGATGATCCAGTTGAACTTGAAGAAATGGAACTGGGATCTTATGACCAGAGTGAGAGCCTTAGTAATAAAAGAACTCAAAATTCCACTCATAAGCAATTGCATTTGAGATTGAAGCAGAAGAAAGAGTTGAATAGGGCGACTTGTGAATGTTAGTTATAGGTCTAGTGGACAGAAAATTTCAGATTATCCACGAATTTCCCACTGATGACAAGAAATTACCAAAAGATTGACAGAAATTAAATGGTTGCTGAAGATAATCCTTTAGAATATGGATGATTGGGTATAACCAGAAAAGTAGCACCTACTACACTATTGAATAAAAGGGAATTTTCAAATTTACCAGACTTAAATTCCTTTGTATAAGTCAGATGTTAATGGATGGTTGAAAGAATTACTTTGAACTTTGTAACAAATTTTCTATTTTAAATGTGAGCTCTTTCTTTCTGTACCTAATTTTGAAAACTTGATTGTTTTCATTTATAAATTTGAGTTTTCCAAGACTGTGTTTTTCAGTTATGTTTTATCCAGTAAAATAAATATTTTGGATGTACTTGAATATACATTCAGTCATACCTGTCAGTTGGTGAATACTATTCCAGAACAGAAGAGTAACATATGAACATAATATTTACAAATGAAACCGAAGTCACTCCAAGTCTCAGTGAAATTTTTTCACGGAATTCTCGTGTAGCATCTCAAAATGCGTGATTTTTTTTTTTTTTTTGTGAAGGTACTATGTTATTTATACATTGAATTTTTATCAACTTTACTCTGGTTTAAGTAACCATATCAAAATAAAATATAAATGAATCTCCAAAAATGGACCAATATCACTGTAATTCAAGAATTTCTTTCATTCTTTTGCTAAATAATTAATCTGATATAGCTTTTAACTAATTTTTGAGAATGCTTTCAACCAAGCTGTGGCCCACCATTACCAAAAACTATGTTCTAATTTCAGATTTTATGTAGAGCTGAGACTGGTTGTCTCAGGACTGAAGACCACAACAACAACAACAACAACAACAACAACATGTGTATCTAATATTTCGTAAAAGAATTTAAACATTAGTTGTGTGACACACAGAAATGTTAATCACCTCTATCTGTTGTTTGTCCTCAATCCGTAAATCTTCTCAGAGGGAGCAATGACTGGAAGGAAACCTTAATCTGACCGTACTGGTAGTGTCACAGAAATAACAGAAGATTTGATTTGGCTGAGGTATAAAGAAATTTGCTTATCATCTCACCAAAATTCATTAATGATGTTGAAAAAAAGGGAAGCTAGGCTACTGGTGTATTAAACACCCACTAAACATCTCTTACTTCAGTCCCGTTATGGCTTTTTCAGTCACACCAGAGGTAGGACTACCTTTGAATTCCAGTGACTTTCAAACTTATTAAAAACTTTAAATTATCAGGCCATGGTAGATTTTAGTTGGTGCATAAATAAGAATGTAACACATTTCTAAAAAATAGATTGTCATCACACATTTATTGACATCACCAACTTGCAAACTGACTGTGACCTCCCAAACTAATCTAGACATTGACTTCACTACAGATCAGTCATCACAACCGCAATAAAGAGGATGTGCCAACAATGATGTCACTGGTCAAAAAAGAATGAGAGTATCATATACTTCACTGCATACCTATCAACTATTGCTGCCATAATTACAAATAATTTCAGTTTAAAATAACAGCATTTTGCCTGTTAAAAAAGAAACCAACTATGTAGCTGTCAGTTATCATGAAGAGATACCATGGAGAGATCTCTTCATGATAACTGATAGTTACATAGTTGTTTTTTTTAACAGGTAAAATGCTCTTATTTTAAACAGAAACACAACTTAACTACTGTCACCATCTACTTTTTGTATGGTGGTAAATTTTGTGAAATGCTCAGTAGAATGCCCATGAGGCATCTACTGTCTTCAGCAATGGCCAAATTTTGAGAACTCTACATTTAATTTGACTCCATTTTGCCTTTCATCATTTTACTAATGAGTTACAATGCACCTACATGTTGGACACATGACCCTGAAATACTGGAGCAGTTCATTGACTTCATAAATAACGTGCATCAGATGATCTGATCCACTGCCAATACAGAAAGAGAAGGAAAGGTGCCATTTTCAGATGTTTTGCTTGTACAAAAATGAGATGGATGCCTCTGTCACACTGTAGATCACAAGCTGACACACACTGATTTTTATCTTGGTGCACAGAGTTTTCACCTCCCAGTGCAGAAGGGAACTATGGTATTATCCAAAAGTACAATACATAGAGCTGCAACAGTCTGTGACAATGACCACCCAGATTTGAGGTTAATTTTTTGAAGCAAATGTTCCAGAAGTATGGCTATGGAATTTGAAATCTAAATTAGCACTTGCCAAGAAATGAAAATGCAAAAATGTTGAACAATCACTATATAATCTACTTGTAATACTTCTGCCTTTCAGCAGTGATACGTCTAACAAAATAGGTAGGGTCCTTGGAAGTAGAGGCATAAGACCTATTTTCTGACCACTCAAGAAGTTAAAGAAGATTCTGTGTCCAGTTGAGGACAGTCTCAGTCTGACGATTCATGGACATTGTAAGATTCATTGTGAGTTTGGTAGCAGCTACCATACACTGGCCAGTCTATGGCTGCTGACCACTGTGCAATCGCAAAAGGCACATTAAAAATCAAAAACGTGATAAAGCAGCAGTATCTGAGCAGTATCACAAATAAATACAGATTAATATTTAAGGAAACTGAAGTTTTCTTGTATTATTATTCATCAGTCAGCAAAACACCCTGAGGAAGGCCATTTGGAACAGTGGCCAACAAGTTGGAGAATTTTAAGCATTGGAAATATGCTGACACATACTGAAGAACTTTACTAACAGTAACAATGGCTGTGGAAACCTAAGTTTACAAGATTTTAGTACTTTGATTGAAATATTATTATAGCTAAAGGTTATTGCTTTCTAATGATTCTTATGATCTTTCTTAATAGATGATTTGGCAAAGCTGACCTCTGGTAGTAGAATATGCACAGCTATCCAGTAAATCTAACAGTTTTGCCTTTACTGGAGTATTTTTGTCCTCGCGTTTCAGCTACTGTTGGGAATATTTAATCGATTTTAGTGGGCAATGACTTGAATTTAATACTATATGGCTCACTGTTACTCTCATCAAGGAGTTGAATATCATTTAACCTACAAGTACATATGTTTCATCCCTAATGATGTTCCCAACTGTGCTCATCTTGTTCTCAGAACACTGAGTTTTTTTCCTTTTCAATGTCGTGGTGAAGAGTTTTGCAGTAATTCCAGTAGTGCAATTTAAGTACCATATGCTACTGCAGTGTACAGCTAGTCCTTTGCAATAGAGCTCTCTCTTCCTAGCATGAGGTATGACATACTTGGATCCCAGATGTTAGGCATCCTTTCTCTCTGCTTTCACTGTAATTGTCACTTACCCGGTGCAAAAGAAACATATAATCATAATGTGTTTTATTTTGAGAGATAAATTTCTTAGCTACTCTGTGTCCTTTGTGTTTTTAATTTTGCATATTCTCACTGAATAGTGTAACTGAGTCAGAACTTACATATCTGAGAAATTTTATTTTCTACATTTATGGGATGTTTCATTGCTGCTACCTGATCATTGTGTTCAGATTACTCATTTATTATGGGATTCACATCTGTTTCATGAATATTTAGAAATAAACTACAAATGGCTGTTGTGCTGTATCCTATTATTATTGGAATATTACTATGAGAATCAAATTAAAACCAAAGCTGTATATCAGTAAGTCTAGGAGCCCCCAATCGGAATAATCTGAGACGATATCAATTTTAAATGCACCACATCCAGCCACTTTTCAGTTCTTTCTTTGAAGTTTATTAATTTCTACTTCTATGTGCACATATGTGTATCTAGCAGACGAAGGTGCAACATGTTAGGGTTTCTTCCCAAATCACATATGTAGTGTGGGAAAAATGACTGCTTAAATATCTCAATACATGCTGTAATTAGTCTAATAACCTCTTCATATTCTTACAGGAGTAATACATAGGAGGATGGAGAATATCTCTAGATTCATTACTTAATATAGAGCCTGGAAAGTTTGCAAGTAGGCTTTTGTGGGATAAATGGCATTCACCTTCTGGTGGCTGCCAGTTCAGGTCTTCAACATTTCTGTGACTCTATTGCATGAGTCAAGCAAACCTGTAATCACTCATGCTATCCTTCTTAGTATAAGTTTAATATCCCCCATTAGCCCTATTTCATATGAGCAATGTTTTAAGAAGGGATGCAAAAATGATTTGTGATCAGCCTCCTTTGTAAACGTAATGCATTTTGCCAATGAACTGAAGTTTGTTATCTACATTTCCTCTGGCTGAATCAATATGGTTATTCCACATCACATCTCTAAAATTTATTATACTCTGGTGTTTACATGAATCACTTCCAATCATGACAAGTCATTAGATACTACTTTTCCACTTTTTGTGAATTGCACAATTTTACATTTGTGCACATTCAGAACAAGTTGTCCATCTTTGCACCACTTTGAAATTTTTTTCAGTATGTAATTGAATTTTCATGCAGTAATTTTTAAGGCAGTAACTCATATCTGCAATAAGTCTGAGATTACTAGCAATAATATTATCTGAGATGTCATTAATATGTAACATGAACAACAAGTGTCCCAAATCATCCTCTTTAATTGCTTAACAACATTTAAACCATTTCCTGATGAGCGGCTTCAGAAAATTGTGAGATGTGCAGGCTTTGAAGCTAAATAAAGTAGTTACTGGTAACTGTCATACTGAGAAAAAAGTGATTATCAAATATACACAGCTCAAACAGAAAAAGATTTGTGTGGGTTGTGGGTTAGAATTCACTCATGGTAACCTGTGTCTGTCGTAAGAGGTGACCAAAAGGAAACTGTGTGGCTGCCGGTATAAGTGGCCCTCCTCAATGTCACAACACACTCCTCTAAGTGTACAATATTGCAGCACTTTTGTTGTTAAGTAGAACGACACAATATTCCTTCAGACAGGCATGCATTTCTGAAGGAACAGGCACTGGGGCAACTACAGCTGTTAACAAAATACATCATCTGTATAAGAGAATGACGACAATTAAAATCTGTGCTAGACTGGGACTTTAAACTGGATTGCCCGCTTTACACAACTGGTTGTCTTAATTGCTTTGGCTACCCATGCATGACTCACAGCCAGACCTAAGCTTCCATGTGTCATTGTTCCTGTGTCAATTAAAGTATCCTCCCCCGTACAGGAATTACATATTGTGTGTACAAGTACAGGTTGTGATGGAGGAACGACAACATATGGAAGTTTGGGTGTATGTGTAAGTCATGCTTGGATAGCCGAAGGAGCAACTGTTCACATCAAGCATGAAGTCCTGGTTCAAACAAAGTCCCAGTCCAGCACAAATTTTCGTTTTTGTCATTCCCTTATACAGCTGATGGTTGTACATAATTGCAACTGCAAATACATTTCTAGTCCTTCAAGGACGGATGAGGTTAGGGCACTCTTTTGTCTTTGGGGTGAGAAGCTGACCCCAAAAAGCAGATGTATCTACAAATCTTGGTCAATGGCATGGAATGGAGAAGGCAATAGCAAACCATTCCACTAAAGACCCTAAGATTGTCCCAAGAAGAAAGCAATCATGGAAGTTAATATTAACGAGGCATTAACTATTGATCATAGATCTCTGAACCTAGGACAATTAAGAGAGATTATTAGGTCATTGTCAAATGAAATTCTTCTAAAACTACCATGAAGATAGGAATGTGGACAGTCAAACACTATTGAAAGTGGGAAAGCTGGATGAAGTGAAAGACCATATGAGGAACAATGAGATAAATATATTAGGTCTATGTGAAATAAACTGGGAAGGGAATAAAGATTTCTACTTCAATGAGTTTAGAGCAATTTGTAGTGGTGATGAGGAAAGAAGAAAGCAGACAACAGCTATTGTAATAAGAGGAAAGTGTTTAAAAATATTTTATCATGTCTGTTAATGGTGGCAAGAAGTAAATAGTGCACCTGTGGCCTAGGTTATAATTCAGACATATTTCCCATCATCAGCTCATGATTTAGATGAAGTGTAGACTACAAATGAAGATGCTGAATACCTTTTAAAACTGACCAAAAACAGATAATGTTGCAATAATGGGTGGTTTTAAAGCAATGGTTGGATACCACAGGGGCAATAAGACGCTATTGAATTCGACATTGAGGGGAAAAAATTTAGTATATTTCTGCAACTAAAATATGGTTATTGTAAATACCTTATTTGAAGTTTCTCATAGAAGATACATGGATGGCACAGGACAAAAGACGGTTTGAGCTAAATTATATAATAATGAAGCATAGCTATAATAATCAGATAAAATCATGCCACAGCTATCCAGATCCAGACATAGATACTGACCATAGACTTGTATCATAGATACTGACCATAGACTTGTATTAGCTAAGTGCATCAACAGATTTAAAAGAAACAAGAGATCTGTCAAAAGGAAATGTAGAGTAGAACATTTTAAAGAACAACTAACAAAGACGGCTTTTGAAGAAAGAAAGAACAAAACAGTTAACAGCAGTGATGAGCCAATACAGTAAAACAATATCAAGATGAGGACAACCGAAGCAACAAATGTGGTTTAAGGAAAAAGAAAATGAATCCAGAAAATCTTTAATGACAGTGAACAAATACTAAACCTAATTCAGAACAATGTAGAAGATTACAAAAGAATTAAAAATCACATTACGTCCAAACAAGAGAAGAAAAGGAGAACTGGATGAAAAGCATCACTGAAGAGATGGAGCAAGATCAGAAAAAGAGAAAATAGGATCAAATTTATAAGAAAATCAGATCCCTTCAGTAAAAATCTAGAATGGAATCTATAGTATTTAAAAATGAAGAGGGAATATTACTGATAGACAGTGATGAGATATGTGCTCATGGAAAAGAATTCATAGAAGAACTGTATGATGATAAGGATTTAAAAAAGAATGAAAATAATCTAATTGAATAATCAATGAGTGTGAAAGAGAAATGGAAAGTCCTCCAACCACAAAACATGAATATGAACATGCCCTTCAGGGTCTCAAAAAAGAAAAAAAACAGCTGGTTGAAATCCCTGCAGAACTGCTGAAAACAATTGGGTGACTACATGAAACAATTATTCAGAGTCATAAATGATTGCTATGAAAGAGTATTCATGTGAATTCAGAACCAATACCATACCTAAAATTGGAAAGACAATTGACGACACCAGAATATTATAAAGGTTATTAAATACCTTCAAAATACTCCTTAATAAACTTAAGGAAAGGAAAATTAGATAAGTATATGGAGAAGACCAATTTGGGTTTAAAGAAGGGAGAGGAACAAGAGAAACAATTTTGGCCTTGTATATGCTGTTGGAGAGAAGGATGGATATTAATCAAAGAACCTATCTTATCTTCATTGACTTAGAAAATGCTTTTGATAATGCGATACTGGAAGCTAGAACTACAAAAAAAATAAGACTGGCATGAAAGGACAGAATAATTATTAATCAGCTGTATCAGAACCAAAGAAAAAAAATAAACATCAGTGAGGTAGAGGAAGGAACCAGGATTAGAAAAGGAATTACACAAGTTTGTCCCCTACCTCCATATTTATTTATTTAACAAGTTCATTAAGGAAGCTATTCAGATTGTGAAAGAGAAGACAAATGGAATAAAAGCCAATGGTGGAAGGATACACTGTGTCAGATCTGCTGATGATGTCATAGTAGTTGCAGACAGAGGACAATAGCTGCTTAATGGAAATAAAGAACTGCAGTGGCAAACAGGCATTTATTCATATGGAAAACATTTCAACCAGAAGATACAGGAATAAAATGTTTGAAAATCTTTTTGCAAAATACTTTGTATGGAGTACACTACTTCGTGGAAGTGAAAGATGGACTCGGTTAATTAGAAAGGAACTGACTTGAAACTGCTGAAATTTTTATATGACAGAAAATGACAAGAATGAGTTTGATGGGAAGAAAACCCAACCTGGAAAGTCCCAACGAAAATTAACAAAGAGATAAAATTACTGAAGGAAATAGAAAGGAAAAAAAATAAAAATTATTGGACATGTCATCAGACACAACACTTCCATCATTAACATTCTTGAAGGCAAAGTGCTGGAAAAGAAAGGAAGAACATGGCCTGTGATGAAGTATTTGGAAGATTCCAAGAAGAGCACAGGATCTGACAGTTTCATAGAACTGAAATGAACATCCAATGACAGTACTTACAGTGACAAGGAATTTGAAACTACCAAAGCAAAAATACCATCAGGATAAAATTATGTCATAAAACATAAGGAAAAGCATCAATTTTTTGGTGCACAAGATATATTTAATACCTTGACAAGGCTGTTGAATGCAATGTATCAAGTAGTTCTCACTTAATAACATATATCAGAAAACACACATAATCTATATTTAATAAAAGGTATCACAAAAGTATCCCATTAAAATGACAGATCTATAATGAAATATAATTGAAAAGCTGTTTTACAGTGTAAGACAGTCATTATATAAGAGAGGAGACAATAAGTGACAAGGGGCAGAATGTACTGTGTTGTGCAGGATATGCTGATGGTCTTAGATGGACAGCAATGACATACAGTGGGCCTAAATCCTATTTACTGTCTGCATGTAAATAAAGAATCAAAATAGTGGCAATAGGAATGGAAACTACAAGGGAACTGCCGCAAAATGGTATCACCAAACTCATGACAGACCCACAAAATATGTTTTAAATTTTAGTTACACATTTCATTGCATCATTAACCTTATTACTGTTATGATTATTTCAGATCTTCTTAGGGAAATGGTTTTTAAAAAGTAAAAAGTTTCTACCCTCAGATTCTGTTTAATATTGCTTGTGACTTGCACAGCTTATGGCTCCAGTTTCGATAAACTACTTTAACATGTTAAAATTTCCTGATATGAATGCAGATGGGCATGGCACATAAAAACAAAAATTTTGAAATTTTCAAACAAAAGACAAATAACACACCTGGCTCAAAATAATGACATTCTACTGTAAGATAACTGTGAAAAAGCAAATTTAAGCTCTGATTAAAGTACATACAGTACATGTAAGGGCAATAAGGTCAGTAGAGAAGAACATGATGTCGATTGTTACCAGGTGTTGGTACTGGAATAGTCCATCTGACAAAGCAAGCAGTCTAGTTTCTGTTATCACAAAGAAGAGGATGTTACAAAAGAGTGTATATGGTCCACCCTCTCAATGAAGGTTGACAGAAAGCATTGCACACTGGTAATTTTTTTTATGGGCATTAGTCCATGGTCAGATGCTTATTTCTCTGGCTTATGTTTTGTATCCTGATGCTGGAGACATTACCAGGCGCTATAAAGACTCAGGCAGCAATGTCAAACTTAAGCGAATTCAGTAAGACAAATTGTTGATGTGTATCCATGCAACAATCTGTTCATAATGGCACTGGACTGCTACCTAAGATCACAGAGTTATGTTAACATGTGTTCTAGAGGATATAGTGGGCAAGAGTTGGTACTGTTTGCTTCATGTAGCACTATGGCCCACATGTCCAATTTCAATCCTCCTCTTCTTCTGTTAATATTGTTTTTGTGATTTTGAATTTTTATGACCTCTTGTACATTATAGTGTAGTAATGATTTTACCATTATGCCAAAGTCACAAGTTGACCATTCTATGAATGAGTCACTTTTAAACAGCTCTTGGTAAAGTTTCTTGCAGTGTAAACTACT
Source organism: Schistocerca serialis cubense (assembly GCF_023864345.2). Classification (NCBI taxonomy): domain Eukaryota; kingdom Metazoa; phylum Arthropoda; class Insecta; order Orthoptera; family Acrididae; genus Schistocerca; species Schistocerca serialis. The sequence continues at coordinate 119,415,298 of NC_064645.1, read as the reverse complement.
CTAAAAATGTGCTGCTTTCTTTTGCTTACCACAATGTTTGATCATATATTCACTGTTTTCCCCCATATACAAAGCACACTAATACCTCTGAAAAACTAGTACTGTTACTGCCCACTGATGTTTGCAATATTTTGGCACCTAAAAGTATGAGATTTATGGAAGAAATTCCTACAGCATGTTTCAGAGAGGTTAATGCATGTGCTGAAATGGTTCTGTAGCAGTGGCAAATGTACTGTCCAATTTTATGTACAAAAGTTAAGTTACTGGAAAGCTGCAAGAAGTGAGAAATGAAGTGACAGTGCATGAATGTATCTTGAATCATCGTCAATGTGAAGGCATGTATACAGACAAGTTACTTCAAAAGCCACCAAATTCGGTCAACTGTGCGGTTGTTCCTAGCACCAGACTGTTTTTACACAATGTAAGCTGCCAACATAGCTACACAAGCCTTTTCATAATCCAGTTGAGAGTCATCCACATTGCCACTATGTAGTGCAGTTCCTTGAAATCGCACTAAGGACAGATGATGGAAGAAAGATCAGGGTTGCAAGTCTCATTGATGATGGAATCATTAGAAATAGAGCAAAAGTTCTGATTAGAGAAAGAAATCAGTTGTATCCATTTTGTAGGAACTTACTCTGGCACTAGCAATAAACAATTTAGAGAAACCACAGAAAACGTAAATTTGGATAACCAGAAGAGGTGTGAACCATTATTCTTCTCATGTGTGTCTTATGCTTATGCCACCTCACTAGGTGAAATCACACATCCAAATTGCCATATCTACGACTTTGTCATTAAAAATCACTCAGTTCCATCATATGACAATGGCAGTGCAGCAAAGACTGATGGTAACAGGATGTCCGTCAACAATCTGTCTCCTGTGAAAAAATGTCTCTACTCATTATGAGATTAAATTTTCTCATGACATCCTTGTACAAAACATTCTCAGTTTACTAGCTACTATAAACTGGGTAAAATCTTGAGTTTTGGACAGAATTCTCATCTTCAACAAACACACAGATTCTCTTGTGGTGATGACTTTTAGTCAAGATGACTTGAGATTGGACAGCATACGTCATAATTATATCATGCTGCCATAAACTGTGTCCTTGTCTGCACTGTTGACATCACCTTCTTGTAGGAACATAATTCAGCACATGTCTCTGCAGTTTCAGAACACTGAGAGCCCACTTCTATGAATCAGTAAGATCACAACTGATGATCTAGATGAAGTTGTTCTCACACACTGACTTCTACTATTTCTTTAATAACAGAATCACAGTATGTGAAAGTGGCCACGTCAGGAGAGTCTGGCACAACAGCTAAAGACAGTGGTCATAAGTGTGTGTGTGTGTGTGTGTGTGTGTGTGTGTGTGTGTGTGTGTGTGTGTGTGTGGGTGGGTGGGTGGGTGTGGGTGTGTGTGTGTGTGTGTGTGGGTGCGCTCGCATGCACATGCAACTCATCTCCTCAGTATGATGAGTAGGAATCTGCTAATCATTATTCTACCTTGGACTTTCCATCATTTGATACAGATATCAGAAGAAGAGGCTCCATGTGCAAAGTCCTTGGATATCCAGATGGATAATAAACTTAGATGGCAACAGCTTATGCACAAGTAAAGCAAGTTTTGCACTTAGAAATCTCATTATGCTAACCTGGAGGCAGGAATGCTTGCATACTTTCACTCAATATCGTCTTACAGCATAATCTCCTGGGGTGTGTAGCTAAGTTAAAAGTAGTATGTATTCCACAGAAGTGTATAATAAGACTCCTGTGTAAAGCTGACAGCCACACATCTTGCAGAAGCCTCTTTGAAGACCAGCAGATCCTTACACTTAAAAGGTGATACATATACTCCCTAATGGTAATTTTTGTTTAATAACAAGAGTGAATTTATAATGAATTCTGCAACTCTTTGGTGTAAAGAGATGTGTGCTGTCTCCCAGGAGAGATATATTTAGCATGTTATATTTCTCAAATGTGTCTGACAGATGGCATATTTAGAACAGCTAAATTTGTAAGAAATTGAGATATTCCGAATCATTTTGAGAAAAACTAGTAATACTTCATTTTTTAACAATAAGTGCCAGTTTATAACTTGTCCCCTTCGCAGCCAACACATCTCTGCCTGCAATAAAAGTGTGCTGTAATTAGGTTCCATTTACACATAGATTTCCAAAGAGATGACTTAAGTGCATGACTTTATACTCTGGTGCAAAAGTCTATAACAGGTTGACAAAAGACAGGGAAATTTTAAAATTTATCAAAAACTAAGTAAAAGAAAACCTGAAAAGCCACTCGTATAACTTACCATAATATTTGGACTCAGATGTGTAAATTCTTCATAAATGGTATTTGAACAAACAGATCTTTCCAGTATGTAGACAGCTGATAGTCTGTGTAGAGTGAATACTTTGAAGTATTAGATGGAGACAGTAGATGAGTAGTACAAGAGAAGAAGCAGTAGCTCTTTTCACAGTAACTGTTTTTTCTCATAACATTTGTATATAGGGTGAACCAGAGATTTGCACACAAAATTTCAGAGGTTGTTCAAGGCTGTTTCCTAGCATTTTGCTAAAAGGCACTCATGGTCCCTCACAGCCCATTACAAAGTAACTGCATTTTGTTTAATTTCTTACCCTATTTTGTCTCGGGATCTGCATTAGACTGAAAATATGTGCACAACAGTGCAAATGTTGACTATATGCACTGTGTGTCTAGTTTGGATGTGAACTTGTTTCTTTCACTCTTGGTACTTGCTGTTGACAACAGTGTGCCATCTTTATTTTTCATCATCAAGCTTAACTGTCACTGCTTGTTTCTGTCTTTTTTTCTGCTGTGTTAGTTGTACATTAACAGTGATACAGAGCAGTAGGGATACATTTACTAATGAAAAGTTGGCTAATGTGTGTCTCATGTATGAGGTCACTGACTGCAATGGAAGAGCAGCACAATTTACACTAAGCTGTTGTCACAGCAATGATGATCACATCACTGTACTTTTACACCTGTTCAGGGTTGTGTTACTCTGTGTTTTGTGCTGAACTGTATGTGTTAGTGATTGTATATTACAGGCTTTTCCACTGTTTTGGAGGTATTTTCACAGAAACTAGGGCAACTCAATTAACCCTAATTACATTATTACTCTATAATGAGCCAACAGGGGCCACAGATCACTGATACTAAAATACTCCAAACGAACCGCATTCCAAAATTTTGTAGGGGTCACCTTCTGTAAAATAGTCTACAAATAATTCCATAAATGTTAACAGAGTAGATTAGCACTACTTGTAAACTATTGTAAGTATAATCCGTAAAGGTTTTCGTTCATGATAAGACTGAATGAATGAATAACCACTGATGTGCCAATGCAGTAGTTCCACATGACACATATCAAATAGTAATAGTTTTAATCAGTGTAGTATTTTTTTAAGTAAAGGTTTCTGTAACTAAACAGATCATGCATCATGAGTAATGTAAACAAGTGTAAGCATGTGATACAGAATGGACAACAACTGTTAAAAGTATATTGCAACATTGTAGCCCACTAATGCCACCCACTTATGTAGATAGATGTACGCAAAGGAGGGCTACTTTCAGAATAATTATCACTAGTCTGTTAGTGACACATATCTTAAATAAAGATACACTTTGTGACATGAGACTTCCACATCAGGTAAAGCATGATGAGTTATGCTAAGTTGTATGCTATTTTGCTGAATGTTGTACATATGGTAGTGTTGTGAACACATTGTAACAGTGGTGTACTTAATTTTTTGTAGTTAACAGTAAGGTCTTGCATGTGAACAGCATTTACGAGGAAGTACTTGAACAAGATAAATGTATTGTACCTACAGTTAATGTAGCAGATTAAAACCCCAACAATGGAAACAAATAACACTAAAATCTACAACTCCACTATTAATTAATTTATGATGTACAATTTTAATATGAAACAGGATATTTTTTGAATGCTAGAAAAAGATAAATATAGGCATAATTCAATTGATGTCACTTCTTATTTTGACACAATAGCATGAGGCATGGCTTAACATCTGTCAGTTCTGCTGTCATGGCACCCTGGATGTTCTGAAGACTTGATATTTTGATTTAACAGCCATCATTATTGAATATGACAAAGTCACACAAATCATTGGTAGTAAATGATAGAATAACTGCCACTGCTAAATCTGACAGTACTAGAAATTCTGCCCTATCATCAAGCCAAAAAGTGTTCCAGTTTTTTCTAAACAATTACAAGTTTGTGATTTGAGTCACAACAGTTCTATAAATTCTTGCTGACAGTTTAGCAAAAGGTGTTTCGCATGACCCACTCCAATGGAAATAGAATTTTGAATCCAATCTAACTGTCATTTCGTTCTGGTAACACATAGTTCTAAAAATTATTTTCCAAAATACCAAATGATCAGTTATGGCCTGCTTAAGAAAACAAAAATGAAACTTTCTGTCAGCAAAAAGATCATTGTACATGAAAACATTTCATTGAATTATTTTACATGCTATGCTTCCAAATTTTTAACATCCTTCATAAAAACTTGAATATTATGTTTTGATGAAAGAGATGTGTGCTTTCTCCCTGCAGAGATATATTTAGCCTGTTATATTTCTCAAGTCTGACAGATAGCATATTTTGAACAGCTAAATTAGTAAGAAATTGAGATGTTCAGAATCATACTGAGAAAAACTAGTAGTACTTCATTTTTAAACAATAAGGGCCAGTTCATAACTTGTCCCCTTCACAGCCATCACATTTCTGTCTGCAATAAAAGTGTGTTGTAATTAGATTCCATTTACACATAGATTTCCAAAGAGATGACTTAAGCGCATGACTGTCCGCCCCCGGTGGCTGAGCGATCAGCGTGACAAAACGTCAATCCTAAGGGCCCAGGTTCGATTCCCGCCTGGGTCAGAGATTTTCTCCACTCAGGGACTTGGTGTTGTGTTGTCATAATCATCATCATTTCATCCCCATTGACGCACAAGTCGCCAAAGTGGGATCAAATCGAAAGACTTGCACCCAGCGAATGGTCTACCCGACAGGAGGCCCTAGTCACACGACATTTATTTAGTGCATGATTTAATGAGGATAATAACATTAACTGCATTTTGTAATTCAGCATTCAGATCTACAGAAATTATACTAGCTACAAAAGTTTCTCAATGAACCATGCAATTGGTAATAGTATTAAGGACTGACCACTACTTGCAAATTTCACTTTACCGAAAAAATCCAGCTGTTCTGTCATAGCTTCTCTGCTGTCAGTATGTAATGTAACACATTTATTGCCTGATGAGCTTATTTCAACAGAAATTCAGTCACTTTTTGAAAAATCTCGCTCATAACATAACCCACTAATGGTCGAAAAAATCAGAAATCATTATCCACACTGAGCTTAATGATACTGAACATATCAACAGCTGTGTTAAGTTTGTGACATCAGTTGATTCATTGACCTCAGTTGTACTCTCTGAGCTTCTTTTAGTTCTTACAATGAAATGAAATGTTCAGATGGCATTATTGGCTGGGAGATTGTGTTTTGAGTTTTTCAACCCTTTAGTGCAAGTCCTTTGGTGACTTGCACATTGATTATGCTGAAATGATGATGAGGCCAACACAACACTCAGTCCCCGAGTGGATAAAATTACCAACCTGCCCAGTAATCGAACCCGGGCCCCAGCATGGAAGTCTGGTCTGGCATTCTGACCATTCAGCTGCAGGGGTGGATAGTTCTTGTAATAAATTCCTCACACTGGTCATCGCTAATTTGTAAAATATGTCTAGCTACTGCAGCATTAAACAGAGGAAGTTCTTTTTTATGTATACAAATTTTTGGTCTGGCATTATGTGATTCTTTCTTGCTGTCACTGGTAATGCAATTGTTCTATGTTTTGTTATCCTTTGAAATCATATGAGAGGGATCATATGATGCTAGTCAATACTTCTCATTAACTATTTACAGTATCAAATAAGTTTCTTTGGATTTTCCATTATTCTAATAGCAAGTCACAATATCTGCAGTTTAATTATCTGCATATACATTGACGAGTCAAAACATTATGATGGCATGATTAATAGCATGTTATTCCACCTTTAAGAAACAATACAGTAGCAACTCTGAGTAGTATGTATTCAGTACGTCCTTGGTAGATTTCTGGAAGTACAATATATCATCAAAAGTATCCGGACACCTGGCTGAAAATGACTTAAAAGTTTGTGGCGCCCTCCATCGGTAATGCTGGAACTCCATATGGTGTTGGTCCACCCTTAGCCTTGATGACAGCTTCCACTCTCGCAGACATACGTTTAGTCAGGTGCTGGAGGGTTTCTTGGGGAATGGCAACCCATTCTTCATGGAGTGCTGCACTGAGGAGAGGTATTGATGTCGATCGGTGAGACCTGGCACAAAGTCGGCGTTCCAAAACATCCCAAAGGTGTTCTTTAGGCTTCAGGTCAGGACTCTGTGCATGCAAGTCCATTACAGGGATTTTATTCTTGTGTAACCACTCCACCATATGCCGTGCATTGTGAACATGTTGAAAGATGCAATCGCCATCCCCAAATTGCTCTTCAACAGTGGGAAGTAAGAAAGTGCTTAAAACATCAATGTAGGCCTGGGCTGTGATAGTGTCATGCAAAACAACAAGGGGTGCAAACCCCCTCCATGAAAAACTCGACCACACCCTATCATCAGCACATCCGAAGTTTACTGTTGGCACTACACATACTGGCAGAAGATGTTCACCAGGCATTCGCCATACCCACACCCTGCCATCAGATCGCCACATTGTGTGACTCGTCACTCCACACAATATTTTTTCACTGTTCAATCATGCAATGTTTATGCTCCTTACACAAAGTGAGGCGTCATTTGGCATTTTCCCGGCATGATGAGTGGAATAGGAGCAGCTGCTCGAGCATGAAATCAAAGTTTTCTCACCTCCTGCCTAACTGTCATACTACTTGCGGTGGATCCTGATGCAGTTTCGAATTCTTGTGTGATGGTCTGGATAGATGTCTGCCTGTTACACATTATGACCCTTTTCAACTGAAGGCAGTCTCTGTCAATCAACGGACGAGGCCGAAACTGTATGCTTTTGTGCTGGACTTGTCCCTTACGTTTCCAATTCACTATCACATTGGAAACAGTGGACCTAGGGATGTTTAGGAGTGTGCAAATCTCACGTACAGACTTATGACACAAGAGACACCCAATCACTTGACCGTGTTCGAAGACCATGAGTTCTGCGGAACGCCCCATTCTGCTCTCTCACGGTGTCTAATGACTACTGAGGTCGCTTGGCTCTAAGCACTATGGAACTTAACATCTGAGGTCATCAGTCCCCTAGACTTAGAACTACTTAAACCTAACTAACCTAAGGACATCGCACACATCCATACCAGAGGCAGGATTCAAACGTGTGACCGTAGCAGCAGTGTGGTTCTGGACTGAAGTGCCTAGAAGCCCTCGGCCACAGTGGCTGGCCTACTGAGGTCGCTGATATGGAGTAACTGGCCGTAGGTGGTAACACAATGCACCTAACATGAAAAACATATGTTTTTGGGGGTGTCTATATACTTTTGTTCACATAGTGTATGTAGCGCCACACATAATGCAATTCCTGTAAATTAGCCAACAGGATGATAGTTTATGGGCTTGGAGCTGGCACCTGATAACATCTCAGATGAGTTCCACCAGGTTCAGATCAGGCCAATTTAGTGACCAAGGCATCACTATCATTCTCCTCAAACCACTGTAGCATGAGCCTGGAATTGTAACACGAACATTTTCCTGCTGGAAGACACCAAAAATCAAGGGATACAGATGATAATAATGTTCACAAAGTCCGCAGCTGTTTTAATGCCTTCAATTACTACCACAGAGCACATGGAAGCCCAAATGTAAGTGACCCATATCTTAATATTACCCAAACCGATCGGCATCCAGGGTGTGGTGTATGATTCGAACTGTCATTTGCCTGCATGATGGAATCTGCAGAGCTGACCACCTACCTCGTGTAACAAGAAACATTGTCCATGGATCTACGGTTTAATTTCAGTGATGCTGTGCCCACTGCAATCACAACTGACAATGCTACTGAATCTAAATTGGGACGTGTATGGGTTGCCTGCTGCAGAGCCACACGTTCAACAATGAACACTGAACGGTGTGCTCTGAAACTATTACGTAATGGTAACCTCTTCACAAATAAAATTTTACTTTTTCTTGAATATTTTTATATATATTTCTTCTTTTCTTTTTTATTTAAAGCAAGAATCTTTTTTTTTCCTAACTGTTTTTATTATTGTCTCTTCACTAGAGATAAAATAAGGAGTTGTGTCTTATTTTAACTTTAAACAACATAAACACTCATTGATGAAATACAAACTAGTACATACATAAAAGGTGAACAATGGTCAGCGTTTCCCACCAAGTAGTCTTTAATTCGCCTAATCGAAAATAAAGAGATATTGTGTCTGCCACGTTTTTACTACCTATCTTAAGATATCTCAACCAAAACTTGACATCTTCATGCGTTGGATCCTATTAACAGAACAACACTGAGACTGCAGAAAAGTTTGACCTCTCAACACAGAATTTTCTTGAAGAAAATGATGATGTTATCATGATTCAGTTAATGGTTCCAGCCATGGGCTCAGTATTTTTTCCCTTTCCTGCATAGTTCGGGGGAATACTGAAACATGGGAGGCAACATGTTGGTTTTGACCAATGATATCAAAAGTTACCACAGATGAAGCATTACAAAAGATTTAAAAGTATTATGAAAAGGAAAGTTGCTACTCACCATATAGCGGATCACTGGGGTGGTTTCAGTTGCCTGAGACTGCTGTCGTGTGTGTGTGTGTGTGTGTGTGTGTGTGTGTGTGTGTGTGTGTCTACGTCTATTCTTGACAAAGACCTTAATAGCCATAAGCTTTATTTGTGACGGCCTTTTTGTTGTGCCTATCTGCGACTCAGCATCTCCGCTATGTGGTTAGCAGCAATTTTCCTTTTCATAATACTGTTACATTTCATCCTAGATTCTCCTTTGTTTGAAAATATTTAAAAGCATGGATGAATTTTGAGAAACAAACGATTGTAGTACAGAGAAACCAAATTGTAGACGCGTATCACATACATCCATATTTCCAATGTAATGTTATGCATATCACTATTTTCACAGCATAAAAGCCTGGTACCCTATTCTTCAGGTGACCTATATAGGTCAAATGAATGACAGGATACTAGAACTAGCTAAAGCAAAAAAAAGTACTAGCTACGATAAATATAAAAGTTGTAGCCTGTATTTCAGTGGACCTATATAGGTCAAGGATACTAGTACTCATGAAGGCGAAAAAAGCGACAGACCTACAATTTGTATCCTGTGCTTAGGTCGACCTGTATAAGTGAGTCGAAGAATAGGATACAATCTTCATAGTTCAGCTGAGGTACAGGACGCCAGTGTTACGTACGTCGCCTATTTTGCTTTTGCTACGACTAGTATCCTATCCTTCATTTACCTGCCTAGTGCAAGTCAATTGCAGAGGAAACAGTAATTGGAACGACTATCAAACAAATTTATAATTCAAAACACGTACACAAATGATTTAAAATTGCCACAAGCGAGAAAAAGCGTGCACAATATCTATCTCTTAACAAAACAATCATTTATTTCTATTTACGATTATGACGCATCGCCACAGAAGATTACCGATTTATTATCTACGGCTAGAAAATAAATAAATTAAGCTTATGACTAAGATATCAGTAACTAAATATTTGTGAATGAATGCATTTCTTTTAGATTTCAAAAATTATTATCTGTGAGTACAAAAAAATCATGTGAAGTTACATACGAAAATACAATAAGGTTCGCATGAATGAATTTACTTACGAAGCGCAACAAAGATAACCATGCCTGAATGTTCCTTATCTTTTCATAGTAGGAGACAATTTGATACGCTGTTCCTGAGCTTAATTGAGATGGTCAGTTGGCAGGCATATTGAGAAACAGGACACCATACAAATAGGGAAAATTTGAAGATTATTTATTGTATTTGGAATACATCGCTCTACTAACCAAACTTTCGTGGTAGTTTTCTTGTCAGTGTTTCATTACAGCGAATTAAATTCCTCGTAGCATTTTGTTTAGGGAAATTGCTTACATTTACTTTTGTATCTCCTGAAGATCCCATTATTCTTTCCCAGTGATTAGCTGCAGAAAGGGATATAATGTGAGACTTCACTTTAATATGAGGTTTATAATATTGCGTTACTGTTTTATTCATGACTGAAGATGGTGTCATTTTATGAAATTAGCTTTAACAAAGTCAGAGGTAATTTATAAAGCACTGGCTAAAAAGAAGCAAATTTTTGTCCACCATAATAGTTTTTCAGCGATACAGATTTCTGCAGCTCTTAGTTGTCACAAGCATTAGGCAGAGACAATCAAATATGGTTATGGTTGTTAGAAAGGGTAATTTATTCTGATGCTACCATCAAGTACTGTTAGAGATCTACTACAATGGTTTTACTTGCCGCAGTGGTTACACCAGTTCACGTCAGATCAGCGAAGTTAAGCGCTGTCGGGCGTGGTCGGCACTTGGATGGGTGACCATCCAGGCCGCCATGAGTTGCTGCCATTTTTCGGGGTGCGCTCAGCCTCGTGATGTCTCTGTGGATCTACTCGACCGAATAGTAGCGTCTCCGGTCAAAGACAACCATCATAACGACCGGGAGAGCGGTGTGCTGACCACACGCCCTTCCTATCCGCATCCTCAGCTGAGGATGACATGGCGGTCGGATGGTCCCGATGGGCCACTTGTGGCCTGAAGACTGACGGAGTGCATTTGCATCTACGTTTGTATTACACAAGCTGCTGTATTGCATGGTGGAAGGGACTTGATTCGAATATGAGCAGTTTTCTATCTTCTTCCATTCATGTTTGCAATGAAGGGGCAAATGCATAGCTACATGCCTCAGTATACAGCCTGAGCTCTCTCACCAAATTTTAATGGACCCTACACAAGAAACATGTGAGAGGCAGCAGAATTGTTGCACAGTTTTCTTCCTAAAATACCCATCTATATGGTTGCTGACATTGTTTCATGCAAATATCACGACATTTATCCAAAGAGTTCCCATTTGAGTTGTTCAGAGAATCTTTGTTAAACTTTCATGCAGGTCATACGGACTTGTTACTGTCCTTCCCACACGAGTCTAATTTTATCTGCTTTTGTACCTACAAGAGAAGGGCTTCAAATGCTGGAACAGTTCTCTAGAATTGTTTCCCCTAGGGTTTTATACGTGGTACCCTTTAGAGAGGCACAGTGTATCCGCAGAACCCTTCCCACAAATTTAATCTTATATTAACTTTACCTTGACATCCACTTATTGTTTATTTTTAATTGGTAATTGAACCCACAACTCCTATGGATATAAACATGTGATCCCAGGTATCCAGACATCCCTATGTAATGCAGAATTGACTAGATGTCACGAGAAGCGGAGAGTACTGTGTTGTCAGTATAAGTGGGAGTGAGTATAGCGTCGAGGGAGGTGGTGGTGCGCCATGCGGATGGAACACGAGTTCCGCTTGCATCTGCTCACTCAGTGGACGTGGCTGAGGCCACGCCCGCACAAAGAGGCGACGGTAGCACCTCTGAAGTGCCTGATGGTTTGCAGGGTGTGCTCCTCTTCCAACGGCAGTGCAAGACGCTGCTAAAACCGCTGTAAGAGGCACCAGCAGCAACTGCGATGTGTCAAGGAGTTGCTGCAGTGTGCTCCACATGTGGTGGAGGCAACACCTTCATACGCTGTTTCAAGTCCTCTGGGCGTTGGGGGTAGGCAGGCGACTCTTCCCAGCAGTAATGATCATGGTGAAGCGGTCGGGACCACGGTCTCTCACGATCCGGTTGTATGGCGTTCATGTCATTTTCATATTTGCATGTTATCGATGTGCACGTCAGAGGGGATAGAGCAAGTTACGTTACTGTTAAACTATCTTTGGTTTTGTCGCAGCACAGTCTTTGCCTCTGTGCAGTCTGATACATTCCTAGTTGAAGTATGGTAGATGACGGAAGTATTTAGTAGTACGGCGTTGACTTGTTATTGTATCTGATTGATTGTAAAGAACAGCAAGGATGAATAAGATGTATGCAGGGTGGTCCATTGATAGTGACCGGGCCAAATATCTCACGAAATAAGCATCAAACGAAAAAACTACAAAGAACGAAACTCGTCTACCTTGAAGAGGGAAACCAGATGGCGCTATGGTTGGTCCGCTAGATAGCGCTGCCATGGGTCAAACGGATATCAACTGCGATTTTTTTAAACAGGAACTCCAATTTTTAATTACATATTCGTGTAGTACGTGATGAAATATGAATATTTTAGTTGGACCACTTTTTTCGCTTTGTGATAGATGGCGCTGTAATAGTCACAAACGTATAAGTACGTGGTATCACGTAACATTCCGCCAGTGCGGACGGTATTTGCTTCGTGATACATTACCCGTGTTAAAATGGACCGTTTACCAATTGCGGAAAAGGTCGATATCGTGTTGATGTATGGCTATTGTGATCAAAATGCCCAACAGGCGTGTGCTATGTATGCTGCTAGGTATCCTGGACGACATCATCCAAGTATCGGGACCTTTCGCCGGATAGTTACGTTATTTAAGGAAACAGGAAGTGTTCGGCCACATGTGACACGTCAACCACGGCCTGCAACAAATGATGATGCCCAAGTAGGTGTTTTAGCTGCTGTCACGGCTAATCCGCACATCAGTAGCAGACAAACTGCGCGAGAATCGGGAATCTCAAAAACGTCGGTGTTGAGAATGCTACATCAACATCGATTGCACCCGTATCGTATTTGTATGCACCAGGAATTGCATGGCGACGACTTTGAATGTCGTGTACAGTTCTGCCACTGGGTACAAGGGAAATTACGGGACGATGACAGATTTCTTGCACGCGTTCTATTTAGCGACGAAGCGTCATTCACCAACAGCGGTAACGTAAACCGTCATAATATGCACTATTGTGCAACGGAAAATCCACGATGGCTGCGACAAGTGGAACATCAGCGACGTTGGCAGGTTAATGTATGGTGCGGCATTATGGGAGGAAGGATAATTGGCCCCCATTTTATCGATGGCAGTCTAAATGGTGCAATGTATGCTGATTTCCTACGTAATGTTCTACCGATGTCACTACAAGATGTATCACTGCATGACAGAATGGCGATGTTCTTTCAACATGATGGATGTCCGGCACATAGCTCGCGTGCGGTTGAAGCGGTATTGAATACCATATTTCATGACAGTTGGATTGGTAATAAAAATGGGAGTTCCTATTTTAAAAAACGCAGTTGATATCCGTTTGATCTATGGCAGTGCCATCTAGCGGGCCAAAGATATTTGGACCGGTCACGATCAATAGACTACCCTGTATATTAGGAAGCGAAGAGAATATATATTTTGTATAATGTCATTATTTTTTAAGAGAAACAGTTTGAGGTAAGACTGCAGCACTGCGGACTTAGTATGTCAGAATAATTATTGTCCGCTACGTGACTTGCTCAGAGCTGAGAGAAAGACCACCCCACTTCTGAGTCGTGCATTAACATATTAATTGATTAACCTGTTTCATTTTTATAGAAATTCTCTGTTAACATCGTATCCTCTTTAAATCATTGTTCAATTTGTTACGCATAGTATTGTTTGGACCTATGTTGCGTGTGAAGATCACACGAAGCTTTACTCTGTCTTTTTGAATACATACTTCATTCTAAAATAGTTGTCTTGGAATATCATTTCATAGGAATAGTTAAGCTCCCCACCCAACAGTTTATAATCACGCATTACAACATGCAGGAGTTTGAATACGCATTTCGAAAACGAAATATAGCTTAACCACTGCCTGCTTGCTGTTTGCTGTTGTGCTTTGGAGAAATCTGCAACAATGTTGTCAAGACATGGGGTAAGTGGAAATTTTTATTAGGGCCAGATAATTGTTTTACTTCAGTCGCACATTTAACATAAAGACAATTTGCATTCTGATCAGTAACAGTTCAGTTCAAATTAGGTTCTGTTTGCTCAAAGGTTAGCAAGTGAGTTGAAGTCGGATAACAGTTTGTGGGGACATAGTTTCAGTAATACGTAGACTTTGATACAGTGGGAGGTAAAGTAGGGCTAAATTTCATACAGAAATAAATATAGTGGGGAGGTTACACAGTGACTGTTGAACGGCAGTCGGACGTTGAGGTTGCTCCGCCATCTGTCGCATCCACCAGCACTAACAACACTCCACCTGCTCTAGTGCTAACCGCTCAGGTAAATCCAGCCACCGTGTTGACGTGACCGAAGAGAATCTGACCTTCTTAATGGGGCTCATCCCCACTAGCAGCCCAGATGAGGACGAAATGGAAGCAGAAACTCAATCGTGGTAGCCGGAGCTGACAAGACTGATTTACAAAACGAACTGAACGTACGACTTCCACTGGTAGTAAACTTAAAGTTTGTACCTGCATAAGGTTTCTCAAAAGGCACAAAACCCAGAGAGAGCTAAATACCGAAAATAACTGCTCATTAAGCCGAACCGTAAGCACATTGATAAGGCAGTTACGCTTACAGCCTCCAGTAGTATAAATACGGAAAACCGTTCTGCCAGCCTCAAAATGGCACTGCCGCCAAGGCTCAGTCCTCTGGTATGGATGTGACTGGTTCAGGAGAGCGGAACAAAAGGATTCCAGCCCCGCCACCTGTAATAATACGGTGGTCGGAAGCGGAGCCCTTACAACCAGAAATAAAATCAGCAGTTAAATCAAATTTCACCGTCAAGGTATCAGGACGTTGGAAGCAACTGGTGTCTCAGTCAATACCTCACAGGTCCAGGCTCGTTTTTTGCAGCGTATCACCTGCCCAGAGGGAACTTAATACCTTCAGACATTAACAAGCTTCTCTTTGTACGTGTCAGTATCTTTATTGGCGGAAATATTAATGCGAAGTAAGCTGAGTGGAATTTGCGAATTACCAACGTTAGTGGTCGTCAGCTACTGTGAGCAGCACAGGTGCACAATGCGATAATAATTGGGCCATACGACCCGACTGTCGATCCACACCATGGCCGCCTCGATGTCTTTAGACTTCGCCATCCTAAAGGGCACAGGCCACCATATAGACTTACCCACCGGATGTGCACTTTGGTCTGATCACGTTCCCGTAATTTTTGATCTAAATCTGGACGGGTATTCCACAGTGAATGGCCCCCACAGCTCGAGCATGT
This sequence comes from Schistocerca serialis cubense, assembly GCF_023864345.2. NCBI lineage: Eukaryota > Metazoa > Arthropoda > Insecta > Orthoptera > Acrididae > Schistocerca > Schistocerca serialis. Next base: position 119,399,984 of record NC_064645.1, on the reverse strand, counting down.
TCACAGTGATCACTTTAAAGTGCATCTAGCCGACACCCTTGCTGTTATCCTTAACTCTGATGAAACCAGAGAGAATGAGGCGCTCACAGTATTTACGCACCTTACACTGCAAGCTGTTGATGCAGCCATCCCCCAGCGTCTGCATGAACAGAAGGACTTCTGCAAACAGCTTCGACCAAACATTCCGGGACTCATTACAGGGAAAAACAGCCTATTTAGAGAATGGCATTGAAATCACAACCAGCGACGAAATGAAGTCAAAATCGCCTTCACCGCAACATAAAGGTCGTTGTCGATCGGAATCGGGACTGGGAGGGCAAAATCGCCACTCTTAGACTGGATGATAACAGTGCGCGGCGCATAACGAAACAGTTTCTACAGAAGAAAAACCTCATTCCGCCGCTGCAAGTCGGGCGTGAAATCGTCTGCACCGATGTAAAGGCAAAATGCCTTGGCGGACGCTTTCACGGATAACTTCACGTCTATAGACGATGTAGTTCACGACAACCATGTCACACTAGTGGAAGAGAACTATATTAAACTCCGCCCCAACAGGTCATGGAGGCTCAATGGTACCGACCGGCTGCCGTCTCATCCTCAGCCCACAAGCGTCACTGGAAACGGATTTGGAGGGGCATGTGGTTTGCATACCACTCTCCCGACCGGATGTTAGTTTACGAGACCGACTAGTGGAAGAGAGCTCATTCCTTTTTATGGGGAACCGGGATGAGGATGACTCCATTAATGGTTGGTTGGGTGATTTAGGGGAGATGACCAAACAGTGAGGTCATCGGTCCCATCGGATTAGGGAAGGGTGGGGAAGGAAATCGGCTGTCCAATTTCAAAGGAACCATCCTGGCATTTGCATGAAGGGATTTAAGGAAATCATTGAAAACCTAAATCAGGTCAGCCAACACGTCTGAATAGTCATGCTCACGAATGCGAGTCCAGTGTGCTAACCACTGCGCCATCTCCCTCGGTATTCCATTAATTAAATGTTAGAAGAAGTGCAGATCTAATTCTCCCGCCTCAATCCCTGTAAGGCAGGTAGTGTTGACCATCATTAAACAAATGCTGCCAGAAGCAGTATAGATTATGACCGCGTTATTTAATAACACTCTACAGACTTCATTTGGAAACATGCAGAGGTGGTTGCCATTCCCAAACTGGGTAAGGATCCTAGACTTTCACATGACTATAGGCTGGTAAGCCTTCTGCCAGCACTTTCAGAAGTATTTGAAAGGTTATATGCAAAATGGCTGCATAGACACATCAAGGATGAGGGCCTCTTCCGGATGAGCAGCATGGACTTCGGACGGGGTACTCAACCCAGCAGCAACTTCCTAGGTTAGTAGAGCAGAGAAAGTAGCAACGCCAGAAGATAGTAAGAATTTGCATAACGACCTGCAGGGAATTGATGAATGGTGCAGGTTCTAGCAGTTGGCCCTGAACGTAAATAAATGTAACATATTGCGCATACATAGTAAAAGAAATCCACTACTGTACAGCTACACTATTGATGACAAACAGCTAAAGACAGCGTCTGCCGTAAAATATCTAGGCGTAACTATCCAGTGCGACCTTAAGTGGAATGACTATATAAAACAGATAGTGGGAAAAGCAGACACCAGACTCAGATTCATCGGAAGAATCTTAAGAAAATGTAACTCATCCACGAAAGAAGGGGCTTATAAGGCGCTTCTTCCCGCTATTCTTGAGTATTGTTCATCTGTCTGCGATTCCTGTCAGGTAGGACTGATAGACAAGATGCAACGAAGATCGGTGCGTTTCGTCACGGGATCGTTTAGCTGGCGAGAGAGCGTTACGGAGATGCTAAACGAACTCCACTGGCAGACGTTACAAGAGAGGCGTTGCGCATCACGGAGATATTTACTATTGAAATTTCGGGACAGCACTTTTCAGGAGGAATCGGACAACATATTACTTCCCCCCACATACATTTCGCGTATTGACCACGAGGAGAAAATTCGAGAAATTAGAGCCAATGCAGAGGCTTACCGACAATCATTCTTCCCACGCACTATTCTCGAGTGGAACGGGGCTGGAGGGATGAAATAGTGGTACCGAAAGTACCCTCCGCCACACACCAGTAGGTATGATGTAGATGTAGATGAACACCCTCCAGCAACCTGCCTAGGCCTCATTGCTTCATGCCACTGTTATACGTGCCAAAGCTTGACGTACCAGCTATTAGGTAGGCTGATCAGCGTATAGTTTATGCTGAAACGTCAATGCAAGGCTGTCATTTTTCCACTCTACGCGTATTTGAAAATTATTCGGTCGTAATGAATTTTTTTAACTTTGGTATATTTTCGGCAGTTACTGCGATGGAATCCACAGATATCTATCCGCTGGGAGGGGGCGGGAGGGGGGGGCGGCAAGTCTCTAAAATTAGCATTTTTAATTTTTTTCGAAATTTGTGATAAGTTCCAATAGGATAAAACTACTAAGGTCATCGGTCCCTAGGCTTACACACTACTTAATCTAACTTAAACTAACTTACGCTAAGGACAACATATACACCCATGCCCGAGGGAGAACTCAAATCTCCGACGGGAGGAGCCGCGCGAACCGTGGCAAGGCGCCCCTGACCGCACAGCTACCCCGCGCGGCCTAGCATTTTTACATAAATGTTCAGTTTCGAGACATGTCATGCTACTAGAACTAAATTTTAAGCAGAAAACAATTATTATATCCCAGCGAATTGAACTATATGAGAATTATGTAATAACTGACAGTCCGCAGCTCGTGGTCGTGCGGTAGCGTTCTCGCTTCCCGCGCCCGGGTTCCCGGGTTCTATTCCCGGCGGGGTCAGGGATTTTCTCTGCCTCGTGATGACTGGGCATTGTGTGATGTCCTTAGGTTAGTTAGGTTTAAGTAGTTCTAAGTTCTAGGGGACTGATGACCATAGATGTTAAGTCCCATAGTGCTCAGAGCCATTTGAACCATTTGAACCAACAACTGACAGCTATGTAGCCCTCCCCCCTTCCGGAAAGGGGGCTGTGTGGACTGAGGAGGCAGCAATATTTGTCGAAAATCCTGTACCACCACCTGTTAATAGAACATATATTTCTACCAGTGTATATGTTTACTAATCATAACTAAGCACAAGAAGCTTTTGAATTACAGTCTCTGCGTGGATACATATATGACGTTATACTCTTAATTTGGTTTACATCCCCCGAGTCCCATTTGAAAAATGTAGAGGTCGTTCGCGTTTGTAAGAAAGTTAGGAGACAGGTGTCCACGACTGCAGATACATATCACTTACATCAGTTTGTTGCATAATTGTGGCATATTTGCGCGCACATAATACGATCTTTCTGGAGATGAAACACTACTCTGTGAGAATGAAATTGAGTTCTACGAGTGGCAGTAGTATGTTTCCGACCTTACCTTTTCGTTCACGAGAGCTGGGAGATTGTAAGAAGCAGATTGATGATACGGCTACGATATATAAGAAGGCGGTTGCCGCGCGGGGTAGCCGTGCGGTCATGGGCGCCTTGCCACGGTTCGCGCAGATCCCCCCGTCGGAGATTCGAGTCCTCCCTCGGACATGTGTGTGTGTGTGTGTGTGTGTGTGTGTGTGTGTGTGTGTGTGTGTGTGTGTGTGCTGTCCTTAGCGTAGGTTAAGTTAGATTAAGTAGTGTGTAAGCTTAGGGACCGATGACCTCAGCAGTTTGGTCCTATAGTATCTTACCACACATTTCCAAAAAGTGTTTGCGGGTGGTTGTAACAAAGACTGGTAGCTAACCCTCAACATAAACGAAGGTAGTCAAATTCAGTCATCGCCTGCAGGGCACGCAACAACCATTGTAATTATGTTCAGTATACAGACAGAATCGTGCATTATTTGATTTATTTCAACCGATTTCGATCATCATGTCGTCACTATGCCAATTAATATCTAAACACTGAAAGTGCTGGCCTCTGGCCATCGAGACGCCATCAAAAAAAATTGAAGAGTGCGCGACCTGGCGGCTGTGTTCCTTACATAGACGAATGTAATGTAATCCGCATAAATAGATTTAAAGAAACGAGAATAGGGAAGGAAATTGGCTCTGTCGTTTTGTAAGGAATAATCTCGGTATTTGCCTTCAGGGGGCACCGTATCTAAAATTGCAATCAGGGAACCTGTGACAGGATAACAACACTAAGATGACCACAGTCCAATTAAAATGATAAAAAAATCTAAAAAAATTTTTTTTTTACATTTAACACATATTTTAAAGAGTGAAACAAATCAGACATAAAGGTACAGCACTATAAAAACTTGAAAAGGCTTACAGTTGGTTCGCTGCACCCCAGGCCTGGGACAGAACGGAACCAGATTCATAACTCTAATATAGTGTAAGGACTATTACTAATTACATTTCCTTACAGGTTTAGCTGTAGAATCATGTTTCCTAAAACCTACAAAAACACAATAAGCATATGTGTTTACAAGTGGCAAAATGTTAGATGCCTCAAAAGAAGCTGAGTCATCGTGCCTTCATCCGACAATTTCTGTTCTATATTAAATGATTGTTTCAGCTTGTTTTTTCTCTCCCAACTGAAAATCGAAACGATCTGAACACCAGTGCATAAACTTTCCAAATGTAAATTACAGGAAACTTCAATTTAAGTTTTTCCAGTATTAATATTAGGTCTTATATTATCTGACTGAACAAGTGCAAACAATATGAATGGTCCTCTTCATCCTCAAGCAATGGTTTCTTTGTTCGTTTCGTTTGGTTTATTAGCAATAACATGAGCTGCAACAGTTATTTTTTGTGAATTATTGTTTTTTTTTTTCGCGCTTATGAGTGGAATTGGAGCGTAATTTTCTGGAATCAAAATTAGAGTACTATTTAGTAAAAAGGAGTCAATATTTTTTCCACACTTTTTGTCACTTTTCGTAATTTAGATAAACAACTGAAAAGGATTTCATACTCATCGTATACTTCCACCATCCCAGCATGACTTTATTGCAGCCTTGTTCCCCTTCAAATACAAAAGACGAATTAGTGCAAGACACACCACTCTATCAGAGGGCTTCGCCATTTTGGTTTGGCGCCCCTAGCGGCGCGGGGATTCCATGTGTACCTTCAAATAAGCAAGAAACTAATTACATAGCTTACTAGCCCTTAACTGACATGCAGGGGTCTCACAGACCGACACCATTTTCTTATCGATTCCCTTTGTTGAAATACTCGAGCTACAACCTCTAGCATCTACCTACCCTTCAGTTTGAGAGCGGAGGCCGTGCAGTGAAGAGATTGTGTTCCTACTATTGTTAGTTTGCGCACTGTTGTGTGGAAAGGTATGCGACACCGCGGCATAGCACTTACGTAACTTTTTTCAGGTAATATGTTATCTGTATATTTAAATCTGTTTTTATTTCTTTAGCTTCAAATATCGTGTAATGAGGAAACTTAGCTCCTGGTTTATCCATTACAGAGATGGCGGCAGAAAGACCATCTACATCGAGCATTCTAAAGGGAAAAGACCCTAATTTTGAGGTTGGTCTTCAGGCTCGGCTTGTCGCGTGTCTAGACGGTAATAGTGACGTGGAAGAATCTTACGAAATTGAAAGCTGTCATAGCTCAGATTCTGAGCAAGAGTCAAGAGTTAGATAATGTGCCAGGGATGGAATATAGGCCTACTGATGGTAGCAATAATCGCATCGATGATGAAAATGCTCGGAGTCATAGTGGGAAAGATGATTCTTACACATGTTTTTAAGGAAAAAGAGTATCAAGTGGAGGAAGGAACAACCTCCATTGAATGTAAGAACGAGGCGCCATAACATAATCGTCCATGTCCCTGAACTTCGACCACTGGCTAGAAGTTTGGGAGAAAATCCAGAAATAGAATCCGTTTGGGAACTTCTGTTTCCTGAAAATATTCTGTCAGAAATAATCACAAGGACAATATAAAAAATATCAAAAATGAGAACAAATTATGTGAACCATCAGACTGGCTTATCTTCATGACCTTGACATGAACGAACTGAAAGCATTCATTGGTATTCTTGTGTATAGAGCGTTTTCCAAAACAGGAAACGAGTTCCTAGACAATATATGGAGATGGTATCTGTTCATTCCATGTCCGAAAGAACAGATACCATTGGTGACCATGCAGCGCTATAGAAAGAAATGATAATTAAATCAAGACCCTACGCTGTCGACAGGCGTTGATATTCATCAACGGGGACAGTTGAAAATGTGTGCCCCGACTGGGACTCGAATTCGGGATCTCCTGCTTACATGGAAGGCGCTCTATCCATCGGAGCCACAGAGGGCACAGAGGATAGTGCGCCTGGGAGAATTTATCCCTTGCATGCTCCCCGTGAGACCCACATTCCCAGCTTAATGTCCACACACTACATTCGTAGTGCCCCTGCCCACTACACTCATTACTCGAAGCAGACAATCTGACCGAGTCCCGTAAGAATTCGGGCAATGTGTGTGCATCCGAACAGAAGAAGAAGGTCAATGGCCGGTTAGCCTTAACTATATATGGAGATGGTATCTGTTCTTTCGGACCATGCAGCGCTATGGAAAGAAATGGTAATTAAATCAAGACTCTACGCTGTCGACAGGCGTTGATATACATCAACGGGGACAGTTGAAAATGTGCGCCCCGACCAGGACCCTAACATGATAGGAAGGAAAGAAAGAATGAAGACCTTGCTGCAGCAATTTCAAAGATTTTTAATCTGTTTATTGATTACAGTCAACAGTGTATTAGGGGACTAACGACCTCAGCAGTTGAGTCCCATAGTGCTCAGAGCCATTTTGAACAGTGTATTACCTTGGGAGCCACAGTGACTGTGGATGAGATGTGAATACCATTCAGAGGGCGTTGCACCTTCGTTGTGTACATGCAAAGAAACCGGCAAATATAGCATAAACGTAATGTGTCTGGCTGATGCAAGAACTCATTATCTTTATAATGCATACATCTACTATTGTAGGGGGAGTGACAGTTCAACTTTATCAAATGAAGATAAAAGGCTGAAAATACCAACTGAATCTGTGCTGAGACAGGTGAAACCAATAAAAGGGACTCTTAGAAGTGTGACAGCAGATAATTGGTTTGGATCCACAGAACTGGTTCAACAACTTGTTAAGAAGGAACTGTCATTTGTGGGCACACTAAAGAAGAAGAAAACAGACATCCCTCATAACATTCTTCCTCAAAGGGGAAGTTTGGAGAAGACTGCTGTTTAAGGCTTCACTGAAGAGATATGTGTTATGTTCCGAAGAAGGGGACGCTGTAGTCCTGGTCTCCGGTGCGCGTCATTCTGAGAGCCTCGATCCAGAGAGTGGTAAACTAGAAATTCTCTCTTTCTGTAACGTAGCAAAAGGCGGTTTGGATCAAAAATGTACAGCTCATACCACAAGCCGAAGGACAAGAAGGTGGCGTGTAGCAATTTATTTCGCACTGGTAGATATTGCCTGCGGAGTAAACTATACCAGTCTTTCAAGATGACTCCAGACACAATGCGTCTTGATTTCATGAAATCGTTAGCAAAGGCGCTAACACATCCCCTTATCACACGCCGATTGCAGATAAGAGGACTCCGACATAATACGTCTTGTCTTCACCCTTATGACACAGCGACTGCAGATAAGATATCTTCCAAGGGAATTTACCGTTTCGATAAGACGCTTACTGCAGCTAGCTGGTGAAGTAAGATCCGCAACTTCAGGCTCCTGAGGACACCTTTGAAAAAAGAAAAACCTGTAATTTTTGCCCTCCGAAATTGAAGAGGAAGACTAAATATCCTTGTCAACAGTGTGGGCGTCAGTATGTCTTGAACGTGCACGAAAAATGTGTAAAATGTGCTTTGAAACGAAAAAATAAGAGAGCTTTTATTCAGGTAATCACAGACTTAAGTCTAAAGTTTAATGTGTCCGTTTTTTCTCAATATGTAATATTTTTTCTTGATAATAATTACTTTTGGCAATAAAATACACTCCTGGAAATTGAAATAAGGACACCGTGAATTCATTGTCCCAGGAAGGGGAAACTTTATTGACACATTCCTGGGCTCGGATACATCACATGATCACACTGACAGAACCACAGGCACATAGACACAGGAAACAGAGCATGCACAATGTCGGCACGAGTACAGTGTATATCCACCTTTCGCAGCAATGCAGGCTGCTATTCTCCCATGGAGACGATCGTAGAGATGCTGGATGTAGTCCTGTGGAACGGCTTGCCATGCCATTTCCACCTGGCGCCTCAGTTGGACCAGCGTTCGTGCTGGACGTGCAGACCGCGTGAGACGACGCTTCATCCAGTCCCAAACATGCTCAATGGGGGACAGATCCGGAGATCTTGCTGGCCAGGGTAGTTGACTTACAACTTCTAGAGCACGTTGGGTGGCACGGGATACATGCGGACGTGCATTGTCCTGTTGGAACAGCAAGTTCCCTTGCCGGTCTAGGAATGGTAGAACGATGGGTTCGATGACGGTTTGGATGTACCGTGCACTATTCAGTGTCCCCTCGACGATCACCAGTGGTGTACGGCCAGTGTAGGAGATCGCTCCCCACACCATGATGCCGGGTGTTGGCCCTGTGTGCCTCGGTCGTATGCAGTCCTGATTGTGGCGCTCACCTGCACGGCGCCAAACACGCGTACGACCATCACTGGCACCAAGGCAGAAGCGACTCTCATCGCTGAAGACGACACGTCTCCATTCGTCCCTCCATTCACGCCTGTCGCGACACCACTGGAGGCGGGCTAAACGATGTTGGGGCGTGAGCGGAAGACGGCCTAACGGTGTGCGGGACCGTAGCCCAGCTTCATGGAGACGGTTGCGAATGGTCCTCGCCGATACCCCAGGAGCAACAGTGTCCCTAATTTGCTGGGAAGTGGCGGTGCGGTCCCCTACGGCACTGCGTAGGATCCTACGGTCTTGGCGTGCATCCGTGCGTCGCTGCGGTCCGGTCCCAGGTCGACTGGCACGTGCACCTTCCGCCGACCACTGGCGACAACATCGATGTACTGTGGAGACCTCACGCCCCACGTGTTGAGCAATTCGGCGGTACGTCCACCCGGCCTCCCGCATGCCCACTATACGCCCTCGCTCAAAGTCCGTCAACTGCACATACGGTTCACGTCCACGCTGTCGCGGCATGCTACCAGTGTTAAAGACTGCGATGGAGCTCCGTATGCCACGGCGAACTGGCTGACACTGACGGCGGCGGTGCACAAATGCTGCGCAGCTAGCGCCATTCGACGGCCAACACCGCGGTTCCTGGTGTGTCCGCTGTGCCGTGCGTGTGATCATTGCTTGTACAGCCCTCTCGCAGTGTCCGGAGCAAGTATGGTGGGTCTGACACACCGGTGTCAATGTGTTCTTTTTTCCATTTCCAGGAGTGTAGTTTCCAGCAAAGATGGCTCATGTTTATTTGAAATAAACTTCCGAGGTCTGACAGACCGGAGCATGTTAATTACGTGAGAAATATTAGTCATGTTAGCTGAGGGTTAGACCTCGTTTCTAATTCTGTTTGACGGTCCTTTACAGGTTTTATGTGGTAAATATCATTGCAGTGGAATGCTACATCGGTACTATTCTGGGTGCCCTACTTATGTTAAGGTTCGCAACACTTGTGCTTCGTTCCCTCACTTTGTGCAATCCGTGATTTGTACATTCACGCTTCTATAGCGACGGCGTTGTTTCCGTCGCCTCTGACGCCACCCGTGAACGTCTTCCGCATTGCGGAGCGGTCAGTACTGCCTTGCCTGCTGCTGCTCAAACATTTTCCTGCTAGTGGCGTGGTGATGCTGTTCTCGTTCACTGGGTTCATACTTTGAAACTGTCTGGATGCGTTACTAGTCTATACAGTGTCTGGCCAGTTTGGTTTTTATCCAGGTTTTACTTCTGTAGTTTCCGCCATCCCTGACATTTTAACTATGAGCTCTCGCTTTTTGCACTTTATCTGTTTATAGCTTGACGTGAATGATGGACACAGGCTCTAAGGCAGTTACCTTTCCGCTATTACGTGTTAAAAAGAATCTCTGTAATTAATGGGCCGGCCACTGTTGGCCGAGCGGTTCTAAGCGCTTCAGTCTGGAACCGCGCGATCGCTACGGTCGCAGTTTCGAATCCTGCCTCGGGCACGGATGTGTGTGAGGTCCCTAGGTTAGGTTTAAGTAGTTCTAAGTTCTAGGGGACTGATGACCTGAGATGTTAAGTCCTATAGTGCTCAGAGCCATTTGAACCATTTGTAATTACTGTATAACACCACTTTTCAGTATCTACATCTACATCTATACTCCGCAAGCCACCTGACGGTGTGTGGCGGAGGGTACCTTGAGTACCTCTGTCGGTTCTCCCTTCTATTTCAGTCTCGTATTGTTCGTGGAAAGAAAGATTGTCGGTATGCCTCCATGTGGGCTCTAATCTCTCTGATTTTATCCTCATGGTATTTTCGCGAGATATACGTAGGAGGGAGCAATATAGTGCTTGACTCCTCGGTGAAGGTATGTTCTCGAAACTTCAACAAAAGCCCGTACAGAGCTACTGAGTGTCTCTCTTGCAGAGTCTTCCACTGGAGTCTATCTATCATCTCCGTAACGCTTTCGTGATTACTAAATGATCCTGTAACGAAGGGCGCTGCTCTGCGTTGGCTCTTCTCTATCTCTTCTATCAACCCTATCTGGTACGGATCCCACACCGGTGAGCAGTGTTCAAGCAGTGGGCGAACAAGTGTACTGTAATCTACTTCCTTTGTTTTCGGCTTGCATTTCCTTAGGATTCTTCCAATGAATCTCAGTCTGGCATCTGCTTTACCGACGATCAACTTTATATGATCATTCCATTTAAATCACTCCTAATGCCTACTCCCAGATAATTTATGGAATTAACTGCTTCCAGTTGCTGACCTGCTATATTGTAGCTAAATGATAAAGGATCCTTCTTTCTATGTATTCGCAGCACATTACACTTGTCTACATGCAGATTCAAATGCCATTCCCTGCACCATGCATCAATTCGTAGCAGATCCGCCTGCATTTCAGTACAATTTTCCATTGTTATAACCTCTCGATATACTCCCGCATCATCCGCAAAAAGCCTCAGTGAACTTCCAATGTTATCCACAAGGTCATTTATATATATATTGTGAACAGCAACGGTCCTACGACAATCCCCTGCGGCACACCTGAAATCTCTCTTACTTCGACAGACTTCTCTCCATTGAGAATGACATGCTGCTTTCTATTATCTAGGAACTCTTCAATCCAATCACACAATTGGTTTGATAATCCATATGCTCTTACTTTGTTCATTAAACGACTGTGGGGAACTGTATCAAACACCTTGCGGAAGTTAAGAAACACGGCATCTACCTGGAAACCCGTGTCTATACCCCTCTGAGTCTCGTGGACGAATAGCGCGAGCTGGGTTTCACACGATCGTCTTTTTCGAAACCCATGCTGATTCCTACAGAGTAGATTTCTCGTCTCCAGAAAAGTCATTATACTCGAACATAATACCTCGATTTTACAGACTACGGTGAAGAATTCTTTGTAAAAAAAATCTTTTTTTTTATTAATTATTGTACAGGTGACCTGAACATGTGTCCTCAATTGACGTGAAACCGGTCGTGACTTTCGTTAAACGTATTTCGCAGCCGGTGCGGCTCATTTCTCTCAAAACAATACATTCGGTTGTCCTTTGTTAGCACCCCTTAAACTCCGTCATCCGTCGGGTGTAGGTTTGGTACATTGTGTCCAGTGCCACGACCGCCGCCCTTTTTTGTCATATCTGAGCTTCTCTGCATTTTACTGGAATTTCTCAATCATCTTAGTGGGCTTGTTTTGTCATCCATCATCGCCAGGCTATGCTGGCGAGCATTGAGCAGCGACGATGCAGCATAATCGCACCATAATGGCTTTGCTTAAAAGACAAACTCGTATGGAATAGCTGAAGGCAGTCGTACTGAAAATCACGGCAGGGAGCGGTTAAGCATTTGCACGAAACCGAAAGCTACATCTACATCTACATCTACATTGATACTCCGCAAGCCACCCAACGGTGTGTGGCGGAGGGCACCTTACGTGCCACTGTCATTACCTCCCTTTCCTGTTCCAGTCGCGTATGGTTCGCGGGAAGAACGACTGTCTGAAAGCCTCCGTGCGCGCTCTAATTTTACATTCGCGATCTCCTCGGGAAGTATAAGTAGGGGGAAGCAATATATTCGATACCTCATCCAGAAACGCATCCTCTCGAAACCTGGCGAGCAAGCTACACCGCGATGCAGAGCGCCTCTCTTGCAGAGTCTGCCACTTGAGTTTATTAAACATCTCCGTAACGCTATCACGGTTACCAAATAACCCAGTGACGAAACGCGCCGCTCTTCTTTGGATCTTCTCTATCTCCTCCGTCAACCCGACCTGGTATGGATCCCACACTGATGAGCAATACTCAAGTATAGGTCGAACGAGTGTTTTGTAAGCCACCTCCTTTGTTGATGGACTACATTTTCTAAGCACTCTCCCAATGAATCTCAACCTGGTACCCGCCTTACCAACAATTAGTTTTATATGATCATTCCACTTCAAATCGTTCCGTACGCATACTCCCAGATATTTTACAGAAGTAGCTGCTACCAGTGTTTGTTCCGCTATCATATAATCATACAATAAAGGATCCTTCTTTCTATGTATTCGCAATACATTACATTTGTCTATGTTAAGGGTCAGTTGCCACTCCCTGCACCAAGTGCCTATCCGCTGCAGATCTTCCTGTATTTCGCTACAATTTTCTAATGCAGCAACTTCTCTGTATACTACAGCATCATCCGCGAAAAGCCGCATGGAACTTCCGACACTATCTACTAAGTCATTTATATATATTGTGAAAAGCAATGGCTGGAGGACGGGCAGGACGCTTTGGGTACGAGAAACTGCACCAGCAGCTGCTGAGTTATGGCGCATTGTGCGGGTCGTACGTCGGCACTTTGCATGCAAACTGTGGACGCCGTCATACACCGCGGCCCCGCCACGCCCACGAGCGAAGCTGGTGGCTGGCTGCGAAAGGACGCAGCGCCGCCCCCTGAGGCAACGCGCAGGGGACTCAATGCAGCGAACAAACATTAATCGATGAGTACTTCAGTTTCCTGGCAAAGGATCACCCACCTAGACGGAATATACATTTCAAGAAAAAAAAAGGAGGAATTACCCGAATGGGACGGAAATCGGTAGATATGATGTACATATACAGACAAACAAATGATTACCATTTCAGAAAAAAATCATGGTTTATTCAAGAGAAAAAGCTTCACAAATTGCAAATTGAGCAAGTCAGTAACGCATTGGTCCACCTCTGACCCTCATGGAAGCATTTATACGGCTTGGCATTGATCATCGTAGCCGTTGGATGACCTCTTAAGGGATATTTGTCAGTCTAAAGGTTCAAATGGCTCTGAGCACTATGGGACTTAACATCTGAGGTCATCAGTCCCCTAGAACTTAGAACTACTTAAACCCAACTAACCTTAGGACATCACACACATCCATGCTCGAGGCAAGATTCGAACCTGCGACCGTAGCGGTCGCGTGGTTGCAGACTGTAGGGCCTAGAACCGCTCGGCCACACCGGCCGGCCGTGCCAGTCTTTCCAATTGGCGCGGTAGATCGTAAAAATCCTGAAATGGTTGGAGGCCTTGCCCGAAGCACTCCAAACGTTCTCAACTCGGGAGAGATCCGGCGACCTTATTGTCCAAGGCAAGGTTTGGCATAAACGAAGACAAGCAATAGAAACTCTCGCCGTGTGCGAGCGGGCTTTAACTTGCTGAAATGTAAGCCCAGGATGACTTACCATCAAGGGCAACAAAATGGGGGGGTAGAATATCGTCGACGTACCACCGTACTCTAGGGGTGATGTGGATGATAACCAGTCCTACGAAGAGGCAGGGCATCCCAGACCACTACTCCTGGTGTCGGGCCGTATAGCGGGCAGCGGTGACATTGATATCCCACCGCTGTCCGGGGCGTCTCCAGATGTGTATTCGCTGGTCACCGGGGCTCACTTCTCAGCCAGACTCATCACTCAAGAAGATTCTACTCCAATCAATGGCTGGTCACTGAGGCTCACGTCTAAGATAGACTCATCACTTAAGAAGATTCTACTCCAGTCAATGGCTGGTCACCGTGGCTCACTTCTAAGCTAGGCTCATCACTCAAGAAGATTCTGCTCCAGTCAATGGCTGGTCACTGAGGCTCACTTCTAAGCTAAACTCATCACTCAAGAAGATTCTGCTCCAGTCAATGGCTGGTCACTGAGGCTCACTTCTAAGCTAGACTCATCACTCAAGAAGATTCTGCTCCAGTCAACGGCTGGTCACTGAGGCTCACTTCTAAGCTAGACTCATCACTCAAGAAGATTCTGCTCCAGTCAATGGCTGGTCACTGAGGCTCACTTCTAAGCTAGACTCATCACTCAAGAAGATTCTGCTCCAGTCAAAGGCTGGTCACTGAGGCTCACTTCTAAGCTAGACTCATCACTCAAGAAGATTCTGCTCCAGTCAATGGCTGGTCACTGAGGCTCACTTCTAAGCTAGACTCATCACTCAAGAAGATTCTGCTCCAGTCAATGGCTGGTCACTGAGGCTCACTTATAAGCTACACTCATCACTCAAGAAGATTCTGCTCCAGTCAATGGCTGGTCACTGAGGCTCATGTCTAAGATAGACTCATCACTTAAGAAGATTCTACTCCAGTCAATTGCTGGTCACCGGGGCTCACTTCTCAGCCAGACTCATCACTCAAGAAGATTCTACTCCAATCAATGGCTGGTCACTGAGGCTCACGTCTAAGATAGACTCATCACTTAAGAAGATTCTACTCCAGTCAATGGCTGGTCACCGTGGCTCACTTCTAAGCTAGGCTCATCACTCAAGAAGATTCTGCTCCAGTCAATGGCTGGTCACTGAGGCTCACTTCTAAGCTAGACTCATCACTCAAGAAGATTCTGCTCCAGTCAATGGCTGGTCACTGAGGCTCACTTCTAAGCTAGACTCATCACTCAAGAAGATTCTGCTCCAGTCAATGGCTGGTCACTGAGGCTCACTTCTAAGCTAGACTCATCACTCAAGAAGATTCTGCTCCAGTCAAAGGCTGGTCACTGAGGCTCACTTCTAAGCTAGACTCATCACTCAAGAAGATTCTGCTCCAGTCAATGGCTGGTTACTGAGGCTCACTTCTAAGCTAGACTCATCACTCAAGAAGATTCTGCTCCAGTCAATGGCTGGTCACTTAGACTCACTACTAAGCTAAACTCATGACTCAAGAAGATTCTGCTCCAGTCAACGGCTGGTCACTGAGGCTCACTTCTAAGCTAGACTCATCACTCAAGAAGATTCTGCTCCAGTCAAAGGCTGGTCACTGAGGCTCACTTCTAAGCTAGACTCATCACTCAAGAAGATTCTGCTCCAGTCAATGGCTGGTCACTGAGGCTCACTTATAAGCTACACTCATCACTCAAGAAGATTCTGCTCCAGTCAATGAGATTCAAGACTGAATCCATGTCTAGAGATGCTACGGACAGTGGTAGGATACCAACCTCACTGTCGCTCGCCATATGGCCCGACGACCACGAGTGATGGTGTGGGTGCCATTTATTTTCATAGCAGGACCTCTTTGGTTGTCACCTGCGGCACTCTTACAGCACAGCGCTACGTCGACGATATTCTACATCTGGTTTGTTTGCACTTCAAGGCAAGCCACACTGGGCATACATTTCGGGGGGGTACTGCCGCCCACACACAGCCCGAGGTTTTTTCTGCTTGTCGTCGGGTTTACCAAATCCTACCTTGGTCACCTACGTTGCCAGATCTCTACCCAGTTGCGATCGTTAATGCATTACGGGCGGGGCCCTCCAACCATCCTGGGATGTTGATGATGTAAAGCGCCAATTGGACAGATTTTGGCACGATAACTTTCAGGAGGTCATCCAACAACTCCATCAATCAATGCCAAGCCAAAAAACAGCTTGTGTAAGAGCCACAGATGCACCAACGTGTTACTGACTAACTCAACTCCTGAAACACTTTCTCTTGAATAAATCATCCAATTTATCTGCAAGCGTCTTTTTTTGTGTCTTAGAGTGTATCTTAAAAAGAATTGGCTCATCGTACAGGAAATCATGTGAAATTGTACTAAAAGCTTTCTCCAAAAATTACTTTGAAAAACGACTCGTGGAAGTAACATATTAGATCTCCTGGTCACCAACAGACCCGAACTTTCGGCTCAGTAAGAGTCCGAGGGGTGTTTGGAAAGTCCGTGCAAAGTCCGAGTGATGGCACCGCCGGCGCGTATCGAGGTCATGTTTAGTTAGTAGCGTCTTTGGGAAGAAAGCACACCAAGTTTCAGCCATATTGGTCTATTTCTTTGTGTTTGGCATTCGTGTGAATCAAGGAAGTTGAGTGGTTCTCAAAAAATGGACGAAGAAGAATTTCGTGTGGTGATTAAACGTTACTATATGAAAGGCAAAACGCCTCAGGAGACTAAAGAAAAACTTGATAAACATTACGGTGACTCTGCACCTTCGATTAGAACAATTTATAAGTGGTTTCAAAATTTTCGGAGTGGCCATATGGGCACAAGTGATGTTGAACCTTCTGGACGCCCTGTGGAGGTTACGACTGCAGAAATCTTTCATAAAATCCATGATACGGTGATGAAAGACAAAAGAGTTAAGGTGCATGAGATTGCTAGTGCTGTGGGCATCTCGAATGAACGGGTACATAATATTTTGCATAAACATTTGCACATGAGGAAGCTATCCGCAAGATGGGTTCCGCGATTGCTCACGCTTGACCAAAAACGGAATCTTGTGAAGTGTTGCAAGGATGGTTTGCAGCTGTTCAGGAAGAATCCGCAGGACTTTAAGTGTCGTTTCGTCACTGTGGATGAAACATGGATACATTGCTATACTCCTGAGACCACACAACAATCTAAACTATGGGTTATCAAGAGAGAATCTGCACCAAAAAAAGGCGAAGACCAGTCCTTCGGCTGGAAAGGTTATGGCGACTGTCTTTTGGGATTCGCAAGGGATAATCCTCATCTACTATCTGGAAAACGATAAAACTATTACAGGTGCATATTATTCATCGTTATTGCACCGTCTGGAAACCGAGCTGCAAGAAAAACGCCTGCGATTGGACTGCAAAAAAGTCCTTTTCCATCACGACAATGCACCAGCACACGTCTCAGCAGTTTTGGTTGCAAAATTGATGGAAATAGGATTCCAACTCGTTTTACATCCCACCTATTCTCCAGTCTTGTGCTACTATTTGTTCCCCAATTTGAAGAAATGGCTGGCGGGACGACGACGACAGTGACACAGTACCTCCGCCACACACCGTAAGATGGTTTGCGGAGTATAGACGTGGATGTCAACGTAGAACTGTCTGTCACTTTGTGATACAGACCTGTTGAATCCTCCTCTCTTTTATCTTTCAAAGGTGGACTGTAAGCATTCGATCTCCGTCCAGTCGTCTGGTTCAGGGAGACAGCTGTGTCATCAGCAAAATCTAAATTTTCACATGATGGAACTCAGAAATTAATAGATGACGGCATAGTAATGACACCAATGAGCAATCAGTGTAGACTCGAGGAACAAATGGAAGCCCTTTACTTATGTAGCGGAAACACAAGTACAGTGCGTGGAATATGTACAGATAATCTGCAGATGAAAATTCCTCTTCAGCATTTTTGTTTGCTGAGGATTTAAATAATTAACGTAAAAGTTATTTTTCTGAAAGAAAGAAAGAAAGAAATGGCTGCAGAGAATGTGAAGAAACAGAAGAAGAAATGCTCATCGAAAGGACAAATTCAGCGTGCAGAAAAGTCAAAATAGTGTTCGGGAAATTAAAAGCAAAGGTGCGAGAAACATTCATTTGTTAAACGCAGAGGAGAGGATGAATAAATGAAAATAGTACACTGATGGCTTTCACGAGAGGAAGAACAGTGTGACCACATAATAGATGAAATGAGAGTTACTTTGTAAGACTAAGACACAGAGGATTTCATACTGGACTAAGGATTTGTCAGAGCTTCGCATGACTTAAGATCAATCAGGAGTGAAGCCACAGACAACTTTTTTTCAGAATTTTTACAGTCGCTGTGAGTAGTGCTGTAGAATTTATGACACTGGAGATATACCATCGGATATTCGGAAGAATATCTTCTACACAATCCCGAAAATAGCAAAGCCAGCTAATTACAAGAATACAACCAGTGTAATACCTCATGCACCCAAATCGACAACAAGAATAATTGAGGCTATGTTACATGACCATCATTCTAGCTTTAGGAAAGGTAAAGGGGCACCCGGGAGGCAGTTCTAACGTTGCACTTGATAATGGAAGTACAGTAAGACGTAAGTAAAAAATCAAGTCTCTTTCATGGGTTTTCGTCGGCATAGAACAAGTGATCAACGTAAAATGGTGCAAGACTGGATTTTTCAGACAAGTAGATATGGTCTAGTCGTAACATGCAGCATGTGCAAGAACCAAGAGGGAACGATAAGAATTGTAGACCAAGACAGAAGTGCTCGGATTAAAAAGGGTGTAAGAGAGGGATGTATCCCCTACTGTTCAAGAAGTATGTCAAAACATCAATGATGCAAGTAAAAGAAAGGAGTGGCATTGCTGCCCACAGTGAAACTGGGGAAGAATTACGGGCCTCTTTTTTGATTATTGTCTCATCCTCCTCGTCCCTTACTGGCGGCCGGAGGGGAGAGTAGAATTCCTAAAACGACTAATTTAGGTATAAAATGGAACAACATCCAACAATGTGGCGTGAGAACAGCTATAGAAGTATTGGGAAAAAGTAGAATAAATAAAAATAAGAAAGGCTTAAGGGTATGGAATACAGAAATAAAAGCCTACTTGAATTTAATGCAAAGTGGCTCAGAAAACTCAAGAGAAAAATACAGACAGCAACAATACAAAGCGAGAGCAAAAATAAGGAATGCACATAGAGAAAGCTGCAATAGGTTTGAAAAATGGTTCAAATGGCTCTGAGCACTATGGGACTCAACTGCTGAGGTCATTAGTCCCCTAGAACTTAGAACTAGTTAAACCTAACTAACCTAAGGACATCACAAACAGCCATGCCCGAGGCAGGATTCGAACCTGCGACCGTAGCGGTCTTGCGGTTCCAGACTGCAGCGCCTTTAACCGCACGGCCACTTCGGCCGGCAATAGGTTTGACACCCAAATAGAAAATGATGATATCGGACGTATGGACTTCTCTTGTAAGCAGTTGAGAAATCCGAAAAAAATTGGAGAGAGATGATGTGAAGATTGGCATAATAGAAATTCAGGATTGCGTGTAACACTATAAAACTATTTGATGCAAAGCTAATCGGGTGAAAGAAGAAGATGAGATGATGGAAACAAACGGCTTAGATCCCATAACTATAGAGGAGTTGGAATAAGCATTAAGGAAAATACAAAGCAGAAGGAATGCTGTGAATACTGAAATACGAGGAATACTACTGAAACATCGCTTTCTGCATTTAATAAATATATGCTGGCTTGGCTTGGAAATAGGATACAGTAACAGTGGAGGAAAGAAACCGTTGCATCTTCCTTACAGAAAGGAGACAGATCCAGAAAAAAAGAAGCAATGAGTATTTGGACACCGGATACAAAATATATGCCAAAATACTTAATGTCTGTCTGCAACCCATATCAGAGGCCAAGTTAGCTGAGGTTCAAATTGCGATTATGAAATACACACACAATAAATGAAATATTCCAGAAGCAAAGAGAATGTAAGCTTTCTGTGTTGTGTTCGTGAATTTAGGAAAGGCGTTCGGTGAGGTAGACAGGAAGACACCGTGGGAAATTTTACAAAGGCATGGATACCCTAAACATCTTATGTCAGCTCTAACATTCTGCGTGGAGTCTATTTGTTATAAGTCGTGTCTCCCTACCACTTTCGCGCAACGACGCTCTGAGCGTGTTTTTTAGGGAATTGACTAGTTTGAACCTGGTACCTGTTGCTGCTAAGGAGATGCCAGACCACACATGACAGGTAGAGTTCAGAAGAGTTCAGTGAGACTAGCGATGATATAATCAAATACTTAATGATTGCAGTGTCAGCTCCACTGCACTCCCTGTAAAAGAATCTTAATACTAATTAAATTTAGTGGAAGGGGTTCAAGGCTTTACTATTTTTAGTTAGCTGGTAAAATAACGTCGAAAAAGCAGTTAAGTTGACGATTGGAATTTTTATTCTACTCACAAAACATTGTTTATAAATTGCACTATTGATAAAAGGAAATATTTTAATACAGGATGATAGAAACCAACTGCGTTCAACAAAAATGTGAACGAACATTCCCTGAATGGGTTTCCAAGTTCTACAATGTATCGAAGGATGACCTATGCCATATCATATTTATAATCTAGGTTTAAATTAAGTTTCATAAAAGAGAAAACTATGAAAAATGGTCTACAGAGTCTCTCAATTATCTTTAATTACTTATTTAACTTGTCGTAAATTACAGTGGCTGATGTGGCTTCTCAATAATTATATAACAGAAAAATCACCGCGTTTCAAATTTTAACTTCTAGTTGCAAATGTGAATACCATGAGCTTTAATTGACGATCGACATTAGTATTATGCAAAAGGGGATGTAACAGATGAGACATCTGCAGTTCTGAGTGAAGCCTTATGCGACATCACGCGCGTTAATTACCTTGTCGTTGGTTAGGCAGCGTCAGCGGGCGGCGGGCGGCGGGCGGCGCAGCTCCACACACCTCACCATCTCGGAAACAACTCTCTCCTAACTTCTCCTTACTACAATTTACCGAAGTTGGTTTAAAAAAAGGGTATCTGGCTGTGTTTTCAACTGATCAATCAGGGTCTCAATGTTAACCGTAAGCTCCGCCTACAAAAATTCTGTCTATCGTGTGAGAAACGTTATACTTTTTATGGTGGGGCAATGTTTTTAACGTTTGCAACGTAACAGAGACGCGTATAGTCTCACGCTAAAACTTTCAGCTGGTGTGGTCCTTTTAGTGTTATCGTAAGATCGCTACTGTTCTTCTGGAGGGATTTATCTTTTAACATGGGCTGGGGGGTGGTTTTTGCGGTCGGCTGGCGACGTGGGTGTCCGTCCCTTATCGTAGGGCCTCCTAGCCTACACGACTCTGCTCTCGGCTTCTGTTCCCGTTTCCTCCCTTGGAACTGCGTCTGTTTCACGGTAGGAAGGTATGACATGCATTTAGGCATTCTTGTGTTAGTCTGTGGTATTCCATTTGCTCACTCATTGATCATATTACTTTGGTTAATTTAATGCCAGGATTTATTCACAGCCATGTCACATACTGCCGGATTTGCTATGATGTCAGGGTTTTCATGGAAGGTGTTGGATTTGCCTGACACCTTACATATCACCACCCTAGAACTTAATTTTTGCACTGAAGTTAGGCAATGATTGAATCGTTGTCTAAGTCACTCAAAAATTATTCCTTTATCTAAATTTTGTTGCCTACTGTTCAGCCACGTTATTCTAGTTCTATGCTAGTTTGTATTACTAATTTATATTTTTATATTCTTCCACATTATTCTCAAAAATATGTTTATATTGACAAGAGAAGAATATTATTATGCTGTTATCATTATTAATTTTTAATTATTTTCTTTCTTTATTTAAGTGTGAAGTTTGTTTTTTAAGAAGTTTGTTATCGGAAGTGAGGAGTCTTTCGCATCGATTTTCTTAGAAATATTTTTTTTATAAATGTAGTAATTAAGTAAGTATCTATTGCTAACACATTTTCTAAATACCATGTACAAGTAAAATGTTTTTGTTTCTAGACACTCATTTCAACATTGTTTCACTAACAAATAAGAATTATTTACAAGAATTGCTTGACAAAGAAATATACATACACAAGTATTGAGATATTATCCTAACAAATGGTACAAATCTTAAAAAATGGGAAAACACCCAACAAGATAATTTTTTATCCTTTGTTTTTATAAGGAGAAAATAACTAAAATATAGTTATTCTTTTATTTTTATGAGGAGAAAATAAGTGGCATATAGCTTTAGTGTTTATTATGCCTTACTTTTGTTCTTTATATACTGTCCATTTCAGAACTAATGACTTATTTTTATCGATAGTCTATTTTTTACTTAAGTCCATAGTCAATGAATGTTATTTTGTAGTTTATTAACTGTCTGGTGTGCTTTACTTATTTAGTTTTTCACACGTGTCTGCTGCACAATTCCTACATCACATGGTTTCACACATTTTCGGTATCCTATGTAAGTTTATCCATGAGGTTGACGAATGTTTTTGCACGAAGTTGATGGACTTGAACGAGATGGATGTGGTCAAGTATTTGATGTACAGCCTCTTTCGTCATTCCTTGTTGGTTTTGCAACTGTGTGTTGCTGTTGTGGAGGTCCCATAATGGAATGGAGCTGTGAGTGCAGAATTTCGTGGTTTACTGGCTTTGTATGCGTGAAAGTCATCGTTATGTGTCGCTGAAAGCGATCGTTTTTCGTTGTAATACTTCACAGACGACTAGTTTACAATAGGATAGGGATTTGGGAAGGTATGTCGTCTATTCTTCAGCCATCTTCTTTCTTGGTCTCAATCTTGCAAATCTTCAACTTCTGTTCTTCCTGCATTTTCTCTCCTTCTTATTTGATTCTTGGTTCTTCTCAGGGCAGGATATCGGAATATTTATTGATAACTACTCGCTTTGAAGTTCTCCTCTTAGTAACAGTTTGATAAATTGTTTGGACGTGTCAGTTCTACTTTGTGGAAGTTTTCTTCAGTTTCGTGCATCAGTGTGCTGTTTAATAGCAGTAGTGTGACTTTTACACATATTTTTTGCCAGTGGTGACTTACCCAAGCAGTTTTCTCGTTGGGCTGTTTTTTGCTCGCTCTGCTGAGTCGTGGCGTCCCGGGACCTTTCTGGCCTTCCGTGTTGTATTGTGTCCCAGCAGGGTTCGCCTTAGCTGTAGATTTACTGCTGACTTTGGATACAAGTGCCCTTAGTTGGTTTCGCTGTCCTTTCCCTTCTCTCGACGCTTCTGCCTTGTAGGAATCATGTCTTGCTCATTGCAACTTGTGGGTCGCTGCATTTGCTTCTTGCTGGAGTTTTTACAATGGTTCTTACAAAAAGTTTTACTTATAATCATCTAACATATGTCTAGTACCTACATTGTTTTACGCCTTTTCAAAAAGATTTACAAATTTTGGCACCCTTTCCATGTTACAATTTGTAACCTCCCCACAAAAATTTAAAGATGAATGACAATATTATTTAGGAATGCCAATGGACATTGCTCTATGCGTAACCTGCCCACAATGAAATGTACTGACAATGGCAACAAAAATGTGAAATTCGCAATCTGACTCAAATATAAATTCCTCATGAAAAATTAAAGTCCATTCAGTGATAAGGAAATTCAATTAAACCGAAATATCGGTCTTTGGCCCTGTGTAAAACAATCAGAATTAAAGTCTTACCTCAGAATAAATCGATGTCACACATCTGCTCTTGTTGTTGCGCACCGCTTGGAGGAACTGCATTGCAAATAATAATATTCTCTTTTTTTTTTTGTGATTCTAGTGGAATTTTTCTTCAAAAGAAGTGGAATGAAATGGGAAGTGCAACGAAATCTTGAGTTCAATAAAAAAATTAAATTTTTGAAAAAATGCTTTTGAAATAAAAAATTATTATTAGGGGACTTGTTGGAGAATAATTACAGTAAATAAAATTTTTCATTATCTAATGATTATATTAATTAACAGTATACCTCATTCCTCATCTTGACCAGTGTTGCCGACCGCCTACATCACACAACCGCACTGGGCTGCTACTACTGACCGACCGCTCTGCATGACGACTACAGACTGAGTACTGCTCTCAACTAGACAGAGCTACAGACTCGCAACGACTAAACTGACAGACTCGCAACGACAGACTGACAGACTCGCAACGACAGACAGACTGCTACTGACTGAGAGCCGCTCGCAACACTCGCGCGGTCAAGCGCATACTCTCTGGTCACAGATGCTACAATGCCTCGCCATCGCTGCTATGTTACATACGTGTTTCATAACCCTCCACTGGGGGGGCAAAAATTTGGCAGCGATGGTGAGTCATTTGGACTTGCCAAGCGCGGCAAAATTTTTCTTTAATTAACAAAATTCTACAACTTACAGAGTATTTAAATGTTGTGCACACGCACTGAGTACAAAATATATCAGACAAAGACAAAATGTGAGTACAAAACATAGTAGCAAATCAGAAAAGTATATACAAATTATTTGACAGATAAAGTGCACAGGCACTGAAAAAATTCTTTAGCATATTCATAACAAATAAACAGACTGGCAAAAAATATTATGTTGACAAGTGACATAAGTGTACTCGCATTGGAGTTCAGCGAATCGAAAAATGTATAACCCATGAACATAAATGATGTTACCAAAAAATTTTTTCTTTATGTGACAAGAATCAGGATAGGAAAGGGAAGGATTGCATCATGGTTGTAGCACTTTAGATTGCACACAGCTGCTCTGAAAGTCCATATCTTTCCACAGAAGTACAACACCAAGTGACACAACTTGAAGTTCTTTTCCCATCAGAATTTATCAGTGTAGCCAAGACACTGAACTGTCGTAGTAATGTTCCATGTTTTCATTTTGGCAGTACATTAGGTACACCAAACAGTGGGACCATAATAATGTCTTCATCGCTCATGGTGGTGGACAGCATGTCGTGTCAACACCACACTCTTACAAGGCACACCAACGTAGAATTAGTGCAAAAACCAAATATAGTGCTCCATGATCACTGGGATAGACAGGACAAATGGACATTGCAATAATTCAGGGTAGTCAGCTTATGAGGTGAAGGACATCAAGTCACATAATATTGACAATTACAGACTTAATTAGTAGTTTGTGGCATTCATAGCCCAGTTATTGAACATTTCTGTACCAAGTATGTAGTATTACAGAAAAATGTTCATTAATTGTTGTACATAGAATCAGTAGCCTTCTTTTCCTGGTTACAAAGCATTATGAAATAATCGCATTCTTTTCAGTTACAGAGTATAATTAAGAATCATTAACCTTTTCCTAATTACAGTTAATTAATCATTTGTCATTCCAATAATCATTAGCCTTTTCCTAATTACAGTTAATTATTCATTTGTCGTTAATTAATCATTTGTCTAATTACAGTTAATTAATCATTTGTCTAATTACAGTTAATTAATCATTTGTCGTTAATTAATCATTTGTCTAATTACAGTTAATTAATCATTTGTCATTTCAATATAGTAAGAATTATTAGCCTTAATTAATTACAAAGCATTATTAAACAGTACCATAGTTAATTAATTATGTGTCATTCCAATCTATTAAGAATCACTAGCTGGCATCATGGGTGATCGTATTACAATAAACAGTGGCGGTCCTTGGCCAGTTACAAAGTATATTTAGTACCACAGAATAATGTTCATCAGAAGTCTTAGTTGAAAAGGAGAGTTAATTATTGGCCTAGCATTAACATAATACATTGAGTGATACAAATTATTGGCACTCATTGGCCATTAACCAAAACATGAAAACTCAACATGGAAAAAAAAGAAAGGGCTAATTAATGGCATAATTAATAACAATTCTTCAAGTGACATTAATTATTGGCACTCAGTGGCCAGCAAGTATTGAATAGAATCATCATTCAGTATTATTCAGATTATTACGAGGTCATTATTAAAAATCAGTTAATTACAGTCATAGCATTAATAATCATGGGCATTACAAGTACTCATTACAATAAACAGTGTTCCTCATTCAGTAATATTCCGATCATTACAAAGTCATTATTAAAATCAGTTAATTACAGTCAAATCATTAATAATCACAGGCATTATAAGTATTATCATTACAATAAACAGTGGCAGTTATTAGCTAGTGACAAAGCATTATTTTGAATATAGTCTCATTAAGAGGTCATTACTCAAGTGACATGCTATTCAGAGTTGATCAGTATTATTCAGAATTATCATAAACTAGTGACATTATGTGGGACTGGTAATACATTTTTTTTGGTAGCAATGCATTGCGTTGGGATCGATAATTAATTGCTGAGGCATAATACTTTTTGCTTTTGACCTATTGCTGCAAATGAGGATAGGTAACGTCATTCGTCATGAGTCAGCTGTAGCAAGATTATTTAACAAGGCAGTACATGTGATCACATTTATAAATGATAGACACAAATGGGTAAAAAATATAAAAATGCAAGTACTAGAACAGGTATAATAAGTAACAGGTTTAGTAAGTATCATGAAAAAAAAACTTCTCCTGGAAAAATTACAAAAACGGATTATTGACCTGAAAGAAGAAACGCACACTATGCTGAAAAGAAGTGAACTTCGAATTAACAGGCAGTGAAGTGTGTATAAAAATGTGTTCCATAGCTGTCCTTTCCAAAACTTTCAGTCATCCTACTATGCAATGTAACACCTGCTGTCAAAGCAAACCGCAACAAATACTTAAATAACTACGTAGCATAAATACATTACTTCAACATTATTCTCATCTGTAAAGAAAAAAAACTTCATTATCCATATCATCATAACTTCACCATTATCATCACCTGTAAAGAAAAAACTTCATTATTCATAATACCATTTCCTTCATCATTATTCATCAGTATTCACTATCATCTGCAAAAAATCACTTCATTACTCATTTCATAACTATTCCTTATCTCTAGCATATTTCATCACTAAAACTAAGATGTGTAGTTCAGTCTGACAGCCTGCATCAATCACCTTGTATTCTGAAAGAAAAAATTAGTTAAGACTGCTATTCTTCGATGAGTATAGTATATTCTTGTTAATGCGTGTTAATCCTGATCCATTTACTCTTCCTCATAAAGTTATTGCATCTCCTTTCGTTTATTCCGTAGGTGAAATTCCCATTTATGTTAAATTTATTTCTTAGAATCATCATTCCTTTCTGAAATTGATGAACAAAGATTAATGTCTTGCATTTAAATCATATACCCACTAAATAATGACTGGTTTATGGTGACATAATTAACCATACAGCATAACATGACAGAAAACGTAATATGTTAAAGACGTTGACAGTGTTCAGATGCAAAAATGTACACATAATAATACAATGCAGCAGCAAAAAAATGTGAAACAGTCACGATGTTGAGATGTCATAAGGCAAAAAAAAATGTCAAAGTCGACTGGTGTGTGTTATATCTTAACTATTTCATAGTGCATACAAACAAAACTGGAGTACAATCATATACACAAAAAAAAGTGGAAAATGTGCACGGTCTGATGTGTAACGACAAGAAAAGCGACCTGCTAACCTTACCTTGCCGGGCACTTGCCAAGAAAAAATACGATAATCATCAGTAATTAGTCAGGTGAATTAATTGCATTAGTAAATGACATCATAGTGTGTTGAATCATACAGTGGTTTCACTCAATAAACGGTTTAATGTTTGAGATATGGTGATTGCCTTTCGATTTTCTGGTTCTCAAAGTTTCGACGTGTACAACATTGGGGTGAGGGATGCTGCGAATCCGATATGGACCTGCGTATAGAAGTTCAAATTTACTGCACTTACCTTTTAATTTGCTGGATAAATAGTGTGTACGTACTAGTATCTTCTGTCCAACGTGAAAGTCGCGGCGTGTACAAACCTGTTTTTGCTGTCTTCTCCGGCGCTCTGCGGCACGTTTGATGTTGTTCAGCGCAATGTTAATTATTTCGTGGTGTCGTAGGCGACGACTTTTGGGTAGTTTTACTAATTCTTTAATTTTGTTTGGTGGTTCAACGTTTTTCAGTATAACAGACGGAGATAGCATAGTGGATTCATTTGGAATGGAATTAATTACATCTTGGAATGAGAGTATGTGTGTATCCCAATCAATATGTCTTTTGTGGCAGTATATTCGGCACAGTTTACCAATTTCTTTCATTAATCTTTCACAGGGGTTCGAAGAAGCGTGGTACTTGGATATATAGATCGGAGAAATGTTTCTGGCTCGTAACATGCGTGTCCATACGCTACTACGAAATTGAGATCCATTGTCAGAAATTACTTTCATTACATGCCCTACATGAGATAGAAAATGTTTTACAAATGCTTTCGAAACAGTTTTAGCAGTAGCTTTGCGTAATGGAGTGAAAGTAACAAATTTTGAAGTGAGCTCAACAGCGACAAATATGTAGCAAAAACCTCTGTTAGTTCTGGGAATCGGACCAAAAATATCTACAGCGGCCATGTGTCTTAATTTAACAGGTATAATGGGATATAACGGAGGAATATGTGAAGTGGTGTCTGATTTAGCTTTCTGGCAAATTTTACAAGACGCTAAAACTCGTCGTATACGTTTTTCCATGTTAGAAAAATAACAGTTCTGTCTCAGTATAAGAAAACATTTTCGTGCTCCGTAATGTGCGTAACTTAAATGAGTGTACCAAATTAGTTTGTTAACCAGTTCGTCAGGAATGCATAATAACCAATTGTTGCTGTCAGGATGAGAGCGGCGAAACAGAATGTCATTGCGTACAGTGTAGTGGTTCCTAATCGTAACATTATTCTTATCTAGCCAAAGGTGTTTAATTTCTTTCCACACGTTGTCTTTATTTTGTTCTTTTGCTATGTCCTGTAATGACGACGAAATAAAATTTTCAAATGCTACTTGTTGAATGTACATAACACTGAAATTCGTTTTACAGAAGTTGGTTGCTACGTCTTGCTGATTGTTGCCGAGAGAACGCGATAGTGCGTCTGCTATAACATTTTGTGTACCGGGAATGTGAACTATTGTAAAATTAAATTCCTGTAAATATAGTTTCCATCTGCTTAATCTGTCGTGCGTGAATTTGGCCGAAAGTAAAAATTGTATCGCTCTGTGATCTGTGTAAACTGTGGTATGTCTGCCATAAAGAAAGTGCCTAAATCTCATAAAAGCCCGTACAACACACAATGTTTCTAATTCTGTAACGGAGTAATTTCGCTCAGCAGGTGACAAAATGCGACTTGCAAATGCGATGTTTTTAATTACTATTGAACCATCTTCTTCAATTTCCTGGAAAATATGTACGCCTAAAGCGGTGTTCGAACTGTCAGTGGCAATGCAGAAATTTCTGGTAAGATCTGGATGCGATAACAGTGGAGCATTCAACAAAGCATGTTTCAAATAACATTCTCGTGAACAAAATTCTGCGTGTCAAAAATAATGTTTGCGTTACTGTAATATGCAATCTGTGCTGTATCTGGTTAAAATCTATCGTACGTGTTATTATTTACGGGAGAATGTTGTGGCATATCCACTATATGAACTGTTCTGTTATTTCTTACTGACGTGTTACGCTATGGATGACACCTATTGTCTGTTTCATTCATGATTATTTGTTGTTGCTGATGTTGTTGCTGCTCATAAGATCGACTGTTATTAAATGTACGCTGAAAATTGTGCTCATCATTTTTTTACATCTGTCATGATAGTAATTTCTATACGGCGCATTGCGATACGAGTTGAAATAGTGTGTTATCTGTACGTAGTTATTTCTTTGCTGCTGTGCGTTACTATTTGTTGTAGCTGAGACTTTACGTGCACGCGGCGAAACATTAAAGTTTGGTTGACCTTGTAGACTGCATTGTTGGTTAGGTATGCTAAGCGGTTGACTTTCATGCTATTGTGGTGGAAAACGTCTATTGTTACAAAAATGTGGTTCCGATTGCTCAAAATTTTATACATACTGATGATTACGATTTTATCTGTAATTAAAATTACGGCGGTTCTGGAGTGCCTAATGAATATTGTCACATTCGGTAAAAATTTGTCATATCCGGTTTTCATTACATATTCTTAATCCTAGGTAGAGCAATAGTTAAAGAGCAGTTTGGATAGATATAAAGGATAGTAGAAGAAAAGGCAGCAGTGCAGAAAACTAAAGATGAAACAGCACTACTACAGCTCGGGGCCCTATGCTCGCTACGGCACATATTCATTAAAGCGTAATGAATCCCCTGAGGTCATTTACGCACTGCAAATAAATTTTAGCTTTTGTGTTACAGGCAATAGCGGTAAAATTTCAAAGGCAAATTGTTGTATCCGTGCTAATTCCAGTTTCTGCATTATAGGCAATGCTGTTGTAAATACAAAAATAAATTGTCGCATCTGGTTCAAAGCTAGTTTCTGCATTACACGCAATGGCGGTGAAAGCATAAAAACAAACTGTCGTATACACCTTAAAGCGTGTACCTGTGTTCTGTCATTATTAAATTCTTTACATTTTCTTACAAATACAAATTGCTTATAATCAACGTTCTCGTCACTGAATTTGAGAACACGTTCAGGTTTGTGTGCAAGTCTGTTTGTCTGTGTCATTTCGTACTTCAAGTTGCATAGCTTTTCAGATTTTAAGTCGCGTAGCTTTTCGGATTTTAATTCGCGTAGTCTCTGTAAATTGTTCACATTATACGCGCTGCCTAAGTCTGACAAATGTTCGCAAAGTAGTGGCGTCTGTTGTATGTTATTAACTGAAATGTTTTTCATCTCTGTTACTTCTTGTTGTAAATTTGACAACTTCCTACGTAACGTATTGTGAGATGAATCGATCTCATTAATTGTCTGCTGTAAATTTTGAAATTCAGGTGTTTGGTTAAATGAAACCGGTGCAGTATCGTCTGATTTATTGTCATTAGTATTTTCGATAGCATCAATACGACTGGCCAATTCATCACATTTTTCAGTCAGTATTTTAACCTGATCATCGGTTTTAGAATCAGACGCATTAATCTGTTTTTGCAACTTGCGCGTAGTTTCGCTCAGTTTTTTAACATCACCTTTGATAACATCACAATCCTGTGTTAGATCTAATTGTTCGAATCTATCTGTCACTGTTTGAATATTTACTGTGTGTGTATCTGTTTTTGATTTAAGGTCAGAAATTTCATCCCGTAATTCCGCGTTCAATTGTTCTATGGTATTAATTTTGTCGGACACTGTAGTAATATTATTGTCTACATACGTCTTCGCTTTCGCGAATATTTTACGTTTGTCCTCTTGTCTTTGTGCAGTGATTGTTTCCATGACTTGTCGTTTTACTTTGTTTTGATCCTGAATAAATCTGCGGAAACGCGTATCACTGTTCTGTATGTGCTGATTAAAGCGCTCGTTAATCTGAGTGTTCTGCTGTTCGAATTTCGCGTCTATCTTTGCGTCCATAGTGCGCGAAAGTTCTACCGTCATTGCTCTAAACTCGTCCCGTAATTGTGTAGCTTTTTCAGAGCACTGTTTGGCGACTCCTCTAATTTCGTCTCTGAGTGTATCTGTCGCGGCTGTTTGCATTTCCCTTAATTCTTGCGCAACCGACTTTATTTCTTCGCTATTTTTTTGTGAACAAGCCTCAATTTCCGTGCGCAACTGTTCCTTAGTGTCATGGCACTGCGCGGCAACGTCTCTAATTTGTTCACTAAGCTGTCTGTTCTGTTCCCTAAGTTGTTTGAAATTTTCACTCTGTTGTTTGTTATCTTCCCTAAGTTGTCTAAAATTTTCATCATTATTGTTCTTAGACTGTAGCATTATTGTCATAAATTGTTCCAAAGTAACATTACCTACTTTATTCTCACTACTGTTTGATGGTGTATCTACAATTGTCGCGTTTTGTGTGACCATTTGGTCATTCTGTAATTTACAAAAACGTTTATCAGTCGGATGTACATTGTCAGACACTGTTCCGGAATTAAATAAATCCGTCGTACTTTCACTACACTGACCATTTTCATTCGAAAAATTTGTTTGTATGTTACTTGAATTTTCCAAATCGGGTGTGTTAAGCTGGGCAGCGCTCATTACAATAGAGCGTCCCGCGTCATCAATTGTCGTCAAATTAACAGACGAGACAATTGAGTTCGCTTGTTCATCATTAATATAAAAGTCATCACTAGTGGTTATAATGCACTGATTGTTAGTGGACGCAGGATTGTCATCATCACACTGCGTGTCATAATTACTATCGGTCACGCTGTTTAAGTCGGTAATTTCATTCACAATACTTCGCGATACACTATTCACAGTCTTTCGCGGCATTTTTACAATAGTCAAAATTTTTCACAAAACAAATCAACACAATGCAAAAGCAACACACAAATACAACAAAGCAACAAATTGCCGTTGACCTGTAGAGAGAAAGTCACAATATTATTAAAAGCGTTGCGCTAAATCCTAATTATATCTAAGCAAACAAGAGCAGATATCTGACTGTTGTTCAAAAGACTCTCAACGAAATACGATCCTGGACTGGGTGTCGCCAAGTGTAACCTCCCCACAAAAATTTAAAGATGAATGACAATATTATTTAGGAATGCCAATGGACATTGCTCTATGCGTAACCTGCCCACAATGAAATGTACTGACAATGGCAACAAAAATGTGAAATTCGCAATCTGACTCAAATATAAATTCCTCATGAAAAATTAAAGTCCATTCAGTGATAAGGAAATTCAATTAAACCGAAATATCGGTCTTTGGCCCTGTGTAAAACAATCAGAATTAAAGTCTTACCTCAGAATAAATCGATGTCACACATCTGCTCTTGTTGTTGCGCACCGCTTGGAGGAACTGCATTGCAAATAATAATATTCTCTTTTTTTTTGTGATTCTAGTGGAATTTTTCTTCAAAAGAAGTGGAATGAAATGGGAAGTGCAACGAAATCTTGAGTTCAATAAAAAAATTAAATTTTTGAAAAAATGCTTTTGAAATAAAAAATTATTATTAGGGGACTTGTTGGAGAATAATTACAGTAAATAAAATTTTTCATTATCTAATGATTATATTAATTAACAGTATACCTCATTCCTCATCTTGACCAGTGTTGCCGACCGCCTACATCACACAACCGCACTGGGCTGCTACTACTGACCGACCGCTCTGCATGACGACTACAGACTGAGTACTGCTCTCAACTAGACAGAGCTACAGACTCGCAACGACTAAACTGACAGACTCGCAACGACAGACTGACAGACTCGCAACGACAGACAGACTGCTACTGACTGAGAGCCGCTCGCAACACTCGCGCGGTCAAGCGCATACTCTCTGGTCACAGATGCTACAATGCCTCGCCATCGCTGCTATGTTACATACGTGTTTCAAATTCTAAGATATTTTGAGTCTTAACTTCTGCAAGAATCCTCAAATTCGTTTTTTTTATTTTTGTGTAGTGTCGTGGTGTATAGCATTTTAGTATTTCATGCTGTTAGACCATCCACACTTTATCCCTTCACCTTAATCTATGCTACTATTGGTGTTATTTTTGTTTTTGTTGCCGGCCGGGGTGGCCGAGCGGATCTAGGCGCTGCAGTCTAGAACTGCACGACTGCTATGGTCGCAGGTTCAAATCCTGCCTCGGGCATGGATGTGTGTAATGTCCTTAGGCTAGTTAGGTTTAAGTAGTTCTAAGTTCTAGGGGACTGATAACCTCGGATGTTAAGTCCCATAGTGCTCAGAGCCATTTGAACCATTTTTGTTTTTGTTTTTATTGAAACTACTTTCTTTTCCCCACCTTCCTCTCTCTTCATTATTCTTTCTTCTGACGATCTTATCTGCAACATAAACTTGAAATATTGTGCTAATTATTTACCAGTAATAAAATTAATCTTCAAACTTTTTGATATAGCTCACAGGTGAAGCCCTAAAGTTTCGCCTGTTTTTGGGTTCATTAGTTCCACAGCATTATCATGAACAATTTGGCTAATTATGACCGGTCCTTTGTATGCAGCATAAAACTTATGTATTTTGTGTTTCTGTTTGCTGGAGAGATGGTGTGTTTTTACAAATACTTTCTGGCCTACTGAGAATGTTCTTTTAATTGCTGTTCTATTTCCTCTTTCTTTTCTTTTAATGGCTGCCTTTCTGATGTTGGAGAGTGCTGTTGCTATGACTTGTTTGTGCTGTCTACGTGGTACAATGGGAAATATAACATTTTCTCTGGTTATGTTTGAGGGTTCAATATTTTTAAGTACAGTAACTGGAGGTAGTAGTGTAGTACTATGTGGCATTTCATTTATTACTTCTTGAAAATCTCTAAGGAATATATCCCAAGAGTTGTGTCTTTTGCCTGCATGTAATCGGCATAAAGTGCCTATGTCCTTCATAGATTGTTCTGCTGGATTTACGCTAGGTTTGTACTTGTATATGTAGATGGGTTTTATTTTGTGTTGTTTTAACATGTTCTGCCATTGCACTGATTTGTATTGTGGGCCATTATCCGAAATTATTCGTTCCACTCGATCTACTTGTCTGAGAAAATCTTGTCTAAATGCTTTACTTATAGTAAGACCTGTTACCCATTTTAATGGTGTCAAGGTAACATATTTAGAAGTAAGTTCCAAAACGACAAATATGAAAATATATCCATTTTTTGTGCATGGGAGGGGCCCCATCAAATCTGTTGCAGCTATTTGTTCTAATTTTTTAGAGATGATTGGAAACATAGGTAGTTTGGAAAGTGACGTGTTTAGCGCTCATAGATTTTTTGCATTTGACTAATACTGTTCTAATTCGCCTTTCCATATTAGGAAAATGGCTTGTTTGTTTTATTTTTAAAAAGCATTTCTTTGGTCCAAAGTGGCAATTATGTAAATGTGTATACCATATGTACTCATTAATTAGTTCATCTGGGATATAAATTAACCATTCATTCGTTGCAAAATTTCGTCTAAAAAAATAAAACATTGTTTTTTACGAGATAATGCTGTCGAATGTCTGGAAAATCCTTACTTCTCCATTTGTGTTTGATTCCTAGTATTTCGGGGTCCTTGTCCTGTTCTTTGCCTATGTTTTTCAATGCTGTCGTAATGTAGTTTTCGAAAGGTATTTGTTTCATATAGTACATTGTAAGCTGGTCTTCTGCTGCTTCCAAACCTATGTTATTGGATGCACCCTGTGGACATCGTGATCAAGCATCTGATAATACATTCGCTGGGCTTGGTATGTGTATAATAGTGAGGTCAAATTCTTGTAGTATTAACATCCATCTGGTTAACCTCCCATGAGTTAGTTTGGCGGATAACAGAAATTCTAATGCTTTGTGGTCAGTGTAAACTTTTGTTTTTCTTCCGAATAGGAAGTATCGAAAACGTTGGAAGCCCCATGCAATGGCCAGTGCTTCCAGCTCCGTGACTGAATAGTTTTTCTCGCTTTTTGTGAGTACATGACTGGCAAATGCAATTGTTCTGTATGATCTTAGCCCTCCCTGCTCGTATTCTTGGAATAAAACAACTCCTAAACCTGTTTTCACGCTATCAGTGGCCATACAAAAATTTGGTGTTAGATCAGGATGTGCTAAAATCGGTGCTGTTGTTAGTGCATTTTTCACTTTTAAAAATTCTTCATTGGCTTGTTGATCCCATACCCATGGCGTGTTTTTTCCAGTCACTGCACATAGGCGTGGTGTTGCGAGAGAGTCGATCCAAATAAATTTTTTCTAGAATCCGTTGATACCTAGAAGTGCTGTGAGAGTTTTCTTATTATATGGGGTACAGAATTCTTTGGTTGCCGTTAGTTTTTCTGGGTTGGGCATTACCCCTTTCTCTGAAATTATGTGTCCTAGGAATTTGACCTCTCGCCTTCCAAATTTGGATTTTGTTATATTTACTGTGACCCCATGCTCTTTCATGATCTGTAAAAACTGATTTAATGTGTCGTTGTGATGTTCCCAAGAGGGTTCTGCTATAATCGCATCATCAACATAACAAGTAATTTTTTGTAAAATTTCGGGACTGAGTATAGTATTAAATCCCCTAATAAACGCTGCTGATGATATGTTTAAACCAAATGGCAATCGTTCAAATTGGTTACATCTACCGAATACGATAAATGCTGTAAATTTTCTACATTCTGGGGCCAATTCTATTTGCCAGAAACTACTCTGTAAATCAATTGATGAAAATATCTTAGCACTGTGGAAGTTTTGTATCAATTCCTCTAATTTTTCAGGGCGATCTGTCTCAGTGATTATGATTGTGTTGATCTGTCTGGAACCAAGCACTAACCTGATGCTCCCATCTCGTTTTTGTACAATATGGAGCGGGCTGTTATATGTGGGGGTAGTTGGTTCAATAATATCATCATCTAACATTTTAGATATCTCCTGGAATACTTTATTCCTACAGCTTAGTGGGATTGTATAGGGTGGTACTCTAAATGGTTTGTGCTGTTTTACTTCAAACTTGTCCTGAAAGTATTTAATACTGCCAGTCTTAGGTAAAAATACCTCTGCTTTATCTCGTAAAATTCCCTCTAATTGTCTTTTACTGTGTTCTGAAATACCTTGAACTTCTTGCAATTTTTCGTCGATTTCTTTATGGACTTCTAACATGAGTTGAGGCGATTCCCCCTTTTGTGCATACCATTCTAATTCTTCATCCTCTTTATCTCGCATCATTCTTAATTGTTTGTTTATAACTGGTATTTCTTCTAATTTTAGCTTTTGCTCAAAGAGAAGTGTGACATTCCCGAATGTTACGATACCTTTCCCCATATCTATTATCGCTCGTCTCTCATTTAAAAAATCTGCACCTATAATCAAATCTACAGTTAGTTTAGGTATAATCACGAAGCTGGCTTCGATCTTTTGACCTTGGCACGAAAGAGTTAACCTTGTTTGTCTCGTAACTTCCGCAGCATTGTTTCTAATAGGACCTCTTACATTAATCTTACGTGTTTTCAGAACTGGCAATTCCTCATTGGCA
Source organism: Schistocerca serialis cubense (assembly GCF_023864345.2). Taxonomy (NCBI): domain Eukaryota; kingdom Metazoa; phylum Arthropoda; class Insecta; order Orthoptera; family Acrididae; genus Schistocerca; species Schistocerca serialis. The sequence goes on along the minus strand of NC_064645.1, from coordinate 119,363,157 downwards.
TTACACTGCATGAATAAATTTTCTGAGATCGCGGTCAGTTCACTTCCGCTATCAATTACAATATTGACTGGGATATGCTTTACCATGGCCTTCACAATTGCTTGAATTTGAACGGGTTGGTTCTGTTCTTCTTCTTGCATCAACGAATCCTCCACTGAATCATACATGAGTCTTTTCAGGAATTTCCCTTGTGAATTCGAACTTTCTGTAGGATAAGCTTCGACTGCTACTTCTCTCTCTTTTATATCCTCTTCTCTATTTCTTCCTTCATTTACGCTTTCTTCAACATCCTCTAGTTTTTCCTCATCCTAGTCTATCTTCTCCTTCTTCGTCGCTACTTCCACATAATCGCATTTAAATGCTCTAATTATCGCTTCATAACTTCCTTCATTATATACGTTGGGTTGTGTGCCCACTAGTTACTTATTTTCAACTTCTGTCGACTGCGCATTATCCTCATTGAATTGGCTTTCCCTGGTTTCCATCTGAAATAGCTCTGCAATACTCATTACTTCGTCCTTTCCTCCTACATTCGTTGTGCATGCCTCTAGTAATTCATCTTCCTCGTCAGTATTCTCCGAATTAATTTCGTCCCAACACGATATTGTTATTTTCCTCTCTTCGTTTTCACCTGTCCCTGCGGTTTTGTTTCTTCCTTCTTCTCTTCTCGTGATAAGGTATTTACTTCTCTGTTCAAGGTGCTGCAATTATCCTGGGTCGGTGCGTCATTCTCTTTGGCATGGGCACTTAGCTGTCAATTCGAACGTTTTTCGGGATTTGGTGGTCTTACCTTCACCTCTTCTATCTGTATCCTCTTTTCTTGTTCCGCTTGTTCATATTGGTTTCTTTGTCGATAATTTGTCGGTCTATTGGTTCTCCAATACCCGTTCTGGTTGTCATTGTTCCCTCTGTAATAGTTGTTGCCGTTTTTTTTTTTTTTTTTTTTTTTTTTTTTTTTTTGTTGAAATCTGTTGTCGTTTCTTGGTGCGAAGTTATCACGTGGTTCGTAATTATTGTTTCTTCGTACTGTGTCTTGTGGATTCCACTGCTTTTTGATTTCGTTTTCACGTGAGCTTCGTCATTTTCTTGCGTCATCTTCCGAAAATATAAACTCCAGTTCCCTTAGAATTCCTTTAAATGCTTCGACGTCATTGCCTCCGCGACCTATTAATGATTGCTGATATTTCAATGGTAACTTCATCGCGCATAATTTAATCAACTCTCCCTCACTGTATGGTACATCTAAGCATCGATTTTTCTTTGCCATTACTTCGAAAAATTTCACGGGGCTCTTCTCTCCTGGATTTTCAAAATATGGGTTCTGTAATAATTCGTACTTCACTCTGTTCTGTGCTTCGCTGGACCAATATCGTGAGAGAAACTTCTCTCTGAAATCTTCGTACTATCGGCATGTCGCTACAACATTCTGCATGGTTTCTGCGACTGTTCCTGACATGTGTGCACATATAAAGTCTAATTTGTGTGCTAGCGTCCAGTGTTCTGGTAATCCTACTCGGAATTGATCAATAAAATTTCGTCGATGTAATGATTTTCCTTCTCGAAAGTGTTGAAATTTTCTGTGAGGAAATGATCGTTGTCGTACTTCGTCATGGTTCCATATGAAATTCGCGATTCTTCGCCACTTTTGTTTCTGATCATTTCTCCCGTCGTTCTGTCCGTTTGTGGTAGATCCATTGGATATTGTCCACTGTAACTTTCGCCTACTCTTGCGTAATATCGTTGAAGTGGTACGCAATACTTTTCTTCCATCGGTTGTGAACGTGTAGCTGAATGCATTGCACTGTACTCTTCGCGACCTGGCTTTCTATTGTCACGTATTGGTTCGGTATCTTGTCTGGCTACCCTTGCCGCTTCATTGCACGATCCAGACTGTCCTGAAACACATACATTTGTGGTTCTGCATGTGTTTGTGGTGCCGTTTGTTCATCAAGAACTCCGAAACGTGTTTGTTGCTGTGCAGGCTGTCTGATTTCACGTATGTTACTTTCCGCCTGTGATTGGAATCGCAAATGCGTAATATCTTCGTTAATTGCTTGTTTTTCGGGTGCTGTTACAGATACGGATGTGGTTGCAGACCTAGTGCTTGTTCGATACTGTTCACTACGCTGTTCAATAGTTTGCAACAACTCTGTACGCAATTTCTGAAATTGCTGCTTCGTTTGCGCTTCTATTTTGACTATGCGATTATCATATCTTTTCAGCGCTGCTTTTGTGATACGTTTGTGTAACACACTGTTTTCAATAATTTCACGCGCTGTACCTGCTGCTTGTCTAGTAATTACGTTTATCTGTTTCTCTAGTTTCTTGACTTCTCCCTGGGTGTTGTTGCGTAATGTTTTGATCTCGTTCCGAATGTCACTACGCAATGTTTGTACGTCCGTTTTACCTTGTCAATGTCTGTTCTCAATTGATTGTGACCTGTTATTAAGTTTCCTATCACTTCTCGAGATTCTTTTGCCTCGTCTTCAATATGACTTAGGTGTAACTGATTTTTTTTGTTTTGTTCTTGTTGCAGATACCACGCATTTGTCTCGTGGTTTCTGCAATTTGTTTCGTTGTTTCTGCATTCTGAATTTTAATTTGGTTTGCAATTTCTTTATTTTGTCTTGTCATGGTTTCCGTCATTTGTTGTAATAATTCTGCCAGATTGGTGGGTCCTATTGCGTTTTCTTCCGACGTCCTACACTCTGTACTTTCGCCCAAGTGTTGGTTTGCAACCGATTGCATTGAACTGTGTGGTGACACGTTTCTGCTCGAATTCCTTGTACTCTGTGGTGAGGGAGATATGATTACTTGTACTATGGGTTCTACGTATTCAAGACGCAAGTTAGAATCCTCATCGACTGTCTCTCTACTTTCCTGCTCCTCTGTCGTATGCTGACCTACGTTTTCTATGCCTTGGCGTACATTATCCTTGTTATGGTGCGTTATCTGTCCTATTTCTCGCGATACTGCATCGTCTGTTGTACTGTCCTCTATTCTCTGTCCATCTTTATGCTGGGTCTCTACCTCAATTCGGTCAATGTCTCGATCTGCCATCGCTAATCTTTCCCAATCCCTTATTTTCTGTTTTAAAAGCAATTCACGCGCCCTACTTCTCAACATGCGCTCATACGATCTCACGCGTTTCATAAACTTTTTGTTCACACGACTTGACACTTATTATACCCAAGACTGACAATCCATTCACTTACTTGTTGGGTCAGATCCAACTTGTCAACGATGTATCCGCTACCTGTGCGCTTTCATTGGAGAGAAAACTTAATTCTAACAATATTAAAATTCATAACTTAATTATGCTATTGTCCCTGCTAGAATGTCTCACTTTCTATTGAATCCTTTCTTACTATCTATCGCTGCAGCTACTGTTTTCAACTATTTAAGCCTTTCAAAAAAAATTTTATTACGAAAATTTTTTAACAGGATATTTTTCTGACTTAGTTGGGCATGTGGTCGACCTTCAATCATGGTATTTTACCATCCTGGCAGGGTCGCCATTCTCTAACATTCTGCGTGGTGTCTGGTTGTTCTAAGTCGTGTCTCCCTACCACTTTCGCACAACGATGCTCTGAGCATGTTTTTTAGGGAATTGACTAGTTTGAACCTGGGACCTGTTGCTGGTAAGGAGACGCCAGACCACACATGACATGTAGAGTTCAGAAGAGTTCAGTGAGACTAGCGATGATATAATCAAATACTTAATGATTTCAGCGTCAGCTCCACTGCACTCCCTTTAAAACAATCTTAATACTAATTAAATTTAGTGGAAGGGGTTCAAGGCTTTCCTATTTTTAGTTAGCTGGTAAAATAACGTCGAAAAAGCAGTTAAGTTTACGATTGGAATTTTTATTCTACTCACAACACATTGTTTATAAATTGCACTATTGATAAAAGGAAATATTTTAATACAGGATGATAAAAACCAACTGCGTTCAACAAAAATGAGAACGAACATTCCCTGAATGGGTTTCCAAGTTCTACAATGGATCGAAGGATGGCCTATGCCATATCACATCTATAATCTAGGTTTAAATTAAGTTTCATAAAAGAGAAAACTATCAAAAATGGTCTACAGAGTCTCTCAATTATATTTAATTACTTATTTAACTTGTCGTAAATTACAGTGGCGGATGTGGCTTCTCAATAATTATATAATCGAAGTTGGTTTAAAAAAAGGGTATCTGGCTGTGTTTTCAACTGACCAATCAGGGTCTCAATGTTAACCTTAAGCTCCGCCTACAAAAATTCTGTCTATCCTATGAGAAACGTTATACTTTTCATGATGGGGCAATGTTTTTAACGTTTGCAACGTAACAGAGACGCATATAGTCTCACGCTAAAATTTTCAGCTGGTGTGGTCCTTTTAGTGTTATCGTAAGATCGCTACTGTTCTTCTGGAGGGCTCTATCTTTTAACATGGGCTGGGGGGTGGTCCTGGCGGCTGGCGACGTGGGTGTCCACCCCTTATCGTAGGGCCTCCTAGCCTACACGACTCTGCTCTCGGCTTCTGTTCTCGTTTTTTTCCCTCAGAACTGCGTCTGTTTCACGGTGGGAAGGTGTGACATGCATTTAGGCGTTCGTGTGTTAGTCTGTGGTATTCCATTTGCTCACTCGTTGATCATATTTCTTTGGTTAATTTAATGTCAGGATTTATTCGCAGCTATGTGACATACTACCGGATTTGCTATCATGTCAGGGTTTTCATGGAAGGTGTTGGATTTGCCTTACACCTTACACAGCAATAAAGAGCCTGTATTTGAACACAGATATTTCTGCAGAAAGGAAGGGAACAGTAAGTATTAATTTTAAGTTAAAGATTTAGACAAAGATATGCAAATACACAGCACCACTCAAATGTGGCAAAATACACTTCCAACTCTAGGTATTATCGAAGGACATAGTGAATTTATTAAGAAACTGCTATTTGTTGACGACCTGCTGCATATTGATAAAGTGAAAGATGGACTGCAAAGAGCATTAAATGAGTTACAGCTCTGCTCAACTCAATGTAATACACAATTTTCCATAAGGAAATCAAAAGTGATCGCTTTGTAGGAAGAAACCCCACAAGAGCCAAAATAATGATCAATAATGAAGTAATTGAACAAATCTCTCACTTTCGCTACTTTGGATACAACGTATCTTCTGACGACAACAGAGAAATATATGTATGCTAAATAAGTTCCAAATGATTTGGGGGACAATAGAAAGAACACTAAAAAGCAAACCTGGAAGTACGTCCAGCTGAGGTTCTATAATGTCTCTATGCCACTTTATGGAAATGATTCATGGATATATGGGAAAAGATAGTGTAATCAAGAGCTTTTATATCAAGAAAATGATTTAAAATACTGTATTATGCACGTTTTTAACAGGATTGGAATTGGAAGTTTTTTATGGCTACTTACACGTCACCATTCGTCTTCCAAAATATCAAAAATACTTCAACTCTGCCCCCCTCCCCTCTTCCCTGCCCCCACCCCGTATGACCCCCTCTTGCAAACTATCGTATGGGTGTATAAGTCGCGTACAAACAGCGGAAATGAAATTTCTAACGTCTGTAAAAGGATGTTCTAAACAAGAGCTATTTAGAGTGAGAAGATTGGGCAAGAGTTGCAAATATACAACCTAAGCGATAAAACACAACATAAAAAACAGATAGACCATCTAGAACGTATGAGCGAAAGAAGACTACCAAAAGCACCAATACGATACAAGCCAATGAGAAGAAGAAATTTGGGACTGACCAAAGAAACGATGGAAATAAATCCCATGAAGCCGTAACAGCTCACTAAGGTCTAATACATGTTGAGAAGAAGAAGAGGAAGGCGAATTTCATGAAGATTTTATTACATAAAACGTTTTATTACATAAAACGTTTAACTTCTTTGTTTATTTTTCAAATTAAAACAGGAGTAGAGGGCCAGGATGAGAATGTTATAGACCTCACAGCAGGTCGCGATGACATTACAGGATGGTAGACAGGGTGGTGAGAACGGAGCACCAACTTCTCGATCGTTGTGGAGTCATACAGGCAGCGAAAATAACAACAGGTTGATTTAATAGAACTCATACAGCAGCCGAACGCTTGTACTTGGCACCCGCCACCAGACAGAGAGCAGAAACCAATTGTTCTTGTTGTTGTGGTCTTCAGTCCAAAGACTGGTTTGCTGCAGCTCTCCATGCTACTCTATCCTGTGCAAGCTTCTTCATCTTCCAGTACCTACTGCAACCTACATCCTTCTGAATCTGCTTAGTGTCTTCATCTCTTGGTCTCCCTCTACGATTTTTACCCTCCACGCTGCCCTCCAACACTAAACTGAAGATCCCTCCAGGCCTCAGAAGATGTCCTACCAACCGATCCCTTCTTCTAGTCAAGTTGTGCCACAAATTTCTCTTCTCCCCAATTCTGCTCAATACCTCCTCATTAGTTATGTGATATATCCATCTAATCTTCAGCATTCTTCTGTAGCACCACATTTCGAAAGCTTCTATTCTCTTCTTGTCCAAACTATTTATCGTCCATGTTTCAATTCCATACATGGCCAACCTCCATACAAATACTTTCAGAAACGACAGAAACGACTCGATATTAACAAATTTCCCTTCTTCAGAAACGCTTTCGCTGCAATTGCCAATCTACATTTTATATCCTCCTACTTCGACCATCATCAGTTATTTTGCTCCCCAAATAGCAAAACTCATCTACTACTTTAAATGTCTCATTTCCTAATATAATTCTCTTAGCGTCACCCGACTTAATTCGACTACATTCCATTATCCTCGTTTTCCTTTTGTTGATGTTCATCTTATATCTTCCTTTAAATATACTGTCCATTCCGGTCATCTGCTCTTCCAGGTCCTTTGCTGTCTCTGACAGAATTACAATATCATCGGCGACCTTGAAGTTTTTATTTCTTCTATGTGGATTTTAATACCTACACCAAATTTTTCTTTTGTTTCCTTTACTGCTTGCTCAATATACGGGTTGAATAATATCGGGGATAGGCTACAACCCTGTCTCACTCCCTTCCACCCACTGCTTCCCTTTCATGCCCCTAGACTCTTATAACTGCCATCTGGTTTCTGTACATATTGTAAATAGCCTTTCGCTCCCTATATTTTACCCCTGCCACCTTCAGAATTTGGAAGAGAGTGTTCCAATCTACATTGTTGAAAGCCTTCTCTAAGTCTACAAATGCTAGAAATGTAGGTTTGCCTTTCCTTAATCTATCTTCGAAGATAAGTCGTAGGGTCAGTATTGCCTCACGTATTCCAACAATTCTACGGAATCCAAACCGATCTTCCCCGAGGTCGGCTTCTACCAGTTTTTCCATTCGTCTGTAAAGAATTAGCGCTAGTTTTTTGCAGCCGTGACTCATTAAACTGATAGTTCGGTAATTTTCACATCTTTCAACACCCGCTTTCTTTGGCATTGGTATTACTATATTCTTCTTAAAGTCTGAGGGTATTTCGCCTGTCTCATACATCTTGCTCACCAGATGGTAGAGTTTTGTCAGGGCTAGCTCTCCAAAGGCTGTCAGTAGTTCTAATGGAATGTTGTCTACTCCCGGGGTCTTGTTTCGACTTAAGTCTTTCAGTGCTCTGTCAAACTCTTCACGCAGTATCATATCTCCCATTTCATCTTCATTTACATCCTCTTCCATTTCCATAATATTGTCCTAAAGTACATCGCCCTTGTATAGAGCCTCTATATAATCCTTCCACCTTTCTGCTTTCCCTTCTTTGCTTATAACTGGGCTTCCATCTGAGCTCTCGATATTCATACAAATGGTTCTCTTTTCTCCAAAGGTCTCCTTAATTTTCCTGTAGGCAGTATCTATCTTACCCCTAGTGATATGCGCCTCTAAATCCTTACATTTGTCATCTAGCCATCCTGCTTAGCCATTTTGCACTTCCTATAGATCTCATTTTTGAGACATTTGTATTCCTATTTGCCTGCTTCATTTACTGCATTTTTATATTTTCTCCTTTCACCAGTTAAATGTAATATTTTTTCTGTTACCCAAGGATTTCTACTAGCCCTCGTCTTTTTACCTACTAGGTCCTCCGTTGCCTTCACTACTTGATCTCTCAAAGCTACCCATTCTTCTTCTACTGTATTTCTTTCCCCCATTCCTGTCAATTGTTCCCTTATGCTCTCCCTGAAACTCTGTACAACCTCTGGTTCTTTCAGTTTATCCAGGTCCCATCTTCTTAAATTCCCACCTTTTTGCAGTTTCTTCATTTTTAATCTACAGTTCATAACCAATAGATTGTGGTCAGAGTCCACATCTGCCCCTGGAAATATCTTACAATTTAAAACCTGGTTCCTAAATCTCTGTCTTACCATTATATAATCTATCTGATACCTTTTAGTATCTCCAGGCTTCTTCCGTGCATACAACCTTCTTTTATGATTCTTGAACCAAGTGTTAGCTATGATTAAGTTGTGCACTGTGCAAAAATCTATCAGGCGGCTTCCTCTTTCATTTCTTAGCCCCAATCCATATTCACCTACTACGTTTCCTTCTCTCCCTTTTCCTACTACCGAATTGCAGTCACCCATGACTATTAGATTTTCGTCGCCCTTCACTATCTGAATAATTTCTTTTATTTCATCATACATTTCTTCAATTACTTCATCATCTGCAGAGCTAGTTGGCATATAAACTTGTACTACTGTAGTAGGCGTGGGCTTCGTGTCTATCTTGGCCACAATAATGCGTTCACTATGCTGTTTATAGTAGCTTACCCGCTCTCCTATTTTTTTTAAATTCATTATTAAACCGACTCCTGCAATACCCCTATTTGATTTTGTATTTGTAACCCTGTATTCACCTGACCAGAAGTCTTGTTCCCGCTGCTACCGAACTTCACTAATTCCCACTTTATCTAACTTTAACCTATCCATTTCCCTTTTTAAATTTTCTAACCTACCTGCCCGATTAAGGGATCTGACATTCCACGCTCTGATACGTAGAACGCCAGTTTTCTTTCTCCTGATAACGACGTCCTCTTGAGTAGTCCCCGCCCGTAGATCCGAATGGGGGACTATTTTACCTCCGGAATATTTTACCCAAGAGGACGTAATCGTCATTTAATCATGCAGTAAAGCTGCATGCCCTCGGGAAAAATTACGGCTGTAGTTTCCCCTTGCTTTCAGCCGTTCGCAGTACCAGCACAGCAAGGCCGTTTTAGTTAGTGTTACAAGGCCAGATCAGTCAATCATCCAGACTGTTGCCCGTGCAACTACTGAAAAGGCTGCTGCCCATCTTCAGGAACCACACGTATGTCTGGCCTCTCAACAGATACCCCTCCATTGTGGTTGCACCTACGGTATGGCTAACTGTGTCGCTGAGGCACGCAAGCCTCCCCCCCCCCCCCCCCCCCCAAACGGCTAGGTCCATGGTTCATGGGGGGAGGGGAAACCACTCAGCGATAGTAAAAGCAAAGCCACCTTAGTTCCCGCAGACTGCGACAGGAACACCAACCTCGCCCTCGCGGTAAGTTTCCACAGATTTTGGACGAAGCAGAGAAACCGGATAGCCGCATCCGCACGCTGCGAGCTTATCACCCAGCTGGAGTGAGAGCACCTCATTTCAGATCCAGCGGGCCTGCCGATAAGGTAAGGAACTGCATGGCTTGAACATGTAGCGTTTAGCGTTATACGTGAGCCTAAGTCCACGCGTTCCTCGTGCACATCTCTACGAAATTTTTATATGGTGTTTGCCGCAATCGAATTCATTCCATTTTCGCGAGGTCCTTATCATATCAGAGAACTTAATAACATCTCCAGTTTCAAAAGACAATTAACGACGTATGTACTGAAGCAAGTATAGTGTCTATCTTTGTCTCTGTACGCACTCGTTACCCAATTACATCTTTCTTTCCAACCAGATCTTCCTCATTCCTCAGTCATCTTGAGCTGACGCAGCGTACTCAAATTTTCCTCCCACAGATCTCGCTGTATCAAAAAACTTAAGTTTTTCACTCCTGTAGCTACTTTCTTGTGTCTGCCACTGCGACTATTATTGTTGTTATAGTGGGAACAGCATCAGCAGCAGCAGTTTAGTAATAATACTGGTAGTATCAACTTAATTCGTTGTTACTACTATTTATTCACACTATCTCTACGTATAATCAAATCATTTTTAATTCTGGTAAAGTTATTATATTACTATTTGTCATATTAAAATTGTTATTTCGTAGATAACTATGATGTAAAAAGAAACTGTATGTGTGGAATTCAGGTCTGATGTGAGAGAGGGTTGCGTGTCATCTGGTTGTCACTGTCAACCTCTAGTATGAGAAGCAAGGAGAGGATCCTGTTTGGTGGCCGGTATTCTCTTTCCGTAACACAACTGCACGTATGTATTAAGTGGGTCCTTTATTCATAAGAATAAGATACACAACTGGCCATTAAAATTGCTATACCACGAAGATGACGTGCTACAGGCGCGAAATTTAACCGACAGGAAGAAGATGCTGTGATATGCAAATGATCACCTTTTCAGAGCATTCACACAAGGTTGGCGTCGGTGGCGACACCTACAACGTGCTGACATGAGGAAAGTTTCCAACCGATTTCTCATACACAAACAGCAGTTGACCGGCGTTGCCTGGTAAAACGTTGTTGTGATGCCTCGTGTAAGGAGGAGAAATGCGTACCATCACGTTTCCGACTTTGATAAAGGTCTGATTGTAGCCCATCGCGATTGCGGTTTATCGTATCGCGACATTGCTGCTCTCGTTGGTCGAGATCCAATGGCTGTTAGCAGAATATGGGATAGGTGGGTTCAGGAGGGTAATACGGAACGCCGTGCTGGATCCCAACGGCCTCGTATCACTAGCAGTAGAGATGACAGGCATCTTATCCGCATGGCTGTAACGGATCGTGCTGCCACGTCTCGATCCCTAACAGATGGGGACGTTTGCAAGACAACAACCATGTTCACGAACAGTTCGACGACGTTTGCAGCAGCATGGACTATCAGCTCGGAGTCCGTGGCTGCAGTTACCCTTGACGCTGCATCACAGACAGAAGCGCATGCGATGGTGTACTCAACGACGAACCTGGGTGCACGAATGGATGAATCAAGGTTCTGTTTACAGCATCATGATGGTCGCATCCGTGTTTGGCGACATCGCGGTGAACGCACATTGGAAGCGTGTATTCGTCATCGCCATACTGGCGTATCACCCGGCGTGATGGTGTGGGGTGCCATTGGTTACACGCCTCGGTCACCTCTTCTTCGCATTGATGGCACTTTGAACAGTGGACGTTACATTTCAGATGTGTTACGACCCGTGGCTCTACCCTTCATTCGATCCGTGCGAAACCCTAGATTTCAGCAGGATAATGCACGACCGCATGTTGCAGGTCCTGTACTGGTCTGTCTGGATACAGAAAATGTTCGATTGCTGCCCTGGCCAGCACATTCTCCAGATCTCTCACCAACTGAAAACGTCTGGTAATGGTGGCCGAGCAACTGGCTCGTCACAATACGCCAGTCACTACTCTTGATGAACTGTGATATCGCGTTGAAGCTGCATGGGCAGCTGTACCTGTACACGCCATCCAAGCTCTGTTTGACTCAATGCCCAAGCCTATCAAGGCCGTTATTACGGCCAGAGGTTCTGGGTACTGATTTCTCAGGATCTATGCACCCACATTGCGTGAAAATGTAATCACATGTCAGTTCTAGTATAATATATTTGTCCAATGAATACCCGTTTATCATATGCGTTTCTTCTTGGTGTAGAAATTGTAATGGCCAGTAGTGTAGCTACTTAAGCTACTTGTTGTGGTACAAGATCCTCCATAATAGTCCACATTAGCCTCACTGCTGGTGAAGTACAAGTCTCGCTGTGTACACTACTCTGGTCCCTAGGTACTGACTATCTCTGCGCTAGAGGCTGAGCTGACGACTCGACTCGTTGACTCACTGGATGACTGACTGCAGTCTCTGTTCCGTGGCGGCGATCTAAATACTGGCGACCAAGAGGGCGTTGGCGGTAAGTTTCTTGCGAGTTTGTCTTTCGCCTCTCTCGTTGCTTGGGCCACACTATCGATCTTCTCATAACCTCTTTGCTGCCTGGTATGCTGGCGACGTCTTATGCCAACAGAGGGCCAGAGGCCATAATGTGATGAGGTTAAATAAAAAATAAATAAAAATAGATAAATTATAGCAACTTGAGGGTCATTCCTCTCATTTAGATGGAAACTACAAGAGATACAGAAAACCGATAAAACCATGAGAATTCCAGCTACAGTCATTTTTGCATATAGTCACAGTCATTCGTTAGTCACTCATGTCAACGATGAACCAAAGCCTGCACGCCACCCTTGTGAATACCTGAACCAGCTTGAGAAAGTCATTGTCTGACAGCTTTGACAACAGGATCAGAGTCTGGAAAATGTTGGCCACGTATACAACTTATGAAGGCCAAAGAGGTGGAAATCTCATAGTGCTATTTCAGCAGTGTCAGGCGGATGTTGTAGGGCAGACCAACGAAATCTGACAATGAATTCCATTGTCGAAGAGCTGTTGTGGGTGCTGCTGTTATCGTGTTGCAAACGAAACCTGATCTTCCTCTCTGGTTTAGAACTTTCTGGGAATTCTTCCAGTCAGGTTAAAATACACAATTGACAAACCACTTCATTACAATGGTGACAAGGCCGACTTAAACAATTATCGTACAATTTCCTTACTGCCTTTTTTCTCCAAACTGTTTCAAAAAGTAAGATACTCAAGAATACTGGCACACTTAAGTGGGAACAATTCGCTTACCATATCACAGTTTGGATTCCAGAAGCGTTGTTCGACTGAAAATGCTATTTATACATTCACTCATCGAATAGTACAAGCCTTAAACAATAAAATATCGACAGTTGGTATTTTTATGATATTTCCAAGGTTTTTGATTATGTAGATCATGTACTGTCTCAGAAAAACTCCAGTTTTATGGAATTGATAGCTTCACATACAAACAAAACGCAAAATGTTGTGCTGAATAATTCAGACAGTGTCGACAGATACAAAATTTTAGTGACAGGGGAAAAAAGTCACAAAAGGAGTCTCACAGGGTTCAATTTTGAAGCCACTCCTATTCCCCATTCAACAAGCAAAACTGGTAGTTTTTCCAGATGATCACTAGTATTATAACAAATTCCATTAGAGCGAAAGCAACAGCAGAGTTGGATAAGTATATATTTTCTAAACAATTATTAAGTGGTTCTCCGAAAGTGGACTCTCCCTAAATTTTGAAAAACATACCAAAGAAGGAAGTATTGATCTCACAGAAGCGAGCAGTAACAATAATATGTGGTGTTATGCCACGGACGTCATGTCGGTACCTCTTCAAGGATGGTTCAAATGGTTCTAAGCACTATGGGACTTAACATCTGAGATTATCAGTCCCCCAGACTTAGAACTACTTAAACTTAACTAACCGAAGGACATCACACACATCCATGCCCGAGGCAGGATTCGAACCTGCGACAGTAGCAGCGGCGCGATTCCGGACTGAAGCGTCTAGAACCGCTCGGCCACAGCGGCCGGCCTCTTCAAGGAGCTAGGTGTTTTAATTGCGTCGTCACAATATATACATTCCCTAGTGAAATTGGTCATAACTAAGCCACCACAATTCGAGAAGAACATTGGTGTCTATACTTACAAAACTAGATGGAAAAATGACCTTCACTACCCATTGTCAAAGGTGGAAGTGGCTCAGAAACGAGTTCAATATGCAGCAATAAAGATTTATGATCATTTACCCAAAGTCTGACAAGTAGCAGAGAACGTTTTTAAATCTAACTTAAAATCACTCCTCCTAGACAACTTCTTCTATTCCATTAACGAATTTCTTCTTAAGAACTGATAACCAGTGAACGAAAATAATAAATAAAGAAAATAAAAGAGTGTAGTTGCATTTGTAGGACTAAAAATAATAAAGCATTCATTAATGTTAACACCAGTCGTGTATACATATCGTATTAAATGCCTCGTTCCACATAATTTGTATAAAAGAGTCATTCAAATGATGTATGGAACATGCAACTATCTAACTAACTATTAGAGGTTTCAGCCTAGTCAGTCTCGTCTTGTAGCGTACTGAACTGTCAGCTCCCTTAAGCTCCATAACATCCAAGGCAACCATGCTCGTGCTCCTCCATAAGATAGTGCGCATCACTTTACTGACGGCTGTGTCTTGAACGTCATCTTTGTTGGAGAAATCGTATGTTGCCACTCTATGGACTGTATTTTTGATTCCGGCTCGTGTTGTCGAAGCCATTTCTCATCTCCGGCGATGAGGGTGTCCACAAAACTTCCACATTTAGCCTCGTATTAGTCCAGAAGGTCCCGTCAAATTCCATTCGATGATTCTTTCGGCACTGCTTAAGCATATGAGGGACCCATCTCCCACTCACTTTGACAGTCAAGTTTGCTTAAAATCGTGTCTGAGACATTACAGCAGACATTCAGCTTTGCAGACAATTCCTTAGTCGTCGCGAATGAGTTGATAGACGCTTTGAGTGAAGGCAGCTAAGCGGGGTCGACAGAGTCCTGCATAATGTTACATCCATCATCACTGAAACGGAGTACCCATAAACTCACACTACTCACATCCAGTGTATCGTCTCCATATACTTCCAGCAAGAATTTAAGGATTTGAATTAGTGCAGTTCGTTCAGAAATGAGGAATTCAATGACTCATGTTTTATACGCATCTCGATGTCAGAAACCATTTCCGAACGTTGGTGTTGCCTGTCGCAGGACAAAGAAACCAACAAGAGATTAATGGAAGGACTCAAAAATTAGTAGTCAACGTACGTAATATAGTTCGAACACTGGGTCAATACGTTAGTTCCGGAAAGACCCTCGTTGAGAACAAACGGTGAACACTATGTTTCTTTATTTATCACCTTTTTATTCCATTAGATGAAAAAATCCGTCGGCTTGAATTTTATTGTGAAGTTACACTTCCTAACTCAGTATGATGTTGGTTTAAACTACATCCATTTAAAAGCTACCTTGTAATATACTTAGAATTTTGTCGAAGGATACGACATGGTATGCAAAGCACTCTGCTTTTGAAAAATAATGTTAAGCTTTCCCTTAAGGGAGAATGCAAGCATCTTTTACACGGGACAACAGCTGCTTTTAGAAATTAATGAACAGATAAAACCACCATATACCGCGTATTACCTGCTTTGTTACTAGTTTCGGTCTTCTGAATCGAACATCTCCAGATATTCATTGCCCTCGAACTTGAAAGTTCTAAGCCCCACTCAACAAAGTGGTGTGAGTTGGATCCAACTGACACAACATTTGACGACCGTGATGAAAGGAGTTTTGGACCTTCAATGTGCTGCCATCAGGGCAATGAATGTCTGAACATCCTCACGTCGGAAGAGCAAACCAAGTAAAAATGCGAATAATACTCGTCCTGTAGCGGTTCATACATTCATTTGCCGGCCGTGGTGGTCATGCGGTTCTAGGCGCTGTAGTCCGGAACCGCGAGACTGCTACGGTCGCAGGTTCGAATCCTGCCTCGAGCATGGATGTGTGTGATGTCCTTAGGTTAGTTAGGTTTAAGTAGTTCTAAGCTCTAGGGGACTGATGACCTCAGATGTTAAGTCCCATAGTGCTCAGAGCCAGCCATACATTCATTTCCGTGTCCGGTCAGCACTTCCTGGAGCGGTGTATTTGTACATACACTGCTGGCCACCGTAAATGCAACACCCTGAAGGAAGCATCCGAATCAAGTGAAATTTACACCATGCGTTTGCAGCGAAGAGGTATGCAACTGATTAGAATTTCAGCGCAGACGCACATACGCGCGCCTGTGACGCCACCTCATAGCGCCATTTAAGGCTTGGCGATTTTGACGAGTGTACGTTCGGCACTTGTGTTTACCTTGTGGTTGTTTCACAAGACGATCAGTTATGCCTCGTAGACAACAGCGAACATATTTTGATCAAGTATCCGAGTTCGACAGAGGAAGGATAGTGGCTTACCGAGATTGTGGATTATCATACAGAGATATCGCTAGTCGTGTTGGACGAAACCAAACAACTGTAATGCGGATATGTGACCGTTGGATGCAGGAGGGTACGACGGACCGACATGGTCGATCGCATTCACCTCGGTGCACCACTGCACGTGCTGATAGGCAAATTGTGCGCATGGCAGTGACGGATCGCTCAGTGACATCCCGAACCATAGCACAGCACATTGCGTCTGTAACGCATCATCCAGTGTCTGCGCGTACCATTCGACGCCGTTTACAGCAGAGTGGTCTGTCCGCAAGACGTCCATTGCTTCGTCTACCATTGACGCAGAACCACAGACGTCTCCGTCGCCAATGGTGTGATGACAGACGGATGTGGACGCCAGAATGGAATGACGTTGTCTTTACTGACGAGGCACGCTTCTGTCTGCAGCACCACGATGGTCGGATTCGAGTGTGGAGACACCGTGGAGAGAGGATGCCGGAAAGCTGCATTATGCACCGCCACACTGGTCTTGCACCGGGTATTATGGTATGGGGCGGTATTGGATATTACTCTCGCACGCCTCTAGTACGCATTGCCGGTACTTTAAATAGCCGGCGCTACATATCCGAGGTGCTGGAGCCAGTTGTCCTTCCTTACCTTCAGGGCTCGGCCACAGCCATATTTCAACAGGATAATGCGCGACCACACGTGGCACGCATTGTCCAAAGGTTCTTCGTCAATAACCAGATTGAATTGCTTCCCTGGCCGGCTCGCTCTCCGGATCTTTCGCCGATAGAAAACATGTGGTCCGTGGTTGCTCAACGAGTGACCCAGATTACATCCCCAGCTGCCGTACCAGATGATCTTTGGCAACGTGTGGAAGCTGCTTGGGCTGCTGTACCCCAGGAACACATCCAACGTCTCTTTGACTCAATGGTTCAAATGGCTCTGAGCACTATGCGACTTAACTTCTGAGGTCATCAGTAGCCTAGAACTTAGAACTAATTAAACCTAACTAACCTAAGGACAGCACACACATCCATGCCCGAGGCAGGATTCGAACCTGCGACCGTAGCGGTCACGCGGTTCCAGACTGAAGCGCCTTTAACCGCACGGCCACACCGGCCGGCCTTTGACTCAATGCCGAGACGTGTGGCAGCGGTGATCTCCAACAATGGCGGCTACTCTGGCTACTGATTCTGGCAGGAACCACATGTCACAGACGTCTGTAAACGTAATCATTTGATACTTGGTCAACATTTTATCTACAAAATAAATTTTGTTGTGCTACCTCTTGTCTTTCTTGGTGTTGCATTTACGGTGGCCAGCAGTGTAAATATATTTTTCCTTATTAGTTTACCTTGAAAAGAACGATTCAACAATAAAAGAAATACAGTGCTCTATTTTTGTGCCATGACTGGTAAATGTTGCTTCATCAATAAACAAGATACATGATACATCTGGAGTGTGCTGTCTTAATGCCCTTGCACATAAGTTAAAACGATTCTCATAATCGTTTCCATGCAGCTCTTGATGGAGATAGAAGTGATAGGGATGGAACCTATCTCGATGGAGAATGTGTAGGACATTTGCCCGACTGGTGCCACTTTCTCGTGCGATTGCGTATCAACTGCAAGAGCAGCAAGAACATTAATTTCCCCATCTTCTGTCGTCACTTGTTTCCTTTTGTTATGCTGTATGTACGATACACTACAATTTTCACGTAACTGCTTGAAGAGGTTGGTAAATAATTGCCGAGTTGGTTGACGTTTATTAGAGTGTCTTGCTGCATACACTGCACAAGAACGAACTACACTCTCGATACACCATGAGCATGCTGGTTTTTTCTGCGTTGGTAAAACCCATCGTCCACTCACTACCTACTGCTTGGACTGTCACACACTAACTGACTAGCAAAGTCACACACAAGGAACACATAAGAACACTGTAAGCAAACATAACAGCATTGTGCCCAGCAGCTGCCCAGGTTCATTGGCACAAACGAGTGTCGGTGTGTAAACTTTTCGTGGCCGGCCTCTGTGACCGAGCGGTTCTAGGTGCTTCAGTCCGAAACCGCACTGCTGCTACGGTCGCAGGTTCGAATCCTGCCTCGGGCATAGATGTGTGATATCTTTATGTTAGTTAGGTTTAAGTAGTTCTAAGTCTAGCGGACTGATGACCTCAGACGTTAAGTCCCATAGTGCTTAGAGCCATTTGAACCGTATGAAACTTTTCAAAATACTATATCTCGTAACCAACTCGCATTAGAAACCTGCAAAAAACCTCACTGACATTCTAATTTACCCGATTTTTAGTTTGTTAATGTCAACAGGCATTGTTCCATTTAAAAAGCGTACGTTTGCACAAAAATACACTTTGTAAGTATTATTACCATCTGTTGATTGGCTAACAGTACGAGCCCCTGACTACCAATCCATTCTGTGAAAACCGCCCATCAATAGCACTTTCCATTTCCGCAATATCTGTGGTGCAAATTTTAGGTGATTCACCATGTGTATCTGAACTGTTGTTGTCAGTTTGGTGTGTTGTCGATTCTGATGAGAAGAACCCTACCACCGTACTGTTCGCAGTAACACATTCTCTTGCTCTACCTTCCAATTCACAACGAATCCTTTTCCCGTTATACCATTTTCTGCTGCTGTTTTTATTACCCTATACTCGTCGGACCAGAAATTTGCGTTCTTTCGATTTTACTTCACTGATCCCCGCTATGTCTAAATTGAGTCTTTGCATTTCCCTTTTCAGGTGTTCTAGCTTTCCTGGCACGTTCAAACTTCTGGCATTCCACGCCTTGCCTTGTAGAACGCTACCCTTTCGTTGTTTATTCTGTCTTTTTCTCGAGATCACCACCTCCTTGGCAGTCCCCTTCTGGAGATCCGAATTCATCTTTGAATACTTCACTTAATTTTTTTTATTACAGAGGGCAGCCAGACCTCTGACCCAACACACTGTGCTACCGCGCCGGCATCCCTAGACCACGAGTGCATCTGCTTATTAATGTTAAAATAAAGGAAGAAACATTCCCAATTATTGCGGACTTAATTTTTAATGGTTCTGACAAATTCATTTACATAATCGATTATTTGTTGGATGTTTTCGAATCTCTATCTTGCCCTACAGTTGTTCACTTCATTTGGCCTCTTGGGAGCGCTAGTCTGCTTTTTTTTCTCTCTTTGTACTGGCCATCAAGTATGGTTTTGCTTGCAAGATAGCAAAAAAAAAAAAAAAAAAAAATGGTTCAAATGGCTCTGAGTACTATACGACTTAACTGCTGAGGTTATCAGTCGCCTAGAAGTTAGAACTAATTAAACCTAACTAACCTAAGGACATCACACACATCCATGCCCGAGGCAGGATTCGAACCTGCGACCGTAGCGGTCGCTCGGCTCCAGACTGTAGCGCCCAGAACAGCACGGCCACTCCGGCCTGCTGCAAGATAGCACAATTCCTTCAGCTTACTTCGTGTTCCCCAGTGCTTATGTTAAGTTAATCGCTAATCTTGCTTCTGTTCGTGTGTATTACTTTCGTCTTTCAACAGTTTACTGTCTATTCATTTTGTGTGCTCATTAGACCATTTATTCCATTCAACATGTCCCGTGATTCTTCCTCGCTTTCACTGAGAACAGCAACGTTATTGGCTAATTCCATCACTGACATTGTGTAATATTAAATTTTAACTCTACTCTTAATGTTTTCTTTATTCCCGTTATTTCTCCTTCGATGTATAAATTGAAAAGCAGGGACGAAGCACGCAACCATTTTGAATCCGAGTACTTCGTTCTTACTCTTCCTGACAATAGCCCTATCACACGGGACAGAGTAAACTAAATGAACAGGCACACTGGTGAAATCTAGTACATTCCACCATCAGGACACAGGACAAGGACAAAAGTATCAGAACATGTGCATTTCCAACTTTTTCCCGGTTAGTGAATAATCGATTACATTTCAGGCATGTAACCATGCAAATTCCAGGTGCTGTAGTAATATAGATGTGAATAACTGCAGGCATTATTGCATGGAGAAATGCGGAAGAGGCTTTTATCCATGTGATATTTCAGCCTCGTTTCTTCCGGCCACTTTCTGTTAAGTCAAGAGTCTCTTGGCTCACCCCATGGATGGCCGGAAAATTCGTGGCCGGAATATCGGCGGAACACGTAGAATTTGCAGCGCTGCATGCCCGAAATTTAATGGATTATGTCAGAACATGTTACACCACTAATCCAGAGAAAATATGAGTAACAGTGTAGCAAAAACATCGAGCACATGTCACTGCACTGGTTCACGAAGAAACAAACATAACCTTGTAAACAGGCTCGTAAATCAGATAGTACGCCTCTATCCGAATGAACACGCCACGGGTAAACTGGGACAAAGGTATGCTTAGTGAGACCTAAGCGTGGTTTATAAGGAGGTAAACTAAAGAAGAGTATGACTGACAAGGGGACCCTCCATACTGTAAATCACGTATTTTGATGCGCTTCAGGTTTTTTTAGCGGCGGGCCTTGGTTTTTGAGAAAATCGATTTTGAAGTTCATTGCGTGCTTTGTACACCTGTAACATTACATAAATTCCGAGCAAGTCAGCGTAGCGCAGCGGTAAAGTTTCACGGCCACCGCGCTGGAGGTACCGTCTTCGAATCCTGCTTGTGTACTTATTTTCTTCAAAATCGACCGAATTTTTGAATTTTATTTCAAAGAATATCAAAAAACAGTATAAGGTGTGCGAAATTGTAAAGATATATTGTTATTAATTTTTCAAATGTTCATTCCGTTTGCCGGCCGAAGTGGCCGTGCGGTTAAAGGCGCTGCAGTCTGGAACCGCAAGACCGCTACGGTCGCAGGTTCGAATCCTGCCTCGGGCATGGATGTTTGTGATGTCCTTAGGTTAGTTAGGTTTAACTAGTTCTAAGTTCTAGGGGACTAATAACCTCAGCAGTTGAGTCCCATAGTGCTCAGAGCCATTTGAACCATTCCGTTTGTGGTTCGCAGTTGGAGTTCCGAATGTACGTACAATGGTAATTTCTTGTATTACCTGAAATCGATCTCCACCCATTATCGTCCCCTCTCCCGTGAATACCGTTAGCCGTAACGGGAACCCACGCTCCTAGTTTCGCCCAATGAGGATGCGAGTTGCATTCCTTTACGTTCGCATCTAACTACAGCGTCAGTTGCTCGCAAAGCGTCTCTAGTGCCGTGCGTTAGAAAAATTCTGTGAAATGGAAGAACCAAGCGTTTCTGCAGTAGTGCAGCCAGAAGAAGATCCAAAGTGGAAGAGTTGAACCAAGAATCAAACGGCGAAATCACAATTGCCATTAAATATGCCGAAAATCTACTCCGCGAGCAGGATTCGAACACGGTACCTCCAGCGCGGTAGCCCTAAACCTTTACCGTTGCGCTACGCTGACTTGCTCGGAATATTTGTAATGTTAAGGGTATACAAAGCGCGCAATGAACTTCAGAATCGATTTTCTCAAAAACCAAGACCCGTCGCCAAAAAACCGGATAGACAGGTACTCGGGGTGTCTCTACAACATATTTGAAGCGCATCAAAATCCGTGATTTACAGTATGGAGGGTCCCCTTTTGAGTAGGAGGGAAACCTGGGATCACTGGAAATAACAGGCGACAGGCGTTGTTCTGTAGAGAACTAGCCGCTGGAGACAGGCTGCATCGCGGCGGTAACGTACATCTTATCGCTCGATGAAGTAGCAGGAATACCAGTGTTTAATGGCCGATTTTGCTGACTGCAGTGAGACATGGAATTTTAAAGCCGAAAGCATTCATCGAGTGAGAGTTGCTCAATTAGAAATGGAACGACACAGTAAAAAATGAATCAGGGAACAAACTGCTACGGTAGATATAATTATAATAATACGAAGCCCTGCAAATGTATGGCAGTTGCACCAATGAAGTACTGTAGTGGATTCGAAGAGATACAAAGAGGTGACAAAGGTCAAGGGTTAGCGACATACACATACACAGGTAGCGGTGGTATCGTGTGCACAAGGTATAAAACGACAGTGCATTGACGGAGCTGTCATTTGTATTCAGGTGATTCATGTAAAGAGGTTTCCGACGTAAATTAACAGACTTTGAGCGCGGAATGGTAGATTGGACTAGACTCATGGCACATTCCATTTCGAAAATCGTAAGGCAATTCAGTATTCCGAAATCTGCAGTGTCAGAAGTGTGTCGTAAACACCAAATTTCAGACATTACCTCTCACCATGGACAACGCAGAGGCCCTTCACTTTACGACCAAGAGCAGCGGCGTTTGTGTTGAGTTGTCAGCGCTAACAGACAAACAACACTTCGTGAAATAACAGCAGAAAACAATGTTGGACGTACGACGAACGTATTCGTTGGGACAGTGGGCGAAATTTGGCGTTAATGATCTGTGATAGCAAATGACCGATGCGGTTGTCTTTGCTAACAGCACGTCATTGCCTGGAACGCATCTCTTAGGCCCACGTCCATATCAGTTGGACACTAGACAACTAGAAAACTGTGGCCTGGTCAGATGAGTTCCGATATCAGTTGGTAAGAGCTGATGGAAGATATCGAGTGTGGCGCAAAGTCCACGAAGACCCAAGTTGTCAAAAAGCTGGTGGTGTTTCCATAATGGTGTTGGGTCTGTTTTCATGGAATGGACTGGATCCTCTGGTCCAACTGAACCGATCATTGCTGGAGATGGTTCTGTTCAGCTACTTGGAGACCATCTGAAGCTATTCATGGACGTCATATTCCCAAACAACGATGGAATTTTTATGGATGACCGCCACATCTCCGAGCCAGCATTGTTTGCGATTGGTTTGAAGAACATTCTGGACAATTCGAGCGAATTGTTTGGTCACAGCGATCGGATGACCTGAATCCCATCGCACATTTATGGGACATAATCGAGAGGTTAGTTGCTGAATAAAATCCTGCACCGGCAACACTTTCGCAATTACGGATGGTTATAGAGGTTGCATGGCTCAATATTTCTGCAGGGGACGTCCAGCAACTTGTTGAGTCCATGCTACGTCGAGCTGCTGCACTATGCCGGGCAAAATGAGAGCCGGCCACTGTGGTCGAGCGGTTCTAGGCGCTTCAGTTCGGAACCGCGCTGCAGCTACGGTCACAGGTTCGAATCCTGCCTGGGGTATGGATGTGTGTGATGTCCTTAGGTTAGTTAGGTTTAAGTAGTTCTAGGTCTGGGGGAATGATGACCTCAGATGTTAAGTCCCATAGTGCTTAGAGCTGTTTGAACCATTTGAGCAAAAGGAGATTCGAGACGATATTAGGAGGTATCCCAAGACGTTTGTCGCCTCAGTGTAAACCGCTGAGGCGACGGCTTGGGGGAAGGCGTGTGGATGATATTAGAAAGTGCTGTAGCAATATAGATGTGAATAACTGAAGGCATTATTGGATGGAGAAATGTGGAAGACGCTTTTATCCATGAGTGTAGGCTCGGAGACTCTGAGGTGATTAGAGACCAAGCAAGTGGCGCGACAGTTTGGTGCACTAAACGACCACTGCACGATCATCTCTGGTTCGTATAGCCATTAACTTAGACAGCTGCCGTTACATTGCTGTGATAAGGCCAGTGTCTGTGGCCTATCTTCGAGGCCTCCATGACGTAAACTTTCAACAAGATAACGCAAGACTGCTTGATGGCTGTGCTGTAATATCTTAATACAGATCGTGTTCACTGTTGCCCTGGCCTGCCCTTCCTACAGATCTCACTCACTGAAAACATCTTGTCACGCATTGCCGAGAAACTGGCACACCACTGCGATTGATCATATATGGCATAGATTTGAAGCAGCGTGTAATGACACAGCCCTTTTCAGTTCTACTCACTCACCAATCAGATCAGAGCCAATGTTGTTGCCAAGGTTTTCAGCTCCATACGCTTAAGGGGACATTGTATATGCTATGTCACCAACGTTAAATTATCGAATTTTGTGACCCATTACCTCGGAAACGCTTTAAGACACCAACTTACAATTTTCCATAATTATTGAATGCTCTTTTCTAGATACACTGAACTGGAATTATTACTAAAATTGTATTGTGGGGCATGTTATCTTTGTTTTTACAAAACCTCAATTTTTTGACAGAATTTTGTAAGTAAATGAACATAAAAACAAAACAACTCAGGATATTTTAATTATTCGAGTTCCATATGTGTTGAATCTCACACTTGGCATGCTGCGAAAATTTTATGTCTCTGCCATCAGTACTTCTTTAGAACATGGGTCATTTATTGCAAAAAATTTAGTTAAGAAATATTGAGGTGGATACTTTTTTATTACAGATTCTTATACAGACTTACATTTCTGCGTCTTTTATTCACTAGAATTGCCCTGGCCCATAGTCTGTGCCTTCTTCAGTGTCACAACAGCCCAGTGCTTGCCTTCTCCTTTTCTTTCTTGCTTCTTTTGTCTTTTGCTAAGCGGCTAACTCTGCTTCACGTACACAAAGCTCATCCAGTTCCCACAGTCCTTTAGCTGTGCTCTGTCCAAATCTTACCCCTGCCTTCTCCAGAACCTTAAGTCTTTCGTAGTTCCCACCATTAAAAGTTATTACAGCATCAGACACTGCTAACTTTAGAGTCATAAGGCCAAAAACTACATTTTTAGACAAACAGCACCACACAACATTATTGAAGGACTCATTCACATTCTGGATTTTCCCAGGTAAACATTTCTTTAGTAACCCAGGAGTTGCCAAATCTCTGTAAATAGGTTTGATTGCCTCCATTACTGCCAAAGGAAGAGAATGTTTATGTGTAAATTCATGCAGGGTGCCAGAAAATTCAGCTTGCCTATATTTACACCAAGTGTTTGGTGGAAGTTGACACAAAGCATGACATGGATTTTATCGGTTGATACTCAATGAAAGAAAGTGCTCCACACATCTCTTTTCATCTTCCCTAAATTGTCACAGTTATCTCTAATGGCCTTCCCATAATATTCGTGTAATTCATCAATTACTTTGTCCATTAGTCTTCCAGCGCATTTTATTGTCTTGCCATCAGACAGGTTTGTGTTACCCCGCTTAGTTTTTAGGTTATGCTGACGTGTTCCCATCCTTTTACTGGCGTGTCTTACACACTCAAGTTTTTGTATAGGAACAACCTATGGCTTACCGTTTTGTACTGCAATGAAAGCCTTGCCGTCTCCATCACCTATGTAACTCACATATCTGACACCTCTCTGCTTCTACGAATGCTGGAAAATGTTAACTGCTCCTTTTACCCCCATTCCGTCACTTGTGCCATCATAATCTTTTATACACTGCTGCTTATGAAGTAATCTGTTCTTCTGGTTCACTGTACAACCTTTGCAGTACTTATTTAGAACTTCAAAATCCAAAACTTTTCCAGTGTCAATACTTATTGCAGATGTAAAACCATTTTTAGAACTAAACCCACGCTTTTGCCAGGATCCATCCACAGCAATGCTGATGTCTGTGTCACCCTCATTTTGTTCAACAGCTTCTGATGTAGCAGCAACCATTGAATTTTCAGCCACACAGCATTTACAGAGTCCCCAATTGCTGTTACATATGTCGTACACCTAGAAGGTGGTTTTGGCAAATTCAACGCGGTGCAGAGAACATTACCAGCCCTTGCACCTTTACCAATGGATCTAAGGCCATAGAACAGTCTCACATTAATTTAATACAATTCATTACCTGAACACTTTGTTGAAGTATGAAATGCTTTTTCGTTTTTACACTTCTGACATTTAATAATTAATTTCGACAAGACAAGTATTCTAGCTCCAATATTCTCATGAAGTTTAACTTCACCACCACAAAGACAGCTAGAGACAGTTTCAGAAAGAAATTTTGAACGGATTTGTAGATCAATAATGACGTTGTCCATAATATCATTACTAGGGGGTGTGGTCACTTCAGAAACATTATCGTCCTTCCTTTCACTGCTAACACACGTGTTTTGATGTTCCAATGTGTGTGAATTCCTAAGGGACCAAACTGCCAAGGTCATCGGTCCCTAGACATAAACACCACTTAAACTAACTTATGCTAAGAACAACACACACACACACACACGCGCGCGCGCGCGCGCGCGCGCTCGCCCGAGAGAGGACTCGAACCTCTGGCGGGAGGGGCCGCGCAATCCTTGACATGGCGCTTCAAACCGCACGGCCACTCCGCGCGGTACGTGTTTTGAAGTACTTCAGAAGAAGATGAAAGTGTCACATATGTTACCCGCAAATATGCGTTTCTTGAAGTTATTTTTACTCTTAGTCATTTAATTTACGTATAAAAAGCAGTAGAAGTTAGTTTACTACAAAAATAGCCGATAATAATACTACTTTCAACGAAAACTAGTATCAGAAACAAAGGACTGATTTTTTTTTATTCATAATGCCAACTTCTGAGACGTAGCAGTAGGCGCAAAACAAAGCAATCCACAGCCTTCTAGACTGTGTAGTTCCCAAGATATGACTGCTCAACTGTGGCAGTATATGCGTAGCTGCAAAATTTGACAGTCACACGTCAACATTCGTATTATTTGAAGGTCTCACAATTGTCTGATTTTAATGTATTATGTACCAAAATGTACATACGGAATAGAAAACAGAAAATGTCAAATTTCAGCGAATTTCACATAGGCTACAATGTCCCCTTAACTGCACACCTTGTATGTCTCCAAATCATCTGCAAATAACGTAATCTGCGTACTATATTGTACAAGTGCACTAAGTAAAATTTCATTATTTTGCTGGTGTTGCAATTTTAATGTGCAAAAGCGTGTTTTCGATATTTTAGGTTAAGAATATCTCGCAAAATATTTCCAAATTCAGTTGGATAGGATCTAGAAGTCATGCAGTGCAGGAATCTAAGTTTAGCGCTCCAACAGCTGATAAAACGATCCAGGACTAGCAGCAGGAAGGAAATCGAAGCATAAAATGTCACGGCAGAAGAAGTTCTCATCAAAATGGCCTGATGTACAGATCCATTTGAAGATATGGATTGAAGACTAAGCGGCAAATCGAAATTCTGACTACACACTAATGGTTCTAATAGAGACAATAAGAATCGTTATATGCGAATGCACGCTTTCATGGCGATTCCGTTAATAAAATATCCTTGGGTTTCAAGCCGCGTCGAGTGGTTTACTTCCCACGAGCTGAGAATGTTTTATTAATAAGAGTTGTTAGAAAACCAGTTACTGACTTCAAAGGAAGACATAACTAGCGGTTCAGGTACATAAAACGTGATGCAATAAAGTTGTTTACAGTTACAAGGTTGCACGAAAGATGTTTGAAATTATGAGCAAAAGATCCTCAACTTTCATCATTTTGTCATCCATTAACTGAAGAAAACTCAGTTTGTGTAGGGATGTATTACAAACACGTACAATCTACACTTTCAATGTCCCAAGTAATTGAACTGTTGGTAAGAAAGGGGGTAAAAATTTTAATTGTCTAGGCAAGTAGTCCTTAAACGAGACATTACACTGTTTAACCAGCTCGATTTTCAGACGAAATCGGATTGCCTGCCGTGCTGATTTTCAGATGCTAAACAATGTAAAATGAAGAAAGTGCGAGGAATGTTAATCAACGTTCATGAAAAGGGTTAACTGGGTCAAAATAGGTTGAAAAATTGGTTTGAGATAGAAACTTCCTGGCAGATTAAAACTGTGTGCCGGACCTTTGCCTTTAGCGGGCAAGTGCTCTACCAACTGAGCTACCCAAGCACGACTCACGACCCCTCCTCACAATTTTACTTCCGCCAGTACCTTGTCTCCTACCTACCAAACTTCACAGAAGTTCTCCTGCGAATCTTGCAGGAGTAGCACAACTGGAAGAAACCAGCGTACACTGCCCGCATCTCGTGGTCGTGCGGTAGCGTTCTCGCTTCCCACGTCCGGGTTCCCGGGTTCGATTCCCGGCGGGGTCAGGGATTTTCTCTGCCTCGTGATGGCTGGGTGTTGTGTGCTGTCCTTAGGTTAGTTAGGTTTAAGTAGTTCTAAGTTCTAGGGGACTGCTGACCATAGATGTTAAGTCCCATAGTGCTCAGAGCCATTTTGAGCCAGCGTACACTCAGCTGCAGAGTGAAAATTTAGTTCTGGTTTGAGATAGTCTGAAGCACGAGACCAGGTAGACTCATCAGCATATCTGTATTACTGATCGGAAATAATATAGAGCAGCTTCAGTGATCACATCCCAACTAAAGGCAAGTGATGTCGGCATTAAAAAACCCTTCAAAGTTGTCATGAGAGACGAATGGAATCAATGGATAATTCTTTGAGGGAACAATATGACACCAGTAAGTTGAGTAAACTAAGTGGGTATTGGAGAACTATGTGTTTACATAAAATATCCTGGAATAATATCGAGGGAAATGCTCATATTCTAAGCACGAAATTAAGGTGAACCTTACACTTGATAACAGGCTATACTTAGGGAAGTACAGCAAAAAAATAGCGTTAAAAAGGGAGACAAAGCGGGGAGTCTGTCCCAGGCGATAGTCGAGTGTGCTTCCATTATTAGGCCACGTTAAATCACGCAAGCAGCGAAGGCCAAGACAGTTTCACAACTACGCCGATGAGGCTGTTTCCTGTGCAGCCGTAAGTTTCGTAAGCTGATAAGGCTCTTCCGCGTACCCGAACAACGCAAAGTGGCACAAGGCTTTCAACTATAATCTGACTCTCTTCCCCTGAAACGTTCCGTCAACTTGAGCGACAAACAATATCCTCGTTGGTGGTAGACCGCATTATTTGGACTGCGTCTCAGGGATTGTGTGTTACGAGGAAGAGCGGAGATCAATTGCTGTTCAGAGGTGGCGTTTCCATTTGGATTTTACACTGTCAGCAACTGCTATTTGTGGAGGTCTGCGGATAAGAAAAATGCTACCTGCATTCCTTACGCAACCGCATATTTATTTACAGACATCCGCGGAGATTAAAATATTTTAAGTAACTTATCCCGTTCCATACTATGGAGTTGTGATGATGGACTTGCATCTGGGCTGAATTTTATCTGCTGAAGTCGGACCTCGTAATTCACATTACAGAGACTAAGTGTGTAGAGGCCTTTCGTGACCACGTTTTAATGAAATTTTAATACATGTTCTTGATACGTTCCTTAAGTTGCACGTCTATGTCGTAATAAGAAATGTATTTTGTGAAATTTTCTGCAGATTGCTTCCTCACCATTGGGAAGTCAAATGAATCTGTCGTCACATCTTGGATACTGTTAAATGTTAGCTTGAAAGTTGGCTGCTAAATTGCAAGTTTTAATATTGAAGTTGCTCTTCTCACAATTCGGTTTTTTTCGTATACTAGTTACTACAGACTTACTGGAAAGATGCATTGCTGTACATAGTATGCATTCCGAACAAATCAGTTATTTTTTGGCCAGTCTCTGAGGTATTTAGGGAGCTTTCTTTGAGTTCCGACTGCGCTGTCTACATCTACATCTACATGGTTACTCTGCAATTGACACTTAAGTGCCTGGCAGAGGGTTCATCGAAACATTTTCATACTACTTCTCTACCATTCCACTCTCGAATGGCCCTTGGGAAAAAGGGACACCTAAATCTTTAAGTTCGAGCTCTGATTTCCCTTATTTTATTATGATGATCATTTCTACCTACGTAGGTAGGTGTCAAAAAAATATTTTCGCATTCCGAAGAGAAAGTTGGTGATTGAAATTTCATAAATAGATCTCGCAGCTAAGAAAACCGCCTTTGTTTCAGTGACTGCCACCCCAACTCGCGTATCATATCAGTGACACTATCCTATTGCGCGACAACATGAAACGAGTTGCCCTTCTTTGCACTTTTTCGATGTCCTCCGTCAATCCTACCTGGTAAGGATCCCACACCGCGCAGCAATATTCCAGCAGAGGACGGACAAGTGTAATGTAGGCTGTCTCTTTAGTTGGTTTGTCGCATCTTCTAAGTGTTCTACAAACAAAGTGCAGTCTTTGTTTCGCCTTTCCCACAGTATTATCTATGTGGTCCTTCTAATTTAAGTTGCTCGTAATTGTAATTCCTGGGTATTTAGTCAAATTAACAGCCCTTAGATTTGTGCGATTTATCGGATTTCGTTTAGTACCCATGTGGATGACCTCCCACTTTTCTTTGTTTAGTGCCAATTGCCACTTTTCGCAACATACAGAAATCCTTTCTAGATCATTTTGTAATTGGAATTGATCGTCTGATGATTTTACTAGACGGTAAATTACAGCGTCATCTGAAAACAATCTAAGGGTGGCTGCTCAGATTATCACCTAGATCATTTATGTAAATCAGGAACAGCAGAGGGCCTATGACACTATCTTGCGGAACGCCAGATATCACTTCTGTTCTACTCGATCACTACGTCTATCACTCTCTAAGAGGAAATCACGAATCCAGTCACACAACTGAGATGATAATCCATATGCACGCAATTTGATTAATAGTCACTTGTGAGGAACGGTATCAAAAACCTTCTGGAAATCTAGCAATATAGAACCGATCTGAGATCCCTTGTCGACAGCACTCATTACTTCATGGGAATAAAAGCTAGCTGTGTTGCACAAGAACGAAATTTTCTGTATCCGTGTTGATTATGTATCAATAAGTCATTTTGTTCAAGATGATTCATAATGTTCGAGTACAGTATATGCTCCAAAATCCTACTGCAAATTGAGGTCAGTGATATGTGTCTGTAATTCAGTGGGTTACTCCTATTTCCTTTCTTGAATATTGGTAAGACCTGTGCTACTTTCCAGTCTTTAGGAACAGACCTTTCATCAAGTGAGCGGCTGCATATGATTGCTAAGACAGGCGCTATTGTGTCTGCATACTCTGAAAGGAATCTGATTGGTATACCATCTGGACTGGAAGACTTGCCTTTCTTAAGTGATTTGAGTTGTTTCGCAACCTAAGATATCTACTTTTATGTCACTCATGCTAACAGCTGTTCTGGTTTCGAATTCTGGAATATTTACTTCGTCTTCTTTCGTGAAGGAATTACGGAACACTGTATTTAGTAACTCTGCTTTAGTGGTACCATCATCGGCAACATTTCCATCGCTATCGCGCAGTGACGGTATTGAATGTTTTTTGCCACTGGTTTACTTTAAATACGACCAGAATCTCTTTGGATTTTCTACCATATTTTGAGACAATGTTTCATTGTGGAACGTATTAAAAGCATCTCGCATTGGCATCCGCACTAAATTTCGAGCTTCCGTGAAACTTAGACAGTCTTGGGGATTTTGCGGTCTAGTCGGCTCAGCATCCGCCTCGCTCAGAATGCCGGAGTGTGAGTTTGAAGACTTGTGTTCTGATGTGCTCGAGGTAGGTGGTGTTTTGGTGTCTGACGCCGTTGGCTGTTGTTCGGCTGTTGGTGATATGTAGCTTGGCTGTTTTGCGATACAGTTTGGGATGCGTATTGCAGACGCAATATTAGTATTATCCTCGCGTGGGCTATGGCACACGGTTAACTAGGAAATTAATTGTTCTGAATATTATTGTAGTATAAGATAATCTCTAAACAAATGGATAAGGTTGCACGTTTGTTTTCTGTCGTATTTGATATGAGCACTGGATTGTCGTCTCATGTAACTTCCTTTCTAGGTAATGTCTAACAAATCTCACACAGAGTAAACGATGAACGCTAATAAAACCGACAAACTGCAGGGGTGGATTCCTGACTGGAAATAGAGGGAAAGAGGTGCTATGAACATGAACATGAACATGGACGGTGTGCGGGCAACGACAATAAATCGCGCCGGAGCACAGTACAGAGCAGCATCGCACCCACGTCACAACAGATGTTCAAAGTTGCCTTCATGGGATGCAACGTACTTGTTCACACGTCGCATCATGGGTTGTCGCACTCTTTCGCGCGTTCCACCTCTATCCGAATAGCGTCACAGGCGTCGGGAACATACTGTTGAAGGGTCTGCATTTCGGATGCACCAGGGGATAAAAATCCAGGGAGCTTAAGACCGATGATCTAGTAGGACACGCTACAAGGCCTCCGCGTCATATTAAACGTCCTGGGAAGATGTTTTTGAAGTGTCGGCGAGCTGCAATTCGGAAGTGGGGTGGGGCTCCGTCATGCAGAAACCGCATATCCTGTCGTATGGCCAAAGGAACATTCTCATGCAACCCAGGCAGAGAATTACGCCGGAAGTCCAGGTACGTTCCTTCGTCGAGGGGTTCTGGGATGAAAACCGGTCGAAGTATGTGGTCGCCAAGAATCCCTGCCCGCGCCGGCCAGTGTGGCCGAGCGGTTCTAGGCGCTTCAAAAAATGGTTCAAATGGCTCTGAGCACTATGGGACTTAACATCTGTGGTCATCAGTCCCCTAGAACTTAGTACTACTTAAACCTAACTAAACTAAGGATATCACACACATCCATGCCCGGGGCAGGATTCGAACCTGCAACCGTAGCGCTCACGCGGTTCCAGACTGAAGCGCCTAGAACCGCACGGCCACACCGGCCGGCTAGGCTATTCAGTCTGGAACCGCGCGACCGCTACGGTCGCAGGTTCGAATCCTGCCTCGGGCATGGATGTGTGTGATGTCCTTAAGTTAGTTAGGTTTAAGTAGTTCTAAGTTCTAGGGGACTGATGACCTCAGATGTTAAGTCCCATAGTGCTTAGAGCCATTTGAACCAATCCCTACCCGCAAATTGCTGCGAACCATTGCTGATGAGACGGCTCAACAAATCCCTGAGGATTGCCTGTAGCCCACAGATGACGGCTAAGCAGATTGATGATGCCAGTTCTGGTAAAAAAATAAATAAATAAATAAATATGTGTGAAATCTTATGGGACTTAACCGCTAAGGTCATCAGTCCCTAAGCTGACACACTACTTAAACTAAATTATCCTAAGGACAAACACATACACCCACGCCCGAGGGAGGACTCGAACCTCCGCCGGGACCAGCCTCACAGTCCATGACTGCAGCGCCTTAGACCGCTCGACTAATCCCGCGCGGCCAGTTCTGGTAAAGGCTACTTCGTCGGTAAAGGGGACTGATGACAGAAATCCCATAATTGTGATTGTCTGGTGCAAAAGCCATCGACAAAATCCTGCTGCTGATAATCCTTGTACTCGTTGCAGGAGATAGGTATAGTAGCGGCTGTCATGCAGTATACTCATACTGCATACTTTAGTGACCAGCGAGACATGTCAGTATAGAAAAGGATTCATATTCCGCACAATCGCTTTCTCTGCACCGTTACGTAATCTCTAAACAAAACCAGAGGCAACACGAGTTTTCTGTTATTTTGTAAGACATATGTCAACGGACACACTTGCAATTCTACTTACCCCGTGTTGACGGGCCACTTGCGTGGAGCTTGTGTTAGGTTTAGTCTCAATAACTTGTAGAATCCGGCCCTCTAAATCTGGCGCAGGCACAGCCCACAACCTCCCTGCACGCTCCTCTGTCTAAAAGGACCCATGATCACACAAACGCCCAAATAGGGTTTGAAATGTTGTGTGATGTGATTGGTGTCTATGAGGGTACTTGCTCTGGTATAGCCGTGCTGCCTCTCGACCGTTCCATCTGCGTGGTCGTGCACAAACACCATCTCGGCTTGTTCCCGACATGAATACCGGAGCATACTGCTGCTTGTAGTACGTTGGATCAGTTACACAGCCTGCAACACACGTGGAACACACGGCACGTGGACAGAGGAACTTCGTTCGTCACCGCCACCTACCGTGTCAACGATGCAATTCCGGACACATGTTCATAGGACCTTTTTTCCGACATTTCCAGTCAGGAATCCGTCACTGCAGTTTGTCGGTAAACAGTTACTCTGAAATTCTTTGAAAACTATCACTTCTTTTGATTGAGATATTTTCTGAACTGGAAGAAATGTAACAAGAACTCTCTACGCAATATTATGATCCGACGCACAATTATTTTTACTACTGCAAACTGTAGAAATATTTTCGTTATAATAAGAGTGCACTCTACGAGCAATCAATAACGAATGGGGCTTTAACATGGCCGTAATTAGCTGTATCTTTTTCTTTAGTGACCAGCGAGTCATGTCCGTATTGGGAAAGATTCATATTCCGCGCTATTGCTTTCTCAGTACCATTACGTAATCTCTTACCAAAACCAGGAGTAACGCGAGTATTATTTCGTAAGATATATGTTACAGTGCACATACTTACAATACGGTCTTTCTGATCATTTACAGTGAAGAGTGATTCATACGTAACTATGAGCAATTGGTAGAACACCTAGGGATTTCTTGCTACAGTTAATATGAACAGTGGTAGCAATCACTACAAATACGATACTTCGTATTTCTTTGCATGCTATTCAGCGAAAAAGGTAGCTACCGTAATTGACGCTGCCGACATAGACAGAATGCTTTACTCGACAGAAAATGTGCTTATTTGACGCCTTGTATCTGTAATTCGTTGCAACAGATTGGATCCACACGCTCACTGCACTGCATTCAGCTGTAAGTCCCGATGATTGACATATCTTTATGATTAATGAGATCTGGTGCCTCTGCTCATATCCACTTAAATTCGATTTCCTTTTGCTATTACATTGCAAATCGTTCGGCAAACATGAAAGTGTTAACTTTTGTAGGCAATTTTCAACAAATTCTTTGCAATCAGATCGAATTAGTAATTTGATTAAAGTGTCTTAACATCGTGTTTAATTGGGAATTCTTCTTAATTCAGCACATATCCGGACTTCCTTTCACAGAAAATCCGTCTTTAAAGCTTAGAAGGAACCTTGCAAGCTATATAGTTGGTTTATCAAATATGCTTCCGTTGCCCATTACATTAAATCATGTTAACGTTCCACACTTCTCATTGTAATAAGTTTCGCAATTTGTTCTCGTGTTTACGAGGAACGATGATAGCGTCACTAGTTTTATACTGAACATTGTGACATGTGTGATATTACTAATAGCAGTCAGGCTATGAATGGTGTGCGCTGGAACAGCTGCCTCGAGACATCTTTCCGTAATTATGCAGGTGACCCCTGACAATGTAAATGAAACGGGAATGAAACAAGAGTGGAATGTCCTGGATGGAATAACAACAGCATGGTAAGAATACGTTGCTACTTACCATATAGAGGAAACATTGAGTCACAGAAGGCGCAACGAAAAATCAATCTTTTTAATGGTGCGTGTCTGCGATTCAACGCGTCTTCTGTATGTTGAGTAGCCATCTCTCCTTCCCATGTTGTTGTTAAAACATGGATGAATCAGATGTATGGCAGGTGCTGGTAAAAGGCGACATGACGATCTTTCTGATTTGTACGTAAAATCAGAAAGATAGCTATGTCAATGTCGCAGAGGTCAACAACGCAACCAGCGATTGCAAGATACTGCGCATTATTGTTAATATATGGAGTGAACATAAAATCGACAAACTTTAGGGACGGATTCCTGACTGAAAATGGAGGAAAAAAGATACTATCAACATGTATCCCGAAATGCATCGCTGCCACGGTAGACGGCATTGACGAGTGAAAGTTCCTCTGACCATGTGCCGTGTGTTCCTTGTGGTGCAGGCTGTGTGATTGACGCAGCGTACTGCAAGCAGCAGAATGGTCTGGTATTCATGTCGGGAGCAAGCCGAGACGGTGTTTGTGTGCGGCCTAGCAGAATGAAATGGTCGAGAGGCAACACGGCTATACAAAAACAAGTAACCTCACAGACTCCAATCACATCGCCGGCCGAAGTGGCCGTGCGGTTAAAGGCGCTGCAGTCTGGAACCGCAAGACCGCTACGGTCGCAGGTTCGAATCCTGCCTCGGGCATGGATGTTTGTGATGTCCTTAGGTTAGTTAGGTTTAACTAGTTCTAAGTTCTAGGGGACTAATGACCTCAGCAGTTGAGTCCCATAGTGCTCAGAGCCATTTTTTTCCAATCACATCGCAAAACATACCAGTCCCTTTTTGGGTGTTTGTGGGTCCTTTCAGACAGACGAACGTGCATGGAGCGGCGGACTGTGCATACACCAGATTTGGAGCATCGGCTTCACCAGGATATTGAGATTAACCCTAGTATAAGCTCCAGGCAAGCGGTCCGGCAACATGGTGTAAGCCAAAGTACGATTATGTGTATCCTGCACGGCAACGGCTACTATCCCTGTCACCTGCAGTCCTATGGAGGTCACTCTGATCATCTGTTGTGACATGAATGTCATGCTGCTCTGTACTGTGTTCCGGGACGATTTGTTGTCGTTGCACGCACATCGTCCATTTCCGGACTCATGTTGGTTCAAATGGCTCTGAGCACTATGGGACTCAACATCTGTGGTCATCAGTCCCCTAGAACTTAGAACTAATTAAAACTAACTAACCTAAGGATATCACACAACACCCAGTCATCACGAAGCAGAGAAAATCTCTGACCCCGCCGGTAATCGAGCCCGGGAACCCGGGCGTGGGAAGCGAGAACGCTACCGCACGACCACGAGCTGCGGACGGGACACATGTTTATAGGACCTTTATTCCTCCATTGCCAGTCAGAAATCCTTCCCTGCAGTTGTCAGTTCTATTAATTTTCCTCCCTCTTATAGGCAACCCGTTCTGAGCGTATAATAGGCCTAATGATGGCTTACACAAAAATACGTCATTATTATAGATCGCTTGTTACGCAAAAATAGACCAAATACCGCAATGCTGGCACTACCCTTTAATTTTTAACCACCAAGTCATTGTTGGTGCAGATATACGCTTATGCTATTGTTGCTGTAGCCTCAGTCTGAAGACTAATGCTAGTAGCCTCTTCTGTGCAAATATCTTCGTCTCTGCATAACTACCGCAACTATATCCATTTGAAGCTGTTTATTGCAGTGACGTCTTGCTGAGCATGTGCAATTTTTACCCCCACACTTCCCTTCATAACCATTTTAACTATTCGTTGACGACTCAGCAAACGTCCTATCAACTTGTTTTAGTTTTGCCACAAACTTCTTTTTTGCACAATTCGATTCAGTACGTCCTAATCAGATGCTCGAACCGTTATCAAACGCTTCTACCATCTTTTTGTCTGAACTATTTGTTGTCCACGTTTCGCTTCCGTACTAGGTTAACATCCACAGAAGAGACTTTCTAACATTTAAATTTATTTTCGATGTTAAGAAACTTCTCTTTTTCAGAAACACTTTTCTTGCTATGCCAGTCTGCATTTCACATCCTCTCTACTTCTACAATCGTCAGTTATTTTGATGCCCAGTTAGTAGCACTTGACACTAAATAATGAAAAGTGCGAGGTCATTCACGTAAGTACTAAAAGGAACCCGCTAAATTTCAGTTACACGTCAAATCACACGAACCTAAAGGCTGTGAATTCAGCTAAGTGTGTAGGGATTACAGTTACGAATAAATTAAATTCGAACGATCACGCAAATGTCGCAGGGAAAGCGAACCAAAGAGTGAGATTTATTGGCAGATATAGGACTACTACAGAGAGTGCTTACACTACGCTTGTCCGTCATCTTACGGAGTATATGACTGACGGAGGACATCGGAAAACTCAAAGAAGGGCAGCTCGTTCTCTAATAACGAGAGAAAGAGCAGTGAGAGCCACGGATATGGTAAGTGAGTTAGGGTGGCAGTCATTAAAACAAAGTTTTTTCGCTGCGGCAGGATTTTCTCACGAAATTTCAATCACTAACTTCCTACTCGAAATGCGAAAATATCTTGTTGATCCCGCCTGCGTAGGAGAAATGGTGGTTGTTCAAAAAGGTTCAAATGGCTCTGAGCACTATGGGACTTAACTTCTGAGGTCATCAGTCCCCTAGAACTTATAACTACTTAAACCTAACTAACCTAAGGACATCACACACATCCATGCCCGAGGCAGGATTCGAACCTGCGACCGTAGTGGTCGCGCGGTTCCAGACTGTAGCGCCTAGAACCGCTCGGCCACTCCGGCCGGCAAATGGTGGTTGTAATAAAGTAAAAGGAATCAGAGTTCGCACGGAAAGATTTAAGTGTTCTTTCTTCCCCTGCGCTTTTCGAAAGTGGAACTGCAGAGAAATAGCTTGAAAGTAACCGTTTCGATGAACTCTCTGCCAGTAACTTGATTGTAAATTGCTGAGTAGTCATGTAGATGTAGATGTAGAGTACTCACCTACTCCATCTATTGTCTCATTTGCCAATGAAATTCTGATTTAATTCGACTACATTCCATTATCCTTGTTTTGCTTTTGTTGAGGTTCATTTACAAACCCATGGGTTACAACCACCCCCTACTAAAACTACTTACACGTACTTGTAGTGAGTATTACTAATATTTGCTATTCAATGTTCAAGAGGAGATATTACATCAGTACTTATCTTTATTTGCCGTCAGCGTCTACGGAAAAATTACTGATAACAGTCTTCGTCATATCAATGTCCATCTGTGTTTTTTGTTAAAAAAGACTGAAACACTTTAGTTGATATTTAACTGTAACATTTTCATTTCGACAATTTCTAATCACACGTCTTGATTACATCAAAATCACTACATACAATAATTTTTACCCAGAATAGAGACATTTTGGTAACACTTTTCCAAAACGAAAGACATTCTATACGCCCTATACAAGTTCTTACAGAACTCAGCCTGTCTGACTCACACTGAGGGTTCACCAGAAGTGCAGTGAGTGGTGTGACGCAAGTTTCGATATATACATATGAAAAAGCACTGCTTCCGGAATGTTCCGGAAACTTCAGTGCATCAAAACAGTAAGTTGTTCAATTTCTACTTTTTGCAACAGTTTCAACAGTTCTCAAGCAAGTAGAAACAAGAGTTACGAAATAAATTCAATAATTTTCATAATGCACCATGTCACAAAGATTGTTTGTATTTAGTTTTTACATCGAGATAATTTATTTCCGAAGAAGCTAAGTGTGTTGTTGTAATGATGATTCTTAGTTTGATGAACAATAAGGTCCTTTTTATCGTTACATAAATTGGGAAATAGTCATACATACGTGGCATTAGCTATGAACGATTTGAAGCAAAAATGAAAACCAGATATACGTTTTGCGCCGGCCGTTGTGGACGAGCGGTTCTAGGTGCTTGAGTCCGGAACCGCGCTGCTGTTATGGTTGCAGGTTCGAATCCTGGCTCGGGCATGGAAGTGTGTGATGTCCTTAGGTTAGTTAGGTTTAAGTAGTTCTAAGTTCTAGGGGACTGACGACCTCAGATGTTAGCCATTTGAACTATTATACGTTTTGCGTGGGTACATGCTCTATTTTAAATTTGGGTTATTATAAATTTGTAGGATAACTAACTTGTTTAACTCAATATTGTAACACAGAAACACAAAAAAATGCTACTAATTTAAGGAAAAATTTAGAACAGTATAAAATTTCGGAAATGCACCAGCCTGTTGCGTAATTAAGTGAAAAACATAAATTTCGTACTTTACAGCTGATAATTGAAATAAACAGTACCGAAAAGAAGATGGAATCAGAACCTTCGGTTGACCCAGTTGCGTAAATCTTGGTTTATTACAGCGTCTTCAGACTGTGCTTCGCGAGTCCCAGGGGAATTGCGGTGGTTTCATAAAAATAGCAATTTGGTTTATTTGCTTTCTGACATATGCGCTAGTAGTGATATCTAGCGAGCCTTCAAGTAAGTGCTGTTACTATGGCAGCGTGATAAATGACACTCTAGTATTGTGGAAGAAAATGTTGGTTTGATAAAGATACGCATTTCGTTTCCCTGTTCTTCACATGGTTGTGGAAGACAGTGACTTTCAGTTGAGTCAAGAGTTACAGTATGCGTTTGTGGATCATGTAACTGATCTCAGTGACTACTTTCTGAAGTAGTTTCCAGGCGTTGATCAATGTAACTGAGTCAAATATCCTTTCAGTAAAGAATTTCCATCAACACTTAGCACTGAAGAACAAGTCCCTTCTTCTCGTCAATATTTCCCACGTGTTTCCGTTCACTTCAGTGCTACTGAAGACCTTTCCATTTCTTATCTTGTCATTAAACCTTCAGCATTCTTCTACAGCAACACGCCTCAAGCGCTTCGATTGGCTGCTTTCCCGGTTTTCCCACAATCTATGAACCACTTCCAAACAATGCTGTGCTCCAAACGTACATCCTCAGAAATTTCTTCCTCGCATATAGGTTGACACCTCGGGCTGCATAGGACGGGGTTGGGTGACCACTCTAAGAGCAATTCAATTTTCACCAAACAATGGGCACTGATAGAATATAACCGTACCACTTACACAGTCGAATCTACATACTGTGAGGTAAGTAGTAGGGAGTTGCGGTTACGAGGACATTTTTAATATGAAATTGATATGTAAATTAATTAAATTGATAAATTAATCACGCCCGCCCGCGACCACCCCCGTCCCAGATGACGTCACGTGTTTTTCTCAGCCTGCCCGTGTGCCCCACGGAAAAACGTTGAAATGGAAGCACCGCGAACCTGTTAAACACTCTCTTACCAATACCTTCTTTGTAATTATCCCAGACACTAGAACAATACTTAAGAATTGATAGCACAGTTGATTTATGTAAAATGTAGTAACCTCAATCCGTCTGGAGCTCCATCTTGAATAAAAACCACCCGTTTCTTGTTCTTAACCGTCTCTTATATCATCACAACAGATTCATATCTACTATACACTGATAAGGCGTGCTAACCTCCTCGACATTCGCGCATCTGGAGAAATCTTGTGCTCTTGGATGGGTGTGGGACAGCAGTTACAGCCTCGGTTCGCACTGTTCCTACACGAAACGTGGTACGTAGCGGTCTACTTCTGGTCAACTGCATATTAAATCGGTTCCAGTGCTGCAGGGAGCGTTGGTCAAAGACAATGCGAGGATGTCTTTCGGTCTCTAGCTTTATCCTAAGAATGTGAGAATGTCCTGTGAATCCCATCCAAATAGAGAAAGATCGTAAATTATGCACTCCGATCGAAGTGCTAGAGATATGTAGGTTGCTCTCTGGTATACTTTGGTGTGTATGTTCGAGAATTAACAATGAATGAACGTATCGGACAGTCATCTATTTACATTCGGGATGGTACTCGCAAAGTAGTGGTTGGGCTGTTTAATGATGAGACAGAAATTGGTACACATGCTGCTGCGTCAGTGGTCAGTGTTGAAATTACGATAAAATTACTAAAATT
Organism: Schistocerca serialis cubense; assembly: GCF_023864345.2. NCBI lineage: Eukaryota > Metazoa > Arthropoda > Insecta > Orthoptera > Acrididae > Schistocerca > Schistocerca serialis. Next base: position 119,321,996 of record NC_064645.1, on the reverse strand, counting down.
GATCATACTGTCAACAATGATGCTTATTATTACAGTACATCGATGGTGTCTTTTCCATCCCAGCACTCCCTGGTACACTGTTGATTACCACATAATGACTGACTCACATCGCTTGTTTGAGATGTAGAAAGAGTCTTGGTGGAGGAGGCAACACCTACCGGGGATGGTTAACACTGGAACAGTGGTCGTGTGCATGGCAGCAATATGAGGATTCACTCAAACAGAACACAGCGCCATCAGCTATCCTGTCAGTGTGAATGATGACTTTAAATGTACATGTCGTCAGTCACCTTCAGACAGCAGTTTGGAAACGCTCCACAATACCTCAAAACTCTTCCAGTTTCCTTATGTTGTGACTGTCTTTTATTTCAATCACACAGTACGTGGGTGTGTTGCGGCATCAGCAGCACCAACATGATTTACACCATGCAATGTCTAGTTTCCTGGGAAAGCCAGAGGACCCAAACGTCTTAATGTCAGTTTAGAATCTGACACAGACGTCGAAATCATGGCAGAAAAAGAAAATGTATGGCAGTGTACAAAGTGTGTTACACCATAAAAAAGCAGTTTATCAAACAATGAAATAGCGACCCTCTCCTGTGATTGATAAACTGTGAGAGGTGGTTCTCATGCAGTACAGGCGATGAAGCTTTACACTGCTCTGTGCAAGCGACATCCACCAGTGGTGACCTGCTCCAGTGAATCAATGCCTGTATATTTAATAGGATCGCTGCATATGCTCGATGCCGGCACATAGATGGTATTCGTTTTCGATATATCCGTAGAGAGAGATGCGGTAAAAATCTATTGGATGAAGTTAGCGGAGCCTCTATAGTTCGTAATTTTTCTCTGTTGGATGGTACATAATAACGATGATAGAATGTTGGGGTGATAGACATGAATGGACCCTGAGGGATGCGGACCTGCAGTAACTGTATGATGTTGAGTCTTCCTAATTTTCCCGATAAGAAACACCACCATAACTGTTCCTACAGTCTATCATACTACGTCATGTTGCAGGAGCAGGCTTCGTTTGGCGCTGACCTTACACATCGTTCGCATTTCCACCGAGAGATCAAAACACGGTCCTATAGCATTAACTCAGCTCACTCTGTTTCTACAAGGGTTACAGAATGCGGTGGATATAGCTCTCTCCGACTTCTGGGTAAAATTTATCTTGCTATCAACTGCAGTGTGTATTACAGTACGCCATTCCATATCAACGATGTCTTTCCTATCCCGACTGTCCACTGAGTACGCTGATGATTACCGCATAATGATTGACCGACGCCAGTCGGCTGAGATGGAGGGAGCCTTGACAGAACATCAAATACGTGCTACTTGACACTGTGCAGCATGGTATCAAATATAGAGGTCATCACCTCCATACAGTTGTTTGGTAGCTTTCCTCAGTGCCACAGACTGGTCCTATTTCCATTTGTTGCGATGCCCTGCAGAAGTTTTTTTTTTTTCTCCAGTAAGGTGACAGTACCTATTTTTATTTATTCTACCCCAAGCGTGTTGTGAACAGCACCTTCCAACGATGGTCAACACCAGAACAGTAATCATGTACATGACTGCAAAATGAAGGAACAATGCTTTTCGAAATGTAACACCGAGATATCCGCTACCCTGTCGATGGTGAAGATGAGATAAACTGTTCAGGTAATCACCTTCAAATAGCCGTTGGAAGTGCTTTACAATACCGCAAACTCTTCCAGTTTGCATATGTCGCGATGTCTTTCACGTTTTTGTCAATGAGAAACGTCGATATGGCCACCCTACAGTACAGGAGATGAAACTTTACGTCGATCTGTGGAAGCGAGTTCGATCACGACCAAGATGCAAAGAGACTGTCTAAAAAATAGTGCTGGAGTTTCTCCCGTAGCAGATAGGTTCGAAAAACGTGACTCGTTTCGAGATATGAGAGTGGTACGAAAATGGTTCACCAGTGGCTGTAATCATTAAAAGACGTCTCTACAAGATACAAGTTCGTGGTAGAATGGATAGACTTGATTACAAATCACAGTCAGCATTTCTACCTGAAAGCGTAACACTAGCAGTGACTCGTGTGTGTCGCTGTAGACTCAAGACCACTTTTTATGCAGGGTGACGGTAACATGGCCGTTACGATCCTGTTTTGAATAGCGCAGTTCTTACGCAAAATGTATGTTGTGGGCTGTAGAATCCCTCTGTGGTCAGCTTCAAATGTCGGTTCTCAGTAGTGTTCCTCGAAAAGAACATCGTCTTCCCTCCACGGATTCCCATTTGACCTATCTGGTGAGTGTAATCCAACTACTGCCAAATATATATATATATATTTGGCAGTAGTGTATATATATATATATATATATATATATATATATATATATATATACATATATATACAGGGTTATTACAAATGATTGAAGCGATTTCACAGCTCTACAATAACTTTATTATTTGAGATATTTTCACAATGCTTTGCACAAACATACAAAAACTCAAAAAGTTTTTTTAGGCATTCACAAATGTTCGATATGTGCCCCTTTAGTGATTCGGTAGACATCAAGCCGATAATCAAGTTCCTCCCACACTCGGCGCAGCATGTCCCCATCAATGAGTTCGAAAGCATCGTTGATGCGAGCTCGCAGTTCTGGTACGTTTCTTGGTAGAGGAGGTTTAAACACTGAATCTTTCACATAACCCCACAGAGAGAAATCGTATGGGGTTAAGTCGGGAGAGCGTGGAGGCCATGACATGAATTGCTGATCATGATCTCCACCACGACCGATCCATCGGTTTTCCAATCTCCCGTTTAAGAAATGCCGAACATCATGATGGAAGTGCGGTGGAGCACCATCCTGTTGAAAGATGAAGTCGGCGCTGTCGGTCTCCGGTTGTGGCATGAGCCAATTTTCCAGCATGTCCAGATACACGTGTCCTGTAACGTTTTTTTCACAGAAGAAAAAGAGGCCGTAAACTTTAAACTGTGAGATTGCACAAAACACGTTAACTTTTGTTGAATTGCGAATTTGCTGCATGAATGCGCGAGGATTCTCTACCGCCCAGATTCGCACATTGTGTCTGTTCACTTCACCATTAAGAAAAAATGTTGCTTCATCACTGAAAACAAGTTTCGCACTGAACGCATCATCTTCCATGAGCTGTTGCAACCGCGCCGAAAATTCAAAGCGTTTGACTTTGTCATCGGGTGTCAGGGCCTGTAGCAATTGTAAACGGTAGGGCTTCTGCTTTAGCCTTTTCCGTAAGATTTTCCAAACCGTCGGCTGTGGTACGATTAGCTCCCTGCTTGCTTTATTCGTCGACTTCCGCGGGCTACGCGTGAAACTTGCCTCCTCACTGCAGGCCGACCCGTTGATTTCCCCTTACAGAGGCATCCAGAAGCTTTAAACTGCGCATACCATCGTCGAATGGAGTTAGCAGTTGGTGGATCTTTGCTGAACTTCGTCCTGAAGTGTCGTTGCACTGTTATGACTGACTGATGTGAGAGCATTTCAAGCACGACATACGCTTTCTCGGCTCCTGTCGCCATTTTGTCTCACTGCGCTCTCGAGGGCTCTGGCGGCAGAAACCTGAAGAGCGGCTTCAGCCGAACAAAACTTTATGAGTTTTTCTACGTATCTGTAGTGTGTCGTGACCATATGTCAATGAATAGAGCTACAGTGAATTTATGAAATCGCTTCAATCATTTGTAATAGCCCTATATATATATATATATATATGGCAGTAGTTTTTCGTTGCGGCGATATCTTTTAACGAAATTTCAATCTCCCGCCCACACAGGGCGAGACGGGCTCTCACGATGTCTTTCATAAACGCTACTATGATATAGCATTGCGTTGCTAAAAGGGGACCTGTCATAGTGTACAAAACATGTACGTTCTCTTGAATTATAGCTTCTTGTTGTCAAACGTAAAATGAACGTGTTTCTTTTTTTCCGACATGTGAGCCAATGGTGTAAAAGACTGTATGAAATGTTTTTAATATCCATTTGAATTACAGTTTATTTACAAACATTGAACGCGAGAGACGCTCTCAGGTCGTGTAATTTGTACAACAAGCTGAAATAAATTGCTCAATGTAGATTTTTTTCTTTAGAGTTGATATTCTTGCTTTTTCGTTAGTCCAATGACTGTTTCGAGATGACGTGGACATTCTGTGGTGATCGGTAAATGAAGATCCGTTCCTCACTTACGGTGATTCTGATAAAGCTTTAAAACCTCTAAGACGAATACAGTCAACGGGACTAGAAGAACAAGTGTAGATCCCAGAGAGCTGAACAGCTAGAAACAGGCAGACAAACATTCGTCTGGAAGACTTTGTGACTTGGAGGAATCTGTCGAACGGTTACATTGTAGGCCGATGTTAGTTTTAATACTGCAACTAGGAAATCATTTCTGTGCTCACCTTGAAATTTATTGTTAGAAATGGCACCTCATGATACAGTTACTGAGTATGAAACGTTAAGTGTACAGTTTGTTCCACGAATCGAGAACTTTCCCACTCAGGGACGTACGATATTATTTTGTAGTGTCGTTCTAAACTGTGCTGGTTTGTAGCACAAACGAATACTTGGAATCTGTGAATACAATTAGGATTAAAAGTTTCTCGTCCCCACGGGCGCGTTGCAGTTAAATGCGGATCTGTTAGCAGTCGTCTGTAGCGTACAACTGCCCTTAGCAATACCGTTGGAATGTTAGCCTGTCGCAAGATGACAGTTACATCCACCGAAGACAAGAGAACGTGTGTTAAGTGCGCGAACACGGTACACTCACTTCTGGAGAATGCCTACCAAGTGCACGTGACCTTATATAGGTTCACATCATATCTGAGTCATGTGTAACACCGGATTGCCTTCCCGTCAAAGGCAGCAAGCTAGCATCACATTTAAAACTACGAGCATTATGCAGAAAGTAAGTTTTCTAGTCAGATAAGGGAATACAAAAAGTAAATGCTGTACCGCCGACTGGATATGCATTTGGTGTAGACGTAACTGAAATTTATGTTGGAACTTCGATCATTTCCTCGTGTCGAAGAACTGTTTCCTGTAATGATAACGAAGTGATAACACTTCATTTGAGAGCATCCTGGAATTTAAATCTAATGTCTTATCGGCAGCCGGCCGTCGTGGCCTAGCGGTTATAGGAGCTAGATGTTAAGTCCCATAGTGCTCAGAGCCATTTGAACCATCTTATCGGCAAGGAAAGCCTTCAGGTGCAAAACGAAAGGGGAATTTGGATTTAATGTCCCGTCAACGAGTTCAGTGGAGAAGGAGTGAAAGCTCGGATAGATACATGAGCAGATGCACTTTTCGCTCTAAAGAGGTTTAGTGAACGAATCCTCACATATGTAGAACGTCTACAAGTATTGGATGGGTACTAATTTTCTTCCCACATATTCTAAATGAAATGGTCTTCAGAGGTACAGAATAGCTCAAAAGTCTGAAACAACTAAACTTATTATAAACATGAAAACGTATATACATTGAAGTTTATAAGAAGCCATGTGTCATCAAACAGGGACACGTTTGCTACACTACAGTGATCACAATATTGTAAAAATAGTTCAAATGGCTCTGAGCACTAAGGGACTTACCTTCTGAGGTCATCAGTCCCCTAGACTTAGAATTACTTAAACCTAACTAACCTAAGGACATCACGCACATCCATGCCCGAGGCAGGATTCGAACCTGTGACAGTAGCGGTCGCGCGGTTCCAGACTGTAGCGCCTAGAACCGCTCGGCCACTCCGGCCGGCCTCAATATTGTACTGAAGATGTGCCGATGTCAGGTTTTACATGACACTCACCTTAAACTGGTTCTAGTAAGAAATTCGTCTATGACCACCAATAAAATATTTAAGCTCCTCTTAAACTGCCTTTTATTTGCACCGAAAATTTTTATAGCTGCTGCCATTTTATTGTGCCCTCCTGAATAATGAACATCTTTCTGGGCCAAAGTCAGTTATTTTCTTCTAGTTTTGGTTCCATCAAATGAGTTGTTGGTTAAAAAAAGTGTTACGGGTGTACAATTTTGATAAATTTCATTAAGGAATAAATATTTTCGAAAGCAGTAGTCGCTGTTCGTTCAACATGTCCCTGCACGACGTTTCTGAATTCAAACCAGAAATAATACGTATTACACGCTTTTGGACTCAGAAACACTTCAGCTTAGATTTATGGGTTACCAAAAACATTGTCCCGTATGCCATTAAGGAATTAAAGGAAGCGAAGTAAACCAGCTTTCTCATTTTGATGTCACCCACCTCTGACATCAGAATTCTGGAAGCATGGAAAAACGAATCGATACTGTCAAAAATGGTTCAAATGGCTCTGAGCACTATGGGACTTACCATCTATGGTCATCAGTCCCCTAGAACTTAGAACTACTTAAACCTAACGACATCACACAACACCCAGTAATCACGAGGCACAGAAAATCCCTGACCCCGCCGGGAATCGAACCCGGGAACCCGGGTGTGGGAAGCGAGAGCGCTACCGCAAGACCACGAGCTGCGGAATCCATATTGTCCTTTTTGATCAAATCTTTGAGCGGAGCGAAGGCAAGCCTCCCTAGAAATTACACAATGGATTTTTGGCCTAATTTTCATAGCCAAAAGAGTGGAAAAATGGGTAAATGTGGTATCAGATTCACCAGAATGAGGTCTAGTTCTTCAGAGAAATATTTAATTGCTTGAAAGAAGTGGAGGTAATTCATAACAAGAAGTCGAAATTAAAAAGTAAAATATAACATCTGAAAAAGACAGTCAAATGTTTTGTGTAATTATTTGCGTGAAAGTAAGAAATAAAGTAGATTAGACTAGTGGTCGTTAAACTGCGGCCCCAATCAACTACTCAGCTGTTTCTTTTTCTTTTTTTTTTGTAATATGCATCTAGAAACTAACAGGTGCATGTAAAATCGTTCAACTAACGTTAAAAGATTCTTAAAGGTGGAGTTCATCTGCTCAGCAACAAACAAAAATGCTTACAGGAACAGTAATATTCTAAGATGTCCTTAGTTTCAACTGACGTTTGATGAATTCGGCTGAGAGCTAAATAAAGATGGCCGCTTATTTCAAAGACCTAAAAATAGTGGTTAGAGTATGTGTTTAATTGTTTGTCTTCCAAAACTGACATCTCACGGGTATGCGCGATTCGTACCAACTTAAATTTTCACACGGAAGTAACACGGATGCGTGAATGTGCATTGGAGAGACGGTCGTCTTCAAACGTGATATTTATGTATAGCAATGGACTCTTATTAACGCTGTTGTAATGGAACGTATGTCTAGAAGAAACCTGACATTTAGATCATATATAAAAGCTTTTATGTTCCAATGAAATGTAAGTGCAAATACTATTCTTAATTAAACCCATTCGTAAACATAGCAGAACCAACGACACATCACCAAGCAACTAAAGGGTGAGCCGACCGGGGTGGCCGTGCGGTTCTAGGCGCTACAGTCTGGAACCGCGTGACCGCTACGATCGCAGGTTCGAATCCTGCCTCGGGCATGGATGTGTGTGATGTTAGGTTTAAGTAGTTCAAAGTTCTAGGGGACTGATGACATTCGAAGTTAAGTCCCATAGTGCTCAGAGCCATTTGAACCATTTTTGAACTAAAGGGTGAGGCAGCCCAGCTATATCCAGAATGAATAAATATATCAAGGTGCGGTTTCGTCAAGCTATGGCGGAAAATATGGCGAATTTCCTGACGTTCGCAGTGTAAGTAGGCTGTTTAGGTTTTTATGTTGGTAACGCCATGTAGCTCTCTGTATGAAAATCACTGACTGTGCTGTGTGCAGCCTGTGGCTGGTTTGCAATGTTAGAATTTGCTATTGTAGTGCTGGGCAGTTGGCTGCTAACAGCGCGTAGCTTTGCGTAGTTGGAGGTGAGCAGCCAGCAGTGGTGGATGTAGGGAGAGAGATGGCGGAGTTTTGAGGGCGGATGATCTGGACGTGTGTCCATCAGAGAAAGTAAATTTGTAAGACTGGATGTCATGAACTGAGATATATATATATATATATATATATATATATATATATATATATATATAATGACTTTTGAACACTACTAAGGTAAATACATTGTTTGTTCTTTATCAAAATCTTTCATTTGCTAACTATGCTTATCAGTAGTTAGTCCCTTCAGTTGTTAGAATCTTTTATTTAGCTGGCAGTAGTGGCGCTCGTTGTATTGCAGTAGTTCGAGTAACGAAGATTTTTGTGAGGTAAGTGATTCATGAAAGGTATAGGTTACTGTTAGTCAGGGCCATTCTTTTGTAAGGATTTTTGAAAGTCAGATTGCGTTGCGCTAAAAAATATTGTGTGTCAGTTTAAGCACAGTCATTTATAATTTTTCTAAGGGGACGTTTCAGCAGGTAATTTTTATCGTTTATAGTAGCCGAATTACGACAGCGATTTCGCTTTTCCCAATGGAGATATATACTTTTTATTCTGAAGCAGTTGAAAGAAGCTTGTAAGAGAACTAGCACGACATAAGATGTACGGGACTTGATCAGACAGTATCAAGATCACAGAGCTGTTAACGTGTCCCGCCTTCAGGGGAAGAGGTCCCACAAACGTCTGCCCTATTATACCAAACTAGCTCAGTGCCCGCTGCTTCACTCGCGTAGACTGTATGGTCTGCAAAATTTTTTAAATTTTCGTTGAGCGAATTTTTATGTTGTTCATAAATCGTTATAAATCGTAGCACCTTCTAAACTTTTCACGCTAATTAAGGACATACGAGCATGGCCTTTCCTGAAAGAACTTATAATTAAAAAACGGTTCTGGTAGCTGGAGTTCAAAGTTTGTTAATCGTTCTTTTGTGTTCTTGTGGTGGTATTTCCAAAGGAACTTTCATCCCCAAACACATATTTCTTTGTATCTAAACGAGAAGTGAAATACCAGTTTTCATAGATTTAACTTTAAACCTTTTTAATATAACGAAATACTTTCCTAATTTTCATCACCTGTTATAACCCCGTAGGAGTTGAAATTACTAAAACTGAAGCACATTTTTTGTTTATTTCTAACAGAGAAGCCAAATACAAATTTTCATAGATTTAACTTTGACAATACTTTCATAATTGTTTCATAAAACTTCTCATTCCCTAGTTCGCTCCAGTAGGGGGCTGAATTTACAAACACTGGAACACGTATTTTTTATTTGTAATCGAAAGCAAATACCAGTTTTCGTAGATGAAGCTTTAAAAACACTTTATTAGTTCTTTAACAATGATTTATTTTCAAAAAACGACTTCACCCACTATTTCACTCCCACAAAGGTTAAATTTCCAAAAATGCTGAAACTCTTATTTATTCATTTCTGACCGAGAAACCAAATACCAATTTTTGTAGGTCTAACTTCAAAATTGCGTTGATGGTGACATATTTTCAAAATTCTTTCGTAAGAGGATGGAATTTCGGAAACTCTCTTCTTAAACGACTCGTATAGTATAAGATTAACACCCTCTGCAAATTTCAAGTTTCTGCCCTTGGTGGTTTAGCCTGGGCGATGAGTCAGCCAGGACATTGCCTTTTATATATAAAACTTTGTGTTCTGCCTTACGGCAGGCCTTTCATGGGGGAAGCCCTGTCAGAGAGGTCCACCGCACGAGCGTCTATGGAAGTGATTCCAGTGGTGGTTTCCCGTTGCCTTCCACTGATGATGTTGAAATGATAATGAGGACAACACAACACAACACCCAGTCCCTGAGCGGAGAAAATATCAGACCCAGCCGGGGATCGAACCCGGGCCTCTTGGCGTGACAGACCGCCGGCCTGACGCTGTCGTCCGTCGGGGTGGATATATACAGGGTGAGTCACCTAACATTACCGCTGGATATATTTCGTAAACCACATCAAATACTGACGAACCGATTCCACAGACCGAACGTGAGGAGAGGGGTTAGTGTAATTGTTTAATAAAAACCATACAAAAATGCACGGAAGTATGTTTTTTAACACAAACCTACGTTTTTTAAAAAGGAACCACGTTAGTTTTGTTAGCACATCTGAACATATAAACAAATACGTAATCAGTGCCGTTTGTTGCATTGTAAAATGTTAATTACATCCGGAGATATTGTAACCTAAAGTTGACGCTTGAAAACTCCGACGTTCAGTTGCGTGTTGTAACAAACACGGGCCACGGTCGGCGAGCAGCATCTGCAGGGACATGTTTACGATTACGACCGTGTTTACGAGTGTGGCTGTAGTGCACTGTTGTGGTTTGGTCTAGCTGTCGCAGTGTCCGCATGTAGCGCTTGCTGCTATTGTTATTCTGCATTCGTCTCCGCACGCAGACCAACTGTAGTACACAGTGTTACCAGACGTCTGTGATAGTGTAGTGTTGTAGGAACTGTGACCATGGTGTATTCGAACTCTGAAAAGGCGGAGATGATACTCATCTATGGCGAGTGTCGACGAAATGCAGCTGAAGCCTGCAGGGTGTATGCAGAACGGTACCCGGACAGAGAGCATCCAACGTGCCGCACATTGCAAAACATCTACCGCCAACTGTATGCAACAGGTATGGTCGTAGCATGCAAACGGGTCTGTAACAGGCCCGTCACAGGAGAAGCTTGTGCAGTTGGTGTGTTAGCTGCTGTTGCCATGAACCCACACATGAGTACACGGGACATTGCGAGAGCCGGTGGACCCAGTCAAAGTAGTGTCATGCGCATACTGCATCGTCACCGCTTTCGCCCGTTTCCTGTGTCGCTACATCAGCAATTACATGGTGAAGACTTTAATCATCGAGTGCAATTCTGTCAATGGGCATTAACAGAGAATGCGTTGCAGTTCTAGCTGTTTACCGATGAAGCGGGTTTCACAAACCACGGGGCAGTGAATCTACGGAACATGCATTACTGGTCCGTGGACAATCCTCGCTGACTCAGACAGGTGGAGCGACAGCGACCGTGGACTGTAAATGTATGGTGCGGAATCATTGGCGACCACCTCATTGGTCCTCACTTCATTGCAGATGCAACATACATCGTGTTTGTACAGAATGATCTGCCAACGTTGCTCGAAAATGTCCCACTGGAAACGCGGCGACGTATGTGGTATCAGCACGATGGTGCACCTGCACATTCCGCAATTAACATTAGGCTGACCCATGACAGGATGTTCGACGGGCGTTTCATAGGACGTGGAGGACGCGTAAATTGGCCAGCCCGTTCTCCTGATCTTACACCTCTGGACTTCTTTCTGTGGGGTGCGTTAAAGGAGAATGTGTACCGTGATGTGCCTACAACCCCAGAGGATATGAAACAACGTATTGTGGCAGCCCGCGGCAACATTACACCAGATGTACTGCGGCGTGTACGACATTCATTACGCCAGAGATTGCAATTGTGTGCAGCAAATGATGGCCACCACATTGAACATCTATTGGCCTGACATGTCGGGACACACTCTATTCCACTCCGTAATTGAAAACGGAAACCACGTGTGTACGTGTACCTCACCCTTCATGATAATGTACATGTGCGTCAGTGAAAAAGACCAATAAAAAGGTGTTAGCATGTGGACGTAATGTGCTGTTCCAATCTCTTCTGTACCTAAGGTCCATCACCGTTCCCTTTGGATCCCTACGTATTTCGGTGCTCTCCGATACACACGATCGAACAGCGGAGGAGTGGTACTCAAGCGTCAACTTTAGGTTACAATATCTCCGGATGTAATTAACATTTTACAATGCAACAAACGTCACTGATTACGTGTTTGTTTATATGTTCAGATGTGCTAACAAAACTAACAGGATTCCATTTAAAAAAACGTAGGTTTGTGTTAAAAAACATACTTCTGTGCATTTTTTTATGGTTTGTATTAACCAATTACACTAGCGCCTCTCCTCACGTTCGGTCTGTGGAATCGATTCGTCAGTACTTGATGTGGTTTACGAAATATATCCAGCGATAATGTTAGGTGACTCACCCTGTATATATATATATATATATATATATATATATATATATATATATATATATATATATATATATATTCTCTGAAGAGCGTCTGTCATTACGTGTGGAAAATGGAGGAACATCCGTCATGTTGGTACCATACTGATTGCCTTATGTCGAGTGGGATGCCTTGCGATAACTGTGGCAGCAGCACACCTTAGGAGCTCGTTATACTTGAGTGTATTTAGATTCCCATCAGTAAGACAGGGACCATTAATGCGGGTCTTGTAAAACATGCACCAAACGTTGATAGACCAAGAGCGTTGTTTTCATCCACTTCTTTGAGTCAGCGTGGATTTTTAGCTGACGATTAGTGCATATTGCGAAGATTGACTTGGCCATTGTTTGTAAATGATGTTTCTTCCTTTTGCATAGATACGCTGCATCATTTTGCACATTTGGTGGATCACCTACGGGGAACTGTAACCAGTTTTGGAAGTTATTGCTATGAAGCTGTAGATGCAGCGAAATGATACGGAATGTAGGGACCTGATATATACATTGTGAATGTCTCAGTAGCTGTGCGAGGAAGTTTTTCTGTTGGCTGCAACAGCAGAAGACAGACTGATGGGCTTTAAGTAAACATAAGAACCACATTTGTGCTGCGTGTTTGCTTATATCTGATGTAATAGGTCTGACGTTTGTGTAACTTCTTTTCCTGACGGCGGGAAACTGGTTTGCTGCGCAGTTATCCTGATACTATTTCATCAAGTCCAAGGGCTGCCAAGGTTTCGGGTCGCGGTCCATGCCCTGACATTTGGTGGATCACCTACGGGGAACTGTAACCAGTTTTGGAAGTTATTGCTATGAAGCTGTAGATGCAGCGAAATGATACGGAATGTAGGGACCTGATATATACATTGTGAATGTCTCAGTAGCTGTGCGAGGAAGTTTTTCTGTTGGCTGCAACAGCAGAAGACAGACCGATGGGCTTTAAGTAAACATAAGAACCACATTTGTGCTGCGTGTTTGCTTATATCTGATGTAATAGGTCTGACGTTTGTGTAACTTCTTTTCCTGACGGCGGGAAACTGGTTTGCTGCGCAGTTATCCTGATACTATTTGATCAAGTCCAAGGGCGGCCAAGGTTTCAGGTCGCGATCCATGCCCTGACTCGAGTGCCATCGTGCTCAGCTTCACTTCAAGTTTCTTCACCTCCCCCGCCCCCACCCCTCACAACAACGCCATTCCCATACCTCAGTGTATGAGGGGGGGGGGGGGGGGGGGGAACTACGATCACGCCGCATTTAAATGGCACTGAAGTCTCACTGCGTACGACTTGGTTTTATATTTCACATATCTCAACAACATAGACAAAAAACAAAACAAGTTTTCAGTATTATTCAGTTATTTGTGGGGCGCTGAAGACATAATTTTTATCTGAAACAAGCTGTCGGCGTACGGAAAGACGTAAACATTTTCACAAATTTTCGCACTCAAGTTGCCAACTAATCACGACTTGTTTAGTTTCATAATCGATAAGAGGTCTTTCACACAAATATGTCTATCGAAATATTGCGTACTTTTCAACCTTAATATGGAGACGTGAAACTCTGCCTCAGGAAAGCAACGTAGACGTCCTGGACAATTTTAAAGTGAAAGGATTTGTCATTAAACGGGGATTCCATTGCAGGTCAATCAATTATATCTACACATGCGCAAGGCTGCTTTCAACTGAAACGGCGAACCGCCTCGAATACAGCTCGAAAACTGATGTAAGCTGTAAGACTGCCAGTGTCCTCAAAACGGTTAGGAAACTATCTTCGTAATTCTTTCAAGGTCACAATGAATTCCTCAAAGATACCGGTTTCCTTAACGGCATTGAGCTTAGGGAACTGGACTGTGTTTCTCAAAATGCGTCCCTGCTATAACGGGTTTGTCTTTTTTTTTTTTTTTGTGGTCACCAAATCAGAAAGAAGTTGTTCCTCATCTTCCAATATCTTACTGTGGGCAGTCTGCAGTCAATCCACTTAACATGCGAAGACTGCAATCCATTTCTGATGTTCTAACTTTCGTTCCTGCCCTCCTTTTTCCTTCACAAATTCAACAATAGCGACTTTTAAATCGAAAAATCATTCCAGGCTTGCCCCTTGACTTAACCAACGCACATTGCAATAATATATAAAGTCTCCAAACTCCTCGTTCAGTCTAATCGAAAACTGTTCCGATTGACTGGAATAATGTGTGTAACTTCGGAAATTTTAATATTCCTACCACCAATATGTTCACGTGTTGCATGACTGAAAGTTTAGCCCAGAGTGCTTCTTCATCAACATCAACAGTGAACAGTGAATCCCATTTGTCAATGGTTGATATTCTTTGTTCTTCCGTTGTCAAAATCTTTAAATTCTTTTTGCACAGTATTATAATACCATTTTCTAGCAAATATGCAGTCCCCTTCGCTTATGTGACTGCATAATATATATTGAGAATTCTCATCCCTCTCTTCTGCCAATTCCATGCATTTTTAAGAACTTTTGAAGATCGATCGTTAGACTGCCTCTTTTTTGTGCAAACATCCAGATGACGTGTGAGCTTCCCTCATACCACGACCAAATAGCAAAGGGTAAACACCATTGACATCACGATTCTGCCGAACTGAAGAGAGTTGCACCGATCGGAAATTCCACACCGCAATACTATATTAAATGTCGCGCTGTACCAGCTATTTCCGGGAATGAACGAGCAATGCCGAGACGGGCGGAGCCTTTACTCACCCGTGGTGTATTGTCGTCTGGGAACGGGAAAAGTGCTAAATAAATATTTTCTTCCTTGTGAAAAGAGACGAGGTGACAAAGCACAGAATCCAAAAAACTAAGATAATAGCCGTATCCGTGACGCAACAAAATCAAAGAATATACACTTTTCATTGTTAACATTGTGCAAAGACTGTAATACTATTAACACTTACTTCTGTAAGCGTCTTTGGAAGAATAAGAAGCAAACTTGTACGCTAACATTGTATTACGTGGATGGACAGGTTTGTGAAGTAATAATTTCCGTTTGTTTTAACAGAATCATTGTTCAGTAACATAAAATAACTGATTTTATTTAATGTTCATATGTGTGTAAAGCACATTTTCTCCGAGTTATTGTCACTTTCAGTTTTGGAGATGTACGTTAGCTGTTGGTAGCAATCGCTGCAACATTCTCTAAATTCACCTGAAGCTGGGCGTGGAGCTCACATATTCGCTAAAAACTAGTTTCATTAATCAAGAGAAGTAAAATCTGCAAGCAATAGAAGCACATACGGTCAGAATTTTAAATTGCTTCGGGTGCACCAGGACGCAGCCAGCCGCATTATGTTAAACGACGCAGCTCATTTTATTTTGCCGTTCTCAGCTACTTGTAAATGTTGTCTAGGGCATTAGCAGCCGTACATGCAGAAACCACATTTACCCTGAAAATAAGATAGCTCATGTATTCCTATTTAATCTGCTGTTTAAGAGAATAGTCGTCGTCAAACTCTTATGAAGCAAATCTTTAAGCAAATAGTCATTGTTGTGAGACGTTCGACTTAACTTCTACTTTAACTACTACTGCTACACGCGCAAAGTTGACACTCGGCGCGATGGCTGATGGGAGCGACCGTAAAGGCATTCCCCATTTACAGTCGCTCCCATCAGCCAACGCACCCAGTGTCAACTTTTTTTGCGCGAACAAACGTGTACTATTACGTGAAATGGAGATCGTTTTCTTAACACTGTTGTATAGTCCAGCTTATATGAACTTCGTATTAAACTTAAAGAACTTTCAAAACAAAGAGATAAATAATAACAACAACCATTCTCCTTTTATATTTTTTGTCAAGTTTACGGAAATTAAAGTGCAACATTTTTCGCCTTTATTTATCGCTTACATTTTTAATAAGTTGCGATTTATTACAGTGGCCCACACACTCGGCCCGCGTGAAGTTTGGCACGCCGTGGCCGGCCCTAAACAAGTCCCATTCTGTTATGTCGTACAGGTTCTCTTAAAATCTTCTTTCAAATTCCACAGAAGAAAGTATACAGTTGCACTAGGTAAAGCCAAGTTGGTGTCGTAATTCGACGACTAAAAACGATAAAAGTTACTTGTGAACATCAGGAAATTTACCATATTGTCCGCCATAATTTGGCAAAAACCACACCTCAATATATTTATTCCTTCTGGATATATTTGGGGCGCCCTGTCTTAGCCACGTAATCCTGTATGGTGCCACAACTGTTACATGGCCGAAGTTGGCAGCGGTCTTTAACAAACCACAATCAACAATAAATGTTTCGGATGGCGCCAACTTAAAAAAAAAAAAATACCGCGGAGTCTCCTGTTGTGTGGCCGAGACATATTTTTGTCTTTATTCTCAATCAGCAATTGGTTTGCTGTACCTGGTTTCTTGCATCATTCAAAGGTACGTCAATTGTTTCTTTAATCTATTTTATTTCTTACTTTTAGACTAATTATTTCACAAAATTTTTGACTGTATTTGACCTTTTTTTCCAAATGAATAATCGCAGTATTTGCCTTAAGCTACTTTGGGAAATTTATAGAACCTAAGTGTGAATGGTCTGACGAAGATCCGAACCGCCGTTCTCCGGAATACAAATCGGTTTTCTTACCTCTGCGCCACATCGTTCGGTGGCATCGGAAAGAGGCGATTAGGTCGGTAATGTAGAGGAGAATCAATAACAAGTTCCCAACCGAAGTTTTGAATGAGTCGTTGCATTGTAGTCGGCTGCAAGCATGGGCTTTATCGTGGATACAGACAAAACTCCGTTTCGACATGACGTCGCTTGTTTTGGAGTGAGCGACGCAGTTTACGTAAAGTGTCGCTACAGGTATTGGTGACGACAGATTTCCATACGACAGAACATCTGTCATCTTTAGGTCGAATCTGTCCCTCAAGGCCGTGCGCAAGTGCTTCCAATTGGAAATTTGTGGTAAGGTCTTGTGGGACCAAACTGCCAAGGTCACCGGTCCCTAAGCCTACACACTACTTAATCTTACTTAAACTAACTTACGCTATGGACAACACACACACACCCATACCTGAGGGAGGACTCGAAACTCTGAGCGGGGCAGCCGCACGGACCGTGACAAGGTGCCTGAGACCGCACGGCTACCCCGCGCGGCGCTTCCAACTGGCGAGAATCGCTCTCACTTTGGACTTCGATCACGGATGCGTGGCTACATCCAGTCCGTGCATTGCAGTTTTGTTTCCACTCATGGTGGGATTCGAAAAAAAAAAAAAAAAGCCAAAAGCAGTAACGCACTCCTCTGAGGAGTATCCTACTCGTACGTTGATGATTATATGCATCGCATCTACTCAAAGCTTCAACATGGGACCAATGCCACGGGAAAAATGGTCATGACAGAAAATACGTCTTCTTGACAATGGCGATGTGCTACTGAGAAAGAATTCTTTTCTCTCTTTGTGGAGAGTAATCCTGGTTGATCGTTAAGTGAGAACACAACTTTGAGCCAAAGAGGGTCTCAAACCGAGGCACTTGTTTATTTCAGACAATGGCCTACCAAAATCGCTGCTCCGACAATTACTCAAAGCTACAATTTATCACTGGCAGTGCGCCATCTACCAGCGGAGGGTGTTCTGTTTTGGAACACTGTTCAGTGTTTCGTCTCTAGCCAGCTCTGTAGTAGAAGTTAAACGTATTTCCTCACTCCATTCGGAAATGACAGCATTCACTTTGTATGTACCGTAGCGTTTTCCTGAAATCACAAAAATTACTCCGGATAAGTAAGGTTTTTACAAATCTGAAAATCTGTTCCAAGGTACAGCGTGGTCAGGTACCTACGAACAAAAGTTCTCTTCAAATTTAGAAGTAGTGTTCAGTCTAGAAAATCTCGTTAATACTGTATCTAATAGTCTGTGTATTACATTGTTTCTCTAATACACACCAACAATCTGTAAGTGAAATCAGGTCAGTGAGAGGCATCATTAAAAATCTCTTACAAATTGAAATCATTTCGAAATATAAGGTGTTGACAACAAAGATATTATTATTTTCAAAATAAGGAAAACTGTTGAAACATAAAAAAAATTCACTTAATTTGCAAATATCATGCGTCCCATAGAAGACCTTCTGTTTCAAGGTCAAGATAGTTTATGACCAACAATGTATGGCTTAACTGTCGCCTTCTTGTGTAGCTAGTTTTAAAAATACACAGAATTTGGTACACCATAAAACTCTGTAACGGAAGAATTAACAATATTTTACAAATAACTTTAATATGCTATACACTACATAAATATTTAGAGCTGCTAATATTTACAAACGCTGCAAAAATAAAATCTCATATCACACAACAACCAAAACAGTGTAAAACGCCGGAAACTGTTTGTGGCAATGTGTAGCGCTCATTCCTGCGTCACCAGATTGAAACGTCGACCAGAAAACATCATGTGTTCCTGGGTACGCTATTCTCCAGGTACAACACTCTCCCATACATACTTTGTATGAATTTTGTTAGCAAACGTTGGATCTAAGGAGACAATAGGATGCAAAAGTACGCTCAAATCGCATTCTGCATCGCTCAGAGAAACTGTACAAAAAAAAAAAAAAAAAAAAAAAAAAAATATTGTCACTGTGAATCGTAAGATATTTTTAATCTTCACTTCTACCATTGAGTCCCACCCCCATGAACCATGGACCTTGCCGTTGATGGGGAGGCTTGCGTGCCTCAGCGATACAGATGGCAGTACCGTAGGTGCAACCACAACGGAGGGGTATCTGTTGGGAGGCCAGACAAACGTGTGGTTCCTGAAGAGGGGCAGCAGCCTTTTCAGTAGTTGCAGGGGCAACAGTCTGGATGATTGACTGATCTGGCCTTGCAACACTAACCAAAACGGCCTTGCTGTGCTGGTACCGCGAACGGCTGAAACCAAGGGGAAACTACAGCCGTAATTTTTCCCGAGGGCATGCAGCTTTACTGTATGGTTAAATGATGATGGCGTCCTCTTGGGTAAAATATTCCGGAGGTAAAATAGTCCCCCATTCGGATCTCCGCAAAGGGACTACTCAGCAGGACGTTGTTATCAAGAGAGAGAAAACTGGCGTTCTACGGATCGGAGTGTGGAATGTCGGATCCCTTAACCGGGCAGGTAGGTTAGAAATTTTAAAAAGGGAAATGGATGGGTTAAAGTTAGATATAGTGGGAATTAGTGAAGTTCGGTGGCAGGAGGAACAAGACTTCTGGTCAGGTGACTACAGGGTTATAAATACAAAATCAAATAGGGGTAATGCAGGAGTAGGTTTAGTAATGAATAAAAAAAATAAGAGTGCGGGTAAGCTACTACCAACGGCATAGTGAACGCATTATTGTGGCCAAGATAGACACGAAGCCCATGCCTAATACAGTAGTACAAGTTTATATGCCAACTAGCTCTGCAGATGATGAAGAAATTGATGAAATGTATGATGAGATAAAAGAAATTATTCAGGTAGTGAAGGGAGACGAAAATTTAACAGTCATGGATGACTGGAATTCGACAGTAGGAAAAGAGAGAGTAGGAAACATAGTGGGTGAATATGGATTGAGGGAGAGAAATGAAAGAGGAAGCCGTCTGGTAGAATTTTGCACAGAGCATAACTTAATCATAGCTAACACTTGGTTCAAGAATCATAAAAGAAGGTTGTATACATGAAAGAATCCTGGCGATACCAACAGGTATCAGATAGATTATATAATGGTAAGACAGAGATTTAGGAACCAGGTTTTAAATTGTAAGACATTTCCAGGGGCAGATGTGGACTCTGACCACAATCTATTCGTTATGAACTGTAGATTAAAACTGAAGAAACTGCAAAAAGGTGGGAATTTAAGGAGATGGGACCTGGATAAACTGACTAAACCAGAGGTTGTACAGATTTTCAGGGAGAGCATAAGGGAACAATTGACAGGAATGGGGGAAAGAAATACAGTAGAAGAAGAATGGGTAGCTCTGAGGGATGAAGTAGTGAAGGCAGCAGAGGATCAAGTAGGTAAAAAGACGAGGGCTAGTAGAAATCCTTGGGGAACAGAAGAAATATTGAATTTAATTGATGAAAGGAGAAAATATAAAAACCCAGTAAATGAAGCAGGCAAAAGAGAATACAAACGTCTCAAAAATGAGATCGACAGGAAGTGCAAAATGGCTAAGCAGGGATGGCTAGAGGAAAAATGTAAGGATGTAGAGGCTTATCTCACTAGGGGTAAGATAGATACTGCCTACAGGAAAATTAAAGAGACCTTTGGAGAAAAGAGAGCCACTTGTATGAATATCAAGAGCTCAGATGGAAACCCAGTTCTAAGCAAAGAAGGGAAAGCAGAAAGGTGGAAGGAGTATATAGAGGCTCTATACAAGGGCGATGTACTTGAGGACAATATCATGGAAATGGAAGAGGATGTAGATGAAGATGAAATGGGAGATACGATACTGCGTGAAGAGTTTGACAGAGCACTGAAAGACCTGAGTCGAAACAAGGCCCCGGGAGTAGACAACATTCCATTGAAACTACTGACGGTCTTGGGAGAGCCAGTCCTGACAAAACTCTACCATCTGGTGAGCAAGATGTATGAGACAGGCGAAATACCCTCAGACTTCAAGAAGAATATAATAATTCCAATCCCAAAGAAAACAGGTGTTGACAGATGTGAAAATTACCGAACTATCAGTTTAATAAATCACAGCTGCAAAATAGTAACGCGAATTTTTTACAGACGAATGGAAAAACTAGTAGAAGCCGATCTCGGCGAAGATCTGTTTGGATTCCGCAGAAATGTTGGAACACGTGAGGCAATACTGACCCTACGGCTTATCTTAGAAGCAAGATCAAGAAAATGCAAATCTACGTTTCTAGTATTTGTAGACTTAGAGAAAGCTTTTGACAATGTTGACTGGAATACTCTCTTTCAAATTCTAGAGGTGTCAGGGGTAAAATACAGGGAGCGAAAGGCTATTTACAATTTGTACAGAAACCAGATTGCAGTTATAAGAGTCGAGGGGCATGAAAGAGAAGCAGCAGTTGGGAAGGGAGTGAGACAGGGTTGTAGCCTGTCCCCGATGTTATTCAATCTGTATATTGAGCAGGCAGTAAAGGAAACAAAAGAAAAATTCGGAGTAGGTATTAAAGTCCATGGAAATAAAAACGTTGAGGTTCGCCGATGACATTGTAATTCTGTCAGAGACAGCAAAGGACTTGGAAGAGCAGTTGAACGGAATGGACAGTGTCTTGAAAGGAGGATATAAGATGAACATCAACAAAAGCAAAACGAGGATAATGGAATGTAGTCGAATCAAGTCGGGTGATGCTGAGGGAATTAGATTTGGAAATGAGACACTTAAAGTAGTAAAGGAGTTTTGCTATTTGGGGAGCAAAATAACTGATGATGGTCGAAGTAGAGAGGATATAAAATGTAGACTGGCAATGACAAGGAAAGCGTTTCTGAAAAAGAGAAATTTGTTAACATCGAGTATAGATTTAAGTGTCAGGAAGTCGTTTCTGAAATTATTCGTATGGAGTGTAGCCATGTATGGAAGTGAAACATGGACGATAAATAGTTTGGACAAGAAGAGAATAGAAGCTTTCGATATGTGGTGCTACAGAAGAATGCTGAATATTAGATGGGTAGATCACATAACTAATGAGGAGGTATTGAATAGAATTGGGGAGAAGAGGAGGTTGTAGCACAACTTGACAAGAAGAAGGGACCGGTTGGTAGGACATGTTATGAGGCATCAAGGGATCACAAATTTAGCATTGGAGGGCAGCGTGGAGGGTAAAAATCGTAGAGGGAGACCAAGAGATGAATACACTAAGCAGATTCAGAAGGATGTAGGTTGCAGTAAGTACTGGGAGATGAAGAAGCTTGCACAGGATAGAGTAGCTTGGAGAGCTGCAACAAACCAGTCTTAGGACTGAAGACAACAACCGCAGCAACCATTGAGTCTGTCACCAAAGACCACTGCAAATTGTCTTCCTTAGCATGCATATTTCTCAGCTCCAGACACCCTCGTAAGTTCCTTACATAATATCAGCAAAGTTCAGAACGAAAGTCGGTGGTTGACGGATTCCATGCTTCCCTTTCTAGTATCAAATCACACATCCTTTTTTCAACAATGCAGTTTAATGCTGAACACTTTAAACTAAGGTAAACTAAACTCCGTCCGGACAGGCCTTGGAAGGCCCAACGGCATCGACGGCCGCCGTGTCATCCTCAGCCCTCAGGCATCACTGGATACGGATATGGAGAGGCATGTGGTCAGCACACCGCTCTCCCGGCCGTATTACAGTTTACGAGATCGGAGTCGCTACTTATCAATCAAGTAGCTTCTCAGTTCGCCTCACAAGGGCTGAGTGTACCCCGCTTGCCTATAGCGCTCGGCAGACCGGATGGTCACCCATCCAAGTGCTAGCCCAGCCCGATAGCGCTAACTTCGTTGATCCAACGGTAACCGGTGTTACCACTGCGGCAAGGCCGTTGGCACTGAACACTTTATAGTGATGCGCAAACCTTATAGTGATGTTCTTTTAGAAAAGATGTGTGCAATACAGATGCATCTGTGCATTGCGAATAAAAGTAATAATAATAATATTTTTTGAGTCATCAGTCTTGTGACTGGTTTGATGTCTCCTACAAACAATTTCTCTCCTGTGCCAACCTTTTCATCTCACAGCAGCCCTTGTAACGTCCGTCCTCGGTTATTTGCTGGATTATCCCTGTCTCTGTCTCTCACTTCAGTTTTTACCCTCTTCAGATGTATTCCCTGATGACTTAACAGATGTCCTACCATCCTGTCCGTTAGTCTTGTCAGTGTTTTGCGTAATTATGTCCCATAAGTACGTCCCTTTCCTAGACGAGTCGGCGGAAAATCTCCTCATTCCCTAAGAGTCCACTTAATTCTACTGTAGCACCACATCTCAAATGCTTTTCTTTTCAGTGCCGGTTTTTCCACAGTCTACGTGTCACTATCATGAAATGCTGTCCTCCATACGTACATTCTCAGAAATTTCTTCATAAAATTAAGGCCTATGTTTGATACTATTAGTAGCAGACTTGTGTTGGCCAGGAATGCCCTTCTTGCCAGTGATAGTCTGCTTCTTACGTTCCCCTTTGCTCCGTCCATCATGTGTTATTTTGCTTCCTAGTTAGCAGAATGCCGTAACTTCGTCGACTGCATTATCAGCGATTATGATGTTAAGTCTTCCCCTGTTCTCGTTTCTGCTAGTTCTCATTACCTTCGTTTTCCTTCGTATTTCTCTCAATACGTATTCTGTACTCATTAGACTGTTCATTCCATTCATCACATCCTGTAATTCTTCTTCACTTTAACTGACGATTGCAATGTCATCAGCGAATCTCATCGGCATCCTTTCACCTTGAATTTTAATCCTATTCTTGAACTTTTCTTTTATTTCCTTCAGTGCTTCTTTGACGTGCGGATTGAACAGCAGGAGCGAAAGATTACATCCCTGTCTTACAACCTTTTTAATCCGAGCACTTCGTTCTTGGTCGTCCACTCTTATTGTTCCCTCTTGGCTCTTGTACATATTGTATAGTACTCATATTTTCCTACAGCTTACCCCTATTTTTCTCAGGATTTCGAACATTTTGCACCATTTGACACAGTCGAACGCTTTTTCCAGGTCGACAGATCTTATGAACGTGTGTCTTACTTTTTCTTCAGTGTTGCTTCCATTAGAAATCGCGAAGTCAGAACTGCCTCTCCAGTGCCTTTACCTTTCCTAAAGCCAAAATGCTCATCATTTAACAGCTCCCCGTTTTTCTTTCAATTCTTCTGTGTCTTCTTGTCATCATGAGCTGTAAAAGTGAACGTGCGATAATTCTCGTACTTGTCGACCCTTGCGATCTTCGGAATTCTGTGGATGATGTTTCTCCAAAAGTCTGATGGTATATTCCCAGTCTCATACATTCTACATACCAGCGTGAATAGTCGATTTGTCGCCACTTCCCCCAATGATTTTAGAAATTCCGATGGAATGTTATCTATCCCTTCTGCTTTATTTGATTTTAAATCTTCCACAGCTTTTCTAAATTCTGTTTCTAATACTGGATGCCGTATCTCTTTACTAGCGACTCCTGTTTCCTCTTCAAAATGGTTCAAATGGCTCTGAGCACTATGGGACTTAACTGCTGTGGTCATCAGTCCCCTAGAACTTAGAACTACTTAAACCTAACTAACCCAAGGACATCACACACATCCATGCCCATGGCAGGATTCGAGCCTGCGACCGTAGCGGTCGCGCAGCTCCATACTGTAGCGCCTAGAACCGCTCGGCCACTCCGGCCGGGTGTGAGAGAGAGGGAGAGGGGCGGGGGAGGTGCGAGTGAGCGAGCTGATGGCTTTGTTGAGTTTTCTAGATTTTCAGCACTTTTAACGATACTCGCGTCATAAATTTAGGGGGTAATCATATGAAAAAGAGGTAGACTGGAATAAAAGCAAGTAGACTTTTATTTCAAAAAAATAATCATTACTGTTAGTACATATATCCCACTGTGAGACAAGATTGTCAGTGCCTTGATGGGAAAATGTTTGCTGTTGTCTGCGGAACCGTGATTATATCCTGGAGTGCACCTCTTCATCCCAAGTAAATTGACAACCAAGAATGTCTTTCTTTAGGATTCGACAAACATGGAAATCCCCCACCAGGGGGTCCACAACTCTTTTGTGGATACGTGCGTAGCGAGCACGGGACCCCGAGCTAATGTGGCCCTCCTTCCTTTCCATGCTGCATACCTTCCTTTTCTGCATCCTTCCCTATCCCCCATCTTGCCCCCCCCCCCCCCCCCGTCCCCTTACCACTGGCTCTTTCCTTCCCCTTCTCCCCCTCAGGGAGTATGGTTTGTGCCTACGTCCGGAGACGGACACTCGTAAATGTTACGCATTCTTCGCCTTCTCTGCTTGTATGTCTTTATCCTTCCTTTGTCCTTCTCTTTTCCTTACCTCTTCTCTTTACCCTTTTCTCTGCTGCGGCGTTTGAGACCTCTCTTCTTTTCTTTCCTTTTCTTTGTTTTTCCCTTTCCCTTTCTCTTTCTTCCTCCCTGTGCGTGTCTGAAGGCCGACCCACGCATTTTCGTGCGTAGCCAGTGACGGGGTAACGCGTAATTCCCCACCCCAGGTAGACAGGTAGGACACGTACGTACCCTCCGGTAACGCCCAGGCCCAGGGAGGGGTGATTACCCGAGCTGATACCTTCCGAAAGTGCCGATTGGTCCCTCCGTCCGTTTGTTGGGAGGTGTGACCTGAGGTGTGAACAATCACCTAAGGTGGGAGTGCCCTCTGAGAGGGCCCCCACAAGGGAGGAGCGCGCCATCGGAGACGCCGGTAATCATGGGGGATTCATTCGCAATGGTTTCCTCATCTTCCACTATGTCTGCTCACAAGCGTAAGTTCACTGAGCCTCAGCTACAGACAGTTCTTCCATCGTTGCCACAGTTCCTTGTTGTTTCTCGGTCTGACGAAGGTCACGACTTCTCCACAGTCAACCCTTTCATTATTCAGAAAGGTGTCGACGCAATTGCAGGTCCTGTAAAGTCTTGTTCCAGATTACGGAATGGCACCTTGTTGTTAGAAACTGTCAGTGCCCTTCAGGCACAAAAATTGCTGCGTACTTCACTGCTCCACACCTTCTCTGTCCGGGTTGAAGCGCACCACACTTTAAATTCTTCACGTGGCGTCGTATATACACGCTCCCTCGACGGATTGTCTGACGGGGAAATTCAGCACTCCCTGTCTGACCAGGGCGTAATGGCTGTTCATAGAGTTACGAAAAGGGTTGACACGAACATTGTTCCAACCCGTACTGTCTTCTTGACATTTGACAGAGTTCAACTCCCATCGAAAATAAGAGTGGGCTATGAAATAATTTCCGTTCGCCCCTACGTCCCAAACCCTACGCGTTGCTATCGGTGCCAGCGATTCAATCACACCAGCGAGTCCTGTTCCAACCCGGCTAAATGTGTTACATGTGGCAAGGATGCCCATGAGGGTGCTTGTCCACCTCCATCCCCTCGTTGCATCAACTGTATGGGTGACCACGCTGCTTCCTCTCGAGATCGCCCCATTTTTAAAGACGAAAAGCTCATTCAGGAAATCAGAGTGAAGGAAAAGGCGTCGACCTTTGCTGCTCGAAAATTATTCGCAAGTCGAAAGCCCACTGTGCCTCAGACAGGAAAATACAGCACTGTCCTTGCCTCTCCTCGGCCAACAATGGAGGCGGGCACGCAAACTTGTGATCTCACTTTTAGTGACACGGTCTTCAGATCGACCAGCGCAAAGATCGCCCGTTCAACCTCCCCACTTTCGCCTGCTCAATCTATGGCTCACCCTTCATCGGGTTCCGGTAAATCTCGATCCCAAAAGTCAGACACCCGGACTTCCAAATGTGTGTGAAATCTTATCAGACTTAACTGCTAAGGTCATCAGTCCCTAAGCTTACACACTACTTAACCTAAATTATCCTAAGGACAAACACACACACACCCATGCCCGAGGGAGGACTCGAACCTCCGCCGGGACCAGCCGCACAGTCCATGACTGCAGCGCCTTAGACCGCTCGGCTAATCCTGCGCGGCCCGGACTTCCAAAAAAGAGCATACTCGTGAAGGTTTTTTACATACCCCAACTTCACAACCATCGGTTCCTCCTTCATCTAAACATCATGTTTGCAAGAAAGCTAATAAGAAACTCAGTTCCTCTCCTTCTCCGCCACGGCGTGTCTCATCTACAGCACCACCTGGCGGTAACCGCCCTCAGCCGTCTTCTGTGTCGCCGAGGCGCACTGCTGGCGGCCAATCAACCGGCCGATCGCTGGTGGCAGGAGCTGCTACCGAACAACCTATGGATCAGGATCTTTTGCCTTCGGCTGAGTGCCGTTCCACGCTGTCGGTCGCAAGCTCTGAGCAGTCGTTGAGTTGACGGCAACCTTGGTCACATTCTTCCATTTTCTGTCCATCCTATGTCCATTATCCATTGGAATATCCGCGGCATTCGAGCCAATCGGGATGAATTGACGATCCTCCTACGATCCTATTCGCCGGTCATCTTCTGTCTTCAGGAAACAAAGCTGCATCCCCACGACCCCTTTGTTCTCCCCTATTTTCAGTCCGTCCGATTTGATCTCCTCTCTGTTGCAGGCACTCCAGCACATGGAGGACTCATGATTCTTCTCCATAATACTCTCCATTATCACCCAATCCCCTTAAACACTTCCTTCCAAGCAGTCGCTGTCTGTCTTTCCCTTTCTGGATACACCTTCTCTCTTTGTACTGCATACATTCCATCGTCCACATCAATGACACGAGTTGATCTCCTTCATCTTCTTGGTCAGCTTCCACCCCCCTATTTGTTGGTTGGGGACTTCAATGTCCACCACCCGCTTTGGGGATCTCCACATCCATGTCCGCGTGGCTCACTATTGCTAGACGTCTTCCACCAAGCGGATCTTGTTTGCCTCAACACTGGGGACCCTACATTTTTGTCTGCCTCCACGACAAATTTCTCTCATTTGGACCTTTCGGTCGGTACTGTTCCGCTAGCTCGGCGCTTCGAATGGTTCGCCCTTGCTGATACACACTCGAGTGATCACTTTCCATGTGTCCTTCGATTGCAGCCACAACTGCCATATATGCGCCCGAGACGCTGGAAGTTTGCCCAAGCCGATTGGACACTTTTTTCGTCTCTAGCGACATTCGCTGACCGTCACTTTCCTAGCGTCGACGATGAGGTCACCCTCCCGTACTTTCTCCCAAGAAAACGGGGTACCCCAGGGCTCCGTGCTAAGTGTTGTACTGTTTGCCATTGCCATAAATCCAATTATGGACTGTCTCCTTCCCGATGTCTCAGGCTCCCTCTTTGTGGACGATTTTGCGATCTACTACAGCTCTCAGCGGACCAGCCTTCTTGAACTACGTCTTCAAGGCTGTCTCGATCGCCTCCACTCTCGGAGCATCGAAACAGGCTTCCTCTTTTCTCCCAGTAAGACCGTTTGTGTTAATTTTTGGCGTCGTACGGAGTTTCTTCCACCCTCCTTACATCTAGGACCTGTCAACCTTCCGTTTTCGGACGTCGCTAAATTCTTGGGTCTTATGTTTGACAGAAACCTGTGATGGTCCTCCCACGTTTCCGATCTTTCGGCTCGCTGTCTGCGATCCCTCAACACCCTCCGTGTCCGGAATGGTACCTCCTGGGGAGCGGACCGAGTGGTCCTTCTCCGCCTCTATCGCGCCTTAGTGCGTTCGAAATTGGACTATGGAAGCATAGTTTACACCTCTGCTCGGTCGTCTATTCTTCGGCGTCTCTAACCACCACCGTGGATTACGTTTAGCGTCTGGAGCTTCTTACACCAGCCCTGTGGAAAGCCTTTATGCAGAGACCGCTGAACCTCCGCTGTCCGATCGGCGATCAGTCCTTCTGAGTCGTTATGCTAGCCATCTGTCTTCCATGCTTGCTAATCCGACCCATGACATTTTTTTCGATGCCTCCTTGGATGTAGGGTATGCAGGCCGCCCTTCCTCCCTACTACCACCAGGAGTCCGCTTCCGTCAACTGCTCCATTCTCTTTCCTTCCGCTTTCCTAAAACCTTCTTGACAACTTGGGGTACAGCACCGCCTTGGCTCCGTCCCCGGACCTGCCTGCTCCGTGACCTTTGTCAATTTCCCAAGGATGGTACCCCTTCACTTGTTTATCGTCGGGCATTTGCTGCTCTATGTGCACAAATGAAGGAAGCCACATTTATTTACACTGATGGCTCAAAAACATCGTTAGATGTAGCGAGTGCCTATATTGTTGGCGACACCCCAAATCGATTTCGGCTTCCCGACCAGTGTTCGGTTTATACTGCGAAGCTTTACGCTGTTCTCCAGGCTGTCCAATACATCCTCCGCCATCAGCGGATACAGTATGTCATCTGTTCCGGTTCTCTCAGCTCTCTCCTCAGTCTCCAAGCTCTCTACCCTGTCCACCCTCTGGTCCACCGGATTCAGGACTGCCTGCGCTTGCTCCACTTGGGGGGCGTCTCGGTGGCGTTCCTCTGGATCCCAGGACACGTTGGTATCTGTGGAAATGAGGCGGCCGATATAGCGGCCAAGGCTGTAGTCTCTCTTCTTCGGCCAGCTATTCGATCGATTCCCTTCGCCGATCTACGGAGTGTTTTATGTCGTCGTGTTGTTCTTTTATGGCACGCACATTGGTCGACACTTCCCCATAATAAATTGCGGGACGTGAAAGCTCTTCCCTGTGCTTGGACCTCTTCCTCCCGAACGCGTCGTCGGGAGGAGGTAATTTTAACTAGACTCCGGATAGGGCACTGTGTTTTTAGCCATCGACATCTTTTAAGGGGCGATCCTCCCCCACTCTGTCCCCACTGCTCTCAGCTGTGGACGGTAAGGCACCTTTTAATTGAGTGCCCCTATTTTACTCCGTTACGCGCCCGTCTACAGCTGTCGCCTGATATATCGTCCATTTTAGCAGATGACACGCGCTCGGCCGATCGCGTTCTCGAGTTTATTAGTGGCAGTGAGATGACGTCAGTCATTTGAAGCTCTTTTTGGGGAAAACCAACCCCTTTCTGTAGTGGATTTTTAAGCTTTCCTTCTGCTTTTAGTTTCTCCACTTTTTTTAGTTTCGTTCCCAATTTCCTTTTTTTACCGTTTCCTAAGTTACAGAGCGGGCGCTAATGACCACAGCAGTTTTGCGCCCCCCCCCCCCAAAAAAACAAAAAAAAGAACAAAAAAACCCATGGAAATCGCATGGGGAGAGATCGGTACTCTACGGAGTGTAATCGAAACACCCTTGGCAATATGAAGGCGGGCATTATCTTCGAACATAATGATGCCATCCGGCAACATTCCAGGGTGTACCGGCCACGATTTTTGCAAAGTGTCCTCGTACCGCTGTGCGTTAACTGTGGCTCCGAGTAGCAGAAACTCAATAAGCAGCGGGCCCTTCCCGTCAAAGGAAAAGTTCATCGTGACTTTCCCGGAGATGGCGTGCATGTTATACCGACTGCGCTGCAGAAGTTCCGCTGGGAAGCCCTTACACATTCTCCATACAGTCCGATCTCTCCCTGTGCGATTTTCATAGTTTTGGAGTCTTCGCAAACATTTCTCCAGAAGGGCATTAAGGGTCTTGTCTCACAATCGGATACGTGTATTAACAGTTATGGCGATTCCGTCTGCGGTAGTAAACGGTTTACCACTTCTTTTCCACCAGTCTTGTTTTCGTTTGACTGCGCCTTATAACTTCAGTATCGACGCTGAAGGCTTCACTTTGGTGTAGAGATGGGCAAGCTCGTTCATCCTTGGGAACTAGTTCACTGGTGATTGCTCTTTTTTGGGAACCGTTCATGTTTACTCGTTCACCGTTCATTGTGCTTGGTACATGATTCTTATGAAAAACTGAAAATTAGTAGCCTAGGTGACTGAAGATGGAAGGCGCCAAGAGGGGGAGTTGCCTCCCCCTGGAGTACAAAATTTTTATTCATAACAGAATTCTCACACAGTTTAGCCAACTGCAGCGTTGTGTGGCTGATCGCAGTGAAATAATATAAGGTGGCGCACGAAAAACTGGCCCCGAGTACAGACTGCTCGCCAATAATGCACGATTTATTGACCGCTACGAGCAGAATAGATAAACATGTAATAATTAGGCAGTGAAGAAATAACAAATAAGGTAATGCAAACAACTTCGAAACAACAAATGACGAATGGTAAGCGACAATGACCAGTCTAGTACTCGGGGCCGATTTTTCGTGCGCCACCCTGTGCCACTGAAATAATATTGTAGGAGTTATCATATTCTCTTTACAAAATGTGACACCATACACTCGATTACGAAGCGCGGGCTTCATTCGGCTGTAAGTCGGTCTGTCTTGCATAACAATGAACATGCTCTTTTACCTGGGATCAAAAAAAGACGGAAAATGGCCACTCGTGTGTGCCGTGCCGCCGTCTACGTCTACATGTACATCCATACTCCGCAAGCCACCTGACGGTGTGTGGCGGAGGGTACCCTGAGTACCTCTATCGGTTCTCCCTTCTATTCCAGTCTCGTATTGTTCGTGGAAAGAAGGATTGTCGGTATGCTTCTGTGTGGGCTCTAATCTCTCTGATTTTATCCTCATGGTCTCTTCGCGAGATATACGTAGGAGGGAGCAATATACTGCTTGACTCTTCGGTGAAGGTATGTTCTCGAAACCCTAACAAAAGCCCGTACCGAGCTACTGAGCGTCTCTCCTGCAGAGTTTATCTATCATCTCCGTAACGCTTTCGCGATTACTAAATGATCCTGTAACGAAGCGCGCTGCTCTCCGTTGGATCTTCTCTATCTCTTCTATCAACCCTATCTGGTACGGATCCCACACTGCTGAGCAGTATTCAAGCAGTGGGCGAACAAGCGTACTGTAACCTACTTCCTTTGTTTTCGGATTGCATTTCCTTAGGATTCTTCCAATGAATCTCAGTCTGGCATCTGCTTTACCGACGATCAACTTTACATGATCATTCCATTTTAAATCACTCCTAATGCGTACTCCCAGATAATTTATGGAATTAACTGCTTCCAGTTGCTGACCTGCTATATTGTAGCTAAATGATAAGGGATCTATCTTTCTATGTATTCGCAGCACATTACACTTGTCTACATTGAGATTCAATTGCCATTCCCTGCACCATGCGTCAATTCGCTGCATATCCTCCTGCATTTCAGTACAATTTTCCATTGTTAGAACCTCTCGATACACCACAGCATCATCTGCAAAAAGCCTCAGTGAACTTCCGATGTCATCCACAAGGTCATTTATGTATATTGTGAATAGCAACGGTCCTATGACACTGCATTACGGCTCACCTGAAATCACTCTTATTTCGGAAGACTTCTTTCCATTGAGAATGACATGCTGCGTTCTGTTATCTAGGAACTCTTCAATCCAATCACACAATTGGTCTGATTGTCCATATGCTCTTACTTTCTTCATTAAATGACTGTGGGGAACTGCATCGAACGCCTTGCGGAAGTCAAGAAACACGGCATCTACCTGTGAACCTGTGTCTATGGCCCTCTGAGTTTCGTGGACGAATAACGCGAGCTGGGTTTCACACGACCGTCTTTTTCGAAACCCATGCTGATTCCTACAGAGCAGATTTCTAGTCTCCATAAAAGTCATTATACTCGAACGTAATACGTGTTCCAAAATTCTACAACTGATCGACGTTAGAGATATAGGTCTATAGTTCTGCACATCTGTTCGACGTCCCTTCTTGAAAACGGGGATGACCTGTGCCCTTTTCCAGTCCTTTGGAACGCTACGCTCTTCTAGAGACCTACGGTACACCGCTGCAAGAAGGGGGCAAGTTCCTTCGCGTACTCTGTGTAAAATCGAACTGGTATCCCATCAGGTCCAGCGGCCTTTCCTCTTTTGAGCGATTTTAATTGTTTCTCTATCCCTCTGTCGTCTATTTCGATATCTACCATTTTGCCATCTGTACGACAATCTAGAGAAGGAACTACAGTGCAGTCTTCCTCTGTGAAACAGCTTTGGAAAAGGACATTTAGTATTTCGTCCTTTAGTCTGTCATCCTCTCTTTCAATACCATTTTGGTCACAGAGTGTCTGGACATTTTGTTTTGATCCACCTACTGTTTTGACGTAAGACCAAAATTTCTTAGGATTTTCTGCCAGGTCAGCACATAGAACTTTACTTTCGAATTCATTGAACGCCTCTCGCATAGCCCTCCTCACACGTCCTTTGCACGTGTCATAACAAAAAATCTTGCCTTTTTACAAGTATTTCTTCTGCTGTTTGTCGAAATAGTGAAGTAAGCCGATACGCCGTTTTGTTACCTGAAAAGATGCATGTATTACATACCACGTAATTTTTATGTAGTTTACGTAATTACAAAATACATTTTAATTACCGGTCGTGGACGCTGAATAGAATACGAAAAGAACCAGACGTTCAGAGTTCAAGCAAGGTTTGAAACAGATCTAGAATGGGCGTGCGAAGCGAACGAAACGAACAACAACTCGATACTGAACTATGAGCAGTCGGCAATGGAACTGCGACGAGCGGCCACGCGAAGAAGGACGAGTCTGGCCGAGCGAGACCGAGACCGAGACAGACGGGAACGTGACCGAGGCTGGAACGAGACCGGCCGACGTGCCGTTTGCGAACGAGACCGACCGTTTCCCGTTCCCGGAAACTATAAGCAGAAATCCGCGACCGAAGTGAACTATGAAAGACCTTTCCCCAGAATTCGTTCCTCGCTCGTTCCGTTCATCTTGGTGAACCGTTCCTTTGAACCCGTTAGTTCGCGAACGACCCATCTCTACTATGGCGCGACCAAAGGATGTAATCATAATATTTACCATGACAAATGCTTAAGATAGGACCTTAGGTCTGATATCTCGCACCTTGCATACACCAAGTCAGCCTAGCAGGTAGAATAAAAACGTGATGCACGAAAATAAACCACTACAGTCCCTGAAGAGGTCCGTGTTACTGGTCCACATCACATGCATTGCTCCTCTATGGTGAATTAAAAGCTCAGTCAGTTTTAAGATTAAGTGATTACTACTTGACCCCAGAATTTAAACAGAAGACAAACACGCTTACAGTTTCAAAACCGCACATTCCGCAGCCGGCTTGCTCTCGAGATAAAAACCGGAGGGAAACACGGGCAAACAAACTAATCCGCCGGAAAACAGGCGCAGTGAGCAGATAGCGCCCTCCTGCAGCCCCCATCCGCCTCGCTACCTTGGCACCGCCCGCATCCTCGCCAGTATATACCCGGAGCGCCGGCCCCGCACGCAAAGCAGTCCCGTCTGTTCGCGGCCAGAGACCACCGCCCACTTAGCCACAGCCATTCGCTCCAACGCAGGTGAGTCGGGTGAGAGAACCTTCGCCAGTTCGCCTCACTTATCGTTAGGGACGGTTCGGCACGAAACAAGAATAAGCAAGAGCATTTCACGGCATTCGGGTAGGGTCACATGATACCCCTCGCTTCCTACTTTGGAGACTCCGTACTGGATTTCTTTGTATTTTGTTGTTTTTGGATTAAAACATGCGTGATATGACAACAGGCCGTTTCAAGTCAATGGTGAACTGATGATTTACCACAAACGTCACTCTTGGTACGATTTGTTACATCTGAATGTCAGTTAACTACACATCAACGATGAAAAGCCTTCAGGAGAGCGCAAGATAAACAGTAATAATGCTTTAAACTGCCTGTGAACAGCGTGATCTTATGGTTATAGACATGTAGTTTTGGTGGTGGAGGAAGTAGGTTGGCGCTTTGCTATATGCTAATTTTTTCCAACATTTTCGTGTTTTCAACAGATTCTGGTCCTTTCTCATACATTAAATAGAAGTGTGTTTTGCAATACTCGATATTATTAGGTACAGGGTGTTCGAAAATACCAGTTAAAAACTTATAGGACTTGTAGAGGGGAGTGAGTAGATGAAGTTTTTAATTGGAACCTATGTCCGGAAACATAGCGTTTCCATGCTATAACCATTTGAAAACATGTGACAGCGCGACCACTTTTACAAGTAACTGATTAGGTTTGACCCAGTACATCACTTGTTCTACAGTTCCACTCACCAATAGCCAAAGAAATTGCTCGTGTACTCGTCGAAGAGTTCTCTTCAACGTGATGCAGTACGAGCTCTCCATATTCAGGTCGTCCGGCGTCTCCTTGGAGACCACTGTCATGCCTGCTGACGGAGGAGGTTGGTTGGTTGGTTGTTGGGGGAAGGAGACCAGACAGCGTGGTCATCGGTCTCATCGGATTAGGGAAGGATGGGGAAGGAAGTCGGCCGTGCCCTTTCAGAGGAACCATCCCGGCATTTGCCTGGAGTGATTTAGGGAAATCACGGAAAACCTAAATCAGGATGTCCGGACGCGGGATTGAACCGTCGTCCTCCCGAATGCGAGTCCAGTGTCTAACCACTGCGCCACCCCGCTCGGTGACGGAGGAGGTTGCCTCTCTCAAAGCCGTTGCATAATTGTGGTGAAAACGCTAGCGATGAAGTGGGCTTTGTGGAGAACAATCATCATAAAGGGGACGAGCAACTTCGCCATTCAGAAGGATCATGTCGATGGATTCTGCAAACACGTACTCGACCATGTTGCTCTAACATTCAAGACAGCCCATCCGATGTAAAAAAAAAAAAAAAAAAAAAAAAATAACTAACTCCATAACTACCCTGTTGCATACCTACAGTGGGACAGTTATTGAACTATATGAAATAAAATCGACGTAACTTCTGAACGGTTTGCGTTAGGACGTTCAAACTGCACGGTTGGCCACGGGCCACTATAGGAACTAGTATGATTCAAATGGCTCTGAGCACTATGGGACTTAACATCTGAGGTCATCAGTCCCCTAGAACTTAGTACTACTTAAACCTAACCAACCTAAGGACATCACACACATCCTTGCCCGAGGCAGGATTCGAATCTGTGACCGTAGCGGGCGCGCGGTTCCAGACTGAAGCGCCTAGAACCTCTCAGCCACACCGGCCGGCTGAATTAGTATGCGTATGCATGGTTCGGTTTAGCAACGAAGCCCACTTTCATTTGGATGGGTTCGTCAATAAGCGAAACTGGTGCATTTGGGGGACTGAGAACCCGCATTTCGCGATCGAGAAGTCTCTGCGCCCTCAGTGGCTGACTGTGTGGTGTACAATGTCCAGTGACGGCGTAATCGGTGCGATATTCCTTGATGGCGCGGTGGCTACCGTATGGTATGTGAAGGTTTTGGAAGATGATTTCATCCCCGTTATCCAAATTGGCCCTGATTCGACAATAAGTGGTTCCTGAAAGACGGATCTGGAAACCATCGGAGCAGGATAGTGTTTCCAGAATGAAATTTTCACTCTACAGCGGAGTGTGCGCTGATATGAAACTTCCTGGCAGATTAAAACTGCGTGCCGGACCGAGACTCGAACTCGGGACCATTGCCTTACTCGGACAAGTGCTCCACCAACTGAGCTGTGAGGACGGGACGTGAGTCGTGCTTGGGTAGCTCAGTTGGTAGAGCACTTGCCCGCGAAAGGCAAAGGTCCCGAGTTCGAGTCTCGGTCCGGCACACAGTTTTAATCTGCCAGGAAGTTTCACATCAGCGCAGACTCCGCTGCAGAGTGAAAATCTCATTCTGGAAACATCCCCTAGGCTGTGGCTAAGCCATGTCTCCGCAATATCCTTTCTTTCAGGAGTGCTAGTTCTGCAAGGTTCGCAGGAGAGCTTCTGTAAAGTTTGGAAGGTAGGAGGCGAGGTACTGGCAGAAGTAAAGCTGTGAGGACGGGGCGTGAGTCGTGCTTGGGTAGCTCAGTTGGTAGAGCACTTGCCCGCGAAAGGCAAAGGTCCCGAATCCGAGTCTCGGTCCGCCACACAGTTTTAATCTGCCAGGAAGTTTCAGGACAGTGTTTGATGTCCTGGAGGAGCACTTTGGGGACCGCATTCTGGCTCTAGGGTACCTAGAGCCCACTGGCACGGGCCTTGATTGACCGCCGTATTCTCCAGATTTGAACACATGCGACTCTTTTTTGTGGGGCTACATTAAAGACAAGGTGTACAGCAATAACCCCAAAACCATTACTGAGCTGAAAGCAGCAGTTCAGTATGTCATCGACAGCATCGATGTTCCGACACTTCAGCGGGTCATGCAGAATTTCGCTATTCGTCTGTGCCACATCATCGCCAATGACGGCAGGCATATCGAACATGTCATAACCTAAATCCGAATATCTGTAGTGACGTTTGCATGTTGAATAAAGTGTGTGCACGCCGTAGTTTATAACTAATTTACGTTTATTTTCATATAGTTCAATATTTGTCACCCTGTACCTAGCAAAAACAGTTTTCAAACGGCTGTGGTACGGAAACGGTGTGTTTCCGGACATGGGTTCCTATTCAAAATATTATGTACTCACTCCCCTCCATTCCTAGAAACTTGTAACTGGAATTTCCGAACAGACTGTACAAGAGTTAGCTCTCTGAGGGAAGATTTGCTTCGACTTCATTATTTCAGTCCGATTAAAAAACGAAAGATGAAACTCCTGCAAGCGAAGCGACCAGCAATGATATTTGTACTCTAGTTTGTAATAATACTTTGCTGTTCGCTTCGAACATTTCACAGTGTTTCGAGAGTGTAGATTGGCAGGAACCGAAGAAGACAGCTTCAATTGCTGCGAGCGAAACACGCAGCAATCATGTTTCTAGTCTCGCTTGTCAGAAATACTTTGTTTTTTAACTTCACCTTTCACAACTCGCCAAATGATCATTTAGGAGCAAAGTAAGAACACACAATTGTAGCAAGCAATACTATGCGCCAAGACTGCTATTCAATGCATTGACTGCTATAAATTACAAAAAAATTTAGGTGAATCTTACAGTACGTGATTGTTCCATAAGCAGAAACCAGCAACACGACCACTCACGTATTGAAAATAAGGACAAACTTTTACTTCCCTCCCCTTGTTCACAAAAACAGCGGCAGTGACAAAATTTCATGAGTCATTTGCTCACGAGTTGTTACTGCAGTGTTTCACATATAAATGTTCTGCTTTCTTAATATCTACACAGGGCCTACAAAACACTAAAGACAAAAATGTCTACACCACTCCGCACACAGGCTCTTACGAAACGAAGCAATCCTATTGTTTCTTTCTACTCTCAAATGCTATTGGTTATTCTTGTTTCGGGCTGAGATGCCCTTAACGATAAGTTGCCCTCTCTGGTTCTATAGTCTGTCGTGCTGGCTGTGACTGGTATAACTAGATACGTAACATAATTTGCAATAGTGGACATGTAGAGTAACGATTTTAAACTTTTAAGTCTTCCTGGTAACGATGCAAATTGACGAAACTAATTGCACCATAGAAAACTTTCACAGATTTATGAGTTTTCGCTTGATAATATCAGTCCAGTGGCGATTTAGACATTTGTTCGTTAGATTTTGTATACCTGTTACCCCAGCTACCCTTGTTTCTATACTGAAACAGTATAAATATGTTATTGAGCTGGGCTTTGCAATATATTCACTTACTTATCTAATAAAGCTGTCCATAGTGATATTTTCCCAGACAGACTTATGATACGTACCTCAACCGGTAAAAATGGAACCCTTTGTAGGATCACTTTGTGCTCCGTCTACCTGTTACTGTCCGACACTTAGGATCCCTTTTTTCAGTGACAGGTAGAGGTATCATTTTGAAATTTATGTCGCATACTAAGGTCTACAGTCCCGTGGCGATGTAAAACATATATGCTTCTAAGCCAACGCAATCAAACGATATGACCATTTACGCCTCGTATTTCGATAGTCGTAAATTCACTCATCAAAAACTAGACTACTTGTCATTGACCTAAAATAATAAAATTTGGCAGGAAACTAGGTTTCACAGTACAGGTAAATGAAAAAAAATCCTCCTTAAAAAATCAGAAGATGGAGTACTCAAACAATGAATACGTCGATAAGCTTTCGATGCATCCAATAACCAAGCTGTGTCTGTAAGGACCCTCTTTACTCAGGAACAGGTAGAGATATCATGTTGAAATTTATGACAAATACTAAGTGCTATTGTTCCTTGGCGGTTACATAATTTAAACTTCTAAGTCAATGCAGTCAAAAGATACGGCCATATATAAAAATGGAAATGAAGTCCCATGCTTCTTTACAGAGCGTAGGGGAACGATGCGGGAAACCCGCACCGCCTTGCTAGGCAAGATCCTAATGCCATATATATCACACTTTATTACTCGCAAATTCACTTATTAGAACGGATGCAGGGTGAAGAAAAAATACCGCACTTGCGATTACTCATGCAGATTAAAGACACAGTTTTATCTAGCAAAATTACCTTGGGTGCATTTTGGAAAACGTATTAACACGGAGAACTGGCTAAACTATCACATTGTGCAGCGCATCGGAATGGCAAGAGCAACGTGTATCATCCCACACCACTTTGCAGCCACCGTAGCGCACTGAGGTACTTACTCAACTGCTCCTCTTTCCGGACACGGATTACTTCCTGCAAGCAAAGACGAACTCTGTGAGGTGGATTTGTGGACACACGCAACACTACTTGTTCATTGATGGCGAGAAATGTATCCTTGACTTTTGACAGTTTCTTAATGAACGCCACTGTCCAGTTGTCCGCAATCCAAAATACAGACAATTTTTCTTCAGTTTCCTCTGCAGTGTCTTCCTTAACCCATCCCAGGGCTTGATGTTCCTGTCATGAAGAGTTGATCCCCACCTCTTCCAATCTTGGAACCGATATATTCAGTGGTATTCGGAATTTTCTTCTTAGTCTGACGTCTTGCTGCGCCCTCCTCCTCGCGTGATGCCTGTTTCCTGAAATTCTCGGTGGTATTAATGACAAACATAAATAAATAAATAAAAATAAAAAAGAACGAAAAGAAAAATAATTAAATGAACTATGTACAGTGTACCTCTACTCCACGCCAGAAGACGGCGTTCCACCAAGCGGAAGACGATGGACATTTTATAAATAAAGCGATATTGACTGACTAGCTTCGCTCGTGAAGCTATTTTCAACTTCCACAACAGTCACTATTGGTCTTGACACAACCCACATGTCATGCGTGAATGTGGCTTTCTGGCACGTTTCACTATAAGTCTGTGTGCTGGAATCGTGGGAGAAGTGCTTTTGAACTCTTACCTATTGCCTGACAAGTTGAATGCACCCCTGTAATGTACTTTTCTTTGCAATAATTTGCCTGACACATAAGGAAACGTTCCACTTGGCGTTCGGTGGCAGGTATAGCTTCAGTATGAAGGCGCACCTCCACACTTTGGAATGAATGTGTGTAACTCTTTAAATGAAGGTTTTCCAGGGAAATGGATTGGTCGTGGAGGTCCAATGTTCCGGCATCCACGTTTCTCGGACCTTCATTCACTAGACTTTTATTTGTGGGGTCACTTAAAGGACCAAGTTTATAGTACTCCACCTACGGACATACACGATCTAATAGATCGCGTGCATGACGCTTCAACAATGGTGGATGCGGGTTTGTTGCGTAGAGTCCAACATAGTATGATACACCGAGTGACGAAGTGTTTCTAAATGTAAGGTGGTCGCTTTGAACATCTTCTCTAAAGAGAACGTTGCTCGTACGGTACGTACCACCTCTGTGAAGATAAGGTTGGACTTCAAACGTACAGAATGGAACTATTGTACATAGCATAATGTGTAGTCTAGTGCGGCTTACCTATAGTGTTTTTTGTATCTCATCGGATACAGACGATGTTAGTGTAGCCACTGTCATTTTCAGTTGGTTTTATTTGTATCACGGACGAAACACAGTGGATGTTTACCACTGTACGAAGTTCACGTTATGTCTTAACGTTAAATAAATGTAACGCTAACCGAGAGAAATATACAAGATAGCATTACGGATGCAATTTATACTTTAACTGAAAGAAATAAACAAAAGCGTTTGCTACGAACGCCACTCGAACAGGATAAGTCCACAGATTCTTTCCCCAAGGCAGCTCCTCGGCCCATTGAGTTAATGGGATAGCTGCTGCACATCGTAGAGAAAATGCTGCCTGTTATTGGCCACGTTACACGCAGTTATATCGTTGCCAGAGCCTCGTTTTTGAAATCGCGTTTCTATTAAACCTATTGGCGAGACTAGGTTTTGCTAGATGCGCTTTTGTCTTGAACTGAACTGGGGAATCGTATGCCGACCTCCAATTGCGGCATTTATTTGTCCGCCATGTTTACAAATCTGTCCTGGTGGTCGTGCGGATTCGGCGTGGTAGCCCAGCGTGATCGGTCATGGGAGAGGACGGTAACAAGAAACTAAGTTTTTATTGACAGAATAAAATAGATGTCATGTGATATCCTCGATCGGATTCCACGTTAAAATCAAATGGTTCAAATGGCTCTGAGCGCTATGGGACTTAACTGCTGTGGTCATCAGTCCCCTAGAACTTAGAACTACTTAAACCTAACTAACCTAAGGACACCACACACATCCATGCCCGAGGCAGGATTGGAACCTGCGACCGTAGCAGTCACGCGGTTCCAGACTGTAGCGCCTAGAACCGCACGGCCACTCCGGCCGGCCTCCACGTTAAACTGTAGGTCCCCTCTCACTGGTTGGATAAATGGGGTACCTTTGGAACATACAAGTCGTCGAAGCGGCATCCAGTAGAAACATTTGTGCCAGGCTATTGAGCCAAAAAGGATAATTATTATTATCTATATACACTGAAGAGCCAAAGAAACTGGTACGCTTGCCTAATATCGTGTAGGGCCACCGCGATCACGCAGAAGTGCCGCATCACGACGTGACAGGGACTCGACTAATGTCTGAAGTAGCACTGGAGAGAACTGACACCATGAATCCTGCAGGGCTGTCCATAAATCCGTAAGAGTACGAGGAGGTGGAGATCTCTTCTGAACAGCACGTTGCAAGGCATCCCAGATATGCTCAACAAAGTTCATGTCTGGGGAGTTTGGTGCCCAGCGGAAGTATTTAAACTCAGAACAGTTTTCCTGTAGCCACTCTGTAGCAATTCTGGATATGTGGGGTATCGCATTGTCCTGCTGCATTTTCCCAAGTCTGTGGGAATGGACAATGGATATGAATGGATGCAGGTGATCAGACAGAATGCTTACGTACGTGTCACCTGTCATAGTCGAATCTAGACGCATCACTCCAACTGCACACACCCCACACCATTACAGAGTCTCCACCAACTTGAACATGCATTCATGAGGTTATCTCCACACCAGTATCATCCAGTCATCTACAGTCCAATGTCGGTGTTGACGGGCCCAGGCGAGGCGTAAAGATTTGTGTCGTGCAGTCATCAAGGGTACACGAGGGGGCCTTCGGCTACGAAAGCCAATATCGATGATGTTTCGTTGAATGGTTCGCACGCTGATGGTCCAGCATTGAAATCAGCAGCAACTTACGGAAGGGTTGCACTTCTGTCACGTTGAACGATTCTCTTCAGTCGTCGTTGCTCCTGTTCTTTTTCCGGTCGCAGCGATGTCGGAGATTTGATATTTTACCGGATTCGTGATATTCACAGTACACTCGTGAAATGGACGTACGGGAAAATCCCCACTTCATCGCTACCACGGAGATGCTGTGACCCATCTCTCGTGAGCCGACTATAACACCACGTTCAATCTCACTTAAATCCTGATAACCTGTCATTGTAGCAGCCGTAACCGATCTAACAACTGCGCCAGACACTTTTTGTCTTATATAGGCGTTGCCGAGCGCAGCGCCATATTCTGCCTACTTACTTATCTCCGTATTTGAATACGCACGCCTATACCAGTTTCTTTGGCGCTTCGGTAAACATACATCAGTTTCTGTGGAATCCTCAGACCGCGAGTCCAAGACGTACTTGTCCGATTATACACTGACGGAAAAAACCTCAACACAAAAAATAGTTAATGTAGAGTAATGAAACTTCGGGAAAGGTAAGTGATTAATACTGCAAGATTACAGTTTAATGCAAGCTCAAGGTAGTCCATTGCAAATTTGCACGTTAATAACCGGTGTAACCGCCAGAATGTTGGATGCAAGCACGCAAACGTGAAGACTTTGTGTTTTACAGGCGGCGGTTGTCATTTTGTGGGACGGATTCCATGCCTGCCGTACTTGGTCGGTCAATACGGGGACGGTTAATGCTGGTTGCGAATGGCGCTGGTGTTGTTGTCCGATGATGTCCCATATGTGCTCGATTGGAGACAGATCTGGTGATCGAGCAGGCCTGGGCAACGCATCGACACTCTGTAAAGCATGTTAGGTTACAACAGCAGCCTGTGGACGAGCGTTATGCTGTTGGAAAACACCCCCTGGGAAAATCGCACCCCAAACCATAACTCCATTTGTAGTCCCAGTGTACCTAGCACACAGACAGGTTGGGTACATGCTCTT
This sequence comes from Schistocerca serialis cubense, assembly GCF_023864345.2. Taxonomy (NCBI): domain Eukaryota; kingdom Metazoa; phylum Arthropoda; class Insecta; order Orthoptera; family Acrididae; genus Schistocerca; species Schistocerca serialis. Next base: position 119,279,082 of record NC_064645.1, on the reverse strand, counting down.
AACTGGTCCTTCTAACCAATACAGGGCCATCACTGGCATCAAGGCAGAACCAGCTTCCATCAGGAAACACGACAGTCCTCCATCCTGCCCTCCAATGAGTTCTCGCTTGACACCACTGAAGTCGCAAATCGTTTTGTGGGCGTCATACTGTTATCTCGCTAACTCATATTTATTGCACTGAGAACTGTGGCAACCAGTCCGATTAAAATTTGTTATTGAAGATGAGGCACTGGAACAAGTTTTCCGGTTAGATATTTAGGCTGTGGTATCAACTTAAGTAACGATAATGACGTACAGAATAGGAGCACTAAATTTCAGCACATATATGGAATTACAAATAATACCTGAAAGATCAAGACGAGGAAAGACATAAAAAAAAGTTTTGCAAAACAATGGCTGTGCCTGTCTTGCTCCGTGGCAGTGAAACTTATACTGAAAAGAAAATAAAGACAAAAGCGCCATGCAAGAAATGAGATTTTTGAGATCTGTTGAAGGTTGCTCGAGAAGTTAATTTGTAAGAAATGAGAATATGCGTTGAGATCCAGAAACATAGACTAAATAACAAAGTGGAAGAATAAAAGGAGAAACAGAGGCAACATCTTAAACACATGGAAGAAGACAGAATTCCAGTCACTGTAAAGAAGTACAAGCCCCCAGGAAAACGAGAAGAATAGTGACTTTCAACAGTACTAATAAAACAGCTCAAAATGTAAAAGTATTCTTATACCACAACCTTTTATAAACCTAGGAAGCAACTGCATTACACATCACCTAATATCCGGAACTGTTATTTCGCAGCCAAATAACAGTATAATTACGTACATCCGCAATGAATTTTTACATTGCAGTGGAGTGTACTTTAAACTGAAACTTCCAGAAAAGTTCAGACTGTGTGCCAGACCGACAATCGAACCCAGAACCTTCGTTTTCCAAGGGCAACTGCTCCACTGAGTGAGCCATCAAGACACCATTCATGATCCACCCTCACAACTTAACTTCCAGCAGTACCTCTCGCCCAGTTCCTTCAAAATTTCGCAGAAGTTACGTCGCATAATTTGCGGGACTGCTACTCATGGAGTTGAGTGCCCATTTGTAACAAAGTTTTAGTCAGCAGGAAAATTTCAGTATAGTTATAGTTGATGAGGTTGCAAAACTACGTCGGTTATTGTTTTACCTGCCACATGTCTTTAACTGAAAGGAGATTACCGTGGCAAAAAAGCAAACGGGATGAAAGAAAAAGTAGAATATTCTATATTCAAAACTGAAGATGTAGTTTATAGCATTTATATAGAAATGAATACATTAGGACAAAGTACACAGAAAAGGGGGAAACACACAGTACATCGAAATAACTCGTTAAAACCGGTTGTCAAGGAATCTGTGTCTTCGCTCGTGGGTCTTAAAGGAGGAAAACCTGTTGTTTATCTTACTGCCTCCCGGACATGAGAAAATACAGTCCCAAGAACGACGCCAGATAAATTGTTTATCACTTCTTCTCCGAACACTACATCAGAATACGACGTAATAAATATGTGGCAATAGAAAAGCTGATGACACGCGCCATCACAGCGTACCAATCCAAACAGTTTATAGGTACAACGCAAAGAAAGAAATCTATCAGCTTCTGAAAGAAAAAGGATCATTTCAATCGGAGTTCCGCGTAAAATAGTGTTACAATAGCGCGGAGGAAGTAATAGGTAAAGATGCGGTAGAAGAAATCTCCAAACAATGTTCTCAAAACACTAATAGCTTGCATTCTGTAATTCTCCATACACCAACCGATTTAGAATCTTATCACGAGCTCTGATCGTTCCTTTGGACGGCTCTGATCACAGCTTGTTTTATAATAATTCAATTTTTCTAGTAAAGTGCATCAAACACGGAAGGCTAGCATCAGATCGCACTTTTCTCTGCGGGCGCGCGGATGTAAGTGACAAGACGGGTAATAGGCGTCCACACTGACTGTACACTTAAGTATCTAAATTCATCGGAGAAAAGTAGAAGCAGGTTCACATTTTTTTTGTGTGAATTTAAAATCTTTACTCAAATTGAGAACCATTCTGAATATTTTCGGCAGGGGATACAGTCCCTTTCCTATTTCCTATGTAACCTAACAAAGCTGGCTGTAATGATATGAAGTGTTCGTCAATTCTGTAAAGAAATTATCGGCTAACAGATATGGTCCAACAGCGCAGTGCTTTTCCAACATTGGTACTACAGAATGTTGCATGCCTTTTTGTTCCACGGAAGTGATAAAACCAGACAAGGTGGTTAAGCCAGAGGTCTCGGATTCAGGAGAATGTTTGTTTAAATTCTCATCCGGCCATCAATATTTATGTTCTTTCTTGTGATTTCTCCGAATCACTTAAGACTAATTCCAGGCTGGTTCCTTTGAGGGAGTACGGCGTATGTCCTTCCCCAACCTGAGTTTGTGCTCCATCTATATTGACGCCGTCGTCGACAGAATGCCAAACCTTAATCTTTCTTCCCCTCTTCGACTGGACAATATAAACTATTTAGTTCACTTACCAAGTTATAAGGGCGACCAAAAATTTTACATTGAACCAGTATTACCATTTTTACATGCCCAGAAAAGCAGTATGATAGAAAATCGGCTTTATCAGCCATTTGACTTCCGTTACTGGCTAAGGCTTGCCCCAATCTACTCATTACTATCTTCATCTGAACACATCCAAGTCGGTCCTGCTTGTTGTCCAATGATATCCAGCCACCATCCCACAGGTTGCCTTTCCAGACTATCCTCATTGCTTGGAACCCAGCGGAGAATTTTCTTGGTCTACGGAAGAAAATACATTCGACAAACTAAATGTCCCGCCTACCTCCATTTCACTGTGATTGCACTCACAATTAAGCATCCCACTCCAATCTGTTCACAATTTGTTTGCTTCACTCACTCCTGGTACAAGGTGGGCAAATAAAAGTGGCCCGGAAAATACTTCACGCACCTTAAGGCAACCCAGTTTACACCATCTGCGACAAGTTGGGTTGCCTTTCTTAATGTGCATGTAGTACTTTCTGGTCCAGTTTCACTTTGCCCTTCCTGGAAATTCAGTAACGTAACTCTTAAATTGTTCTCTGAGGAGGCGTCACGGCTTTAAGTGTTTAGGCTTTAAAAGTCTACGTCTGTTTGTCATGTGTCCATGCACGCAATACCTTCTGACTGCAACTTTTAATTTTGAGAAGCATCGAAAACTTTGCTTTTAAGCTCCTACTTAGGTTAGAAAAAGCAGTCCAACCACTTCAGCTCTTCTGTATATTTCTTTTTCTGTTCATTGTCATTGTCGTCATCCGTCCTGAAAACATAAGCTCATCAGTTGGGTCTTTAACTCCGCTGCTAGTATGTACGGTTCTCTCCCCGATATCCTGGCCTTACATTATTATAGTGCCATCGAAACTGATTTTGTGTCTGCTTTCAAACTTGCTTTACCAAGCCGTCGTTTTCATTGTTAGAATCTATCTGCACTAGAGATAAACAGTACTTCCTTTAGGACTGCTGAGAACAGTTTTGGTGATATGGATTTACCTTGCCTGATCTCATTCAATTTTGAATTTCTCATATCATGATGAGGTGTAGTGAAAGCTGTAGACTCGCATATACTCATACACTACGCTCAGCATATTCACATTAGATGCTATTTCAACGGAAACTATTGTAATTTCTATTACTGTATTCTTCTCAAGAATCTGAGCGATCGAGCCACGTTGGTTACCATGTTCAGGTATTGACAAATTTGACATTTCTTTAAAATCAAGCAGAATGAAGTCTTTCCGTTTGGAGCTGACCAAGCCACTGCCACCCTTTGAAGGATGTTTCGTCACATTCGTTTTTAAATATTTTTTTTTAAACAGAGACCATACGACACAAGGGCAAGGAAACGATTTCCTAACAGGCATCATCCATCACGACGATCGTTTTTTCCTCTCGATCGACGAATGCGGGAGACTGTTTAATTAGAAAGAAGAAACAAGGGACCTGGCAACATGAGGACCACTCCCACACCCAATTTTGAATAAGAGGCGCTGGAACATGTTGCAGTGGATCCCACTAGAAGTACTCGAAATGGGCGCTGCACATACTAGCGTGAGGCGAATACTCCATGAACAAAAATTACACCCATATCACCCAGAACGAGTCCATGAAATGCTTGTAACTGACTTGTCACCAAGAATCGCACTGTGTCAGTGGTTGCACCAACAATGAATTGATCGAGCACATTTCCTCCAAATAGAACGAGGCCTCATTTGATCATGCTGGTATTTCAAACAGCAGGAATAGCCATGTGTGGGATGAGGAAAACCCCTCACGCTGTAGTAGAGTCAAACCATCAGGTACGTTTCGCTGTGAATATCTGGCCTGGCATCGTAGGTGACAATCTCGCTGGGCCATATCTCCTACCTGACCGTCTGAATGGCCACCTGTATTTGAGATTCGCGCAAAGAAGTCTACCTGAGTTGCTGGAGACCGTTCTCTTGGCTGTTCGTGAGACGATGTGGATAATTGCACAGCCTCACTTCAGTGTGCATGTCCGCAACCATCTCATTCTGGATTGGAAGGAGAGGTGCTATTCCATGGCCTGCGAGGTCACCTGACCTGAATTCCCTTGACTATTTCCTGTGGGGACATTTAGAGTCATTTGTGTATGAGACCCTAGTGGCTGTTGTTGTTGTTGTGGTCTTCAGTCCTGAGACTGGTTTGATGCAGCTCTCCATGCTACTCTATCCTGCGCAAGCTTCTTCGTCTACCTACTGCAACCTACATCCTTCTGAATCTGCTTATTGTATTCATCTCTTGGTCTCCCTCTACGATTTTTACCCTCCACACTGTCCTCCAATGCTAAATTTGTGATCCCTTGATGCCTCAGAACATGTCCTACCAACCGGTCCCTATTTCTTGTCAAGTTGTGCCACAAACTCCTCTTCTCCCCAGTTATATTCAATACCTCCTCATTAGTTATGTGATCTATCTAATCTTTAGCATTCTTCTGTAGCACCACATTTCAAAAGCTTCTATTCTCTTCTTGTCCAAACTATTTATTGTCCATGTTTCACTTCCATACATGGCTACACTCCATACAAATACTTTCAGAAACGACTTCCTGACACTTAAATCTATACTCGATGTTAACAAATTTCTCTTCTTCAGAAACGATTTCCTTGCCATTGCCAGTCTACATCTTATATCTTCTCTACTTCGACCATCATCAGTTATTTTGCTCCCCAAATAGCAAAACTCCTTTACTACTTCAAGTGTCTCATTTCCTAATCTAATTCCCTCAGCATTACCCGACTTAATTCGACTACATTCCATTATCCTCGTTTTGCTTTTGTTGATGTTCGTCTTATAGCCTCCTTTCAAGACATTGTCCATTCCGTTCAACTGCTCTTCCAAGTCCTTTCTGTCTCTGACGGAATTACAATGTCAACGGCGAACCTCAATGTTTTTATTTCTTCTCCGTGGATTTTAATACCTACTCCGAATTTTTCTTTTGTTTCCTTTACTGCTTGCTCAATGCGCAGATTGAATAACATCGGGGACAGGCTACAACCCTGTCTCACTCCCTTCCCAACAGCTGCTTCCCTTTCATGTCCCTCGACTCTTATCACTGCCATCTGGTTTCTGTACAAATTGTAAATAGCCTTTCGCTCCCTGTATTTTACCCCTGCCACCTTTAGAATTTGAAAGAGAGTATTCCAGTCAACATTGTCAAAAGCTTTCTCTAAGTCTACAAATACTAGAAACGTAGGTTTGCCTTTCCTTAAGCTGTCTTCTAAGATAAGTCGTAGGGTCAGTATTGCCTCACGTGTTCCAACATTTCTGCGGAATCCAAACTGATCTTCGCCGAGATCGGCTTCTACCAGTTTTTCCATTCGTCTGTAAAGAATTCGCGTTACTATTTTGCAGCTGTGACTTATTAAACTGATAGTTCGGTAATTTTCACATCTGTCAACACCTGTTTTCTTTGGGATTGGAATTATTATATTCTTCTTGAAGTCTGAGGGTATTTCGCCTGTTTCATACATCTTGCTCACCAGATGGTAGATTTTTGTCAGGACTGACTCTCCCAAGGCTGTCAGTAGTTCTAAGGGAAAGTTGTCTACTCCCGGGGCCTTGTTTCGACTCAGGTCTCTCAGTGCTCTATCAAACTCTTCACGCAATATCGTATCTCCCATTTCATCTTCATCTACATCCTCTTCCATTTCCATAATATTGTCCTCAAGTACATCGCCCTTGTATAGACCCTAGTGGATACGGGTTGGAACTAGTTACCAGAATTGTAGCTGCTTGAGATGTGATTCGAAACACACCAGGAATTTTTGTTAGGGTGCGTCAGAATCTTTTTCGCTGATATCACGCTTCCATTGAGATTGCTGGCTGTCAGTTTCAGCACATATTATAAGACACAGTACAAATGATACGTTCATTCTGTCAGTGACGGTATTTTCAATTAACAGTAAGTAACGTAGATAAAAAAGAGCACAGCAATGCGATTTTATTCCTATTATCTCCTTAAGCCGGCTTATTCGAATCCAGTTTCCCCTACCTCAAATTGTTCAGTGGAGCATCTTCTATGTCCTGTTAAACTTTTGCACGCTCTTACGGAAGCACCCTGTACATCCTCATACATTTGCGCTCGGTTGCATATACGCTGCAGCAACGCCATCAAACAAAAACTTTTGATCGCCCACTTCGCAATCAGTGCAATTTAGCAAGTGAGAAATAGGTCAGCGGTTATTACATGTGAAAAAATACATTCGAGATAAAACATTATGACCATCTGCTTAACAGCGTATTTGTCAACCTTTCCAAAGGAACACAATATAGCAACAATTCAGCGCAGAATATATTCGAAAAGTATGTGTTATACCGGAGCCAAGGTAGCCCCTAACGGTCGGCAACCCATATTACACCACAGTGGACGAGGTTGTCTATGCCCAAGGCGTACCAAAAGCACCATGGTAAACACCGACTATTTACATACATGATAATGGAAACAGACATTCCGAGCACTACTTCCTGCAGGGGGAGCTCGAACCACGGCCTGCAGGAAGTATCACTACGCCAAAACCTGATTAGCTGGAGACAGTTATTTAGGGGCTGGAACCTGCCCCAAAGTTCAGTTCACGCCGGATGCCGGCCTCGTGTACTGCGACCATTGAAGATTACGTCTTAGTCTCTGAATTGGACTGTTACTAGTGTGTGTGTGTGTGTGTGTGTGGGTGTGTGTGTGTGTGTGTGTGTGTGTGTGTGTGTGTGTGTGTGTGTATGTGTTTTACCACGAACCTTTGTGGAAAATTAGAAGTGAACATTTGTTTTCCTCAATTAGAAGACTTTTACTGGCATCGTTATTGTTAGCTTTCGTTTATTGTTTAGTCATCAACCTTGTGAACTTACATCAATAAAAGCTGTGTTTGTGAAAAATTGCGGATTGTCAGTCACAACAGTATGCAACACCAGATGTCTACGCACAGATCACACTCCCGTAAATTACGGCGGTTTATGGGTGCGGAGCTGGAACTCATTGGAGTTCCAGACGTGTTCCACTGCATTCGGATTAGGGGAATTTGGTGGCCAAGACATGCTTGTCAAACCACTGTATGACGACTAAGATCCAGTGTCCACTGCATTTGTAATTCACGATATCGTTTGGTCAACAGGAGAAGACTGCACCTGCCATCCGAGAATGAATAATGGACTTCCTGAAATATTCTGCTTCATCCCATATCATTTGTCAGAGACTAGCAGCAGTCGGACTAGGGAATTACCGCCTCATGGAAGGGTTGTCATTAACGCCAGAACACAAACAGCTACTGTAATAATTGTTATTTTATTGTTATCAATCTAGATGTCGGCCTTAGACCATTTTCAAGTACAAAAACTTATTTAAATGTCAAAAGACATCGAACTGGTATGAAGTACAAGACCCCGCCAGAAAACCATAGGATTTGTATTTCATACCAGTCTGATGCCATTTGACATGTAAAACAGCTTTTTTACTTAAAATGGCCTTGAGCCATGCTGCGGCTTGCGTTGGTGTTGTTTGTAGGTTTCCGTCCTCTATTGGAGGCGAGACCGTATCGTTTAGTTGAGATGGTTGCGCTTGTTTATCTTCTTCTCGTGTTGACTGGTGCCACTTGGTTTCGCAAGTGTTGCCTGTCCGCTAGTGGCAGCAGCGGCGGTTATCGATATGTAGTAACTGTGGCTCTACCTTTGGGGCGACGTCGTTGTTTTTCTGGGTCGTGTCAGTGTGCAGTTCGGTTGGGGACTGAGCAGGATCGAACACGCCGGGACTGCTGGTGGCACACATGGACTCCCGGATCGAAGGCCTGTGGTCACAACCTCGTTGTAAACCGGATCCTGCAAGCTTTAAGTTGAGTGCATTTGTATTCAAGTAAAGAAACCTCCACCATTGTGAGATCGTGCGATTCCCCAGTGACTTGGGTTCGTTTTGCTGCTCGTAGTGTTGCCAAGGTGAAGAGAAGCGAGTGGAGTGCTTGGGGAAGGCGGATCTGATTAGCTTTCCTGGACTTTTAATTACTATTTATTGCGTTGAGTTTGTTACTATTTGTTAAGTTCAACCAACGGTATTTTTCCTGCCTCTTGGCCGCGAACGCCCCAGTTACCTGCCCTGGGCATTAGTGTATGTAAGAGAAGTGTACATTTCCTCGCCTTGCCGCGGCTGTCCAGTGAGGCGTTTAGTTTTGACAGCTTTGTTGGTTGTAGGTTGGTTGCCGATTCTTCTACTCTGCTGGTAGTGATTCCTTTCTCGTTCTGGGCACTCTGAGCACAGTATTCTGCGGACGGAGTCCAGACCGCCGGTTCCGGCTTTGGAGTATTTTTACACCCTTGCAATTGATATATTGGATGTCAGGTAGAATCAGCACGATTATCATTAGTTATTCGTTAGACTTCCTCTAGGCTGAGTTACCATCTTATAAAGTGAATGCAACACTTGACTGCCTATCTCAGCGGTTGCGAAAGTGTTTTTTCCGGGACATACTCAGAGGTCGATTCCTGGTGCACCGTCTGTGACTGGCCCTTGTGTTTTATTATTGTATTTGCTGTTTTATTGTACGTTTCTAAATTTTTTTATACAATTTCCATTCATGGCATTACAGCAGGTTTAAATGAGTGTGCTACCAAGTTTACCATCATTTTCTCTCACCTGTTTGGTGATCAGTTGCTCGTCCTTTTAAATTAACCTTTGCTGTTGTATTTGCTGTTTTACAGTATGTTTGCTAAATTTTTTTTATAATTGCCGTTCTTCACGTTAAAGGCCTTCAGCCGCGACTGGTTACTTGCCTTAAAATTCTAATTGGGATCACATTGGCTTGTTTTTAAAACATTATTTGCTGTGTCTGTATTTTATACTCATTTGGTAAATTGTAACGCACTGAAAGCACTATGAATTACACAGTTGTTTATTCCTTCATTAATAACGTGTGATATGTTTATATTTCCCCCCATGAACCATGGACCTTGCCGTTGGTGGGGAGGCTTGCGTGCCTCAGCGATACAGATGGCCGTACCGTAGGTGCAACCACAACGGAGGGGTATCTGTTGAGAGGCCAGACAAACATGTGGTTCCTGAAGAGGGGCAGCAGCCTTTTCAGTAGTTGCAGGGGCAACAGCCTGGATGATTGACTGATCTGGCCTTGTAACATTAACCAAAACGGCCTTGCTGTGCTGGTACTGCGAACGTCTGAAAGCAAGGGGAAACTACAGCCGTAATTTTTCCCGAGGACATGCAGCTTAACTGTATGATTAAATGATGATGGAGTCCTCTTGGGTAAAATATTCCGGAGGTAAAATAGTCCCCCATTCGAATCTCAGGGCGGGGACTACTCAAGAGGACGTCGTTATCAGGAGAAAGAAAACTGGCGTTCTACGGATCGGAGCGTGGAATGTCAGATCCCTTAATCGGGCAGGTAGGTTAGAAAATTTAAAAAGGGAAATGGATAGGTTAATGTTAGATATAGTGGGAATTAGTGAAGTTCGGTGGCAGGAGGAACAAGACTTTTGGTCAGGTGATTACAGGGTTATAAATACAAAATCAAATAGGGGTAATGCAGGAGTAGGTTTAATACTGAATAAAAAAATAGGAGTGCGGGTTAGCTACTACAAACAGCATAGTGAACGCATTATTGTGGCCAAGATAGACACAAAGCCCATGCCTACTACAGTAGTACAAGTTTATATGCCAACTAGCTCTGCAGATGATGAAGAAATTGATGAAATGTATGACGAGATAAAAGAAATTATTCAGGTAGTGAAGGGAGACGAAAATTTAATAGTCATGGGTGACTGGAATTCGTCAGTAGGAAAAGGGAGAGAAGGAAACATAGTAGGTGAATATGGATTGGGGGGAAGAAATGAAAGAGGAAGCCGCCTTGTAGAATTTTGCACAGAGCATAACTTAATCATAACTAAAACTTGGTTCAAGAATCATAAAAGAAGGTTGTATACCTGGAAGAATCCTGGAGATACTAAAAGGTATCAGATAGATTATATAATGATAAGACAGAGATTTAGGAACCAGGTTTTAAATTGTAAAACATTTCCAGGGGCAGATGTGGATTCTGACCACAATCTATTGGTTATGAACTGCAGATTGAAACTGAAGAAACTGCAAAAAGGTGGGAATTTAAGGAGATGGGACATAGATAAACTGAAAGAACCAGAGGTTGTAGAGAGTTTCAGGGAGAGCATAAGGGAACAATTGACAGGAATGGGGGAAAGAAATACAGTAGAAGAAGAATGGGTAGCTCTGAGGGATGAAGTAGTGAAGCCAGCAGACGATCAAGTGGGTAAAAAGACGAGGGCTAATAGAAATCCTTGGGTAACAGAAGAAATATTGAATTTAATTGATGAAAGCAGAAAATATAAAAATGCAGTAAATGAAGCAGGCAAAAAGGAATTCAAACGTCTCAAAAATGAGATCGACAGGAAGTGGAAAATGGCTAAGCAGGGATGGCTAGAGGACAAATGTAAGGATGTAGAGGCTTGTCTCACTAGGAGTAAGATAGATACTGCCTACAGGAAAATTAAAGAGACCTTTGGAGAGAAGAGAACCACTTGTATGAATATAAAGATCTCACATGGCAGCCCAGTTCTAAGCAAAGAAGGGAAGGCAGAAAGGTGGAAGGAGTATATAGAGGGTTTATACAAGGGCGAACTACTTGAGGACAATATTATGGAAATGGAAGAGGATGTAAATGAAGATGAAATGGGAGATACGATAATGCGTGAAGAGTTTGATAGAGCACTGAAAGACCTGAGTCGAAACAAGGCCCCGGGAGTAGACAACATTCCATTAGAACTACTGATGGCCTTGGGAGGGCCAGTCATGACAAAACTCTACCATCTGGTGAGCAAGATGTATGAGACAGGCGAAATACCCACAGACTTCAAGAAGTATATAATAATTCCAATCCCAAAGGAAGAAGATGTTGACAGATGTGAAAATTACCGAACTATCAGTTTAATAAGTCACAGCTGCAAAATACTAACGCGAATTCTTTACAGACGAATGGAAAAACTGGTAGAAGCGGACCTCGGCGAAAATCAGTTTGGATTCCGCAGAAATGTTGGAACACGTGAGGCAATACTGACCCTACGAGTTATCTTAAAAGAAAGATTAAGAAAAGGCAAACCTACGTTTCTAGCATTTGTAGACTTAGAGAAAGCTTTTGACAACGTTAACTGGAATACTCTCTTTCAAATTCTGAAGGTGGCAGGGGTAAAATACAGGGAGCGAAAGGCTATTTACAATTTGTACAGAAACCAGATGGCAGTGATAAGAGTCGAGGGGCATGAAAGGGAAGCAGTGGTTGGGAAAGGAGTAAGACAGGGTTGTAGCCTCTCCCCGATGTTATTCAATTTGTATATTGAGCAAGCAGTAAAGGCAACAAAAGAAAAATTCGGAGTAGGTATTAAAATTCATGGAGAAGAAGTAAAAACTTTGAGGTTCGCCGATGACATTGTAATTCTGTCAGAGACAGCAAAGGACTTGGAAGAGCAGTTGAACGGAATGGACAGTGTCTTGAAAGGAGGCTATAAGATGAACATCAACAAAAGCAAAACGAGGATAATGGAATGTAGTCAAATTAAATCGGATGATGCTGAGGGGATTAGATTAGGAAATGAGACACTTAAAGTAGTAAAGGAGTTTTGCTATTTACGGAGTAAAATAACTGATGATGGTCGAAGTAGAGAGGATATAAAATGTAGACTGGCAATGGCAAGGAAATCGTTTCTGAAGAAGAGAAATTTGTTAACATCGAGTATAGATTTAAGTGTCAGGAAGTCGTTTCTGAAAGTATTTGTATGGAGTGTAGCCATGTATGGAAGTGAAACATGGACGATAACCAGTTTGGACAAGAAGAGAATAGAAGCTTTTGAAATGTGGTGCTACAGAAGAATGCTGAAGATAAGGTGGGTAGATCACGTAACTAATGAGGAGGTATTGAATAGGATTGGGGAGAAGAGAAGTTTGTGGCACAACTTGATTAGAAGAAGGGATCGGTTGGTAGGACATGTTTTGAGGCATCAAGGGATCACAAATTTAGCATTGGAGGGCAACGTGGAGGGTAAAAATCGTAGAGGGAGACCAAGAGATCAATACACTAGGCAGATTCAGAAGGATGTAGGTAGCAGTAGGCACTGGGAGATGAAGAAGTTTGCACAGGATAGAGTAGCATGGAGAGCTGCATCAAACCAGTCTCAGGACTGAAGACCACAACAACAACAACAACATGTTTATATATTGCTGAGTCTGGAATTACCATTTTAAAATAACTATGTGTAATTGCAAAAGGGAACGAACAGTAACTGATTACGGGCTCGCCCACAATCGTAACGGAATCCTGCCTTCCTTGACTACCAGGTTCCAGGCCTATAGCCGAAATCTGGATTGTATAACAATAAAATAAAAATAATTACAGTCATATGGCTGCAGCATCATTCAAAAATAATTACCATGACTACGGCTCCAGCCAAAATAAAGATTAACAGACAGCTGTGTTGGGAGTGCTGCCGTGGTCGGCCACCATGGACTGCTCACGAGCGGCGCCGCATTGTGGTCAACGGCAACTAGCGGTTCTGCACTACCGTGAATGATCATCATCGACGAGCATCGCGGCGATCTGGGGAGAGGTTATATTTTCATATTATTAATATAACCATCAAACATCAGTAGAAAAAATTCTTAACAGCTTAAGGACTCGACCAAACTGGTCCTCGTCTCCCTGGTTCGTCACGTTACTGTGTAGATAAGCCAACTCGACTACAAAACTCAACTGTATGGCTCGATGTCGTGCAGGGTTGCCCCGCATACAGTTTGAGAACCATATATTTTAAGAAGGTCAAAACACCTCTTCGACCTTGATATTTCACAATTTTGTTCTATCGTCGAGCTTTAAAGTTTGTATTTCATCTCTGTAGAGGAATACACAGTATTCTGCATACTTTACTACGCTAGCTCCACCGTGTATAACTGAAAGAAGACTCAGGAACCCATGAAAGGTCAAACGCAAAGTTACTGTTGAGAGCAAGATGTTTGTAAACGGAGGGGTTGTTGAGAATTTCCAACGGATATCGGGCAGGTATAATGCATTCATTTTTACTCTGAGGTGAGAAAAGTCGTGGGATGTCCCCTAATAGCGTGGCGGACCTCCTTTTGTCCGACATAGCGTAGCAAATTGACGTGGCACGGACTCAACAAATTTTGTTCGAAGTCTACTGAGCCATGCCATCCATAATTGTGAAAACGTTTCGGATGAAGGCTTTTGCGCACGAACTGACCTCTTGATTCTGTCCCATAAATGATCGATGAGTTTCCTGTCGGGCGATCTGTACGACTCGCTCGAAATGTCCAGGGTGTTCTTCAAACCAATCGCCAACAGTTGTAGCCCAGTGACATGACGAATAGTTGTTTGGGAACATCAAGAACATTAACGGCTGCAAATGGTCTCCACGTAGCTGAACATGACCATGCCCAGTCAATAATTGGTTCAGTTGGACCAGAGCACCCAGTCCATTCCATATAAACACAGCTTGCACAGTGACTTGTTGACAACTTGGATCCTTGGCTTCGTGGTGTCTGCACGGCACTCGAAACCTACCATCAGCTCTTACCAACTGAAATGGGAACTCATCTGACCAGACCACGTTCTCCAGTCGTCTTAAGAGTCCAACCGGTATCGTCACGGGACCAGAAGAAACGCTGCACGCGGTGTCGCGCCCCTAACAAAGGCACTCTAGTCGGTCGTCTGCTGCCATAGCCCATTAACGTGAAATTTTCCCGCACTGTCCCAACGGATACGATCGTCGTACGCCCCACATTGATTTCCCCTTTTGTGTCACTCAGTGCTGCTTGTCTGTTAGCACTGACAACTGTTTCTGATGTTATTTCACTCAGTGGTGCTTGTCAGTTAGATCTGACAACACTAAGCAAACGCTTTTGCCATTGGCCACTGCGTTGTCAGTGGAAAGAGATAGCGCCTGAAAATTGGTATTCTCGACAGGCTCCTGACACTGTGGACCTTGAAATATTGAATTCCCTAACGATATCCGAAATTGAATGTCCCTGGCGTCTACGTCCAACTACTATTTCGTGTTCAAAGTCTGTTAATTCCAGTCGCGCGGCCATAATCACGTCAGAAACTTTTTCGCATAAATCACCTGAGTACAAATGACATTTCCACCAGTGCCCTTCCCTTTTACACCTTGTGTACGCGATACTACCGCCATCTGTAAAAGTGTGTATCGGTGACGCATGACTCTTGTAAAGTGGGTGTATATTGTGCTGGGGGTTGGAGTTGTCCATTTCTGTAGTTCATTAACGGATGTAAGAGGGGCGTTTGAAAAGTCCGTGCAAAGTCCGAGAGATGGCACCACCGGCGCGTATCGAGATCATGTTTAGTTAGTAGCATCTTTGGAAAGAACGCACTCCAACTTTCAGCCATATTGGTCTATTTCTTTGTGTTTGGCATTCGTGTGAATCAAGGAAGTCGAGTGATTGTCAAAACATGTACGAAAAATAGTTTCGTGTGGTGATTAAACACTACTTTATGAAAGGCCAAACGTCTCAGGATATTAAAGATAAACATTACGGTGACTCTGCACCTTCCATTAGAACAGTTTATAAGGGGTTGCAAAATTTTCTGAGTTGCTATATGGGCACAAGTGATGCTGAACGTTCTGGATGCACTGCGGAGATTACGACTCCAGAAATCATTGATAAAATCCATGATATAGTGATGGATGACAGAAGATTTAAGGTGCGTGAGATTGCTAGTGCTGTGGGCATCTCTAATGAATGGGTACATAATATTTTGCATAAACGTTTGGACATGAGAAAGCTACCCGCATGATGGGTTCCGCGATTGCTCACGCTTGACCAAAATCGGAATCGTGTGAAGTGTTGCAAGGATGGTTTGTATCTGTTCAGGAAGAATCCGCCGGACTTTAAGCGTCGTTTCGTCACTGTGGATGAAACATGGATACATTACTGAACTCCTGAGAGCAAACAACAATCTAAACATTGGGTTACCAAGGGAGAATCTGCACCAAAAAAGGCGAAGACCATTCCTTCGGCTAGAAAGGTTATGGCGACTGTCTTTTGGGATTCGCAAGAGGTAATCCTCATCGACTATCTGGAAAAGGGTAAAACTATTACAGGTGCATATTATTCATCGTTATTGGACCGTTTTAAAACCGGCTGCAAAAAAAAAGGCAGGCGATTGGACAGCAAAAATGTCCTTTTTCATCACGACAATGCACCAGCACACAACTCAACATTTGTGGTCGGCCGGCCGGTGTGGCCTTGCGGTTCTAGCGCTTCAGTTTGGAACCGCGTGACCGCTACGGTCGCAGGTTCGAGTCCTGCCTCGGGCATGGATGTGTGTGATGTCCTTAGGTTAGTTAGGTTTAATCAGTTCTAAGTTCTAGGCGACTGATGACCTCAGCAGTTAAGTCGCATAGTGCTCAGAGCCATTTGAACCATTTGTGGTCGTAAAATTATTGGAAATAGGATTCCAACTCGTTACACATCCCCCCGCCCTAGTCTCCAGACTTGGCTCCCTCGGACTAGTATTTGTTCCCCAATTTGAAGAAATGGCTGGTGGGACAAAGATTTCATTCAAACGAGGAGGTGAATGCAGCAACTAATAGCTATTTTGCAGACTTGAACAATTCCTGTTATTCGGAAGGGATCAACAAATTAGAACAGTATTGGACGAAGTGTATAAGTCTAGAAGGAGACTATGTCGAAAAATAAATACGTAAGTAGTTTTTATTTTTGCACGGACTTTTCAAACGCCCCTCATACAAGGAAGCGAAAGAGAAAAGATCGAGTACTCTTTTTCGACAGTGTTCTGTAAAGGTTCACATATCCCAATATTGCAAAACAACGCCGAAAACGCTGCTATGCAACAAATCGGTATGATATCCCGTGAACAAGCTGATAACCAAAGAATATAGCATTTACTGAAGCCGCTGTATTACGCCTTTCATGCGACTGAGCAGAATCAGAGGTAGTTATTTTCAAGAAGTACGTGAGCATTTTTAAATTAATAAAAAGTCTACTACGGATACCAGGAAGGGGTCAAGTGTGGGGCTGATTCCCCCCCTCCCCGCATCCCTTGCAGACGGCTATGCATGTACATGTTCTACTGATGTGATTCGATTATACAAAAGTAGAAATAAAAGTAGAAATATTGTGTCTGAAGTATCCAGTAAAACAAATTATACTAGCGAAACAACGTGTGCAGTACACGTTTGCACACTCATCGTGTAGTGCCTGGCAGAGTGACGTGCCCGCAGTCAGCGCTAAAGAAGCGTGACAGACGGTGCCACACATAAACACACACACACACACACACACACACACACACACACACAGCATGTACTGCACTGCTTGAGAAAGCTCTGCTCTTGCGCGTCCGACTCACAGATGACGCCGTTTCCAGGAACGTTAAGACACGCTAGTTACTCGTTGCTCGTGAGGAAGTCGTCGCCTACGGGCTTTATTAGACAACAGCGTGCATAGAACTCTTCAGTCCACCGCATCGGCCTGTGAGCTACAACACATACCACCAGCGACGTGTACGAGAAACTCCGACTGTTATTTTTTCTCTCACCTGCGGGAGCCGGTAAGGTTTAATGCGTTTTCTTCTAGTGGTTTCTGAAGTGCAGTTGGTTATGCACGGTAGTCAGAAACAGTCTGCGAAGCTTCTAATGGTGTTGTAGTGTACGCTGTACTGAGAAATAACTGTCAAGGAAAACAGTCAATGCGTTGTGCCGTTTTCGAGTTAATTAGCATCGATGTTAGCCAATCGGGCCGTTATAAGCGCAAATTCAAGCGACCCGCCAGAGATGGTGTTACCGAACATATTCTTCGTTTGTTTTAATAAAACCGAACAAGAGTGCCATTCAGAAATTCAACTTAGGTCGGTAATAAGAATCTAACCTGAACCAAAGTCTCAACGGTGTCGTGAGAATACCTGCCACCAATTGCATCTGGCGGGCTGCCTGATTTTTCGAGCGCAACGGCCATATTGGCCAACTTTGAATACTAATTAACTCGGAAACGGCCCAACGTATCGGCTGTTTTTCTTGACAGTTACTTCGCAGCACAACCTACCCTGCAACACCATTACAAGATTTTCAGACTGTTTCTGACCACCTTATATTTATTTAACATACTAGGATGACGCATAGGTTCAAAGCGTTTTTGTTTTGCATGTTGGTAGTCCGGTTGCTGTGGGTTTATTTATCGACTGTCATTTTTTACCTGTAGTTCACTGTTACTACTTGAGTTTACATATTGTGGTTTGGAGATAATGAGTGGAGCTGTGGACGCTAGAAAATAGAGTGCCAAGTGAAGAAATTGGAACATTTCCAGCGTAATTTTCGGTTAGCATTCAGTAGAGGGATGACAACGGAGGAGGCAGCCAGAAATTGTGGACGGTATATGAGGATAATGCCATTGGACAGACGGCCGCTGTGGCCGAGCGGTTCTAGGCGCTTCAGTCTGGAACCGCTCCACCGCTACGGTCGCAGGTTCGAATCCTGCCTCGGGCTTGGAAGTGTGTGATGTCCTTAGGTTAGTTAGGTTTAAGTAGTTGTAAGTGGCGGGGACTGATGACCTCAGATGTTAAGTCCCATAGTGCTTAGAGCCATTTGAACCGTTTTTGAGCCATTGGACAGAGCACGGCAAGAAAATGGTTTTCTAGTTGTAAAGAGGATCATTTGGACATTAGCGACTCCCCAGTAATGACATTGGACAGAGGACGGCAAGAAAATGGTTTTCTCGTGTTAAAGAGGATCCTATAGACATAAGTGGCTATCCATGTTCAGAAAGACCATCGGGGTTTAATGATAGTTCAGATGCATTAGTCCACAATGTTCCACTTCAGGGTACTCGAGAAGTGGCAAATGTGAAGAACTGCGATCATTCCACCATCGTGCTACATTTTCGAACAATGGGGAACGTTCAAAAATCAGGCGTATGGGTGCCGCATGCTCTAAGCGAAAATCACTAAAATCATCGGTTGGCCATATGTGCATTTCTGCTTATTCGTCATCAACTGACTCGCGCCAACACCGACCATTCCTATCCCGTATCGCTACTGGTGACGAGAAATGCTATCGTTATGCTAACAAAGGAAAAGAAAGAAATGGTTGAGCCCAAACAAAGCAGGAGCTCTCCATTCAAAGGCCTTCGCGTATTCACAAATGGTAATGTTATACATTTGGTGGACTTACCCGAGGTGAACCCATCACTGCTGATATTTACCGTCAACAACTGAGACATCTTGCAGACACAGTCCAAGAATAACTATCAGAAAGACTGCGTGAAGTGATGTTACTCCGCGGTAACCACCGCCCGCATTCTGCCAGACTGACAAAAAACACTATCTATAACACCCTACAAGGAACTCCCTTCCCGAATGGAAATGCGCTCCGAACAAGGCTTGAGGAGTTCTTCGCCTCACAACCACCTCTTTCTTACTGTCGTGGAGTCGAAAAGTTACCCTTCCGTTGGCACACTGCTGTAAATAGTAAAGGAGAATATATTATTGATGAATATAGTCTGTGTTATGTGTATCTGTTGTGTTTATTAAACGTACTAAAAACGCTAAGAACTTAAGCACGAACTTTATGGAACTAATATTCCTGACACACCCAGTTCGTTAAAGAACCGAACTTTCACGTACAAAATAGCTTCTGATGGCTATTTGCTTTACAAATGAATTAATGTGTTTAATAATTGGCGTTAAACACGTAACACACCTTTTAAGAAAAGCCAATTTTACGCGCATTCCAAACTAATGTCATTCCTCGTGATCTATGCCTCGTATCCATTTGTTGCAGGCATATTCAGTGACATATGTTTATACTGCCTGAAAAATGTGTTGCGGATAGAGTCAGTAACAAAAGAGAAATAAATTAAAACGTATGACTGATGCTGAAGTTTTGCGGCATGAACAACGAAAGTGCAATAAGCGATAAACTTTTTCCCTTTCATTACTCTGTAGAATGCATCAGCGAGAAAAAGTTCCGAAAAGATTTGAAATTATGTGTAAAGTTTGTTGCAGGTCATTAAGAGTTCTCCTTCTCAAATTGTGGATGAATATAGTCTGGGTAATCTGCGTGTCCTGAGGTATGCTGCCTCATAATGTATAGTAAGAGTCTAACTAACTTCAGTACTAAACTTACTGTGTTCAATGTGTAACGTAAGATTACACCCCTTAAAGAGTAGATTTTGATAGCATTTTAATTTTTTAATTCGGTCAATAATTATGTGAATCACGAAAATCAAATTTTTGTTGCCCCTGGCAGCTGTTACATAAGTAACTGGCATCTGCAGCCAGATGAAGGGTTGACCGTTTTAGCCGCTTAATAGTACAGATCATTTTTATGTATGGCGACGGCGCTATATACTCGCAGATATATTTAACATGTGGCCCATGGCTACTTCATTTCTGACGATGCTCGCGGCTGTCGAGTGAAACATGTAAACGAAAGAAAGTTACATGCGACTTGTTGCTGCCTACAGGTTAAATATAGATCACGATTAACCAATGAAAACACGCAGCAACTCATTTCCGTAGTCATGCTCTCATCTACTGATAGTTCATTACTAAATCATTAACAGATGCGAACCTCTATCCGAACTGGCCTTGGAAGGCCTAACGGTACCGACCGGCCGCCGTGTCATCCTCAGCCCACAGGCATCACTTGATGCGGATATGGAGGGCATGTGGTCAGCATACCGCTCTCCCTGCCGTATGTTTATGAGACCGGAGCCACTACTTCTTAATCTAGTAGCTCCGCAGTTTGCCTCACAAGGGCTGAGTGCATCCCGCTTGCCAACAGCGATCGGCAGACCGGATAGTCACCCATCCAAGTGCGAGCGCAGCCCGACAGCGCTTAACTTCGGTGATCTGACGGGAAGCGGTGTTACCACTGCGGCAAGGCCGTTGACAACAGATGCGGAACAGCATTCACTAAACCGCTTGGACAAGAAGCCTTTGTCTCGCATTGCAGTCATGAAGTAGAATGATTAGAACGAAAATTTCTCGTCTGTCATTTATGTCTGTCCTTTTCGTCCCTTCTGGTACATTACACAACCATTCGATGTGCACAATGCCAACCATTATTCTGCAATCCTTCCAACCGCATCTGTTTATCCTTTCAGCAGACTCTGCGGAACAGTTTGTGTAGTGATACAGTAGTAGTGCCAACTGAATGCCCCGAGAAACTGACAGTCTGGCCCAGTACGATGATAGCAGAACATGAGTAATAGTTCTCTCTGCTAAATTTCTAGCATGTTGTCTTTACACTTACATGCAAAATGTTCTATCAAACAATTGAGTAACCTGTTGTGATTGTCTCCCTTTTGTACATTAGACGTCTTTTCAATTCCGTGCTGGTAGACAGCTATTTCGAGCCCTGCCAAGTTTCCTTCTCTTCTTAACTATGCGTAGTACCTCCAACTCCCCCTTCATTCATTTTAGTAGATGGTCTATCTCAAAAAACTGCTCGGCCACCACTGATTTCTCATAGTCGCTTAGCCTAAAATCCCAAGAAAAACACGTATCAAAGTAGAGAGCTAGTCGTGTACTAATAAGGAGGAGGAGGATGAGATTAGTGTTATACGTCCCATCGACAACGAGGTAATAAGAAACGAAACACAAGCTCGGAATAGGGAAGGATGGAGAAGGAAAGCGGCCGTGCCCTTTCAAAGCAACAATCCTGGCTTTTGCCTTAAGCAATTTGGGGAATCACGGAAAGCCTAAATCAGGATGCCCGGACGCGGGTTTGAACCGTCGTCCTCCGAAATGATGTGCTAACCAATGCGGTATCTGATCGATGTGCTCTACTAAACCAGGATAAATGGGTCCTTAGTAATGCGATATAGTAGTCTCACCCATTACCTGAGTAGTTCCTCGCTTCCATGTCGGAAGAATTCTGCTGGATTTAAGGTGAATGAGTCAAAAAAATGTTCAAATCTGTGTGAAATTTTATGGGACTAAACTGCTAAAGTCATCAGTCCCTAAGCTTACACACTGCTTAACCGAAATTATCCTGAGGACGAACACACACACCCATGCCCGAGGGAGGACTCGAACCTCCGCCGGGACCAGCCGCACAGTCCATGACTGCAGCGCCTCAGACTGCTCGGCTAATCCCGCGCGGCGGAATGAGTGAAGAAATCTGAAAGTTTCTTCGGTTTCGAAGAACACCTGCGGATGAATTTTGAAAATACAGGCAGCTTCTGGAGTTCGAGAGAAAACAGGGGATGTGGTTCAGCTACCAACCAAGGTCTTCAAGAGCTGCTTTCATCACTTGAACAGCACGCAGTGGTGTATCATAGTGTTGCAGCAACAGCAGATGCCGGCTTGTGTTGTTCATTTTTATTGAAGCGCAGCAGCCAGCCGTCTGGGTTGTTAGCAATAAACGTAACCGCTTAGGGCTACGTTTGTACGAAAGGATTTTCCGTATACAACACCTTTTTTATCTCTCCGAATACTGATTTAAATCATTTTTTATTGGCTTAACTACAGCATTTACCGTCACCAACGACGATCTTGGATAGCAAAATGTTATGTTATGTAGCTGAATGAATACCATCAAACATAAGTATAAAAAAGATCACCTGGAGAGCTTTGACGTTTCTACTGCATTTTCGAAACTAGTCCATAAAACACCAAACTGTTATGACTGTTGAGTGGTCGTAGCCGATAACATGCGTTAATTTTCAGGTTGAATAACGAGAATCATCATGGACTGACGTGTCAGACAACCGGTAATTTTTCTGGAAATGCTGAATTTTTCACATGATAAAGGCCTTGTTTCAGCCTAACGAACTTACCTCGCCGCACTCTCTTCGATGGCAGCCTCTGCGCAAAGTGCATAAATGTTTTCAGCCGTCTACTTTCTCTCTGCTCTAATATACAATATTTGTTCTTTTTTTAAATTCATTTTTATTTTTGATTTTTTTTAGGGTTCCAACTTCAGTCGATAAAAACCCTTACAGGATCACCTCGGTGTCTGCCGATCCTTCTGTTAAGATCCTTTTTCTCAGAAACAAGTAGATGTACCAAGCTGTTATTTATGTCGTGTACTAAGATCTATAGCACCTCGGTGGTGAATAAATAAAAGCTTCTAATCAATGCAAACAAAAGATAGGCCACTAATGCCACATATTTCAATACATTAAAACCCTCTCATCAAAATCTGTATGAAGTATCTATCCACAAGTCTACCCTGATAGTTTAACGGTAAAGAACGTGGCTAGAAACCGGGAGGTCGCGGTGTCGAATATCGTTCGGAATACGGAATTTTTAGTCCTGCTGCCCTTGACCTCTCAAAAATGGGAGGATTTTCCAGAAACAACACGTACTTGGAAGTGCACGTTTATCTATAGATCCCCTTTCCCCGATTATGTAAGTGGCGTAAGTCAGGGAGACGCAAGTCGTCGAGGGTTTGCACCACGCGATTCAGTCACACGAAATTATTACACTACTGGCCATTAAAATTGCTACACCAAGAAGAAATGCAGATGATAAACGGGTACTCATTGGACAAATATATTATACTAGAACTGACATGTGATTACATTTTCGCGCAATTTGGGTGCATAGATCCTGAGAAATCAGTACCTAGAACAACCACCTCTGGCCGTAATAACGGTCTTGATACGCTTGGGCATTGAGTCAAACAGAGCTTGGATGGCGTGTACAGGTACAGCTGCCCATGCAGCTTCAACACGATACCACAGTTCATCGAGAGTAGTGACTGGCGTATTGTGACGAGCCAGTTGCTCGACCACCATTACCAGACGTTTTCAATTGGTGAGAGATCTGGAGAATGTGCTGGCCAGGACAGCAGTCGAACATTTTCTGTATCCAGAAATGTCCGACAGGACCTGCAACACGCGGTCGTGCATTATCCTGCTGAAATGTAGGGTTTCGCAGGGATCGAATGAAGGGTAGAGCCACGGGTCGTAACGCATTTGAAATGTAACGTCCACTGTCCAAAGTGCCGTCAATGCGAACAAGGGGTGACCTAGACGTGTAACGAGTGGCACCCCATACCATCACGCCGGGTGATACGCCAGTATGGCGATGACGAATACACGCTTCCAATGCGCGTTCACTGCGATGTCGCCAAACACGGATGCGACCATCATGATGCTGTAAACAGAACCTGGATTCATAAAAAAAATGACGTTTTGCCATTCGTGCAGCCAGGTTCGTCGTTGAGTACACCATCGTAGGTGCTCCTGTATGTGATGCAGCGTCAAGGGTAACCACAGCAACGGTCTCCGAGCTGATAGTCCATGCTCCTGCAAACGTTGTCGAACTGTTGGTGCAGATGGTTGTTGTCTTACAAACGTCCCCATCTGTTGACTCAGGGATCGAGACGTGGCTGCACTATCCGTTACAAAAAAAAAATGGTTCAAATGGCTCTGAGTACTATGGGACTCAACTGCTGAGGTCATTAGTCCCCTAGAACTTAGAACTAGTTAAACCTAACTAACCTAAGGACATCACAAACATCCATGCCCGAGGCAGGATTCGAACCTGCGACCGTAGCGGTCTTGCGGTTCCAGACTGCAGCGCCTTTAACCGCACGGCCACTTCGGCCGGCTTATCCGTTACAGCCATGCGGATAAGATGCCTGTCATCTCGATTGCTAGTGATACGAGGCCATTGGGATCCAGCACGACGTGCCGTATTAACCTCCTGAAAACACCGATTTCATATTCTGCTAACAGTCATTGGATCTCGACCAACGCGAGCAGCAATGTCGCCATACGATAAACCGCAATCGCGATAGGCTACAATCCGACCTTTATCAAAGTCGGAAACGTGATGGCACGCATTTCTTCTCCTTACACGAGGCATCACACCAACGTTTCACCAGGCAACGCCGGTCAACTGCTGTTTGTGTATGAGAAATCGGTTGGATACTTTCATCATGTCAGCACGTTGTAGGTGTCGCCACCAGCGCCAATCTTGTGTGAATGCTCTGAAAAGCTAATCATTTGCATATCTCAGCATCTTCTCCCTGTCGGTTAAATTTCGCGCCTGCAGAACGTCATCTTCGTGGTCTAGTAATTTTAATGGCCAGTAGAGTGTATTATCATCTACGTACATAAATAAATTGGAACGGAACTCTCAGAGAGCGTGTCCTACTCACAATTGTTCAGTTTTTTTATTCTTTTGTGCTTTACTTCGTACATGAAACAAGTTGCCTCAGATCTTAAAAATGTACAGGGGTCGCAATAATGTACGGAAACTTTTCGAGAAATGGATTCTTGAACGTAAAGGCAAATGTTAGTCAAGCCTGCATGTTGTGCTGTTGTATTTGACCATGAACGGCACTGAGATTGTCCTAAATACCGCAGCTAAGTGAATTCAAACGTGGGCAAATTCTTGGTGCTCGTGTGGTGGTCAGAGTCGAAAAACGCGCAGATGGCGATTCCACTGCCGGCAAGAGTCACCTCGTTTCGTAAATCTTGCCGCGGCGATTCCCACGCTGCGGCTCGCATTCCTACGCGATGTCCGTCCTCCAGACCCGCAATACGAGACTGGAATTCCCTGACGACGGCAGCACGTTCGCCAGATCGCGATTCCGGTGATGAAGCGCTGTAATAGCTGCCCGCTAAGGTCACAAATAATGTGCGGCTCGTCCGTTTCCGGACGTGGACTGTGGCGAAGCAAAACACTCCTCTATTTGCTCGCGCTACGGCGATTCAGACTGGAGACAAACTTTGCCTTGTAAAGGGAGTGGATTGAACGCTGATTTGTTCGTGCTGCAGTTCGGCGGCATCGTTTATGTGAGGATGTTAATGGCGACCATTTCGAACACCTACAGAGATATTTTTAAGTTAGACTTTAAGCTACACTTTCACCAAAAATGAGACAACTCCTTCAATTAGTTTGCAAGTAATGGACTTTTAAACAGTGGATACATTTTCTTGGACCCCTCGGTGTAGAAGATCATTCTTCTTCTTCTCTTTCGTTTGTCCTTCGAGGTTTAGGTTAACGAAATCCTCTTACATAAGATGGGAAAGGAAATGGAAACATGGAAGGGCGGACCGACGTCAATCACATCACTTTTTTCTTTTGTCAGTTCACATTTATTTACGGAACATATCACGGTAATGAACGGAGTACAATCTTAACCAGTCTTCAAAAAGACGAACCATGAAAGTTAAGTGCCAACAGTTACAATCCAGTAAGATTTTCTTTTACATGCATGGAATGAATACAATACGGAAGCGATAGCAAGATAAATAGAAAAGCACAACAAACATTGGGTTCAAAAAAATGGTTCAAATGGCTCTGAGCACTATGGGACTTAACATCTGAGGTCATCAGTTCCCTAGAACTTAGAACTACTTAAACCTAATTAACCTAAGGAAATCACACACTTCCATGCCCGAGGCAGGATTCGAACCTGCGACCGTAGCGGTCGCGCGGTTCCAGACTGAAGCGCCTAGAACCGATCGGTCACACCGGCTGGTCAACAGACGTTGATCACTAGAGAAAGTAAACTTAAAGTTTCCAAATATTAGCACAATAAGTACGGGCTTAAATAGTCTGATTTAGAAAATCTGAAGGTTAATCAAAAATCGAACAATATTACCCATTTCAGGAGAGACGTGAAATATTTGGCAGAAAATATTAACGTAACAGCTTGTAAGTAAGAGCGTAGGCTAAACAAGAAATACGCTGCTAGCGCGGACAGCTCCACTAAAGTAATGTCGGGCAGCCACAAACACTCCCGAAAAACACCATGCCGGTGTGTAACAGCAACAGATCCTCGCAGCCAAGTCCCGCTCCGCACAGTAGACTCGCAACTCATAAAACTAAGAGCTGTTAACAAACGCCATTCAGCTGAACCATGAGCTAAAAGGTACAAGTTAAGAAAATGTAATTCGCCCAGGCCTTAACAACTTAATGACATAAAACCTTTAAATCTGCCATAATAATCAAACAATAATGTTACTCAAAACTGCACAGCAAACACTGCTTAACAACATAAAACGGTAAAATGATGGGGTAATAAGCGTCCCCTACAAAACAAATTAACTGAATAGGGTGAAATCATTTATCTCAGATAGTTGCTCGAAATAGAAAAAGAATAAATCACCGAGGCTACACTGCCAGGCTGTAATTTCAATGAGAAACAGGAGCTTACCTCTAGAAGACGGTACTTAACTGCTAGTATTTACAAGTCAGGCTCTCTGCCATGGCACTTAGATTTCAGAACGATATAAAACACAATTTGAACAGCATGCATTAGCTCGAGGCTTGCTAGGCTTTAGATTTTCCGTTGGGGTTGTCTCCCTTAGCCTTTGGAGTTTCTCCTCCACCACAAGGCATTGGTTCATAGACATCTACACCTACATTTATACTCCGCAAGCCACCCAACGGTGTGTGGTGGAGGGTACTTTACGTGCCACTGTCATTACCTCCCTTTCCTGTTCCAGTCGCGTATGGTTCGCGGGAAGAACGACTGCCGGAAAGCCCCCGTTTGCGCTCGAATCTCTCTAATTTTACATTCGTGATCTCCTCTGGAGGTATAAGTAGGGGGAAGCAATATATTCGATACCTCAACCAGAAACTCACCCTCTCGTAACCTGGACAGCAAGCTACACCGCGATGCAGAGCGCCTGTCTTGCAGAGTCTGCCACTTGAGTTTGCTAAACATCTCCGTCACGCTATCACGCCTACCAAATAACCCTGTGACGAAACGCGCCGCTCTTCTTTGGATCTTCTCTATCTCCTCCGTCAATCCGATCTGGTACGGATCCCACACAGATGAGCAATACTCAAGTATAGGTCGAATGAGTGTTTTGTAAGCCACCTCCTTTGTTGATGGACTACATTTTCTAAGGACTCTGCCAATGAAAATCAACCTGGCACCCGCCTTACGAACAGTTAATTTTATATGGAGTGTCCACTTCAAATCGTTCCGTACGCATACTCGTAGATATTTTACAGAAGTAACTGCTACCAGTGTTTGTTCCGCTATCATATAATCATACAATAAAGGATTCCTTCTCATTTAATCTCCAGAAAGGAGGGTTGCCTCATCTGCCAGCTTCGCCATTCCGAAGTCTTTCTTCTCCGCCGTAGCTGCCATTAAGGTCTTCACCCGTAACCCTGGACATGGGTTTCGTGTTATATGCCACGGGATTGGGTCCCTGCCTGAACTCAGCCATCCTATCACTCCGTCCTACTGAAGTTTAGGATGCCCACCCCCGCGACGTGGACGTGCCAGACAGGAATTACCCCAGTGGAGGAATAGGGAAGGGGACTCCGCCTCCCTGGAGCCGGGTTAATGATTGTGTGTGGTGCCACAATCAATGGTAGTAATGGTATTTGGAAGTATTTGGTGGTAATGGTATTTGGAAGAGACAGAGGAATCAAAGGGAATATTACTTTGAATGGAGAACCCCACCCAAAGTGGTAGACAGTTTCACTTACTAAGGGAGTGAAATATCTAGTGATGGAAGAATAACCAACGAAATTAATAGGAGGTTACAGAAGGGAGGCAAGTTCTAATAAACAATAAAACACCTGATTTGGAAGAAGGGAGTTTCAGGAAAAGCAAAACTGCTTATGTATAAAAGTTATTACTTCCCTGTTTGCAGCTATGGAGGAGAAACATGGACAATGACAGAAAGGGACTGGAGCAGACTGCAAGCAGGGGAAATGAAATTTCTCAGAGCAGTTAAGGGAAAAACAAGAATGGACAGAGTAAGGAATTTAGATATTAGAAAGGACCTTAAACAAGAAAGTACAAAGGAAGAAATTGAAAAAAAGGAGATTAAGATGGTACGGGCTTGTTAAGAGGAAATTATGGAAGAACTAAAGATGGACGGAAAAAGACCTAGAAGGCGACCAAGAACACGGTGGAAAACGGGAGTGAGAATGTCTGTGGAAAGGAGAGGTGTGACCTGGCACCAAGTGGAGGAAGAAAAGTGGTGGGAGGACCGAGCCAAATGGAGAAGACTCGTCAGCACCCAGACCTGGCAGTAGCTGGAGTGGGATCCAGATATAGTATAGACATAGTTCGACAAATTTCCTGAAAATAATTAAAAGGTTAAACAATAAATCCCACAAAATATCCCAAGGCATTAAAAACAACCACTTAATAAACCAGATTTACCACAGAGCTTATGAACAGTTTAACAGCACTAAATACCAAAGCTCATTAGACACGAGGGTAACGACAAATGCCCTACCCACTCACAGGAAAATAACACTAATTTCAGAGGTACCAGATTTATGGTACCAGACAGCTTTTGACGTAAACAACTAACAGTAAAGCAAAACTTCAAGTAGCACTTATAATGGCAAGCAGCCACCGTTACGCGTGCGGAACAAGCATTAACCATTAAATGGAGCAAACTCAAACAGACCAGTTCTGGTTAGAAATAATTACAATGGGCGAATTTTGTTTTTGTGATCGATAAAGCGAGAGTCACAGAGGCAGGCACATCTCAGTGCGAGCGATACCAACCATTGTGACACAAAGAAGTCGTTATTCCATAATGTCAATCAAGTGCAAAATTCCAACATCCAAAAGCGCACAGCATGGACTTAAGGGAAGACAATTCAGCTGAAGCACATTGAAGGGTGCGGTGAGAACTTCGATGCAGCCACTAACAGTACACTCACAATCACCCGATCTCCGTACAAGCAGAGCCAACGGCCCACCCAGCCGACGGGTCGACCAATGTCCCTGGTGCCCTCTCGCCACGTACCCAAACACACTCCTCTGGACACACTCCTGCATGTTTTCAAGATAACGCACCGGAAGCTAAGGGTAATTCCTGCCATCTAGCGGGACGCCATCAGGTGAAGGTGGAAGGAAAGGTGAAATGAAGCCGTCACAGCTAAGTTAAGATAAACATTCTCCGGTTTCACAATCTTATATTCGTTCAGACCATATAGATGAGTTTTAATCATTTCACTGCAACTCCAATTTACTCTTTGATGAGGAATAAGGGAATAACACGCAACACAGCAACTTTTGTTTTGGGGAAATAGGATTTTGCAAGTACTGCGTGTGTTGACAGAATCACACTATCTGATCAGATGTGTCCGGGTACCCATATGTAATGTGGAATTGGCCACTAGGTGTTATGAGGGGCGAAGGCAATATAGGAGGTGGGAACTACTGTGTTCTCGGCGGAGAAGCAGTTGATCAGGAGAGTTCAGTGACTTCGAATGAGGACTAGTCACTGGAAGGAAGGAAAGAAAATTAGAGTTTAACGTCCCGCCGATAGCGCGGTCGTTAGAGACGGAGCAGTCCCTGACTACGAGTGTATAGGGAATGAAATCAGCCGTGCTTTTTTGATTGGATATCGCCTGAGGAACGAACCCACCAGCGACATTTCAACGTTTATAAAGTTGCCCAAGTCGACTGTTGGCGGTGTGACTATGAAATGAAAACGCGAAGGAACAACCACAGCTAACCTAGACCAGAGAAACCCCACATAGTGACGGACTGGACCGTCGAGCATTGCAGAGAACGGCCGTAAAAACAACCGCATGAAGTCAGCGACAGGAATCGCTCGTGAATTCCCAAGTGCTACCAGCAGTCCAGCCAGCATAATCATTGTGCGTAGGGTGTTAAAAAGAATGGGGTATGACGATCGAGCAGCTTCTCGTAAGCCACACACTTCTCGCGCTTGAGGTGGTCCACAGAGGAACGCCACTGGACATTGGATGACTGGAAACGAGTGATGAATCTCGCTATACCTTGTGAGAATCCAATGGAAGGGTTTGGGATTGGCGAATGACTGAAGAACGATACCTGCCACCATCTGTAGTGCCAACAGTGAAGTATGGTGGAGGTGGTATTACGGTATCGGGGTGTTTTCAGTGGTTAGGGTGTGGTCCTCTTACTGTACTTAAGAAATACAGAAGGATATTTTACAGCACTGTGTACTGCACACAGTAGATGAACAGTTCGGAGACGACGATTAATAGTATCAGAATGACAATTGACGCTGCCATAAAGCAGCGTCTATGAGGCAGTGGTCTGTGGGTGATAACAGTCCTGAAATGATCTGGCCTGCCCAAAGATCAGATCTGAATCCAATAGAAGATCTTTGGGGTGACTCACAGCATCGACATGGATCCAGGACCCAGCCGTTCAAAGTCGCTACCTTCTCTAGTTTCGTCTCTTGAGGAGGAATAGGCTGCCATTCCCTCACGGACATTCAGATGTCTCGTTGAAACTGTGGACAAACCCAACATTAACGTCCACTG
The DNA here is from genome assembly GCF_023864345.2 of Schistocerca serialis cubense. NCBI lineage: Eukaryota > Metazoa > Arthropoda > Insecta > Orthoptera > Acrididae > Schistocerca > Schistocerca serialis. Next base: position 119,248,254 of record NC_064645.1, on the reverse strand, counting down.
ACAGGGGTCAGGGTACTTTTTATCAGAGTATATTGATTCAAGAAAATGTTTAGCTTCTTTGTTCAGTCTTCTTTGTTTAATCTTTTTCTTCTGTCGTGCGTTAGGCCTTGCTCGCCCTGTTCTGGCTACATTTGCTCCTTCCATCTTTTTACTGGTCTTCCAGTTGTAACACGCCCGGGAGGAAAGGGGGTAGATATGTAGTGCTAACAAAAGCTAGCCTTTAGCACTCGAGACTCTACAACACTCCCTAGATACATCGACGGTACTGGATATTTAACGGCCCATGTGCCTAAACCGATTGATCTGCTGCTATCTGCACTGCCTGCTATGATGTGTCCTGTAGTAACTATTGTCTAGCAGGGAGGGGAGCCAATCACACCAACAATACCAAGTTGATCTGGTAGAATTCGCTGTATTCTCTTAAACACTCGCACAGGGTGGGGCTGCACTGTTCACAATTAACATTATTCCACAATGGACGTGATCAGTATTTGTACTCCAAGCACGTGTCCGTTGTGACGTATAAGGTTGCTGTCTAAATGATGGCATCCAATGCAAAAACACGGTGCATATAACACAAAATAATCACTGTTCAACGGATGTTTTTATCGGTCGACGATTGGCACAGTTCTTCCAACAGCACTAAACAATTCAATAGCGTGACCGAATCGCGACGCGAATGTTCCATAAAATTTCGGGTATGATATACGATATGCGTCTCTTTCACTTGATATCTTCCCGTCTCCTCTAAATCTATTTTGTTACGCAACCTTCCCTTCTACAATAACCTATGAAACCTTCCCTTAGGATTTCTATCTCTTGCTTAATAATAACAAATGAAATCTTCCCTTTGAAATTAATTCTCTTTCTCAATCTTCGCATAGAAATTTAAATGCTGCTTATTAAAAGTGATTTGCTGATTATTTCGACGAAACATATAATGTGTCGTCGTCGTCGCCCTCAGTCGTTACCTGCAATAACCCAAAACTGTTCCTTACCTTTTTTACTGTTACTGGATCGCCATCTGACTGCTCCATCGAACTGCGACATGAATATACTTACTCTGTTTTACTATACTCTATTAGCTGCTGGTGGGCTGTCATAATAAGTGGCTGTATTTCTTACCAGAGCTGGCGTTATTCTTTAATTAAATTGACTGGAGTTACGTAATTCATAGTTAAACTTTTTCTTGACAACAATAAAATTTTGCAAAGTTTTACGTTGATGGTTTTTGGGATGGATTATCATCAGTAATGTAATATTGCTGGCAAACATTAATTATATTCTGAATGAAATTATTTTACAAACGTTCAAATATGAGTTACTTTTTACAATAATCTTACAACTAGGATTGCGCAAACATACCTTCAGTAGTCCTGAGTTTCTCAAAAAAATAATTCAATAGCATTAGTTCATCTTATGATAATAGTTAGCTGATGTCTCTGTACATCCGTTTATAATCTCTTGTAAATCATAGCTGGTGGCTGGCAGTTATTTCCAAAATGACAAATATTAATTATTCCTACTTAATCCTATCAATAAAATATAAACATCTTTCATAAATAGTGGTTTGACAATAGACAATAGAAATATACACGTCTTAAAAACTTAGAAATTGCAATTAGGATGATACCAGTTCACATTATTTTTCCGTAACTGTCGCGACACGGTTGATTGTTGTTCTCCCGAGATGACGCAGGAAACCGAGAAACATCACCTTTTGAATAAACAATGATACTGCAACGCGAATACTGGAATTAAAAGCGAAAACTTGTGTGGCAGATATTTTCAATTACTTCACCATAACTTGTAAGATGCGCGCTGCAGCCACGGCATCAACCGCAACATCCGCCTACACTCCACGAAAGCTACGCCACGACTCTCCACTGTTGAGCTACGCTCGACAGAGAGGCAACTATCGATAGTCAACAGTACAATTCTATGCTTACACAGTCTTCCAATGCATCTTTTACGTTGCAGAGTTGTTGTTGTTGTTGTGGTCTTCAGTCCAGAGACTGGTTTGATGCAGCTCTCCATGCTACTCTACCCTGTGCAAGCTTCTTCATCTCCCAGTACCTACTGCAACCTACATCCTTCTGAATCTGTTTAGTGTATTTCTTGTACTAATGTGGTAGGCGTGGGCTTCGTATCTATCTTGGCCACAATAATGCGTTCACTATGCTGTTCGTAGTAGCTTACCCGCATTCCTATTTTCCTACTCATTATTAAACCTACTCCTGCATTACCCCTATTTGATTTTGTATTTATAACCCTGTATTCACCTGACCAGAAGTCTTGTTCCTCCTGGCACCGAACTTCGCTTTCCCACTATATCTAAATTTAACCTATCCATTTCCCTTTTTAAATTTTCTGACCTACCTGCCCGGTTAAGGGATCCGACATTCCACGCTCCGCTCCGTAGAACGGCAGTTTTATTTCTCCTGATAACAACGTCCTCCTGAGTAGTCCCTTTTGGGAGATCCGAATGGGGGACCATTTTACCTCCGGAATATTTTACCCAAGAGGACGCCATCATCATTTAACCATACAGTAAAGCTGCATGCCCTCGGGAAAAATTACGGCTGTAGTTTCCCCTTGCTTTCAGCCGTTCGCAGTACCAGCACAGCAAGGCCGTTTTGGTTAGTGTTACAAGGCCAGATCAGTCAATCATCCAGACTGTTGCCCCTGAAACTACTGAAAAGGCTGCTGCCCCTTTTCAGGAACCACACGTTTGTCTGGCCTCTCAACAGATACCCCTCCGTTATGGTTGCACCTACGATACTGCTATCTGTGTCGCTGAGGCACGCAAGCCTCCCCACCAACGGCAAGGTCCATGTTTCATGGGGGGCATATTGCCAGAATTGTAGTGTCAGTCTTCAATCCTTCATTCGCAATATGAAAGGAAAAGTTCCTACTCAGCATATAGGGGAGATGCTGAGTCACAGATAGGCAGAGCAAAAAGACTGTCACAGTGACAGCAGCAACTTTCCTTTTCATAATATTGCTAATTCCACCTTGGATTTTCCATTGTTTGATATATGAAATCATGGCGGTGAATCGAGGAAGTACAGTACATACTGACGAAACTAAATGAGCTCTAACATGGAAAGTAAGCGTTTCCGGACACATGTCCACATAACATATTTTCTTTCTTTGTGTGTGAGGAATGTTTCCTGGAAGTTTGGCCGTACCTTTTTGTAACACCCTATATATATATATATATATATATATATATATATATATATATATATATATATATATACAGGGTAGATAATGTCTTATGCTGGAGACGTTACGGTCAATAACAAATTTTACATAATTTGTTAAATTTGCAACATAAACCCGCACTAAGGCTCTGTTGCCGTTGTATGAATAACTGAGCCTGCCCTTATTACTGCTTACGTCCTCCATAACAAGTGCCCATTTGACAAACTGCGTGTTAGTTTCTATTTCAGATTCCTCGGGCGACGTTTGTTTGCCTTTTTTTTATGGTTTTACTACCAGGACTAGCCTCATTGTCCAAGCTTCACCCTCCACTACACATAGCTTTGACATTGCCAGCCACTCGGGCTGGTAAAACCGCCAGAAAAATCTTCAAACGTCGGCCGAAGAATCCGAAACAGAAGCCAACAGGCAGTTACTCAACAAGTGGTCGCGAAAGCGTTAACTATTTTGTAGGAGCTCATTCGTTGAAACTATTTTCGTTCAAAAATGGTTCAAATGGCTCTTTGCACTATGGGACTTAACATCTGAGGTCATGAGTCCCCTGGAACTTAGAGATACATAAACCTAACTAACATAAGGACATCACACACATCCATGCCCGAGGCAGGATTCGAGCCTGCGACCGTAGCGGTAGCGCGGTTCCAGACTGAAGCTCCTAGAACCGCTCGGCCACACCGGCCGGCAAAACTATTTTAGTAACGCGCTTCTGCCACAGCTGTGGCCATGACCTATTATCAGAATATCAGAGAAAAACAGAGTATCGTGCGCCAAGTGGTACCTAGCAGTGATACCACAGGCTTGACACGAGACTCTGTTTTAAGTTTCTCTCTGATATTCTTATGATGGGCTATGGAAAAAACGTGTTACTACATGTGTTTTAACAGGTGGACTTCGTGTGAGCGACAGAAAGCAGTAATATCGACGTGTTCGGATATTTAGCTTTTATCTCATTTACGACTCTGATCTTAGCTGTCTGTTACACGGTATTGTTTCTTCAGAAACTCTCGCTCGTGTAGTCTTTATATTCGTTATGCCTGAAAATCGATTGTACGCTAATCCAGAGTTTCACGGGTGAAAGATCTTGATGGGTATTAGACTAGACACACTTCAAAAATCATTTTCATTTGCTTTTGGTCGTTCGAGTTGGCATACTTGTCTTGCTGGTGCTCTTACAATTGCTATTGGATATCAGAGGTGCCCGAGAGCAAAATTGTCAGTTAAAGGGTGAAAAACGTTCTCTGTCGACCTAAGCTTATTTGGTGTGTCTGCAGCCGTACTGAGTAAAGCAACTTAGAACTCTATAAGCCTACAACTCATGACAAATAATAAAGTTTGCAAGCTAGCGAAGTTGCGCAGCAGTTGGCACATTGGAGCCGTATACGATTGGACGACGGTTGAGATCCCCGACATGCTATGCACTTTATATTTTCCGTGACTTCCCTAAATGACTTATGGGAAATTCCGGATTGGTTCCTATGAAAGGACACATACGGTTTTCTTCCCCATGCGTTTCTAATAGCATCGCTGTCGATGTGATCGTAAAAAATCTAACCTTCTTTCCTTCTTCAATCTCATAAGGGACTTGCGCGCGCGTGCCCACACACACACACACACACACACACACAGACCGAAAAAGGCAGCAGTGAAGATGAGCGCAATGTCTGTTGCGGGTTCACCGCTATCTGTAAATCATTTTTCGCTTTCTTCGCCTTCATTTCTCGAAAATGCGAAGTACGTGCAGCAATGAAGAATGTCGCCACGAGAAGTTACTGATCGAGTCTCAGAAGAGACGACAGTTTGCGCGCACTTGTGTGGATAATCGGCAACTGAGACAAGGCTAAAGCGTGTGCTGGACGCTCATTGTTATGTGATGAGGACTGCGAGATAACTTCACGGATATCGGCGGAAGGACGAACAAAGAGTGAATCGCTGGTTTGAGTGCGTCCTTTCACGGAAGAGTTGTGTTACAAATCGCGCTGTCCCAGCGCCAGGTGTTTAAAACAAAGGGCGTCGCTATCCGACGTTCGTGAGTGGACTTGGAGAGAACCACAGGAGCACCTCGCAGCGTCTGTCCTTCTCACACCGGCCGTGGTCGTGGCGTAGTCGATCCGCATCTTCACCTGTAAGCAACTATAAGTTGTGTGAAAGAGGCTGCATTGGATTGTGCCATATAGGAAAGTTTCTTTCCGTTCCAGCAACTGACGGGGTACGGGATTAGTGATTACTTTGTGCCTCCGTGCGTGCAACAATTAGTGCAATCAGTCTCTATGACAGCAGTGCACTAATCGGAGAAGAGCATTTAGTAGCTTAAGCACTGGAAACAGATTACTGAATTTTCGCGAGGTAACAAGCAGCTTAACAAATGTCAAAAAATGGTTCAAATGGCTCTGAGCACTATGGGACTTAACATCTGTGGTCATCAGTCCCCTAGAACTTAGAACTACTTAAACCTAACTAACCTAAGGACTTCACACACATCCATGCCCGAGGCAGAATTCGAACCTGCGACCGTAGCGGTCGCGCGGTTCCTGACTGTAGCGCCTAGAACCTCTCGGCCACTTCGATCGGCCCTATACCCGTTGCTTTGACGCTTCGATGTATTTGACGTTTTGAAGGTAAGCCAGGAAACGTTTACAAAACATTTGAAATTGTGTTTATTGTTGCAAATCCATGACTGCCCTCTTTATCAAACACTGGACAAGTACAGTCTACGAAATTTGCACTCCGTTTTAAGCAAAAGTTAGTTTTCACGCATCTCAGTGTTTATGACATCATACATGGTAAACTATTTGTCGTACAGTTAGAGAATTTTGCAGGTACATTCAGGGGTATATTTGGCTACTGTCTCTAAACTTTGTTGCGAACAGATGGCTCTGAGCACTATGGGACTTAACATCTGTGGTCATCAGTCCCCCAGAACTTAAAACTACTTAAACCTAACTAACCTAAGGACATCACACACATCCATGCCCGAGGCAGGATTCGAACCTGCGACCGTAGCAGTCGCGCGGTTACGGACTCAAGCGCCTTGAATCGTTCGGCCACCGCGGCTGTATAAACAGCGAAAATTTAGTAAGCGATAATTTTTTCTTCGTTTCATTATCTACATCTACAACCACATGGGTACTCTGCAAATCGTTGATGGAGCCACCATCACAATAATTCTCTATTATTCCACTCTCGAACAGCTCGAAAGAGAAAACGAACACTTACATTTTTCTGTGCGAGCTCTGATTTCCCTTTTTTTTTATTATGATAATCGTCTCTCCCTACGTAGCTCGCCGTCAACAAAATATTTTCGCATTCGGAGGAGAAAGTTGGTGACTGAAATTTGGTGAGAAGATTCCGCCGCAAGCATCGAGTACCCTGTACAAATGCTGCATTTTTACATTTCACACTGTATCATTACAATATGAACCCGACAGAATTGATCTGGAGCCGAGTTAAGGGATTTCTCCCGAGAAATAAATGTGGTGTCACCGCCAGACACCACACTTGCTAGGTGGTAGCCTTTAAATCGGCCGCGGTCCGTTAGTATACGTCGGACCCGCGTGTAGCCACTATCAGTGATTACAGACAGAGCGCCGCCACACGGCAGGTCTAGAGAGACTTCCTAACACTCGCCCAGTTGTACAGCCGACTTTGCTAGCGATGGTTCACTGACAAAATACGTTCTCATTTGCCGAGACGATAGTTAGCATAGCCTTCAGCTACGTCATTTGCTACGACCTAGCAAGGCGCCATTATCAGTTGCTATTGATATTGTAAATAATGTACAGACAAGAGCTACGTTCAACATTAATGGATTAAAGTTAAGTATTCCACCAAGTACCACCGTTTTTCTGAAGTCTAAATACCTTGTCCTGTTCCAGACCTCACGCCAGCCTGCGTGAGCTAAAACGCGTGCCTTTCGGCTTCCTCTCATAGTGGGTTGGCTCTCTTGCCAATCCGCAACAATAATAACACTGTTAAGCTGGAACTAAAGCAGGCAGCCTTCTCACATGTCACTGCCGACCGCTGGAGGGATATAGAACGGCATGTCATAAAAGAAGAGGCGAAAATGCGGCGGCTGTGTGGCTTCGTTGATTATGCTGTTGATCGACTCGTTATAAAACGTAGAAAATGATAATTCCAGTTGCGCGGGATTAGCCGAGCGGACTAAGGCGCTGCAGTCATGGTCTGTGTGGCTGGTCCCGGCGGAGGTTCGAGTCCTCCCTCGGGCATGGGTGTGTGTGTTTGTCCTTAGGATAATTTAGGTTAAATAGTGTGTAAGCTTAGGGACTGATGACCTTAGCAGTTAAGTCCCATAAGATTTCACACACATTTGAACATTTGACAATTCCAGAACTGAAATGTGTTTTTCGGATAAGGGAGGAAATAAGTGACTACTAGACAACTGACTGTAATTAATACCTTCAGTGGCTTCAGTATTAAACAACACGGTCAAATCGCTGCAGGATGCTTTTGCATCACACATAGCTCCCTCAGAAACATTATCCTGAATTTAAGTTAGAAATTTGCATCAATCTTGTTTGTAATTAGAATACCATGTTAGGTGAGAAAGAGAGCGTTTTATGGTTTCCGTCTGATCACCTAAGAAGCGGGCGACATTGCTGGAGTTTTGGCGAATATTGTTTCATTCTCTTTAAAAGTTAAAGGACATTCGAAGCTATATTGTTTCTTTGCTCGTCTCTTTTTACGTCTCAACTGCAACTGCTCACATTGCATGTTACTTGGATCAGGTGGCTGGCCAGAGCTGTCCAAGTTTAATCCGCCGTTGAAACTGTTCATCTACATCTACATGGATACTCAGCAAATCACATTTAAGTGCCTGGCAGAGGGTTCATCGAACCACCTTCACAATTCTCTATTATTCCAATCACGTATAGAGTTCAAAATGGTTCAAATGGCTCTGAGCACTATGGACTTAACTTCTGAGGTCATCAATCGCCTAGAACTTAGAACTGATTAAACCTAACTAGTCGCTTAGGCGCTCTGCAACTTCTATGTACCTATTTTATTTGTTTGACAAACCCTGTTTTCAGGGCTATATTTTATATGATTAATGTAACTATGCGGATGTTTGCCTAAACGATAAGGACATATCACTTCATGTTATAATACTGCCGTCTTCTGAAGAAGATAGATTTATATCTATTGAAACCTAGGTAAAGATTACTTTATCCTTTGCAACTGGTCGGCTGTTCTTAGTCTGATTTAAACCTAACTAACCTAAGGACATCACACACATCCATGCCGGAGGCAGGATTCGAACCTGCGAACGTAGCGGTCGCTTGGCTCCAGACTGTAGTGCCTAGAACCGCCCGGCCACTCCAGCCAGCACGTATAGAGTGCTGAAAGAATGAATACCTCTATCTTTCCATACGAGCTCTGACTTCCCTTATTTTATCGTGGTGATCGTTCCTTCCTATGTAGGTCGGTGTCAACAAAATATTTTCGCATTCGGAGGAGAAAGTTGGTGATTGGAATTTCGTGAGAAGATTCCGTCGCAACGAAAAACGCCTTTCTTTTAACGATTTCCAGCGCAAATCCTGTATCATTTCTGTGACACTCTCTCCAATATTTCGCGATAATACAAAACGTGCTGCCTTTCTTTGAACTTTTTCGATGTAGTCCGTCAGTCCTATCAGGTAACGATCCCACACCTCGCAGCAGTATTCTAAAAGAGGACGGACAAGCGTAGTGTAGGCAGTCTCCATAGTAGGTCTGTTACATTTTCTAAGTGTCCTGCCAATAAAACGCAGTCTTTGGTTAGCCTTCCCCACAACATTTTCTATGTGTTACTTCCTGTTGTCACGCATTATCGCCCAGTCTCCGAGCGTGCAACACAGCACAAGACATATTCTTACGATCGTGCTTGGCTGTACTGGGTGCAGCTTGGCTTCCGGTCCACGTGAAACGAAATCGAATGAGATTCAAGAAAACGGGGAGGAATATATGGCGCAATGTTTACATCAGGTTTAGTCGTATTATGAACAGAGTGCAGAAACACTGCCCAACATATCTGCGCAAAGCTTCATCGGATTTTCACTGTGGTTTCCATATCGCGCCCGATAGGACCTTACTTTTCGAATATCGCTCGTACAAAGAGATAGTTCGCGGTGCCGGATTCCCCACGTTACGTAGAGAAGACACGCAGCCAGCTGCTGCGCAATGGGCTGGTGACGTAACGCGCGAGGGAAGCACGCTGAGTCGTCCGCGGGCAGGCACCGGACAGAAACGCTGAGCACCTGCAATGCTACGACCCCCACGATGCAGCCAGGAGGCCGTTCCCACACAGGGAGGCTCGTTTGTGTGACTGATGGTTAGCTAGAGAGGAGGGGGCCAGCTGATAGCTGCTGTAGCTGCTGGCGTGACGTAGCGAGACCTTGCCCGCGCCGCCGGGCGGCCAGTTCCGCGGGAAATCCTCGCGACCGGGTGCGCATGCGCCCTCTCGTCTCGTGAGGCGGCAGTTTACCACTTGCCGCCGCCGGCTCCAGTGCGCGTGGCCACGGCTGATGCTCGCAGCCCAGGTACGTAGAGCGCCAGCGGATCGTCTTCTGCGTGCGTTCTACACCACCGATTTTCTGGCCAAATTCGACTACTCGTCACAGGTGCGCGTCACAGGCCTTGTAAACCAGCGGCCAACCACATAGCGAGTGGATCAGTGACGTCAGTGATCAATTTGTTCCGATGTGTCGAGTTCTAAAATCTTTAATATGACGCAGACCGGGCATGTACAGAAATAGGAGCTTCGTCTGCTAACACATGGACTTAGTCTATCATCTCCGAGCTCACTCCTGTCATTGTAATGGGTCTTCTATCTTCTTAATCTCTATCTTGTTGTTCGCTTTGTTTTCCTAACACATTGCGGAGGTTGCTCGATGCCCTTGTATTTTAACATTTTGTATTACTTCTTTATTACACTGTGTTGAGAAAAGTCATGTGATACATCAATTATTCAAAAACAGTCTTCATCGCATTTATTATTATTATTATACCGCCAACCTGTTTCAACCCGACGTAGGGGTCATCTTCTGGGCGTTTACACTGTGAAATTATAGATATCCGTCAGAAAGACTCCATTATACAACAGCTAAAGTTACGTAAATTTAAAATATGTTACCCATTGGTCGACTGCTGGTGGTGTCACTCCTGTCTACGTAAGGGCGGGAAACTGTGAGACTAACCCTACGTATGGGCTTAATTAGCGGGCTGAGATCACGTGAATAGACGGCAACACCCCCAGCGGCGAACAACGGCATTTAATACAGTTTATTACATGTAATTACTAGCCACCTTGGATTAACATAGATGTAAGTGACAGTAAATAACAGAAACGGAACCATTCCATTTAAAAAGAGTTACAATTATAGTGTTAATTTAAAACAATATCAAATGTTCCGTAGTTAACTCGTAAAATTCGTAAACATATATTACATTATGTGCCATAATATACACTCCTGGAAATTGAAATAAGAACACCGTGAATTCATTGTCCCAGGAAGGGGAAACTTTAGTGACACATTCCTGGGGTCAGATACATCACATGATCACACTGACAGAACCACAGGTACATAGACACAGGCAACAGAGCATGCACAATGTCGGCACTAGTACAGTGTATATCCACCTTTCGCAGCAATGCAGGCTGCTATTCTCCCATGGAGACGATCGTAGAGATGCTGGATGTAGTCCTGTGGAACGGCTTGCCATGCCATTTCCACCTGGCGCCTCAGTTGGACCAGCGTTCCTGCTGGACGTGCAGACCGCGTGAGACGACGCTTCATCCAGTCCCAAACATGCTCAATGGGGGACAGATCCGGAGATCTTGCTGGCCAGGGTAGTTGACTTACACCTTCTAGAGCACGTTGGGTGGCACGGGATACATGCGGACGTGCATTGTCCTGTTGGAACAGCAAGTTCCCTTGCCGGTCTAGGAATGGTAGATCGATGGGTTCGATGACGGTTTGGATGTACCGTGCACTATTCAGTGTCCCCTCGACGATCACCAGTGGTGTACGGCCAGTGTAGGAGATCGCTCCCCACACCATGATGCCGGGTGTTGGCCCTGTGTGCCTCGGTCGCATGCAGTCCTGATTGTGGCGCTCACCTGCACGGTGCCAAACACGCAGACGACCATCATTGGCACCAAGGCAGAAGCGACTCTCATCGCTGAAGACGACACGTCTCCATTCGTCCCTCCATTCACGCCTGTCGCGACACCACTGGAGGCGGGCTGCATGATGTTGGGGCGTGAGCGGAAGACGGCCTAACGGTGTGCGGGACCGTAGCCCAGCTTCATGGAGACGGTTGCGAATGGTCCTCGCCGATACCCCAGGAGCAACAGTGTCCCTAATTTGCTGGGAAGTGGCGGTGCGGTCCCCTACGGCACTGCGTAGGATCCTACAGTCTTGGCGTGCATCCGTGCGTCGCTGCGGTCCGGTCCCAGGTCGACGGGCACGTGCACCTTCCGCCGACCACTGGCGACAACATCGATGTACTGTGGAGACCTCACGCCCCACGTGTTGAGCAATTCGGCGGTACGTCCACCCGGCCTCCCGCATGCCCACTATACGCCCTCGCTCAAAGTCCGTCAACTGCACATACGGTTCACGTCCGCGCTGTCGCGGCATGCTACCAGTGTTAAAGACTGCGATGGAGCTCCGTATGCCACGGCAAACTGGCTGACACTGACGGCGGCGGTGCACAAATGCTGCGCAGCTAGCGCCATTCGACAGCCAACACCGCGGTTCCTGGTGTGTCCGCTGTGCCGTGCGTGTGATCATTGCTTGTACAGCCCTCTCGCAGTGTCCGGAGCAAGTATGGTGGGTCTGACACACCGGTGTCAATGTGTTCTGTTTTCCATTTCCAGGAGTGTAAATTAAAACAATTTGTGACACACAAAAACATGTGTCGCCTTGTATTACAGGGTGATTCAAAAAGAATACCACAACTTTAAAAATGTGTATTTAATGAAAGAATGTGTATTTAATGAAAGAAACATAATATAACCTTCTGTTAAACATCATTACAAAGAGTATTTAAAAAGGTTTTTTTCACTCAAAAACAAGTTCAGAGATGTTCAATATGGCCCCCTCCAGACACTCGAGCAATATCAACCCGATACTCCAACTCGTTCCACACTCTCTGTAGCATATCAGGCGTAACAGTTTGGATAGCTGCTGTTATTTCTCGTTTCAAATCATCAATGGTGGCTGGGAGAGGTGGCCGAAACACCATATCCTTAACATACCCCCATAAGAAAAAATCGCAGGGGGTAAGATCAGGGCTTCTTGGAGGCCAGTGATGAAGTGCTCTGTCACGGGCTGCCTGGCGGCCGATCCATCGCCTCGGGTAGTTGACGTTCAGGTAGTTACGGACAGATAAGTGCCAATGTGGTGGCGCTCCATCCTGCTGAAATATGAATTGTTGTGCTTCTTGTTCGAGCTGAGGGAACAGCCAATTCTCTAACATCTCCAGATACTGTAGTCCAGTTACAGTAGCACCTTCGAAGAAAAAGGGACCAAAAACTTTATTGGCTGAAATGGCACAGAAAACGTTCACCTTAGGCGAGTCACGTTCATACTGAGTTGTTTCCCGCGGATTCTCAGTGCCCCATATACAGACATTGTGACGGTTGACTTTCCCGTTAGTGTGGAAAGTTGCTTCATCACTAAAAACAATCTTTGAAACGAAAGATTCATCTGTTTCCATTTGAGCAAGGATAAAATCACAGAAATCGATTCTTTTAATCTTATCAGCTGCAGACAGTGCTTGAACCAATTTCAGACGATAAGGTTTCATAACTAACCTTTTTCGTAGGACTCTCCATACAGTTGATTGTGGAATTTGCAGCTCTCTGCTAACTCTGCGAGTCGATTTTCCTGGGCTGCGAACAAATGCTTGCTGGATGCGTGCTACATTTTCATCACTCGTTCTCAGCCGTCCAGAACTTTTCCCTTTGCACAAACACCCATTCTCTGTAAACTGTTTATACCAACGTTTAATACACCACCTATCAGGAGGTTTAACACCATACTTCGTTCGAAATGCACGCTGAGCAACTGTCGTCGATTCACTTCTGCCGTACTCAATAACACAAAAAGCTTTCTGTTGAGCGGTCGCCATCTTAGCATCAACTGACGCTGACGCCTAGTCAACAGCGCCTCAAGCGAACAAATGTACAACTAAATGAAACTTTATAGCTCCCTTAATTCGCCGACAGATAGTGCTTAGCTCTGCCTTTTGTCGTTGCAGAGTTTTAAATTCCTAAAGTTGTGGCATTCTTTTTGAATCACCCTGTATAATATATCTATTCGTACATTTATGTAGAAAACATTTGAGTCAATTTACTAAAACGGCTAATATGGAAGGATTACAACGCCCTCTACTCCTTGTGGTGAGGACGCCGTTGCCATGGATTATAAAGCGTATATCAGGCGCCCTCTAGTCTGTGTAGCGAGGACGTCGTCGTCATGGTAGCAGCTAGTGTGTTCGTATGGTGTCATCTTTGCCCTGGCCATAATGGCTGCAGATGGTCTCCAAGTAGCCGAACATAACGTCTTCGAGTCAGTGATCGGTTCAATTTGAGCAGAAGATCCAGTCCATTCCATGTAAACAGAGTCCATACCAATCTGGAGCTACCACCCACTTGTTGACAACTTGGGTCCATGGCTTCGTGGGGTCTGAGCCACACTAGAACCTTACCATCAGCTCTTACCAACCGAAATCGGGACTCGTCTGAGCAGGCCACCATTTGTCAATCAACTATGGTCCAACGGACGTGGTCACGAGCGCAGGAGAGGCACTGCAGGTGATGTCATGCTGCTTGCAAAGGCACTCGCGTCGGATGTCTGCTGCCAAAGCCCCGTAGTGTTAGATTTCGTCCCACAGTCCTAACGGATACGTTGGTAGTATGCCCCACATTGATTTCTCCGGTATTCCACGCAGCGTTGCTTGTCTGTTAGCACTGACAATTACGCAAACGCCGGTACTCTACATCTACATCTACATGGATACTCTGCAAATCACATTTAAATGGCAGAGGGTTCATCGAACCACCTTCACAATTCTCTACGTCGTTGAGTGAAGGCTGTCGGCCACTGCGTCGTTCTTGGTTAGGGGCAATGCCTAAAATTTAGTGTTCTTGGCACACTCCACGGATCTCGGATTATTGAATTCCCTACCGATTTCCAAAATGGAATGTCTCATGCGTCTAGCACCAAACGGCTCTAAGCAATATGGGACTTGTGAGGTCATCAGTAGGCTGGACTTAGAACTACTTAAACCTAACTAACCTAAGGACATCACACACATCCATGCCCGAGGCAGGATTCGAACTTGCGACCGTAGCGGTCGTGCGGTTCCCGACTGAAGCGCCTAGAATCGCTCGGCCACAGCGGCCAGCTGTCTTGCTCCAGCTACAGTTCCATGTTCAATGTCTGATAACTCCCTTCGTTCCATCATGTTGGAAACCTCTTCGCATGAATCACCAGAGTACAAAAGACAGCTCCGCCAATACACTGCCCCTCATATACCTTGTGTACGCTATACTACCGCCATCTATACATATACATATCGCTCTCCCATGACTTGTCGCTTCACTGTAAGTCACTTTCTTGTCTGTCTGTCTGTCTGTTGAGTACAATTTTGAAATTGATTTTGACCTAATTTCCCGACGGGCTACAGACTTGAATTTTTAAATGGTTCAGAACAGGATGTCAGTGCAGTATTAACACGCTTTCTTGCATGTCTGATCCACCTAGCTCCCATAGGGTGAGGGTGGAGTTGAAAGGGTTGGTAACGCCTGATATCTCAGCTGCCCTGTAGGACTGGTGTGTTGTGCACATAGTATCGGAACGCGACCCAGGTAGTACGGCACGAGGAGGAACTCGATGACGGCTGCTAGACGGCACTGCTACATCCGTGAGCGCTAGTGTCGCCTCTGCAGCAGTAGAGTCGTGTCACCGCACGGCCACGCCCACCTCGCTAGCCAATTAGTGCTCGCAGTCACGTTCTAAAGTTCGCGGTCAGGTTTGTTCTCGCTACACTCATGTTTCGTTCTCATTACACATGTCTGGTTTGGTCTCTGATTTCACTATGCCTTAGGTTTCCACACTTGACTCATTTTATTCTGCAGTGTCGTCAGTATCGTCCATTTTCTCTTGTTGTCCTGCTGTTCACAGTCAGCTAACTCCTGTCTACAGTTGCTGGCCGTTCAGCCAGTGTATTATTATATTAATATAATACATTTTTAGATCTGACTAAAATGCCTAAAATAATTTCTCATTGCCCCATATAGATTCCTAAACCCACATTGATAGTTCCAAAAATTTGTAAATGCGAATGATTAATGTATAGCTATGAAAATACTTGTAACTTTTATAATAAGAAACATCAGGCACAGTAGATAATAGGATATGAACAATTCATGTATCAATTGTGAACTGCATGTGGCACATACATTTCATTATAAATGTTTAAAGGTATTCTCAGAGCTATTAAAAATTCACAATCGCATATTTTCAAAACAATGAGTGTGGGGATAGGAGAAATTATTTTATACTTTTCAGTCTGAGTTAAAAAGGCATTATATTAAAAATTTATTTTAATTTTTCCTTCTAGCGCTCTTCCTCAAAGAAGACGAAATATCAAAGCAGTAAAGTAAACACATTTAACAATACTTGGACAATAAAATAAATAAATAAAAACATAAGTGAATGAACATTTTAATGAAAATTGTTTCAACGGTGAAATAACAATTGGTACTCAAAACGAAAACGAGGGATAAAGTAAAAATTCGATATTTTCAGTGTCCTAAATATTGTTTGCTGTGTTTGTAAGTGTACATTTTCTTGATCAACTAAATTTAGATGTTTTGAAATGTTAGGACGACCCATTTTATATTCTTCCAGTTTTCAGTAATGTGGAAAATTTATGATATGACATTCGACAAGAACATCCACTATAAATTTTGCTTTTGTCATTAGTGAACTCGATTACCTTTCTTGTTCTTTCATTCTGTTACTATATCTCGAATCAATAAAAAAAAAGATGGCCCCTCATAACCTCACTTTCATTGTTCAGGTGCCGAAGTGCACAGAAGACAGCTGTAGCAACACATTTTTGACAGTGTCGTGTAAACGGAAACGATCAGTGATTGTTCATGTTTAGTGTTGTTATACTGTTTAACGTGAAGGGGGCGTAAACAGCCACACATGTTGAGTGGTCACTGTGAAGAACACAGAGATGCCAAGTACTAATGTGATACAGTGTTATCAGCGCCTGACAGAGTGTGAAAGGGGCCTTGTTGTGGGGCTTCATTTGGCTGGCCGGTCGAATGATGAAGTCTACAGACTTTTGAGACACTCAGATGCGACAGTGGCGAGATGTTGGTCCACATAGATACGCGACGGCAGCCATACTCTTCATCAATGTTGCAGTCTGCCACATGTTATCAAAACAAATGAGCATCTCTGTACTGTACACGAAGCACGTATTAAACCTTAACGTCTGCGATGCCACCAGAGAAGAAGTAATGGACTCCCTGCAACATTCTGTGGCAAGCCACACCATCGGCTGAAGACAAGTGGCTGCCATTCTAGGGAACTACCGTCCTATGCGTGGACTGCCGTTAACAGCACAACACAAGCGGCTGCATTTGGGGTGGTGCTGAGACCGTAAACCATGTACTGTTCACGAATGGCGTCGCAATACGTTGTGCAATGAACTGCAGTTTTGTACTACCCCAGAAGACCATCGTTGGCGAATATGACCTGGAGAGCGGTCGCATTCTTCCTTTGTTTTGGTGAGGCACAGAAGTGCTAGGCTCGGCGTCATGTTGTGGGGAGCCGTTGGGTACGACGTCAGGTCACAGCTGGAAAACCCTGATGGTACAACGGTATCTCACGGACATCCTGCATCATCATGTGTTACGTATCTACATCTACATTTATACTCCGCAAGCCACCCAACGGTGTGTGGCGGATGGCATTTTACGTGTCACTGTCATTACCTTCCTTTCCTGGTCCAATCGCGTATGGTTCGCGGGAAGAACGACTGCCGGAAAGCCTCAGTGCGCGCTCGAATCTCTCTAATTTTACATTCGTGATCTCCTCGGGAGGTATAAGTAGGAGGAAACAATATGTTCGATACCTCATCCAGAAACGCACCCTCTCGAAACCTGGACAGCAAGCTACACCGCGATGCAGAGCGCCTCTCTTGCAGAGTCTGCCACTTGAGTTTATTAAACATCTCCGTAACGCTATCACGGTTACCAAATAACCCTGTGACGAAACGCGCCGCTCTTCTTTAGATCTTCTCTATCTCCTCTGTCAACCCGACCTCGTACGGATCCCACACTGATGAGCAATACTCAAGTATAGGTCGAACGAGTGTTTTGTAAGCCACCTCCTTTGTTGATGGACTACATTTTCTAAGGACTCTCCCAGTGAATCTCAACATGGTACCCGCCTTACCAACAATTAATTTTATATGATCATTCCACTGCAAATCGTTCCGCACGCATACTCCCAGATATTTTACAGAAGTAACTGCTACCAGTGTTTGTTCCGCTATCATATAATCATACAATAAAGGATCCCTCTTTCTATGTATTCGCAATACATTACATTTGTCTATGTTAAGGGTCAGTTGTCACTTCCTGCACCAAGTGCCTATCCGCTGCAGATGTTCCTGCATTTCGCTGCAATTTCCTAATGCTGCAACTTTTCTGTATACTACAGCATCATCCGCGAAAAGCCGCGTGGAACATCCGACACTATCTACTAGGTAATTTATATATATTGTGAAAAGCAATGGTCCCATAACACTCCCCTGTGGCATGCCACATGTTACTTTAACGTCTGTAGACGTCTCTCCATTGAGAACAACATGCTGTGTTTTGTTTGCTAAAAACTCTTCAATCCAGCCACACAGCTGATCTGATATTCCATAGGCTCTTACTTTGCTTATCAGGCGATAGTGCGGAACTGTATCGAACGCCTTCCGGAAGTAAAGGAAAGTGGCATCTACCTGGGAGCCTGTATCTTTTCTCGGTCTCATGAACAAATAAAGCGAGTTGGGTCTCACACGATCGCTGTTTCCGGAATCCATGTTGATTCCCACAGAGTAGATTCTGGGTTTCCAGAAATGGCATGATACGCGAGCAAAAAACATGTTCTAAAATTATACAACAGATCGATGTCAGAGATATAGGTCTATAGTTTTGCGCATCTGCTCGACGACCCTTCTTGAAGACTGGGACTACCTGTGCTCTTTTCCAATCATTTGGAACCTTCCGTTCCTCTAGAGACTTGCGGTACACGGCTGTTAGAAGGGGGGCAAGTTCTTTCGCGTACTCTGTGTAGAATCGAATTGTTATCCCGTCAGGTCCAGTGGACTTTCCTGTGTTGAGTGATTTCAGTTGCTTTTCTATTCCTTGGACACTTATTTCGATGTCACCCATTTTTTCGTTTGTGCGAGGATTTAGAGAAGGAACTGCAGTGCGGTCTTCCTCTGTGAAACAGCTTTGGAAAAAGGTGTTTAGTGTGTCGTGTGTCGTGCGGCAGTTTCATGATGCCATTTTTCAACTGGACAATGAATGTTCACAAATGGCAAGTATCTCTCTCTATAAACCGTCTATGTTATGTCGATGTTCTCCTGTGGCCGTAAGGATCGCCAGCCCTGCCCTCGATAGGACATGTATGGGACTAACTCGGACGCCAACTCTCTCAGTATCCAGATAACTGGGCACCAGTTACAACACGGTTTGGTGACACCCTTTCCAGCCGAATCATTGCATGAATTCAGGCATGAGGAGCTGATAAGTGGCCTCATACTGCCAATATCTTTGAGAATGTGACTATTATGTAGTCACTGCATCAAATTCACTAATCCTCACAACCAGTGGGGCTTCATGTAGTTTCCTCGTCTCCTCCTGGGTACTCATTTCTTTATTTTGAGGCCGTGATCACAGAACTACCATATGAGATATTTGCGCGGTTAAACTAATGTCCCCGTAGGCAGGCCTTGATCATCGCATGCCGGTCCGGCCCCTTACAAGGACATTGAAGCAGGTGGTGTATCGGTTTCCGCCGGGAGTTAGGTGTTACGAGCGATAAACCTGTGCGCCATTCCGCACTTCTGTTTGGTGTGTGAGCTGTGCAAGAACTGTAACTGAAACCTTACAAAGCAAAAGTAGAGATTAGAGTGGCCAATACTGATACTGTTCCTCGATGTCAATAGTGCAAACGGATTTTTACAGCATGAAATGTTCTTTTTTTCGGGCGAAGCTTGGCTGCATTTGTCGGGAGGTTTGTACTCGCAGAACAATCGACGTCGAAAATGCTTGCAAGTTACATCAGGAGCCTTTACATAACGTAAAAACAGGAGTACAGTATGGTATTAGTGCATGTGCAACGCGAATTAGTGGAACTTCCCTTATGTATGTAAACAACTGTAAAGTTTTTTTTCAGATAGACAACTAACTACTAATAAAAAGACCCACTGTTATTTCACGCAGAACGATGCAAGTCCACATGTGACGTAATTACGAGGTGTTTTTGATGACAGGCACTATCTATTTGGCGCTATATCTGGAAAACATGGTGGATCAAACATTTCGAATTCCGATTCATGGGCAAGGGCATCCCTGTGGGACGGCCCAAAGTCGTGAAAGAGAATCGTTTTGTGTGCCTGTCTAGTCTGGTCTTCATTCGACTCTGCTTCACACGACTCAGTAGCGAAGAGTCGTAGTATAAACTGGTGTACGCAAATATTGATCGCATTTTGAGATATCTGATTGTTGTAACGATACTGAAGAGAAACGAAGAAATAACGGAGCAGCTTTTCGTTGCGACTGACTCATCAGCTCTAGGCGATGAGCCTCAATTACATCCTTGAATGGCGCTTTTGCTGTGTAGGTCAATACAAAAGCGAAATGAAGACAGTTGACGGACTTTCATTAATACCAATCTATATTTTCCACTGCCTCCGTCTGCGGAGTAATCATAGTATGAATTTGTTACAAAAACGAAGGCTTCTGACAAAATAAGCCACTAAAAATAGATGTTAAGCAGTCTTATTGCGTACAACCTATGTACACGATCTTAACACATTTTCAAAGACGCGAGTTTTGAGGTGAACGTTGCTGACGTATACCATCCTACGATGAACGTATACTATGTTGTCATTCTTGTTGCTGATGTTACTGTTTGAGAATATGGTGGTGTCTTCGACAGATCGTAGCTGGAGCTAGTATATGAAGAGACAATAATTTAACACAACGTAGCAGACACACAGTAGACTGAAGTGGCAAGAAAAACGAGGGGATTTAGCAACAGAACAAATGGCGTTATTCGCATTACTAATACGCGATTACAGTGGTGGTCTTCTGATCAATGATCTCGTAAATGAGCAATGGATAGAAAGATATTGCTGGATCACTCAAAGCTTGTAAATCTGATGTTGCTTCTTGAAGAGTGTCGGAATATTCAGTCAGATCTGCTTATTACTGTGTATAAAAATCATATTTTTGTTATTTAACCCAAGATCATCAGAAGAGTGGTTATAGATGAAACACTGTCCAAGTGTTCATAAAATATCTCACAAGTGATGTGGAAAATCTGGATAAGGTGGTGTTTCGTCCACTTACCATTAATCAGGTATAAGGTTATTAAATTTGATTTATGATTATGAATACAGGGCGAAGCAATGAATTACAATTCGTACCAACGCTGGGATACGAACCTGGGTCTCCTTCTTACTAGGGAGATGTGCTAACCACTGCGCCACCCTGGCACTGCAGCTAACAGCTGCGAGGCTTGCCGTAGAACGTCTCCCTCCCTAACACAAACGCCAATTCACGCCTCAGCCAATTTTGATGTTCCCCTTCTAAACTCATATCAGGGAGAGTTACTAGGGTAAGCCATACAGCTGTGTTAGGTTAGAAAATGTTGTTACACTTGACCATGAGATAGACATAAGTCGCAGGCAGATGGTGCACAGATTTCTTCTTTTGGGATGGGGTGGGGTGGGGGGGGGGGAGGGAGGGGGAGGATCAGCAAAGGCATCAGGCACCCTAATGCCAATAAATCTGCCAGTCCCGATGCGTAACAATGCCTACCCCCTATGAGAAAGCAAGGAAGATTAAAGTTTAACTTCCAGTCGATAACGCGGTCATTAAAGAATGAGCATAAGCTCAGATTGTGTCAAAGATGGAAAAGGAAATTGGCCGCGTTCTTTCAAAGCAAACACCCCGGAATTTGCCTGGAGCGATTTAGGGAATTCACGTAAACGTTAATCTGGGTTGTCGGACGTGGATTTGAACTGTCGTTCTCCCGAACGCAAGTTCTATGTACCAACCACCGTGCCACCTCGTTCGCTGACTCTGTAAGAGTAATATCTGTTTACTATAATTATCAATAGTCTCCTCTTTAGAAATTAAATAATGTTCTTTTCTTTCTTTTTCTACTGAAAATTAACGTCTTAATTATCTCAAAAGTCATTCCACTCCATTCTCAAACTCTATGGCACTGGTACAGCAACCGTGGTAATGTTATAGAAAGAATTCAGTCGTGGCTGCAATAAAGAATGATCTTTCCTCTACTAAAATTACATATGCTGCATGGCCTGCCACCTCAAATATTAAGGAACCTAGTAACTGTAAATTCTTTAGCTATCCAGCTTCCTAGAAAAGAATTTATATAAAAGAGTCGTCTGTACTATCAGTACAGATTCCTTCTCCGCAAGGGAGTACAGGCACACCTGTAACACATCCGCTCTGAGAACCAACAGTGACTATACATGTCTTAACAACACTGTTTTAAAAATTACAATTTGTTTTCTATCTTCTTCGCCGTTGGATGCGAGATTGTTCCCGTGGTATTATCTTCCACGTCAGCACATTCGCCCGGCAACCAGCTTAGGTCGTGACATTATCTTTGGCGGCCAGAATACATGAATACGAGAGTATTCGCGTTGCAGGCCTGCAGGAACAGGGATTAACCTTCCGAAGAACTGCGCTATACAGCAAACATGAGCTGTCATCTTTGTGCCATTGCCTGTGCTAGTGGTATAGGGAAATAGTAAAGTGTCACACACCGGATGTAGGTTTTAATACAAATTTATGGCCGAAGTGCAGGGACACGCAACTGAATTGAAGAGTAAAATTTTGTTTAGCAGGACCTTTTCACGGTCCGTATGCCTACCCCCGTCGGAGGTTCGATTCCTCCCTCGGGCATGGGTGTGTGTGTTGTCCTTAGCGCAAGTTAGTTTAAGTTAGATTACGTAGTGCGTAGGCTTAGGGACCGATGACCTCAGCAGTTTGGTCCCATAAGACCTTACCACAAATTTCCAAATTTTTGCTTTGCGAGTTATTATTTAATTACAATGTTGAAATTTTAATGACGATATTCTGTGTGTTCCCGTGAGAAGAGAGAAACGGAAACTATTTAATGTTATTCGTTAAGTGCCGAAGTATTTTAGGGATGATTTCAGTTTTGATGTACTGTTACTTCACAATTTTTCACCAAGATTGCGATGACCGTTGGACACGTTCCTTTGTATGAAGGAGGACACCGTCAGCAGAGGGATACCCATAGTACAGGGTGTCCGAAAAGTCTTTCCCTGATTACATAAATTGATAACTCAGGCTAGAAGTAAGATACAAACCTGAAACTGGTGTCTAATTGTTTACAAACTATGGTTCAAATGGCTCTGAGCACTATGGGACTTAACTTCTGAGGTCATTAGTCCCCTAGAACTACTTAAACCTAACTAACCTAAGGACATCACACACATCCATGCCCGAGGCAGGATTCGAACCTGCGACTGTAGCGGTCGCGCGGTTCCAGACTGTAGCGCCTAGAACCGCTCGGCCACTCCGGCCGGCTTACAAACTGTCAAAGTTTTTTTTATTTTTCACACATCAGTAAACTTCCACATGAGCGCCCTTGGTAGTACGTAGCACATCTAGGCGATATTCAATTTCCGTCCCCACATTAGCCAACATCACTGGAGGGATCGATTCAACGACTGTGGTTATCCGTTGCCGCAGGGTTTCAAGATCTGGTAAACGTGTTCGGTAGACCTCGTCCTTGACATAACCTCATAAAAAGAAGTCTAATGGGGTTATGTCAGGAGAGCGTGGAGGCCAAACCGTTGGCCCATCACGACCAATCCATCGCCCAGGAAAGGTCATATCGAGGTAGGCACGGACGTCCAAACCCCAATGAGGCGGTGCACCGTCTTGCTGAAACAAGACATCGGAGTGATACTGAAGCAGCTGAGGAACAGCATACAGTTGCAACATGTTCAGATACACTGCAGATGTGATGGTAGCCTCAGCGAAGAAGAATGGCCCGATAATTCGATCGTGCAATAGCGCGCACCAAACATTCACATTTGGACTGCCTCTGGTGCACTCCATGACCTCGCCATGACTCCACTGACAAAAAAGGTCGCTTTGTCGGAAAAGGCAATTCGTCTGAGATAACCATCATCGTCCTCAATACGCATTTCGACCGCAAAGTCATATCGACGTGCACTGTCATTGGGCAACAAGGCCTGAACGATTTGCACTTTGTATGCACGAAACAATAAACGTTTGTGTAAAATGTCATGGAGAGAGCTTTTTGGCAGCTGTAATTCACGTGAGACCGTGCGCACCGATTTCTTCGAACTTCGCAGAAAAGACTGCCTTACAGCTTCCACCCTGTCTGCTGAGGTTCTTGGTCGACCAGACCTCGGAAGGGCAGCAACGGATCCTGAGTTCTTGAACTTCTCATACCAGGCTTTAATGCTTTGAATTCCTTCCAAATGTTGTCTGGAAGTGTATCTGCACTATGGTTGCTGATCGTGTCTCATGGTTCCACAGGACACACTGTGCCTTCTCCTGATTGGTTAACATGGCTTCTTGGCCACTGCACCTCATACACTACTTACGCACTGCGAACCTAAAACAGAAAAAAAAACTTTGATAGTTGTAAACAATTCGACACAAGTTTCATATTTGTATCTTACTTCTAGCTTGAGTTATCAATTTATGTAATCAGGGAAAGTCTTTTCGGACACCCTGTACATGGGTTGCATAAAAATGTGGAAACACTTCGATAAATGCTTCCTTGAGAATAAATACAGATGCTAGTGAGGTCTAGAGGCCGTGCTGTTGTAATTGGCCACGAACGGGACCTGTGGAATGTCCTCAGTACGTTTCACGTGTCAGTAGTGGTCAGAAAAGTGTTCTGTTTATGCATTATGACGAAGTTAAGTCTATTAGAACGTCGTACATTGCTGGTGATCGTATGGTAGACGCACTCGTAACCAAGACATATAGCACAAGTGTTTGGTGTTCAAAGTGGCTCGGTTTCGAAGATATACACAGCATAGAGCGAAAACGAAAAATATTGTCCGGCAACTGACAACGCGGACGAAAGTGTATATCGAGTGATCGTGACAAACAGTCACTGAATTCGATTGTGACAAGAAATAAGAGGAAGGCAGCAGGAAAGGTCGCTGCAGTGAACCCTGTGAGCACTAAAACAACACTAAGGGAGTTCCATAAGCAGAGACTGGAATTCCAAAACGATTCATTAGTGACGCAAATGCCCGCAACAGGAAAACCTGTGTCTAAGCCATAAAACTAGGAATATGAAGCAATGGAAGAAAGTCGTTTGGTCGGGTGAGTCTTATTTCACACTGTTCCCAACTTCTGGCCGTGTTTACGTCCCAAGAGTGAAACGTGGTAGTGGTTCTGTGATGATTTTGCCAGCCATATCGTGTTATTCCAGGGGCACCGCTGATAGCCTGCAGGTCGGATTAATGCCAAGGATTTTGTGACCATTTTGGATGATCAGTTCCATCCCATGTTACAATGTTCGATCCCCAATGGTGATACTGTGTTCTAAGACGGCAGAGCCCGCGTTCACACAGCTCGCATCACTAAGGACTGCTTTTGCGAGCACAGGGATGAGTTGTCGCATATCCCCTGGCCATTACAGTCACCACACCACAATATCCTTTGTCGTCTGCTTTGGTGCGAAGGATATATGATCGCAATCCACCCCCATCACAGTCACCTGGAGTTGATCCACTACTGCGCAGGAAGAATGTGAAACGTCACCTTAGAAAATTATGAATGACTGTGCTGGTAAACCTCTTACGTTATTTGATTTTCAAATAGCTGAGCAAAATTGAACGTGCTCAGACATTCCTCTCTTTACTTATTCTGATCATCAATAAACAGACACACGTTATTTTTATTTTTTTAGCGCAACGCAATTTCACTTTCAATAATCCCTACAAAATAATGGCCCTGACTAACAATTACCTAAACCTTCCATGAATCACTTACCTCACAAAAATCTTCGTTACTCGAACTAATGCAATACAACATGCGCCAATACTGCCAGCTAAATAAAAGATTCTAGCTACTGAAAGCGTAAACTACTGATGGGCACACTTAGCAAATGAAAGATTTTGATAGAGAACAAACAATGTATTTACGTTAATAGTGTTCAAAAGCCATTATATATATATATATATATATATATATATATATATATATATATATATATATCAGTTCATGACATCCAGTCTTACAAATTTACTCTTTGTGATGGACACACGTCCAGATCATCTGCTCTCAAAACTCGACCATCTGTCTCCCCACATCCACCACTGCTGGCGGCTCACCTCTAACTGCGCAACGCTACGTGCTGTTCACATCCGACTGCCCAACACTACAATAGCAGATTTTCCAACAATGCAAACCAGCCACAGACTGCACACAGCACGGTCAGTGATTTTCATACAGAGTGCTACGTGGCGTTACCATCATAAAAACCTAAACAGCCTACTTACATATGGTATAACATTCCCTGGAAGCCGGCTGGTGTGGCCAAGCGGTTCTAGGCGCTTCAGTCTGGAACCGCGCGACCACTACGGTCACAGGTTAGAATCCTGCCTCGGGCGTGGATGTGTGCGAAGTCCTTAGGTTAGTTAGGGTTAAGTAGTTCTAAGTTCTCAAATGTTAAGTCCCATAGTATCGAGAGCCATTTGAACCATTCCCTGAAAAAAAAAAAAAAAAAAAAAAAAACTCAGGACCAGTATTTATCCTTCAGTGAAAACTAGAAGTTGCTTTCCTATACTGCGTTAGGCATGGTAACGTATTGTGTTTGTAGTGCTTCTATATTTCTATCCACCCGCTGTGTGATGTTGTTGGCCTTACGAGCAGCCAGGTAAAAGATCTACAAGGTTCCCTCAGAACGCACTTCTAAGAGTGACCTAGTTTGTTCGTAGGATCATACATTGGGGGTAGTAATAGGAAATAGTGCCAAACACAACAAACAGTACGTCGATTTCTTGCTGGGACCGATCTTTAAACATGACTCGACAGGATCACTGGACCTCATCCTCGTCAGTTATCTGTGTACCCAGCCAACACGCAACGTCTGTGTCGTGTGCATAATGGAGCTCATGCTGGCCGCCTTATTGTCGAAAGTCTTGTAGCGTCCGCAGCTTGGAATAATGCATGCGACGTAAAAGCAGCCACAGGCCGACGACGTTCTCTAGACAGAACAGCAGGCTCCATTCTAGAAAACATATTCAGGAATGGAAATCACGCAACATTGTAACTGTGAACGGTTTCGAGCGATGTCGATGTATTAGTTAGTGCCAGCTCTTCAGTGTACTGACAGATCCAAAGTAATCACTCAATTTCTCGATCTGTGTGTAGGTTCACTGCCGGAAATAAAATGTGACAACCTCAAGGACAAGATCATTTTATTGAAAAATGAAGTAACAGATACACTACTGGCCATTAAAATTGCTACACCAATAAGCAATGCAGATGATAAACGGGTATTCATCGGACAAACATATTATACTAGAACTGACATGTGATTACATTTTCACGCAGTTTGAATGAATAGATCCTGAGAAATCAGTATCCAGAACAACCACCTCTGGCCGTAATAACGGCCTTGATACGCCGGGGCATTGAGTCTAACAGAGCTTGAATGGCGTGTGCAGGTACAGCTGCCCCTGCAGCTTCAACAAGATACCACAGTTCATCAAGAGTAGTGACTGGCGTATTGTGACGAGCCAGTCGCTCGGCCACCATTGACCAGACGTTTTAGAGATCTGGTGAATGTGCCGGCCAGGACAACAGTCGAACATTTTCTGTATCCAGAAAAGCCCGTACAGGACCTGCAACATGCGGTCGTGCATTATCCTGCTGAAATGTAGGGTTTCGCAGACATCCAATGAAGGGTAGAGCCACGGGTCGTAACACATCTGAAACGTAACGTCCACTGTTCAAAGTGCTGTCGATGCGAACAAGAGGTGACCGAGACGTGTAACCAATGCCACCACATACAATCACGCCGGGTGGTACGCCAGTGTGGCGATGACGAATACACGCTTCCAATGTGCGTTCACCACGATGTCGCCAAACACGGATGCGACCATCATGATGCTGTAAACAGAACCTGGACCCATCCGAAAAAATGACGTTTTGCCATTCGTGCACCCAGGTTCGTCGTTGAGTACACCATCGCAGGCGGTCCTGTCTGTGGTGCAGCGTCAAGGGTAACCGGAGCCATGGTCTCCGAGCTGATAGTCCATGCTGCTGCAAACGTCGTCGACCTGTTCTTGCAGATGGTTGTTGTCTTGCAAACGTCCCCATCTGTTGACTGAGGGATCGAGACGTGGCTGCACGATCCGTTACAGCCATGTGGATGCCTGTCATCTCTACTGCTAGTGATACGAAGCCGTTGGGATCCAGCACGGCGTTCCGTATTACTTTCCTGAAACCACCGATTCCATATTCTGCTAACAGTCATTGGATCTCGACCAACGCGAGCAGCAATGTCGCGATACGATAAACCGCAATTGCGATAGGTTACAATCCGACCTTTATCAAAGTCGGAAACGTGATGGTACGCATTTCTTCTCCTTACACGAGGCATCACAACAACGTTTCACCAGGCAACGCCGGTCTATTGCTGTTTGTGTATGAGAAATCGATTGGAAACTTTCCTCATGCCAGCACATTGCAGGTGTCGCCACCGGCGCCAACCTTGTGTGATTGCTCTGAAAAGCTAATCATTTGCATATCAGAGGATCTTCTTCCTGTCGGTTAAATTTCGCGACTGTAGCAATTTTAATGGTCAGTAGTGTATATTGCAACAAATTCAGACCAAATGAAACAAGTCACAATAAACTGCACCGAAACAATTGTATCAATACACAATGTACACTGCCGGCTGTGGTGGACGAGCGATTCTAGGCGCTTCAGTTCGGAACCACTGCAACTGCTGGTCGCAGGTTCGAATCCTGCTATTGGCATGGTTGTGTGTGATGTCCTTAGGTTAGTTAGGTTTAAGTAGCTCTAAGTTCTAGGGGACTGATGACCACAGATGTTAAGTCCCATAGTGCTCAGAGCCTTTTGAACTATTTTTGTAGTATCACTAGCTGCTGTATCAATAACTTATCAATACTGATACCATTTACGTAACTACTGAAATATGTCTTTTCGTCATGATAAAGATTTCGGTGTATTCTGTTAAAACATCGCAACTAGTTCTTAGCTGCCTACTATACTGAGAAAACATGCGCTCAAATGAGTGGTAAGAGCTCCAAGTACAGACGGTGACGTTCGAGAGGCGCAAATTGCCTTCGCAATTCACGCGTTCAGAAAATGAGCCGCCGGTCCACAGTCTACAGTCCTGCTGCCTGTAGGCTAAACAACACTCCCCTCTCTATCTGTTCCACTGTCGCTTCTCGATGTTTACGTCTCTCTTTCCAGCATGTCTCAATAGCATGGTTCCTTTCCGAGTGTTACAGGATACATTCTGTAATGTTTTATAGATTGCCATCTTCGTTAACCAGTGAAATCTTTTTTTTTCCTCTGATTAATATGCGAAATATTTGTTTTACTGAAGAAAGTGTAACTCTTTCGTGTACAATTTATTTAAATTACACAAGTCTACAAATTTATATTTTGCAGTTTTTTCTTAATTATTTAACAATTTCTAATGTTTTTGTTATGCTAAGTTCAGAAATGCTTAAGGGTTTTCCTCTATGAGATAAGGGAGTGTTTTTTACAAGAAATGATGAAGATTCAGAAAATTCTTACGCAACCCATACATTCAAAAATACTTTATTAAAAAAACACATGATAAAGTAAGGTACTACGAACATTATAATGAAGTATTATGTTCATAAAATAGCTCCGAGCACTCTGGGACTTAACATTTGAGGTCATCAGTCCCCTAGAACTTAGAACTACTTAAACCTAACTAACCTAAGGACATCACACACATCCATGCCCGAGGCAGGATTCGAACCTGCGACCATAGTGGTCGCGCGATTCTAGACTGAAGCGCCTAGAGCCGCTCGGCCACCACCAGCCGGCAAGTATTATATTCTTCAGGACTAATACAAAGGTATAAATCTTAATTGTCTTCTTCTTCCACACGTATATCCGTTGCGTTTTCTTCTATCCACTGACTAAGGACACATCCGGCAGTAGTCAGCTGTCTGTCCTGCTGACGTCCTATCGGCATTGGTAGCCCCCATTCCATTTCTCCCTGTTCCTCCCGCACAGTACTTAGATGTTCTAGGAAATAGCTGACGCCGGATTTCAGAATGTGCAACTGTAAGCTCATTGATGTATCCAATACTTTGAAAAAGAGCTGTGCTCAACCGAACCAGGTGTGGCCGAGCGGTTCTAGGCGCGTCAGTCTGGACCCGCGCGACTGCTACGGTCGCAGGTTCGAATCCTGCCTCGGGCATGGTTGTGTGTGATGTCCTTAGGTTACTTAGATTAAATTAGTTCCAGGTTCTAGGGCACTGATGACCTCAGAAGTTAAGTTCCATAGTGCTCAGAGCCATTTTTTTTGGTTGCACGTTCGCTTCTGTTCGATTCGGTGAAAAGGGGCATTAGAGAGACTGGTGGGTAGATTAATTGCACCGCCACAAGAAGGAAACAGCCTAACAAGAGACCACGTGAAAACTTAGCTTCTGAACAGCATGTTCAAAAATGATCAAATGTGTGTGAAATCTTATGGGACTTAACAGCTAAGGTCTTCAGTCCCTAAGCTTACACACTATGTAACCTAAATTATTCTAAGGACAAACACACACACCCATGCCCGAGGGAGGACTCGAACCTCCGCCGGGACCAGCCGCACAGTCCATGACTGCAGCGCCCTGGACTGCTCGGCTAATCCCGCGCGGCTGAACAGCATGTATGACACACTTACGGGTAATCTAATCGTAGAATATAGTGATAGTAAAAGTAAGTATAAAATATTGGTCTCCATTAGTTAGTAAACGTATCCTGTACTGGATACAGGCAACAAAACTTCTGGAAGGAGGAATCCAATCGTTGGAAATTGACGTTCGCTGACGAGTTTACATGCTAAGGCGTGAACCGCACCGTCAGATAACTGTTTTCCGATCGTTGTTTTACATCTACAGAGAGTTAGTCTGCTGTTTCGATTCAGTCAGCGCGTATGGCCGCTTCTCGTTATTTAAATACACGTGGGAAACTTACTGAACAGTGCAGTATTTCTTCTTCTCTTCGACCAGACCAGACGTCATTTTTAAAGCAATTATGATCCTGAAAACACAAGCACGTTTGAAGTGATCATGCGTTTACGTGGGAACGATTGTCGATTGTGGAAGACGAAATCCGACATAACCAAGCAGAAGCGGCATTAGGAAATAATAAATCCGGCTCTGTAGACTCAAGTAAATTTAGTGCTTACCTGCTCAAAGAGCCAAAGTAGCTGGTACGCCTGCCTTATATCGTGTAGGTCCCCCGCGAGCAAGCAGAAGTGCCGTAACACGACGTGGCAGGGACTCGACTGATGTCTGAAGTAGTGCTGGAGGGAACTGACGCCATGAATCCTGCAAGGCTGTCCATAAATCCGTAAGAGTACGAGGGGTTGGAAATCTCTTCTGAACAGAACGTTGCAAGGCATAATGGACATGCTCAATAATGTGCATGTCTGGGGAGTTTGGTGGCCAGCGGATGTGATGAAGAATGTTCCTGGAGCCACTGTGTAGCAATTTTGGACATAGGGGGAGGGGGGGAGTCGCATTGTCCTGCTGGAATTGCCCACGTGCGTCAGAATGCATAATGGACATGAATGGATGCAGGTGATCAGACAGAATGCTCATGTACGTGCCACCAGTCACAGTCGTATCTAGACGTATCAGGTGTCCCTTATCACTCCAACTGCACGCTTCCCACAACATTACAGAGCCTCCACCAGCTTGAACAGCCCCTGCTGATATGCAGGGTCCATGTCATGAGGTTGTCTCCATACTCGTACACGACCATCCGCTCGATACAATTTGAAACGAGACTCGTCCGACCAGGCAACATGTTTCCAATCAAGTCCAATGTCGGTGTTGACGGGCCCAGGCGAGGCGTAAAGCTTTGTATCGTGCAGTCATCAAGGGTACACGAGTGGGCCTTCGGTTCCGAAAGCCCATCTCGATGATGTTTCATTGAGTGGTTCAAATGGTTCAAATGGCTCTGAGCACTGTGGGACTTAACATCTGAGGTCATCAGTCTCCTAGACTTAGAACTACTTAAACCTACCTACCTAAGGACATCACACACATCCATGCCCGAGGCAGGATTCGAACCTGCAACCGTAGCAGCCGCGTGGCTCCGGACTGAAGCGCCTAGAACCGCTCGGCCACCCCGGCCGGCACCTGCTTACACTTAAAAATATAAAACAATGTGTGAATAATTGAAAAGCTCATAGACATTCAC
Source organism: Schistocerca serialis cubense (assembly GCF_023864345.2). Lineage (NCBI taxonomy): Eukaryota > Metazoa > Arthropoda > Insecta > Orthoptera > Acrididae > Schistocerca > Schistocerca serialis. The sequence continues at coordinate 119,216,234 of NC_064645.1, read as the reverse complement.
ATTTCATCATTTGTAAGTGCTTTTATGTCAGCCAGAAGATGGTCATCACTGTCTATAACTGCTCATCGTTACAATCAAAAGATATGTTTCCCTTATGAGTCCGCGATCATTGTGAACATTTTGCGAGTAAAACCGTCAACATCGATTAATAAAATTTCTTTATTCATTACACCGTTTCGGCCACTGCCATCATCAGATGCCAAAACTCTTAGAACTTGCTAAAGAAGGTTTAGTATTAGTATTGAAGCCTATGCCTAATCAGGGCCTTCAGTATAATCTCGATTCTTAGTTATGACAGCTTCCCATCGTCTTGGTAACTTCTGTGTTTCGGATAGGGCACCTTCATTGTTGAGCTGTCTGATTTCTCGGGTCACCTCACTGGAAGCTCCATCAGTTGTATCAAAACGTTTTCCACGAATTTGTTCCTTCCATTTAGGAAACAAATCAAACTCTGATGGGTTCATGTCAGGACTGTGTGGTGGATGGGGAAGTATTTACCATCCTTATTTGCCGATCGTTTCTCTCACTGGTGGGGCAACGTGCAGGTCTGCAATTTCGTGCAAAATGAGTACGCCAGCTGCAAGTATGTCAGGCCTTTTTTGACGAATTTTCGGGTGCAAAACATTTTACAGTAACAGCTTGTGGTATGCACCTGTTATTGAGGTTCTCTGTGGCACTCTATAGCTACGACTCCATTCGTGTTACATGTCAAGATAATGATCAGATTCACCTTTGACTGTTGGCGGAGGAATTTTTTCGTGCGTAGAAATTCGGAACTTCTCCATTGCGACGGCTTAGACTTCAGTTCTGGCTCAAACTTTCGTACCCATGTCCCATCAAGTGCAACAGTTGTTTTCAGAAACATTTCTCCTTCGGTTTGATAACGCCGAAGCAATTCGTCTGCGACTTTTTCGCGATTTGGTTTCCACTCTTCAATTACATCATGCGGAACCCATATGGCGACAGCTTTTCTCATCTTTAACTTTTCTGTTATGATTCTGTGAACTGAAGTTGTTCCTTCCGTTAGGAAACGAATCAAACTCTGGTGGGTTCATATCAGGACTGTGTGGTGTGTGGGGAAGTACCGGGTGATCAAAAAGTCAGTATAAATTTGAAAACTGTATAAATCACGGAGCAATGTAGATAGAGAGGTACAAATTGACACACATACTTGGAATGACATGGGGTTATATTAGAACGAAAAAAATACAAAAGTTAAAAAAATTTCCGACAGATGGTGCTTCAACTGATCAGAATATCAATAATTAGCATAACAAAGTAAGACAAAGAAAATATGATGTTCTTTACAGGAAATGCTCAATATGTCCACCATCAGTCCTCAACAATATCTGTAGTCGAGGAATAATGTTGTGAACAGCACTGTAAAGCATGTCCGGAGTTATGTTGAGGCATTGGCGTCGGATGTTATCTTTCAGCATCCCTAGAGATGTAGGTCGATCACGATAAACTTGCGACTCCCCAGGTGACCTCAAAGCCAATAATCGCACGGACTGATGTCTGGGGACCTGGGAGGCCAAGCATGACGAAAGTGGCGGCTGAGCACACGATCATCACCAAACGACGCGCGGAAGAGATCTTTCACGCGTTTAGCAATACTTTTTTTTTTGTTCTAATAAAACCCCATGTCATTTCAAGCATCTGTGTCAATTTTTACCTCTCTATCTACATTATTCCGTGGTTTATTAAGTTTACAAATTTATACTGACTTTTTGATCACCCGGTATTTCCCATCCATATTTGCTAAGCGTTTCTCTGTCTGGCCTCATATGCAATCTCCTCGCTCGTTTTTCGTCTACCCTCTCTCAAAATGTCATTAACAATAACCTGAGAGCTGTAGGCTTTTGAAGTTTATGGCCTTCCACTTCTTGGGTTGTTATCGGTGCTTACCTGACCTTCAAGGAAACGAGCAGATCACCATGGTACGCTATGATCTACTACAGTATTCGCACACACCTCTCTCAAAGCGTTGTAAATTTCCATTGGGTACTTTCCACCTGCTGTCCGTGTGTGGAATGGGGAAGACGCGCCATCTATCAGAGTTTGACCGAGGCCATATTGTGATGGTGCGAAGGCTCGGCACGAACATTTCGGAAACCGCGCATCTTGTTGGATGTTCGAAGAATGCTGCGGTAAGCGTCTTCAACAAGCGGCGAAACCAAGGTGAAATCACGTCCAGACGTTGTGGGGATGTGTGGCCACTCTTCATTACAGATGTCGGACGTCAAAGGCTAGGCACACTGGTAAAACAGAACAGGTGGCGAATTGTGGCGGAACTATTATCAGACTTTAACACCAGGCAGAGTACAAGTGTGTCTGAACACAAATTGCACCGAACACTCCTATCAAATGGGCCTACGCAGTCGACGACCCATGCATGTGCCAATGTTACTACCACGACATCGGGAAGTATGACTGAAATGGGCATGTGACCATTGGCACTGGGTATTGGCGCAATGGTAGAGCGTTGGATGGTCTGATGAATCCCGATACCTTCTTCATCATGCCAAGGGGCGTGGGGGGGAGCGGGGGGGGGGGGGGGGGGCGGACGTATCCGTCGTCTTCCAGGGGTACAGCTACTTGACAACTATACTGCGCAACGGAGAAAAGCTGGAGGCTGCTCCTTCATGTTCGGGGAACATTCACGAGGACATCCATGGGTCCAGTGGAGCTCGTACAAGGCACCACGACAGCCAAGGAGTATCGTACACTGGTTCCCGACCATGTACAGCAGTTCATGACGATCGTGTTTCCCAATGGTAGCGAAATTTTTCAGCAAGATAATGAGCCTAGTCACAAGGCCAGGAGAGTGATGAAGTAGTTCGAAGATCAGAGTGACGAGTTCCAATTGATGTGCTGGCCTCCCAATTCGCCAGATCTGAAGCCGATCGAACACATCTGCGATTTAACTGAACGTCTCGTCAGTTCACTGAGGCTTTTTGCGGATGATGCTGTGGTGTATCGAGAGGTTGTAACAATGGAAAATTGTACTGAAATGCAGGAGGATCTGCAGCGAATTGACGCATGGTGCAGGGAATGGCAATTGAATCTCAATGTAGACAAGTGTAATGTGCTGCGAATACACAGAAAGATAGATCCTTTATCATTTAGCTACAAAATAGCAGGTCAGCAACTGGAAGCAGTTAATACCATAAATTATCTGGGAGTACGCATTAGGAGTGATTTAAAATGGAATGATCATATAATGTTGATCGTCGGTAAAGCAGATGCCAGACTGAGATTCATTGGAAGAATCCTAAGGAAATGCAATCCGAAAACAAAGGAAGTAGGTTACAGTACGCTTGTTCGCCCACTGCTTGAATACTGCTCAGCAGTGTAGGATCCGTACCAGATAGGGTTGATAGAAAATATAGAGAAGATCCAACGGAGAGCAGCGCCCTTCGTTACAGGATCATTTAGTAATCGCGAAAGCGTTACGGAGATGATAGATAAACTCCAGTGGAAGACTCTGCAGGAGAGACGCTCAGTAGCTCGGTACGGGCTTTTGTCAAAGTTTCGAGAACATACCTTCACCGAAGAGTCAAGCAGTATATTGCTCCCTCCTACGTATATCTCGCGAAGAGACCATGAGGATAAAATCAGAGAGATTAGAGCCCACACAGAGGCATACCGACAATCCTTCTTTCCACGAACAATACGAGACTGGAATAGAAGGGAGAACCGATAGAGGTACTCAAGGTACCCTCCGCCACACACCGTCAGGTGGCTTGCGGAGTATGGATGTAGATGTAGATGTAGATCTTATCGTCTCACTCCCTTGATTTTACGGGAGTTAGGTGACGTGTTGGCAGATGCGGTGCCTCAAGCGACCTATCAAGACTTCATTGCTTCCATGCCACGACGTATCGCCGCTGTTCCGTGCCAAATGTGTACATGCCAGTAATTAGGTAGGCGATCATAATTTTCCGGCTGATCAGTGTACGATCGTCACGTCTAAAGTCGCGCTCACATCTTGACATGAATTTCAACTTGATCATGCCACCGCAGTACTCGCACATACGCTGTGCGCAGGACTTTTGAAATAACCCTCAGAATCGAATTTTGAATTTGTTTCTTTTAGTATTACGATACTAGCAGCAGAAATCACCATAGATCCATATGAAAAAGCGAAATTCATACTGAATCTCCGTAACTAATATAGATACTGAAAGAGAATTAAACGTAACTTAGTAAGGATTTTTTCTCAGTTCATTTGAGTGAAAACAGAATTAAGTTACCTTAAACAGTTTAGGAAATACCAAAGGTGAACAGCATTGTTTCTAAAAACAGCCTTCCGAAATTCCTCCGCCAGTGCAGACGAAGTAAATATTCCAGAATTCGAATCAACGACAGCTGCCAAATAGAAGTAGATATCCTCGGAGTAGCGAAGCGACTTAAATCACTTAATAAAAGCAAGTCCACACTGTATGCCAATTAGGTTCATCTCAGAATTTTCTGATGCAATAGCTCCATACTTAACAATCATATACATCCGATCGCGTGAAGAAAAATCCCTGCCCGACGACTGTAAAGTTGCACATGTCACACTACTATTCAAGAAAGGTAGCATGAGTAATCAACTAAATTAGAGGCCCATATCGTTAACGTCGATATGCGGCAGAATTTTGGAGCATATATTGTGTTCGAACATTATAAACTACCTCAAAGAGAACGGTCTATTGACACATAATCAACACGGATTTAGAAAACATCGTTCTTGTGAAACTAGCTCTTTACAGGCACGGGGTGCTGAGTGGTATTGACAGGGGATTTCAAACTGATTCCGTATTTCTGCATTACCAGAAGGCTTTTGAAAGTGTTCCACACAAGCGGCTTGTAGTGAAATTGTATGCTTATCGAATTTCGTCTGAGTAATGTGACTAGGTTTGTAATTTCTTAGCCGGCCGGAGTGGCCAAGCGGATCTAGGCGCTACAGTCTGGAACCGCGTGACCGCTACGGTCGCAGGTTCGAATCCTGCCTCGGGCATGTATTTGTGTAATGTCCTTAGGTTGGTTAGGTTTAAGTAGTTCTAAGTTCTAGGGGATTGATGACCTGAGAAGTTAAGTCCCATAGTGCTCAGAGCCATTTTTTTTTTTTTTTTTTTTGTAATTTCTAATCTGAGAGGTCACAGTTCGTAGTAATTGCCGGAAAGTCATCGAGTAAAACAAAAGTGATTTCTGGTGTTCCCCAGGGTAGTGTTATAGGCTCTCTGCTATTACATATATAAACGATTTAGGAGACAATCTCAGAATCCGTCTTACGTTGTTTGCAGATGATGCTGTCGTTTATCCCCTAGTAATGTCATCAGAAGATCAAAACAAATTGCAAAACGATTTAGAAAAGACATAGGTATGGTGCGAAATTTGGCAATTGACCCTAAATAATGAAAAGCATGAGGTCATCCACATGAGTACTAAAAGGAATCGCCGGCTGCTGTGACCTAGCGGTTGTAGTTGCTTCAGTCCGGAACCACGCGGCTGATACGGTCGCAGGTTCGAATCCTGCCTCGGGCATGGATGTGTGTGATGTCCTTAGGTTAGTTAGGTTTACTTAGTTCTAAGTCTAGGGGACTTATGACCTCAGATGTTAAGTCCCATAGTGCTTAGAGACATTTGAACTGTTTGACCTAAAAGTAATCCGTTAAACTTCGGTTAATGATAAATCAGTCAAATCTAAAGGCCGTAAATTCAACTAAATACCTGGTTATTACAAAATTTTGGTGACGCTGACGTACACATAGAGAAACGATCGTCATTATAAAATAAGGGAAATTAGAGCTCGCACGGAGAGATATAGGTTAGGTGTTCGTTTCTTCCGCGCGCTGTTCGAGATTGAAATAATAGAGAATTATTGTGAAGGTGGTTCGATGAACCTTCTGCCAGGCACTTAAGTGTCATTTGCGGAGTATCCATGTAGATGTAGTAGAATCATTCTGTACATTGCCACTTGCTGTTGGGTGACGTTTTTTCGAACGAACCTCTTGTAGGGTGAGATGTTAGTCGACATCTCTCGACAGCACACCGCAAGACGAATTTTGCATCCAAATGCGGATGAGAATGTATTTAAACCAGTTTAGCAATTCAGTGGAAGTATACCTCAAGTAGGTGTTTATAGTGCGACCATTACCCCGAACATTTATGATTCTAGAATGTAGGCTTTCACGGCCGGTGTTGTCTTCAGTTGAAACTTCCGGGCTGAGAGGCCGTGGTCGATGTATAAAATTTCTACCTGACGTTTCGTCTCCGTCTGCGGGAGACATCTTCTGAGATCGTCCGGCTACTGCCATTGAGGCTCCAGGTACTCTCGCATTTATAGAGCGCACCACCATTCGTCACGTGATGCCGACGGTATGCTTATCTTTGGAAGGCGTCAGCATCCTCGATTAAGAGTAATCGATTGTCATTCTGCTGGCGCAACGTCGACATCCATATTTTGGACAACTTTAAAACTTCCTCTTTCCTATTAAAATTGTTATGGTGTTTGTGAATTTCTATTGCTTCTCTACACATGCGCGCATGATACTGGGACGTTCGTGCTAGAACGCTTGTCTCATTAAATTTAATTTCGTGATTACTGTTGTGTCTAGACAAGACAGCCTAGACACAATGAGAGGAAGCCGAAAGGCACGCGCTTAAACTCACGCAGGCTGGCGTGAGGTCTGAAACAGGATACGTAATGAATGCTATAAAGAAAAGTACGTAGCTTCTGGAATACTTAACTTTAATCCATAATTGTAGAACATCTCTCGTTGCGTTACATGCTTCATAATATTAATTATCAATTGAATACGGCGCCTTGCTAGCTCGTAGCAAATGTAGCTGAAGGCTATGCTAACTATCGTCTCGGCAAATGAGAGCATATTTGTCAGTGAACCTTCCCTGGCAAAGTCGGCTGTACAACTGGGGCGAGTGCCAGTACGTCTCTCTAGACCTGCCGTGTGGTGGCGCTCGGTCTGCTATCACTGACAGTGGCGACACGCGGGTCCGACGTATACTACCGGACCGCGGTCGATTTAAAAGCTACCACCTAGCAAGTGTGGTGTCTGGCGGTGACACCACAATTACCATCTCGAAAAACATGCTCAGCTACGGCTAATTTTTCGATGTGTCCTAAGCGACATTTTCTTTTATGTTCGGCTAAGCGGTTGTTCACACATATTTTCGTTGTTCCAATATATACTTGTCCAAAACTGCATGGAATTTTGTATATCCCAGGTGTTGCTAGGGGATGTCGGGCGTCTTTTGCAGTTCTTAAATATTCCTTAATCTTTTTGGTGGGTCTGAAGATTCTTTCGATCCCATACTTGGCCAGAACTTTCCCGATATAGTCCGTGACCTTATTAATGAACAGTAGGAAAACTTTTCCAGTAGGTGACTGTTGTTGCTCTGGACTATTGGCTTCTTTTCTTCTTTGATGGAAGGCTCGATCAATTTCCTTGCTGGTATATCCGTTTTTCATAAAGGCTGGCCGTAGGTGATTCAGTTCATCTTGTAAGTAAGCCGGCTCGCAGATTTTGTTGGCTCTGTCCACCAAGGTTTTCATGACACCTCTTTTTTGCCTAGAATGATGGTTAGATTCCTTGTGGAGGTATCGATCCGTGTGAATGTTCTTTCTATATACCTTGTGGCCGAGCGTCCCACCCACCCGTTTAATTGCCGTCACATCCAGGAAATTGAGTTGACCGTTGCTCTATTTCTCCATCGTAAACTGTATCTTCGGGTTAGTGCTGTTCAGATGCACCAAGAAGACATCCAACTCTTCTTCACCTTGAGTCCATACTACAAATGTGCCATCAACATAGCGGTACCATTTAGTAGGCTTTTTACTGGCAGTCTGCAGCGCTCGCTGTTCGAAGATCTCCATAAATAAATTGGCAACAGCTGGACTGGGAGGGCTTCCCATCGCCACCCCGTCGATCTGTTCGTAAATCTCGTTGTTATACTGGAAATAAGTTGTCGTCAGGCAGTGTTTAAATAAAGCCACCATGTCAGTCGTAAAAATATCTGCTATACAGAGTGTTACAAAAAGGCACAGCCAAACTTTCAGGAAACATTCCTCACACACAAAGAAAGAAAATATGTTATGTGGACATGTGTCCGGAAACGCTTATTTTCCATGTTAGAGCTCATTTTATTACTTCTCTTCAAATCACATTAATCATGGAATGGAAACACACAGCAACAGAACGTACCAGCGTGACTTCAAACACTTTGTTACAGGAAATGTTCAAAATGTCATCCGTTAGCGAGGATATATGCATCCACCCTCCGTCGCATGGAATCCCTGATGCGCTGATGCAGCCCTGGAGAATGGCGTATTGTATCACAGCCGTCCACAGTACGGGGTTGCGTAGACAAGAGTTTCAAATGCCCCCATAAATGAAAGTCAAGAGGGTTGAGGTCAGGAGAGCGTGGAGGCCATGGAATTGGTCCGCCTCTACCAATCAATCGGTCACCGAATCTGTTGTTGAGAAGCGTACGAACACTTCGACTGAAATTTGCAGGAGCTCCACCGTGCATGAACCACATGTTGTGTCGTACTTGTAAAGGCACATGTTCTAGCAGGACAGGTAGAGTATCCCGTATGAAATCATGATAACATGCTCCATTGAGCGTAGGTGGAAGAACATGGGGCCCAATCAAGACATCACCAACAATGCCTGCCGAAACGTTCACAGAAAATTTGTGTTGATGACGTGATTGCACAATTGCGTGCGGATTCTCGTCAACCCACACAAGTTGATTGTGAAAATTTGCAATTTGATCATGCTGGAATGAAGCCTCATCCGTAAAGAGAACATTTGCACTGAAATGAGGATTGACACATTGTTGGATGAACCATTCTTAGAAGTGTACCCGTGGAGGCCAATCAGCTGCTGATAGTGCCTGCACACGCTGTACATGGTACGGAAACAACTGGTTCTCCCGTAGCACTCTCCATACAGTGCTGTGGTGAACGTTACCTTGCACAGCAGCAACTTCTCTGACGCTGACATTAGGGTTATCATCAACTGCACGAGGAATTACCTCGTCCATTGCAGGTGTCCTCGTCGTTCTAGGTCTTCCCCAGTCGCGAGTCATAGGCTGGAATGTTCCGTGCTAAGACGCCGATCAATTGCTTCGAACATCTTCCTGTCGGGACACCTTCGTTCTGGAAATCTGTCTCGATACAAACGTACCACGCCACGGCTATTGCCCCGTGCTAATCCGTACATCAAATGGGCATCTGCCAACTTCGCATTTGTAAACATTGTACTGACTGCACAACCACGTTCGTGATGAACACTAACCTGTTGATGCTACGTACTGATGTGCTTGATGCTAGTACTGTAGAGCAATGAGTCGCATGTCAACACAAGCACCGAAGTCAACATTACCTTCCTTCAATTGGTCCACCTGGCGGTGAATCGAGGAAGTACAGTACATACTGACGAAACTAAAATGAGCCCTAACATGGAAATTAAGCGTTTCCAGACGCATGTCCACATAACACCTTTTCTTTATTTGTGTGTGAGGAACGTTTCCTGATAGTTTGGCCGTACCTTTTTGTAACACCCTTTATATGAAATAGCTTCGTTTACAGGCACCATGGTGAACAAAGACACTACATCGAAGCTAACAAGAATATCACTTGGGCTGACGTTAATCTCCCTCAGTTTTTCAATAAAATGCGCCGAGTTTTTAATGTAACAGATTGAGACGAAACGTCAGGTAGAAATTTTATACATCGCCCACGGCCTCTCAGCCCGGAAGTTTCAACTGCAGATTTATGATTCTCTCTCAAAGAGCTGGATATGCGGAACGTGGGAGTCAGAAAACTGATGCAGCTGAGCCGGAGAACAGCTCAGCTGGTGTACAACAAAGTGGGCGGGGCAAGGCCACAAAGCGCAGCTCGAGGTCAAGACGCAACCGCCATAGCAAGCAGACAGCACGACAGGAGTGTCGCAGGCACGTTCTCGCGACCTCGGCGGGACAGGTTGAGTGCGCGGCGCAGCCAGCGGAAGAATAACGCTGCCCATTTACAAGTGCTGACGTTCCCGGGCCATGTACTCCAGAAGTTTATCACCGCTCCACTGTTTGTTCATACGTTGTGAGATGTAGGTGGTCTTTTCAGCTGACACGCGAGTCGCTGCGACAGACAGTGCGTCTGTCTCCTTCTTTTCTTGATCATAAGTGCTAATCTGTATCACTAATCAGCTAAAATGGTCAAACGGTTACCAGATCGCAGATGCAGTAACAGTTATGGATTTATTTAAAAGTGCAAAATACTGTCACAATCTACTCGTATAACGTCGCAGTCTGGCTAACTAGCAGTAGAGCTGTATATATTGATGTTACCCAAAGAAAGTAGGTGTTGACAGATGTGAAAATTACCGAACTATCAGTTTAATAAGTCACAGGTGCAAAATACTAACGCGAATTCTTTACAGACGAATGGAAAAACTACTAAAATCCGACCTCGGGGAAGATCAGTTTGGATTCCGTAGAAATGTTGGGACGCGTGAGGCAATACTGACCCTACGACTTATCTTAGAAGCTAGATTAAGGAAGGGCAAACCTACGTTCCTAGCATTTGTAGACTTGACAATGTTGACTAGAATACTCTCTTTCAAATTCTGAAGGTGGCAGGGGTAAAATACAGGGAGCGAAAGGCTATTTACAATTTGTACAGAAACCAGATGGCAGTTATAAGAGTCGAGGGACATGAAAGGGAAGCAGTGGTTGGGAAGGGAGTGAGACAGGGTTGTAGTCTCTCCCCGATGCTATTCAGTCTGTATATTGAGCAAGCAGTGAAGGAAACAAAAGAAAAATTCGGAGTAGGTATTAAAATCCATAGAGAAGAAATAAAAACTTTGAGGTTCACCGATGACATTGTAATTCTGTCAGAGACAGCAAAGGACTTGGAAGAGCAGTTGAACGGAATGGATAGTGTCTTGAAAGGAGGATATAAGATGAACATCAACAAAAGCAAAACAAGGCTAATTGATTGTAGTCGAATTAAGTTGGATGATGGTGAGGGAATTAGATTAGGAAATGAGACACTTAAAGCAGTAAAGGAGTTTTGCTATTTGGGGAGGAAAAAAAACTGATGATGGTCGAAGTAGAGAGGATATAAAATGTAGACTGCCAATGGCAAGGAAAGCGTTTCTGAAGAAGAGAAGTTTTTTATCATCGAGTATAGGTTTAAGTGTCAGGAAGTCATTTCTGAAAGTATTTGTGTGGAGTGTAGCCATGTATGGAAGTGAAACATGGACGATAAATAGTTTGGACAAGAAGAGAATAGAAGCTTTCAAAATGTGGTGCTACAGAAGAATGCTCAAGATTAGATGGGTAGATCACATAACTAATGAAGAAGTATTGAATAGGATTGGGGAGAAGAGAAGTTTGTGGCACAACTTGACCAGAAGAAGGGATCGGTTGGTAGGACATGTTCTGAGGCATCAAGGGATCACCAATTTAGTATTGGAGGGCAGCGTGGAGGGTAAAAATCGTAGAGGGAGACCAAGAGATGAATACACTGAGCAGATTCAGAAGGATGTAGGTTGCGGTAGGTACTGGGAGATGAAGAAGCTTGCACAGGATAGAGTAGCATGGAAAGCTGCATGAAACCAGTCTCAGGACTGAAGACCACAACACAACATAAGAAGTCTGTTTGGGCTGCGCTGAAATCCCACCGAGTGCGTATTATTTGTCTCGATCAAGCCAAGCAATTACGTGCTCCCCGGTGTATTTAAACACAGTTACACGTAGGGATATATCAGTTGCTATTCCGGTATTAGTCATAGCTTCATTACCTACACAACACCAATATCTCCACTAAAGTTTTTTAGTTTACTAGAGCCTGATAGTTCGTAACAGAGCGATAATTTGTTAATGCGGCAAAGAGTACTTACGCACGCCGCGTTCCTTGGACAATCAATGTCGTCGCACAGATAATTGTTTACTGAGTACACAATACTGAATGGGTTGAAAGAAGTTATTAACGAAGTAATAACACTGAACGCTGGTTTATTGCACTGTTTTCACATCCGAACACTGCCGTAAGGAAGTAGCTTTTCCTATCTGGGTGGAATTAATGACGTATACTGAAGTCCAAGATATTATGCAAGTTCCAGAGTCCATTAACTGATTTTACGAAAGTTAATTCTTTTCTCAAAATTCGGTTTCAAAGTTTAGTCTCTATATCGGTCCATCATTAATAGTTTATGACTTTGCGTAATGTCCAGTCTTTTGTGGAAAACATTCAATTTAAGACAATTTCGAATCTTTCACTGTCTGGATTCTACGTGGTGTCCTATTTGAAGTTACTGATGTTACTGATTCACTTTTTACAAGTTCAGTGCGTCGTAGTAAATCGCAAATCTTTAACGTCCAAAAAAAAAAAAAAAAAAAAAAACACGTCGCGTCCACGTATAACGAGCACACGCTGAGGTACGACTTGATTCGGCAAACTCTCGTAACACATCGTTCGTCCTACTCCGTGATTTCTTTGCGATCTACTATGATTTTATTTTGAAACTAATGGGATTCTATCGTTTTTATTTCTCTCTCTTTCAAAACGCTAAGCTACTTGGTACTGAATTTTTTTTCTGTCCACGTGCTACTATTCAAGCAACATTATTCCAAATGGGACTTTGTTTTTTTTTCTTTTTTTTCATTTATAAAATTTGGAACTTGATTTTTGGTACTTTAGGGCTTCGGGATACTATTTTATATTCTTCATTTTCCGTCTAAAGGAAACGCCCCCCGGACAGTAATGAGCGCAATCCCCTTTGTTTCTACAGTGGGGTGCGATGATTGTCGGACTGTCATTGGTACTTCCTTATTGCATAGTACAAACTTCATTATAATACAATGGTATTTGTCAATATTTTAAACTGTGGGCCTAACAATGTTGCCCGTCTAAGAATTTCATATCTTTTGAACTAATAATTTAAGTATTTCATGGTTAATACTATGAAGACCTTAGAAATTTGCCTGTTTAAATATTTCACATTTTAATTATTCTGATATTAAAGTATTTCGAGCCTAAGAAAGAGCTTACTAAATAATTCAAGGTTTAAATATTTCCATTTATGGTTCAATAATTTAAGAATGGCCCAGTTTAAGTGCCGTGTCTATAAATTTCATCGCTAAATCAATTCACAATATGGCATAACAATAATATTACGAAATATATACAATCTTTATTTTTCGTTTTTTTTCTGATGCTACAATCGGAGAGTGGGCAGATAGTACGTCTGAGACGACGGTCTACATACAGCGCTCAATTCCCCCTCGGGTCGTTTTGCTCGCAAGGGAGTTGGACCAGACTGTGCTGGGTGTAATCACAGTCTGATCAGCTGCTACCTCGGCTGCCTCTCGGATGACTAGGCAACGGGAACCCCAGGCGACGTGTAATCTCCTCATCTGCTATCTCTTGAATAGGCTAGTAACAGGATTGTGTGTGTGAAATCTTATGGGAATTAACTGCTAAGGTCATCAGTCCCTTAGCTTACACACTACTTAACCTAAATTATCCTAAGGACAAACACACACACCCATGCCCGAGGGAGGACTCGAACCTCCGCCGGGATCAGCCGCATAGTCCATGACTGCAGCGCCTAAGACCGCTCGGCTATTCCCGCGCGGCTAGTAACAGGATTCGGCGTCTTTGATCAATCTGCCGCCTCTATATTGGCGAGCGGCGGAAGTTGAGGTGTCTTGTTTGTTGCTGGTCAATTGGTAATGTAGCCGATATCTGTTAGTCTCTGACGCGCCCATCTTGTGTAATTGTTGGCCTGACGTAGAAGCATCAAGCATTGTTGTTGACTGTAGCTCTGATTCTGCTTCTTCCGTGAACTATTGTGTTAGACTTTGTTTTCTCAGTCAACCAGCTGCGTCTATTTTTTTCTTTTGCTGTTGGTTATATCGATGATTGCTTCAATGTGAAGTATTTGCATATTGACTGTATCGTACTTGATCTGGACGAATTGTCATCGGAACTGTCTTTCTTCTAATCAGTCAAAGAAACTGGTACAACTGCCTAATATCGTGTAGGGCCTTCCGCGAGCACGCAGAAGTGCCGCAACATGACGTGGAATGGACTCGACCAACGTCTGAAATAGTGCTGGAGGGAAATGACGCCATGAATCCTGCAGGGATGTCCGTAAATGCGTAAGAGTACGAGCGGGTGGACATCTCTTCTGAACAGCACGTTGCAAGGCATCCCGGATATTCTCAATAATGTTCATGTCTGGGGAGTTTGGTGGCCAGCGGAAGTGTTCAAACTCAGAAGAGTGTTCCTGGAGCTACTGTGTAGCAGTTCTGGACATATGGGGTGTCGCATTGTCCTGCTGGAATTGCCCAAGTTCGTCGGGATGTACAATGGACATGAATGGATGCAGGTGATCATACCGGATGCTTACGTACGTGTCACCTGTCAAAGTCGTATCTAGGCGTGTCAGGGGTCCCATATCACTCCAACTGCACACGCCCCACACCATTACAGAGCCTCTACCAGCCTGAACAGTCCCCTGCTGACATGAAGGCTCCATGGATTTGTGAGGTTGTGTCCGCACCTGTATACGACCATCCTTCCGATACAATTTGAAGCGAGACTCCTCCGACCAGGCAATGTGTTTCCCGTCATCAACAGTCCAGTGTCAGTGTTGATGGGCCCAGGTGAGGCGTAAAGCTTTGAATCGTGCTGTCATCAGGGGTACACGAGTGGGCCTTCGGTTCCGAAACCCCATATCGATGATGTTTCGTTGAATGGTTAGCACGCTGACCCTTTTGGTGGCCCAGCATTGAAATATGCACAGTTTGCGGAAGGGTTGCACTTCTGTCACGTTGAACGATTCTCTTCAGTCGTCGTTTCGTTGGTCCCGTTCTTGCAGGATCTTTTTCCGGCAGGAGCGATGTCGGAGAGTTCTTACCGGATTCCTAATATTCACGGTACACTCATGAAATGGTCGTAGGGGAAAATCCCCACTTCATAGCTACCTCGGAGATGCCGTGTCCCATCACTCGTGCGCCGACTGTAACACCACGTTCAAACTCACTGAAATCTTGATAAGCTGCCATTACAGCAGCAGTAATAGATCTAACAACTGCGCAAGATACTTGTCTTATATAGGCGCTGCCGACTGCAGCGCCCTATTTTGCCTGATTACGTATCTCTGTATTTCAATACGCTTGCCTATACCTGTTTCTTTGGCGCTTCAGTGTATAATCTAACGGGAACGTTTGAACACAGGAAGTCAAGTATTACATTCAGAAATTGTACGTACGCGAGATAAACATCAAAATAAAATAAAAATGTTGCTGCAATGATATTGTCTTTCATAGGAATAAGCACTAACGATTGTACTTGTATAGAAAAATAGGAGGATTCAGATCCTGCGTAAGATCTTGAACGTGATAATTCCAATAAAATCTTCACAAGTTGTGAAAGACATTTGACGTCCACAAGCACACTTCGCCATTTCGGGCTATAGGTTAAGACCAGCCTTGACGTCAGGGGGAACGCCGACAAGGGGACCAAGGAGGACAAACACGACACCCCACTTATTCCTGCGTGAGCGTGTGAATATGCCAGCAGCATCGCAACGGCACGAAAACCATCCAGTGATTATACGTTCTGGACACCACTTTCATTTAAGCCCTAAATACCAGTGACAGTTGGGGCTGGGAGGAGGAGTGTGGCTGTGTCGACACTCCCTGCTATTATACGGAGACTCTCTGACTAACAAATTAAATCCGTGTTAAATTAAATGTAATAGTGATTTTCCTTCTTTGGTTGTAATCATCATCATCGGTTCTCCAATCCATTTGCCCGGGTCTGAATTACGAGCGCTCTCCACTTCCGTCTGTCCATATACTCGTACAATAATCTTCTCTCGGGACTGTATCCCAACTGACTCCTCCTTTTCCTGTATCCCCCATCACTTGGTCCAGCCATCTTCTCCATAATCTTCTTCTAATCACATCTGAGTATAGCCATTATTTTGTTCTCCTTCCCTCGTCCTTTCATTTGACTTGCCAAATCCATCTCTAATAGGACCCTGTGACTTACTTTCAAGAATGTGTACGATGTACCTTCTTCCCTTAATTTCTTATTTCTTACCATATCCGCCCTAGTTTTATGGACCATAGTTCGTAAGGAGTTCATTTCTGCGGCTTGCACTTTGTTGTCGACCTGTTTGGTTGTTGTGTAAATTTCTAGACGACGTGTTGTTGAGTGTTTGGGAGAGGTAGTATCTTTCGAGTTTGTCTGAATATCTCTTAACCTAAGGCAAACCTGGCTGACTGGCACACATCAGACATCCAACTCTCACTTGTTATCTTCTAGAGCTATCACCTGGGCAATGATGCTGGTCAACTAGACGCACGGTGTGAGGGGAACCTGATGCCTTGCAGGTTTGACAAGGCAGGGGACTACCAAAAGCTAAGGATGCAAACCTCAACCGATAACGTCCAGCAATGTTAGGCCTCGCAGGCCAGTTGAAGGACAAATGACTGCCTTAGACTGCAAAACGAGCCTCTTTTGCTTTTGGTGGTAACTGTTATTTCCGCAGTAAAGTAATGTTGCAAACTCAACACCTGTACTTAAGGATGGCGTGTGAGAGAATGTTTTACATCTACATCTGCATCTACATGGATACTCTGCAAATCACATTTAAGTGCCTGGCAGAGGGTTCATCGAACCACCTTCACAATTCCCTATTATTCCAATCTCGTAGAGCGCGGAAAGGATAAACACCTATATCTTTCCGTACGAGCTCTGATTTCCCTTATATTATCATGATGATCGTTCCTCCCTACGTAGGTCGGTGTCAACAAAATATTTTCGCATTCGGAGGAGAAAGTTGGTGATTGGAATTTCGTGAGAAGACTCCGTCGCAACGAAAAACGCCTTTCTTTTAATGATTTCCAGCCCAAATCGTATATCATTTCTGTGACACTCTTTTCCATATTTCTTGATGATACAAAATGTGCTGCCTTTCTTTGAACTTTTTCTATGTACTCCGTCAGTCCTATCTGGTAAGGATCCCACACCGCGCAGCAGTATTCTAAAAGAGGACGGACAAGCATAGTGTAGGCAGTCTCCTTAGTAGGTCTGTTACATTTTTTAAGTGTCCGGCCAAGAAAACGCAGTCTTTGGTTAGCCTTCCCCACAACATTTTCTATGTGTTCCTTCCAATTTAAGTTTTTCGTAATTGTGATACCTAGGTATTTAGTTGAATTTACGGCTTTTAGACTAGACTGATTTATCGTGTAACCGAAGTTTAACGAGTTCCTTTTAGCACTCATGTGGATGACCTCACACTTTTGGTTATTTAGGGTCAACTGCCACTTTTCGCACCATTCCGATATTTCTTCTAAATCGTTTTGCAGTTTGTTTTGATCTTGTGATGACTTTATTAGTCGATAAACGACAGCGTCATCTGCAAACAACCGAAGACGGCTGCTCAAATTGTCTCCCAAAACGTTTATATAGATAAGGAACACCTAAGGGCCTATCACACTGCCTTGGGGAACGCCTGAAATCACTTCCGTTTTATTCGATTACTTTCCGTCAATTACTAGGAACTGTGACCTCTCTGACAGGAAATTGCAAATCCAGTCACATAACTGAGACGATATTCCATAAGCACGCAATTTCACTACGAGCGGCTTGCGTGGAACAGTGTCAAAAGCCTTCCGGAAATCCAGGAATACGGAATCGATCTGAAATCCCCTTGTCAATATCACTCAGCACTTCATGTGAATAAAGAGGTAGTTGTGTTTCACGGGAACGATGTTTTCTAAATCCACGTTGACTGTGTGTCAATAGATCGTTTCCTTCGAGGTAATTTATAATGTTCGAACACAATATATGTTCTAAAATCCTGCTGCATATCGACGTCAACGATATGGGCCTGTAATTTAGTGGATTACTCAAAAATGGCTCTGAGCACTATGGGACTTAACTGCTACGGTCATCAGTCCCCTAGAACTTAGAACTACTTAAACCTAACTAACCTAAGGACAGCACACAACACCCAGCCATCACGAGGCAGAGAAAATCCCTGACCCCGCCAGGAATCGAACCCGGGAACCCGGGCGTGGGAAGCGAGAACGCTACCGCACGACCACGAGATGCGGGCAGTGGATTACTCCTACTACCTTTCTTGAATATTGGTGTGACCTATACAACTTTCCAGTCTTTGGGTACGGATCTTTCGTCGAGCGAACGGTTGTATATGATTGTTAAGTATGGAGCTAATGCATCAGCATACTCTGGAAGGAACCTAATTGGTATACAGTCTAGGCGCTACAGTCTGGAACCGCGCGACCGCTAAGGTCGCAGGTTCGACTCCTGCCTCGGGCATGGATGTGTGTGATGTCCTTAGGTTAGTTAGATTTAAGTAGTTCTAGGTTCTAGGGGACTGATGACCCCGTAGTGCTCAGAGCCATTTGAACTTTTTTTTTTTTTTTAATACAGTCTGGACCAGAATACTTGCTTTTACTAAGTGATTTGAGTTGCTTCACTACTCCTAGGATATTTACTTCTACGTTACTCATGTTGGCAGTAGTTCTCGATTCGAATTCTGGAATATTTACTTCGTCTTCTTTTGTGAAGGTATTTCGGAAGGCTGTGTTTAGTAACTCTGCTTTGGCAGCACTGTCTTCGATAGTATCTCCGTTGTTATCTCGCGGAGAAGGCATTGATTGCTTCTTGACGCTAACATACTTCACATACGACCAGAATCTCTTTTGAATTTCTGCCAGGTTTCGATACAAAGTGTCTCAGCAGTGTTGTCGTTAGGTGCCCCGCTCCTAGACTGCGGGTCCGAGGGTGGCGACGGCAGCGCCAGTGGTAGGCGGCGGTAGTAGGCGGAACAACGGGCCATTATTCCGCTACAGGCCCTCCGTCTGCATGCGGCAAACGGCGCCCACCATGGTCGCCAGCTCGGCATAGTCCCGCTCTATTGTGCGCTTTGAGGACTCGAAAATTGTAGTAGGTTGGAAAAGTGGGGCACATCCGTTCTTGGTTACTGGTTCGATGACTGGAACTATTATGGGTTTGAAACTTCCCAGCAGATTAAAACTGTGTGTCGGAGGGAGATTCGAACTCGGGCCCTTTGCCTTTCGCAGCAAAATGCTCTAGTAGTTGAGCTACCCAAGCACGACTCGCGACCCATCTTCACACCTTTAGTTCCGCCAGTACCTCGTCTCTTACTTTCCAGAGAAGCTCTCCTGCAGAATGAATTGGTGATTGGAAGTACCACTCAGTCAGCCTGAAGGAAGAGACGAAACTAATTTAGAGGGTTGCTGTGTACCATCATCAAGACAACTTGACGTGTTTGTTAGGTTGTGACTGATCGGTAGGAACCCTGTTGAATACTACATAGGTTTGTTGCATATATTCCAATCTCTGTCTTTCATTGCAGTTTTTGCCCTCTACAGCTCCCTGTAGATCCACGGAAGTTATTCTCTGATGTCTTAACACGTGTACAATCATCCTGTTAGAAGAGTAACACTGTTGCTCGTATGCCGACTCGCCAAATATCCTTCTTGTTCAAATCTTGTTTGTATCGTAGTTTAGTCTTGATTTCTTGTTACACCTGAAGTCTTGTCCCAAATTAGTGTACATGCTTGGAGGTATGAACCGTCTATGCAACCAACTGAAGGCAGTCTGTTTGTTGCCATATGCGTTTCGCTTCATTTATTTGGAAACCATCATCAATGGCCTGTAATACATGTTTTCTTTTTTACCTACCATAAATGTATTATGTGGTAGATATAATATGCTGCTATATTACATTTTGTAGTGTCTTTCTCTTGTCTTTTAGGTTAAAATCAACGTTTGCTGAGCAAAGTTCGTAATCTGAACTTATCGTTCGGTGTTACTTACGATTTCCAAATCTGTTAACACATGTGTGTGGTCCTAGAATGTATTCGTTAGTTTCCATACTCCAGCTGGCCGATTTCTGGCATTACGAACTTTGTGCTACAAAAGCTGATTTTAACCTAAAAAGCAAGAGAAAGACACTACAAAATGTAATACAGCTGCATATTATATCTACCACATAATACGTGTATTGTATGTAAAAAAGGAAAATGTATTACAGGCCACTGATAATGCTTCCCGGATAAATGAAGCGAAACGTGTATGGCAACAAACAAACTGCTTTCAATTGGTTGCATAGACGGTACATACCACCAAGAATTTAAAGCACCTAAGGGAAAGACGGCAAACAGAAAGAAAGTGACAATAGTGTCCTTGCGTTGCTGTGAAAGTTTATGTTGTTACCTTAATGCACACACGAGAAGGATGATGTTGAGTTTGAAACATCGCTGATTTTATGTTGCAGTGGCTTTACTCAGTTTTACTTTTAAGCGAATTAATCGCAGGAACATCCCTTTTTCTTTGTATGAAGATATTGCCATAAGTTTCTGTATTGTGGGATCTGCAGCATTTATTGTTACAGTTTTGATGTTAAGTTTACTTATGTTGCTCCTCATTACTTACGTCCTTCTTCGCTTTGCTCTCAGTCAATATTATGTGTCCATTAACTGTTCAGCAGGTCCTGCATTTCCTCACACTCACTGAGTACCACAACACCATCAGCGAATCTTATCACTGATATCCTTTCGTCCTTTATTTTAATCTACCTCTTGAACTTTCCTTTTATACCTATCATTCCTTCTTCGATGTATATATTGAACAGTAGAGGCGGAAGACTGCATCCCTGTGTTACACAGATTAAATCCCAGCACTTCATTCTTCGTGTTCCTACCCGAGCATAATATTTTCGCTGTTCACGCAATAAAACTTCAACATCAGATATGAGGTTTAGATTTGTTACTTCTTTACTATAAACTCTACTCCTAAGAGATTTTGCAAACAGTATCCACATAAACCACCAACTGTAGTGCAAAGTTACGTCATTGCACGATACATAGTCCAAGAGATAGGACGTTATAAACACTGCGTGAAAAACTTGACTTTTTTATTAGAATGAAATGATAATTAAATCGAAACCCTTAGCTACCGACCGGTGTTGTTGATATACATCACTGGGGACAGGTGAAAATGTGTGCCCCGACCGGGACATGAACCTGGTAGGGGCACACATTTTCACCTGTCCCCAGTGATGTACATCAACAACACCTGTCGGCAGCTAAGGGTTTTGATTTAACTATCATTTCATTCTAGAGAAGCTGCACGGTCATCAATGGTATCTGTTCTTTCGGGAACAGATACCATCTTCATATTTTTTATTAGACTATGGCTGAATAATTCTACACTAATAAAACCAACATAATTAGGTTTTATCACCCTCAATCATAAAAGTTTCACATACTTAACGTCAAATATTAGACACACTAACCCACTTGTAAAGTAATCACAGTTTGAAGTTGCTTTCTACATGAGAGTTAGATTATTTAAGGAATCAGGAGTACGACGAGGTTACAGGTACTGTAAGAAATTTCCCCTCTGGAGTCCTCCATTTGGCCTTATGACCCCTCTTACAGATTCTAATAAACTGCGCCTCTTTCCTAGCTATACATGAAAATAAGCCAGCACCATATCACTGCATCACAGCATAAAACTTTATTTACGCTGCTCTCCACAGTATTTAGATAATTAATTAATTACAACATGCCTTTCAAACGACTATAGATTCCTAAATATCTAAATACAGTAATTATTTACACACAAATTTATTTTTCGGAGAATACTACTGGCTTCATCTAATTACCCAGCATGTACGTTAGCGTTGTAACAGTTTCATATCTCTTCTTGAGCTGGTACTTTTAACATCGCCACCCATTAATTGAGATTTAATTATTTTACTTGCAATTAATATGAAAGGTAATTTCGGGTTGTGAACTCTTTTTATGTTCAAATGAAAAGCAAAGGCGGCAACGTTATAAAAAACGGAAGCCTCTGTCATTAAATGACTGACTTAATTCTGAACTTTCACGAAAGTTAATGCAATTTCTTCTGAAAGTTTTCGCTTGGAGAGGAAATATTTTGGTAAAATATGTTACTGATCCTGAATTTAAATACGTTTCCCTGCGGAAGTTAGTATTAAATTTATTCCTGATATTAAAGTGATTGCAGGTTCAATAGTATTTCACAGCAAAAGACTTCGGCCCATGAAATGGTGGACGTAAACTATAATAACCATAATTGTCAACTTACTCTATTCGCCACAGCAAACATTTGATGGCTAATATTTTAAACAAAAGATCGTCTACATGAAACGCGCGATGTTCAAATGAACGCACTAGATGTTCTGATTACTAATAGAGTTGCAGTTGCAAACAATCAAGTAACAGTCCAAGAAACATCTCCTACGACCATTTCATCAACCCGCAGAATTAACTGCGTAACATGAATCAAGTTAACCAAGAGAGTAAAGAGCAAAAAGGAAAGAGCAAAAGAGAGCTGTTCCCTTGTTTCACTACTATTTATACTAATTACACGTTATGATTTACACATTATGATCTTTATATGATTACCGATATATTATCGATAGATGTCTGTCATAGTTACATTATCTGGGGTAAATTTCTCGAAAACATTTGTGACATTATAAACTGTACCATTTGATCAAGTGCATCAGTGAAAGCCATAACTTACAGGGAGGAGTTTTGAATACTATTTTAAAACTCAAAACTGTCCATCACCTTTTCTTCGCGGTGGTACGTGGCTACCGTTTCTGTACCCTTGAAAGTGGCATATACAAAGATGAAGATTGTAGCATAAAACAGGAAATTTCGGGACAAGAAAACTGTAGAGAAATGTAGGAAAGCCAGCAAGGGACTGACGGTTCGTAAGGGCTAATCACTGGAAAAATCACTGGAATTGTAACAACCGTAAAATGTTTGGAAGTAACAGCCCAGAGCGACCTTAAACGGAACAAACACATAAAACCAGTAGTAGAAAAAGTAAGTTTCAGAATGACAATCACAAGAATAATTCTAAGAAAGAGGATGTCATTTGCGAAGGAGGTACGAGGTGACTTAAAAAGGTAAGTTACATATTATTATGGCAGGTCAAATAACTTTTCTGAAATGCTGTTCCATACTTCAAAGTGGCACAAGTGCGTGATGCTGTTTTCAAACAATAGCCAAGGCTTTCCAAACGATAGTCGGGACGTT
This sequence comes from Schistocerca serialis cubense, assembly GCF_023864345.2. NCBI lineage: Eukaryota > Metazoa > Arthropoda > Insecta > Orthoptera > Acrididae > Schistocerca > Schistocerca serialis. The sequence continues at coordinate 119,193,074 of NC_064645.1, read as the reverse complement.
ATAGCAATGGTTCAGTTCCACGACGGTAGGAATCCTTTCCATCGTCACGGAGCCATTCGAAAACCGCCGTGTGAACGTCCTCATCGTCGAAATACACTATGTGATCAAAAGTATCCGGACACCTGGCTGAAAATGACTTACAAATTCGTGGCGCAAAAAAACAAGGGGTGCAAAGCCCCTGCATGAAAAACACGACCATACCATAACACCAGCGCCTCCGAATTCTACTGTTGGCACTACACACGCTGGCAGATGACGTTCAGCTGGCTTTCGCCATACCCACACCTTGCCATCGGACCGCCACATTGTGTACCGTGATTCGTCACTCCACACAACGTTTTTCTGCTGTCCAGTCGCCCACTGTTTACGCTCCTGACACCAACCGAGGAATCGTTTGGCATTTACCAGCGTGATGTGTGGCTTATGAGCAGCCACTCGACCATGGAATTCAAGCTTTCTCACCTCCCGCCTAACTGTCATAGTACTTTCAGTGGATCATGATGCCGTTTGGAGTTCTTGTATGATGGTCCGGATAGATGTCTGCCTATTACACATTACGACAATCTTCAACTGTCGGCGGTCTCTGTCAGTCAACAGACGAGGTCGGCCTATACGCTTTTGTGCTCCACGTGTTCACGTTCTCACTTCACTATCACATCGGAAACAGTGGACCTAGGGATGTTTAGGAGTGTAGAAATCTCGCGTACAGACGTATGACACAAGTGACATCCAGTCACCTGACCACGTTCGAAGTCCACGAGTTCCGCGGAGGGCGCCATTCTGCTCTCTCACGATGTCTAATGACTACTGAGGCCGCTGATATGGGAGTACCTGGCAGTAGATGGCAGCACAATGCACCTAATATGAAAAACGTATGATTTTGGGGGTGTCCGGATACTTTCGATCACAGAGTATATCTGCGATTGTTACCAATCAGTTCCTAGACGGCCTGGACATTGTCGTCTGGCGGCGATATCGATGGCGTTCTTTCCCAGTAAGCATTACTCACTTCTATGCGGCCTTAGTCAAATTGTTGGCATCATTTCAATACAACAGGACGCAAGATTACATTTGGTCCATATACCGCCGAAATCTGTGTGCAGTTTAGACGTTTTGCCCACGTGAATCGTACTGTCTCTCGTACTTTTGGAGTACGTTTCCAGTTGCTGCCTCATGGAGATGGTCATAACTCCTGTGGCAGACGTTATTTAAGAAGCGTTGAATATCACGTGGAAGTTTACTGTGAAAATTTCGAGAGCGTACGTCCGAAGAAGAGTCGGAGGATATACTGCTTTCTAGCACACACGTCTCGTGAAATTACTCTGGGAGCCCAATGGAAATCCGAGGTATTCGAAGAATACGGAGGCTTACTGGCAATCACTCTTTCGCATGCTATTTGCGATTGGAGCAGCAAATATGTAATATGGAATATAGACGTAAATGATGATAGAGAAGAGCATCCAGCCATTTCAAATACTAGAGCCCAGAAAACGTATTAACGGGTTCATTACACTGATAAGCCAAAACATTAAGGCGATTGCCACGGCAAGAGCGAATGCTGCATAATGGCAATGAAAACGCGTGACGCTTTAAGGAAAGTTTATTAGCAGGTCAGAGAAAAATAGGGAATCATTCTAGCGAGGGTGCGAACCGCAATTGGACAAATTCCCTGATACGAGCGACTGTGTCAAAGGGCAGACTGTTAAGGCCTGGCTTCTGCGAATGGGCATCTCGGAAACAGCGAAACTGGTCGGCGGTTCGCTTGCTACGGTTGCGAGCATCTAATGTAAGCGACTGAAGGACTGTGAAACCGCGAGAAGACGAGAAAGTGTTGGAAATCCACGCCTCCTCATCACAGAACGTGGAGACCAGAGGCTTGCCTACAACGCAGAACAGGGTAGATAGTGATTTGTGGGAGATCTCATATCAGAGTACATTACCGGTTCAGGCATTTCAGAACACACCTTTCAGTGTACATTGTTGTACTTGGGGCGCTGCACCAGACGACCCCACGTCTTCCCATATTGCCCTAACAACATAGTAAATTAGGATTGCAAGGGCTACGGGATCATCGAGATTGGACCGTGGATCAACAGAAACGTGTCGCCTGGTTGGATGAATCGCTGGTCTTGTGGTCGTGTCCAAACATGCCGTCAACCAGGCGAACGACTGCTCGAAAGAATGCACCGTGCCATGGGCGCAGGTCCGTGTAGGTTGTAGTATGCTATGGGGGCATTCATATGAGCATCCCTGGACCTGTGGTAGGAGTGTAAGGTGCTGTGACATCTGCGAATGACGTGAATATCATTTCGGACCACCCGCATCCCTTCATCGTTGATGTCTTCCCTGACGCCTCAAACCTTCCCGTCTCCTTTATATCTCATTTGTTATGCAACCTTCCCTTCTACAGTAACCTATGAAACCTTCCCTTAGGATTTCTATCTCTTGCTTAATAATAACAGATGAAATCTTCCCTTTGAAATTAATTCTCTTTCTCAATAATAATAAGTGCAGTCTTCGCATACAAATTTAAATGCTGCTTATTAAAAGTGATTTGCTAATTATTTCGACGAAACATAGTATGTGTCGTTGTCGTGGGTCTCAGTCTTTACCTACAATAAGCCAAAACTGTTCCTTACCTTTTTTTACTGTTACTGGATCGCCATCTGACTGCTACATCGAACTGCGACGTGAATATACTTACTCTGTTTTACTATATTAGCTGCTGGTGGGCTGTCATAATAAGTGGCTGTATTTATTACCAAAGCTGACGTTATTCTTTAATAGTAAAGCTGACGCTATTCTTTAATTAATTTGACTAAAGTTACGTAATTCATTGTTAAACTTTTTCTTGACAGCAATAAAATTTTGCAAAGTTTTACGTTGATGGTTTTTGCGATGGATAATAATCTGTAATGCAATATTGCTGGCAAAAATTAATTATATTCTGAAAACGATTCTTCAGGTATTTACTGTTAGTAATGAAATGATTTTACAAACGTTCAAATGGGACTTACTTTTTACAATAATCTTACAACTAGCATTGCGCAAACATACCTTCAGTAGTCTTGAGTTTCTCAAAAAAATAATTCAATAATATTAGTTCATCTTATGATAATAGTTAGCTGATGTCTCTGTACATCCGTTTATAATCTCTTGTAAATCATAGCTAGTGGCTGGCAGGCACATCGCTCCTCTCAACCTCTCGCTTCAGACCTGTTACCGACTCACTTCTTATCTCGCTTACTACTGACTTCCTGCGAACGCTAAAATGCGGTCTCTCCTGCCAACAATGCTTTCTGGTGCAGACAATCGCTGCTACCATTACAAAATGTATCAATGCGCGGTCTTTCCCGCTCTTTTCTTAAAATGTATCCATACGCGGTCTCTCCCGTCATTTTTAAAATTATATCAATGTGCGATCTCTGCCGCCAACAATACTTTGGTGGAGACATTCCCAGCTACCATAATTATTTCCGAAATGACAAATATTAATTATTCCTACTTAATCCTATTTATAAAGTATAAACATCTTTCATAAATTGTGGTTTGACAATAGACAATAGAAATATACGCGTCTTACACGCCGATGGCCAGAATCGTGTTGCAGTGGTTTGAGGAGCATGATAATGAAGTCACGTAGATGTTTTGACCATCAAGTTTGCCTGGACTAAAACCTATGGAACACATCTGATATCTGGGACACTATAGGACTTCGTCTCCGCACCCACAAGTCCCTGGGCCGCAATTTACGGGAGCGTCTGGTGCCACATACCTCCGTAAACCTATCGAGGGCTTGTCGAATCAATGCCGTGCAGAATCGCTGCAGTATTGCGCTTCAAAGGTGTACTAACTCATCAACGTGCATAGCATGTGGAGGAAAAATGTCATATTTCAGTGCTGCCACCATTACTAGAGATTAACAACATGTTGGGATGTGAGGGGGGTCTGCAACTGTGTTCCAAGCTGAGAGCGGTTGCGCACTAGGCGCTCGTTAAGTCACGGAGCATTACGCTATCACGGCAGGACGGGAAAACGACGGTAGACACAATGAAGGAATAACTTCGAGACAAAAACAAGCAGCAGGGCACGATAAGACACGAGGCGGTATTCCCTCGGGCGTAGGCGGCTGCTCTGGCTGCTTCTCGGAGACACTCACGTGCCGCCAGTCGTGATGCGTTAAGGCAGTGTGTCAAGAGTGTGACCTTGTCCCTCGCATGCTAAGCAGCTGTGCGGCGGAGAACCTGCTCCCGTCGCTTTCAAGTGGGCCGCGACTCAGCGACTGAAAAAAGAGAGGGTGCCAACAGCGAGGACGATAAAGTACACGGCCAGTGGCTTCTACGGACACCTTTGCTTGACGTTGTTGTGCACAGAGAGAATGTAGCACCAGGAAATTGTTGGGAAATAAAGGAAGATCTTCAGATACAGGACGAACATTCTGGTGCGTCAGCTGACAGTTGACGCTCAACATACACTGATGGCCATTAAAATTGCTACACCAAGAAGAAATGCAGATGATAAACGGGTATTCATTGGACAAATATATTATACTAGAACTGACATGTGATTACATTTTCACGCAGTTTGCGTGCATAGATCCTGAGGAATCAGTAACCAGAACAACCACCTCTGGCCGTAATAACGGCCTTGATACGCCTGGGCATTGAGTCGAACAGAGCTTTGATGGCGTCTACAGGTACAGCTGCCCATGCAGCTTCAACACGATACCACAGTTCATCAAGAGTAGTGACTGGCGTATTGTGACGAGCCAGTTGCTCGGCCACCATTGACCAGACGTTTTCAGTTGGTGAGAGATCTGGAGAATGTGCTGGCCAGGGCAGCAGTCGAACATTTTCTGTATCCAGAAAGGCCCGTACAGGACCTGCAACATGCGGTCGTGCATTATCCTGCTGAAATGTAGGGTTTCGTAGGGATCCAATGAAGGGTAGAACCACGGGTCGTAACACATCTGAAATGTAACGTCCACTGTTCAAAGTGCCGTCAGTGCGAACAAGAGGTGACCGAGACGTGTAACATATGCCACCCCATACCATCACGCCGGATGATACGCCAGTATGGCGATGACGAATGCACGCTTCCAATGTGCGTACAGCGCGATGTCGCCAAACACGGATGCGACCATCATGATGCTGTAAACAGAATCTGGATTCATCCGAAAAAATGACGTTTTGCCATTCGCGCACCCAGGTTCGTCGTTGAGTACACCATCGCAGGCGCTCCTGTCTGTGATGCAGCGTCAAGGGTAACCGCTGCCATGGTCTCCGAGCTGATAGTCCATGCTGCTGCAAACGTCGTCGAACTGTTCGTGCAGATGGTTGTTGTCTTCGTGGTGTAGCAATTTTAATGGCCAGTAGTGTAAATAAAGTTTTAAGGCTTACAGCTGACGATTTCATTTTTACGGACAATATTTCAACGAAAGACATAATCAGCTTCATCTTTATGTAGCGCTCATTACTCCTCCAGCTCCATTTATAGCTCTTATTTTATTTGCAATCAATTTCGGTGTCTCATTGCATCATCTTCGGGCTGTTCTATGGTACCAGCTCATCATGTGGATATCGGGCGTGAATGGCAGCTGTACATCTATTAGCATAAGGAGGAAAGTAGATTGAGCATAGCCGACATCGACTTTTGTACCCTCTATGAGGTCATAATGATGGTTACTCGGTTTCCACATGACCATCTGATATCTATAGGGCGAGACGACCAATGATCTCTTCAGTGCAGAAGCACGACAGGCTCGAACTCTTACGGGAATCGGCGAAATGCCGCCGGTAATGAGGATAATGGGCTTAGGGGGACTACATTAGCATCGTGTGGATAAGTTGGGAATTTGAATCTGACGGGAGGCGTGCTGGGATAGACAGTGCATTTGCAATGACCGTTGTGTCCAGTTAGCTCAGTGCTCAGTGCATCTGTTTACCTAAAAGGAGACCAGGGTTCGAATCCCGGGCAGACACAAATTTCCAACTTTCCCCATTGATTTCAATTAATACCTGCTCGCAGCCAGTGTCGGTAATTCCTTTGTGTCTTAAAATAAGATCTGTAAATATGGGAGAAGGTGTGATCCTTAAGGACCCTTCACAGCACTGAATATTTATTGCACGGTAATAAGTAATGTGCGATAGTACTGACCATCTAAGAACGGTATCGACTGTTTACCAATATGTTAAAGAAGATTGTAAAGGTTTAAAAATATTGACGCTCTTTCAACATATTGTGCAATATATTGTACCGTGTAAGGGACCGACAGAAACTCATTCTCCTCCGCGAATAACTTTAAAAAATGTACATGGCAAAAGATCAGAAAGTGGACTGGTAGATGTGCATGAAAGGATCATGTATGAAATCTGAGCTACATGTGAATAAAGATACAAAGGAATTATGACATTTAGTTGCTAGTGGGTATTGATTTACATGAATAGGGAAAGTTGAAAATTTGTGCCACACGGGGAAACGAATCCCTTCCGTCAGGCGCAAATTCTCAAATTATCCACACGCTACTGACGTAATGCCTCTGTCCATTATCCCCATTATTCGCGGCGTTTCGCCGATTCCCGATGTCAGAAAGAACAGGCACCATATATACAAGTGAATAAACTGCAGTCTCACTAAGTTTGTTGTAAATTTAGTGCAGGCAACATCTTTCTCAAATGGGTGTTTAAAAACAAGAGTTAAACCAAGAGAAAGGCGAAAACGTAATCCCGACAAAAGAACTCTTGCAGCTACTAACTATACGTGTGTTTGAATTACACTTTTTAGGTATAATTCGTGCTATGCAAATGTGTTTGCACTTTGTTTCCCACAACACCTAGCAAATTGAAAAGATCACAGCCAGTGTGATAGCAACATTTTAACGTCGCCTCCGCAACCACATGTCTAGAAACTTGGTGGTGATCCATTGTGGATGTGGGACAGCGGCTGGTCAATATTTAACAAGTAAAATCGCCAAACAGTAACACAGTTAGAGAAGTTATTTTATTTTAGTTACACAACCAGTTTCGGCAATTCAATATGCCATCTTCAGTCCCCATGTGCACCTCACGTACAAACATTCAAATGAGTCGTTATCGGCATACTGGAGCAATCGGTATCTGGATTATGTGACCAAGTTACCCAGACAGTTGTAAATAGTGAGTGAGAATAATTATTGAAGACTGAAGTCCCTATTACGTGTATCGATTGTGCTGATTAAACATGTGGAAAAACGCTACGAATTTGTGCACCAATTCATTGCAAGGCACCGCACGGTTCATGGCGGAGGGTACCTTTCATCACAACTATTCCACTTGCAAATGGCGCGACCCCTAATTTCTCTTATTTTCATGGTTCTTCAGCGAAATGTACGTTGAACTCTGCAGTCAGCTCAAATGCGAGTTCGATAAAATTTTGTCAACAGTATCACTCGAAAAAGAATGTCTCCTTTTCTCCAGGGATTCTCATTTTAGGTCATGTGGCATCTCTGTAATGCTGGCATGCTGATCGAACCTACCAGTAACAAATGTAGCAGCACGCCTTTGAATTGTTTCGATCCTTCCTTCGTGTTGCTATTGCTCTGCAGCGTTACGCCTAGATATTTAATCGATGAGACTGTGTCAAGGTGCACACTACTAACGGTGTATTCTAACATTACGGGATCATTTTTCCTACTCATCTGCATTAATTTACATTTTTTCTATGTTTAGACCAAGCTGCCACTCATCACAGCAAGTAGAAATTTTTGTCTAAGTCGTCATGTATCCTCCTACAGTCACTCAACGACGATACCTCCTGTTCACCACAGCATCATCAGCAAGCAGCGGCAGATTTCTACTCATCCTGTCTGACAGATAAGTTACGTATACAGAAAATGATAACGGTCCTGTCAGACTTGAGTTGTGTTAGTTAAGAAGTACACTCCTGGAAATTGAAATAAGAACACCGTGAATTCATTGTCCCAGGAAGGGGAAACTTTATTGACACATTCCTGGGGTCAGATACATCACATGATCACACTAACAGAACCACAGGCACATAGACACAGGCAACAGAGCATGCACAATGTCGGCACTAGTACAGTGTATATCCACCTTTCGCAGCAATGCAGGCTGCTATTCTCCCATGGAAACGATCGTAGAGATGCTGGATGTAGTCCTGTGGAACGGCTTGCCATGCCATTTCCACCTGGCGCCTCAGTTGGACCAGCGTTCGTGCTGGACGTGCAGACCGCGTGAGACGACGCTTCATCCAGTCCCAAACATGCTCAATGGGGACAGATCCGGAGATCTTGCTGGCCAGCGTAGTTGACTTACACCTTCTAGAGCACGTTGGGTGGCACGGGATACATGCGGACGTGCATTGTCCTGTTGGAACAGCAAGTTCCCTTGCCGGTCTAGGAATGGTAGAACGATGGGATCGATGACGGTTTGGATGTACCGTGCACTATTCAGTGTCCCCTCGACGATCACCAGTGGTGTACGGCCAGTGTAGGAGATCGCTCCCCACACCATGATGCTGGGTGTTGGCCCTGTGTGCCTCGGTCGTATGCAATCCTGATTGTGGCGCTCACCTGCACGGCGCCAAACACGCATACGACCATCATTGGCACCAAGGCAGAAGCGACTCTCATCGCTGAAGACGACACGTCTCCATTCGTCCCTCCATTCACGCCTGTCGCGACACCAATGGAGGCGGGCTGCACGATGTTGGGGCGTGAGCGGAAGACGGCCTAACGGTGTGCGGGACCGTAGCCCAGCTTCATGGAGACGGTTGCGAATGGTCCTCGCCGATACCCCAGGAGCAACAGTGTCCCTAATTTGCTGGGAAGTGGCGGTGCGGTCCCCTACGGCACTGCGTAGGATCCTACGGTCTTGGCGTGCATCCGTGCGTCGCTGCGGTCCGGTCCCAGGTCGACGGGCACGTGCACCTTCCGCCGACCACTGGCGACAACATCGATGTACTGTGGAGACCTCACGCCCCACGTGTTGAGCAATTCGGCGGTACGTCCACCCGGCCTCCCGCATGCCCACTATACGCCCTCGCTCAAAGTCCGTCAACTGCACATACGGTTCACGTCCACGCTGTCGCTTCATGCTACCAGTGTTAAAGACTGCGATGGAGCTCCGTATGCCACCGCAAACTGGCTGACACTGACGGCGGCGGTGCACAAATGCTGCGCAGCTAGCGCCATTCGACGGACAACTCCGGGGTTCCTGGTGTGTCCGCTGTGCCGTGCGTGTGATCATTGCTTGTACAGCCCTCTCGCAGTGTCCAGAGCAAGTATGGTGGGTCTGACACACCGGTGTCAATGTGTTCTTTTTTCCATTTCCAGGAGTGTATTAGTTACTCTCATATCTTGGAACCAAATTCGTATGCTAAGACCCTCATTAATAGTCTGGCATGGGGTACCGCGTTAAACGCTTTCTGGAAATCTAGAATATAGAATCTTCCTGTTGATCTTCATGGTTTGGGAGATATCGCACGAGAAGAGGGCAAGCTGAGTTTCGCACGAGTCATGCTTTATAAATCCGTGCTGATTTATGGGCAAAAGCATTTCTGTCTCACGGAAAATTTTTATATTCAAACTCAGAATGTGTTCAAGAACTCTGCAGCAAACTGATGTTAAGGATATCGGTCTGTAATTTTGCGGCTCCATTCTTTTACCCTTCTTATATACAGGAGCCACCTGCTCTTTTTTCCAGTCCCTTAGGACTTTGGACTGGCAGAGAGATTCGCCATTAATGCAAGCTAAGTAATGGACCAATGCCGAGCTGGCAGCCTTCTCCATCCAGACCTGGTGACTTATTTGTTTTCAACTTTCTCAGCTGTTTCTCTACGCCAGTGATGCCTCCATGGAGAGCCTGTGCAACAAGCGATGGCATGTTTGTATGGACCTTCTTCGTGAATCATTTCTTATACGTGGAATTTAAAACATCAGCTTGCCTTTTGCTGTCCTCTGCTGCCATCCAAGACTGGTCGATGAGTGACTGGATAGAAGCCTTCCAACAGCTTAGCGGTTTTACGAATGACCAGAATTTTCTCAGATTATCGGCAACATCTTTCGTTGAGATATAACAGTAGAAGTGCTGGCATGCTTCAGGCATCCATCTTCTTACAAACGCACGAATTTCTACTAACTTTTGCCTGTCGACGTTAGTGTGTTCGTTGTTGAAACGAGAGTGCAACAGTCTGTGCTTCCTCAGTATTTTCCGATTTTTTTTATTAAAACGGGCCAAGAGAAATCTACTAGTATCAGACAAAGCCTCTATTTGAGGAAGAAATTTCTCGGAATGAACAATTGGTAGTGAAACATGGACTGTGGAGAAACCGGAACAGAAGAGAATCGAAGCATTTGAGATGTGGTGCTACAAACGAATGTTTAGAATTAGATGGACTGATAAGGTAAGGGATGAGGAAGTTCTCCGGAGATCAGCTAGGAGGGGAATATATGGGAAACACTGACAAGAAGAAGGGACAGGATGATGTGACGTTTGTTAAAAGATGAGGGAATAACTTTCATGGTACTACAGGGAGCTCCAGAAGCTAAAAACTGTAGAGGAAGTAAGATACTGGAATACATCCAGCAAATAAATGAGGATGTAGGTTGCAAGATGTACTCTGAGATGAAGAGGTTGGCACAGGGGAGGAATTTGTGGCGGCCAGCATCACCTAAGACTGATGACTCTAATAATAATAACAATAATAATAATAATAATAATCCACTGGTGTCCAAAATTAGAGAAACAAACGGAAATTTTGCAAGGTTACGTTTATTTTGCCACAAAACAGTATGAACAGGTGATAGTAAAGTAGAAACAATGTAAACAATACAGAACGTAAGCAGCTGCAACATGCATAGAGGTAGACAATCATGTTCGTTGTTTTTTCCAACTTGTCGAATTTGCACACACATTCTGACAAGTTGTTAGTGTGCTCAGTATGGGGTATGACCAACTCTGGCAACAATGCAGGCCTGATATCGACTGTGAACTCTGTAAATCATGTCTGATGTTGCGGCAATAACGCCCGTTAGTCCTACAGACCTACTCGCAAGTCATGGAGAGTGGTTGGTGGATGCAGGTGTGATGCGACGCGTCTCCATAGTGCATCCCAGACATGCTCTATGGCATTCAAGTCGGGAGAGCGGGCAGGTCACACCGTGCGTGCAATATCTTCAGTCTCCAAGGAAACATCAACCACGTGTGCTCTAAGAGATCGAGCATTATCGTCCATCAGTACGAAGTCTGGGCGCACAGCTCCTCGCAACAACCACTCGTGAGGTCCCAAGGTTTCGTCACCAGTAAAACCTTGCTGATTCCCCCATACAATTTTGTGAAGAGGTGTTCGACTGGCCAATATAATCCGTGCTCGCATCATTAGGGATCCTCCTCGATATCGGTCTGTTTCCACAATGTCTGGATGCCGAAATCGTGTTGCACGTTCACTCCAGATGAGAATCCGTCGAGAATCACTCTCCAGACAAATTCGGGACTCATCTGTAACAAGACCATTGACCCAGTGTTCGACCGTCCAGATGGCATGTTGACGACTCCGCTCTAGCCGTTCTCCTCAGTGAAGACGCGTCGGAGGTACACAAACATCGGATCTCCTACAGTAAACACCACTCTGTCAAAGCCTTATGTACACCGTTTGCCTCGAAATAACACGTCCATTGGATGCTATGAGGTCAGATGCCAGTTGCAGTGCAGTACCTAGGCGGTGCTGTCGTGCCCTTACAGCCAAAACTGGTCCTCTCTCTCTGATGTCAGAAGTGGTGGGACCTGGCCTGGTATTCGGGATAGAGTTTCGGTCTCTGTAAACGCCACGTCCGAGAAGTAACAGAATGATTCACGTTAAGCCGTCGGGCCACATCAGTATGCGACTGTCCTGCTTCCATTCTTCCTACGACTCTCCACCACAGGAAGACTGGTAGGCGTCTTCTGTGCCAAGGTGCACCGTTTGTGGCTGTGTACACGGTGATTGTGGATATGGGACTACGCGGCAAACAGTATGCCATTTGAGAGGTGCCATGACGCCACGGCTGGAGTGGTTGTCCGTTGACCGGAGTGCCATCTTCCGTGCAGGACACATTCGTACGGACATCTGATGACAGTTTGTACCATTATATAGTGAATTAAACAGAGGACGGGGAAATAGAGGTTTATTGCTTTAATTTGGGACACCAGTGTTTTAAACCACAGTAGGTCTTTTCTGTCCTTAATCCATTTACTCATATATTAAAATTATCCAGGCTAGTGCCCATTTACAAGAAAGGAGGCAAAAATTGCCCATCTAGCTATCGCCCAATATCTCTGACACCTATTTTATCTAAAGTTTTGGAATCCATCATCAACTCCCAGTCGTTGATTATCTGACATGTAATAACATTATTACTGCGGTACAATTTGGCTTTAGGAAGGGCAAATCCACAGTCCATGCCATTGACTCCCTGATTAAAAAAGTGCTTAATGCTTATGAAGGAAAAAATTTTGCTCAAGCTACCTTTTGTGATCTTCAGCCTTCGATTGTGTGGAGCACATTTCACTCCTCAGCAAACTAGTGTATTATGGAATCACAAACAGTGAAGTTGACAACATCTTCGAACCTTTCCTCAGCAACCGTAAACAAATTGTTTGTATTGGTTAACAGAGATCACAGCTAGCTGAAGTTAAGCGCAGTGTGCCACAAGGCTCAGTATTAGGACCTCTGCTATTTATCCTAATGACAAACTATCTACCATCTTACATAAATACTCCCTCCATTCTCTATGCAGATGATACCACTTTTTTCAGTATCAGCTCAGACATGGATATGCTCCAAACTGTCACAAATGAGACAATTTCACAAGCATCAGTCTGGTTTCGAGCTAATGGGTTGCTGCTTAAGGAGAGTAAAACTCAAAAGATTCTATTTAGTTTAAGAGATCTGCCAGTAGCAGACTTCATGGATAGTGTGTTAAGTTCTTAGGTGTTGTTATAGATAGTAAATTGACTTGAGAGCCACATATTAAATACATTAGTGCAAGGCTGTCTAGAGTGGTGTATTTGTTAAGGATTTTAAAAAACCATGTACCTGCGGCCTATGTAAGATCGGCCTACTTCGGTTTTTTTTTCAAAGCAATATATCTTATGGGCTTTTAATATGGGGCAATAGCTGACACCTACAGGACATTTTGGTGCTTCAGAAGAAAGTAATTCGAATTATCACAAACAGTGATAAACTGGCCCAATGCAAACCACTGTTTATCAACTTAAAAATTGTAACTGTTATAAACTTGTATATTTACACTGCCCTACTGCATATAAAGAGCAACTTATCAGAATACCAGCGTAGAAGAGATGCACACTCTCATGGAACCAGAAATAGTGGCCATCTTGACATACCTTACTACAGATTATCAAAGTCACTGAACAGCTACGAAGTGGTGGGTATGAAGATGTTTAACAAACTGCCACTAGAATGGGTAGAAGCTACATTTGATTTATTTAAAGACAAATTATTCAGTTGGTTAGCTACGAATCCTTGCTACTCACTTCAGGAATTTTATGACTGTAAAATATCATAGTGGTACTGGTTTGGAGAGTACAGCTTAATTTCTTTAACTGAGTAATTTACGATGCAATGTTTTCATATTATTTGATTTTAAATGCTGTATTTTATGGAAAACCAACAGTGACATATTGATCTTCATGTATATACGCTGTATAACTTGTATATATGTAACTTGACTTTGTCAATTGCTGTAATAGCTAAACGACAATAAAATTTCATTCAATTCAATTCAATTCAGTACATACTTGTCCATGTCGCGATTTACAATCAGTTTAAACTTTGCCCGTAATTCCTTTTCGCCCATCATATTGGAATTAAATGATGTCCATTCATTGTCTAAGTGGGAAACTAACAATTGCAAGTGCATAACTCTTGAAGAATGTGTCCGCTGGTGTTGTTGCAGGTGCCACCATGAGGACCGCTGTAGTCGCCATCTTTGCTGTTACCATCGTGCTGAGGGCGCAAGCGCAGTACGAGCCCTGCGGCAAGGGCGAGCCATGTCCCGATGGCGAGTGCTGCATGATCAGTAAGTACTCCAGACGACCCTTCCTGCTACAACCTCGCTCACGTTTCGCAGCTACCGGAACAGCGAGCAGCGTCTTTGTTCCATTTTTCGGCACAAAACTGTCTGTAATTCATGTTAGGAACTGAACGGTGGCATAGCTATGGTAGAGTCGGCGAAAGAAGATCTATGAAGCGGGATCATCGGAGATGATTCACACGTATACCGCAACCAATCACATGATGTAACTTTTTTTTACTTCTCTGTGACAGCGCCTCAGTGTAGTCACAGCTCTGCAAAAGACTATTGTCTTCCCTACATCGGTTGGGCCTGTATTATGCTGTAAAATATATTTCCAAATCCCCACATATTCAAATGAACCTATATGGTTCCAGAGACCTTTTCAAGTCTCAGACATCTATGCAGACTGAAGTTACGAAGGAAAATTTGTACAGGGTCGGCATTCGAAACCGAGTGTCCTGCTCAGTAGGCAGGTGTGTCAACCACTATGCCACCCTTGCACAGTGGCTTTGCACAATATTTGGATTGAGGAAGGAGGCATGCTACGCTAGTCGATGCAGTTGTACGAAGTCACTGCACCAGGGTGGTGTAGTGGTTAGTGCATCTAATGAGCGGGAGACCTGTCTTCGTATCCAGACCTTCATACAAATTTTAATTCATCACTTTGGTCTCCATATACAGGGTGGTCCATTGATAGTGACCGCGCCAAATATCTCACGAAATAAGCATCAAACGAAGAAACTACAAACAAGGAAACTCGTCTAGCTTGAAGGGGGAAACCAGATCGCGCTATGGTTGGCCCGCTACATGGCGCTGCCATAGGACAAACGGATATCAACTGCGTTTTTTTAAATAGGAACCCCCATTTTTTATTACATATTCGTGTAGTACGTAAAGAAATATGAATGTTTTAGTTGGACCACTTTTTTCGCTTTGTGAAAGATGGCACTGTAATAGTCACAGACGTGGTATCACGTAACATTCCGCCAATGTGGACGGTATTTGCTTCGTGATACATTACCCGTCTTAAAATGGACAGTTTAGCAATTGCGGAAAAGGTTGATATCGTGTGGATGTATGGCTATTGTGATCAAAATGCCCAACGGGCGTGTGCTATGTATGCTGTTAGGCATCCTGGACGACATCTTCCAAGTGTCCGGACCGTTCGCCGGATAGTTACGTTATTTAAGGAAACAGGAAGTGTTAGCCACATTTGAAACGTCAATCACGACCTGCAACAAATGATGATGTCCAAGTAGGTGTTTTACCTGCTGTCGCGGCTAATCCGCACATCAGTAGCAGACAAATTGCGCGAGAATCGGGAATCTCAAAAACGCCGGTACTGAGAATGCTACATCAACATAGATTGCGCACGTACCATATTTCGATGCACCAGGAATTGCATGGCGACGACTCTGAACGTCGTGTACAGTTCTGCCACTGGGCACAAAAGAAATTACGGGACGATGACAGATTTTTTGCACGCGTTCTATTTAGCGACGCAGCATCATTCACTAACAGCGGTAACGTAAACCGGCATAATATGCACTATTGGGCAACGGAAAATCCACGATAGCTGCGACAAGTGAAACATCAGCGACCTTGGGGGGGTTAACGTATGGTGTGGCATTATGGGAGGAAGGATAATTGGCCGCCATTTTATCGATGGCAGTCTAAATTGAGCAATGTATACTGATGTCCTACGTAAAGTTCTACCGATGTTACTACAAGACGTTTCACTGCATTACAGAATGGCGATGTACTTCCAACATGATGGATCCGGCACATAGCTCGCGTGCGGTTAAAGCGGTATTGAATAGCATATTTCATGGCAGGTGGATTAGTCGTCGAAGCACCATACCATGGCCCGCACGTTCACTGAATCTGACGTCCCCTGATTTCTTTCTGTGGGGAAAGTTGAAGGATATTTGCTATCGTGGTCCACCGACAACGCCTAACAACATGCGTAAGCGCATTGTCAGTGCATGTGCGAACATTACGGAAGGCGAACTGCTCGATGTTGAGAGGAATGTCGTTACACGTGTTGCCAAATGCATTGAGGTTAACGGACATCATTTTGAGCATTTATTGCATTAATGTGGTATTTACAGGTAATCACGCTGTAACAGCATGCGCTCTCAGAAATGATAAGTTCACAAAGGAACATGTATCACATTGGAACAATCGAAATAAAATGTTCAAACGTACCTACGTTCTGTATCTTAATTTGAAAAACCTACCTGTTACCAAATGTTCGTCTAAAATTGTGAGCCATATGTTTGTGACTATTACAGCGCCATCTATCACAAAACGAAAAAGTAGTCCAACTAAAATATTCATATTTCTTTACGTACTACACGAATATGTAATAAAAAATGGGGGTTCCTATTTTTTAAAATCGCAGTTGATGTCCGTTTGACCTATGGAAGCACCATCCAGCGGGCCAACCATAGCGCCATCTGTTTCCCCCTTCAAGCCAGACAAGTTTCGTTCTTTGTAGTTTTTTCGTTTTACGCTTATTTCGTGAGATATTTGGCCCGGTCACTATCAACGGACCACCCTGTATACATCGTAGATATTTGAGACATGGAAAGGTCTCTGGAACCATATAGATTCCTTTGCTTAAGGTATCTGTGCCTGGGTTTCAGGCAGGATCTCCCATTTCATTCGATGCTGAGGAGCTGTTCCAATATTGCTGGAGAGCCTCTGCAATGCTGTTTGAGTTTAGAGGGAATACCAAATGGTCTGAGGCATGAATAGGAATTTGGATGGAGGACGGAGGTGTGCTACAGTAGCCTGTGCAGTTGTACAAAGGCACCGAGCCAGGGTGGTGTAGTGATTAGCAGATCTACCTTGTGCGCAGAAGATTCCGGTTCGAATCCTGGTCCTGGTACAAATTTTCATTCGTCGCTTCTGTCTGCGTATATACAGCCACACAGATAATAAAAATGTGAAATGCTGGTACAATTTTAACCGGTATAACCTCCAGAATGTCGAATGCTAGCATGAAAATGAGCATGGATTGTGTTGAACAGGTACTGGATTTCGGTTTATGGAATGGGGTTCCATGCCTGTCTCACTTGGTCGGTCAGTAGAGGGACTGTTAATGCTGTTTGTGGATGACACGGGAGTCGCCCGATGACATCGCATATGCTCTCGATTGGAGACATATCAGGTGGTCGAGCAGACCAAGGCAATGCAGAGAATCTTCGGTTACAACAGCGGTCTATGGGCATACGTTATCCTGTTGGAAAACGCCCCCTGAATGGCAGCACGCCAGGTCTAATCACCAGACTGACGTTCAGATGTGCGCACAGGGTGCATGGGATAGCCACCTGCTCTCATACAAAATCACACCCCAGACCGTAACTCCAGGTGTAGGTCCAGTGTGCCCAGCACGAGGCAGGTTGGTTGCAGTCCCTCAACCGGCCAACACACGCCAAACACTTGCACCGATTCATAAAAAGCTTTCATCAGAAGACACCACTTGTCTCCACCTTGCCCTTCAATTAGCTCTTGCTTGACACCGCTGAAGGCGCAAATTGCAGGGACTGGGGTCGGTGCACGCACGCCACAGCGTGGCTGGTTCGGAGTTTTCTGTCAAGTAACCGATATGCAACAGTTCGTTGTGCCAATTTGGTGCCAGCTGCTGCTCAGATTGCTATTGCAGATGACACGCCAGAGCCGTACGCCGAACCCGTGTTCTTCCCTCTCGGTAGTGCCACGTGGCCTTCTGGAGCCCGGTCTTCTTGTAGCCGCACATTCTCATGACCACCACTGCCAGCAGTCATGTAGAGTAGCTACACTCCTGCAAAGCCTTTCTGCAATATCACAGAAGAAATTAAAGCTGTGAGGACAGGGCGTGAGTCGTGCTTGGGTAGCTCGGTCGGTAGAGCACTTGCCCGCGAAAGGCAAAGGTCCCGAGTTCGAGTCTCGGTCCGGAACACAGTTTTAATCTGCCAGGAAGTTTCACATCAGCGCACACTCCGCTGTAGAGTGAAAATTTCATTCTATAAAAATGTATGTATGCTATTCCACATCTCCTCGTAAACCACTGAACCATTAAACCAAACTTGGTCACGTATCACTTACTGCCTGAAAAGAATTGCTGTGGGGGTAATAACCATCTACCTATAAAAGGGGAAGCGGTGGGGGGTGAAACAGAAGAGTAGCCCACTACGTGCGAATACCCACTCTTTACTCAGGCAATTTTTGAGAATGAGAGCTCTAAGCGACTTGCGACAGACTTTACACACAATTTTAAACCATTACTAAGCTTTTCCTGGCTGACAACCTCCACAAAATGACAAAGGAAAATAGTTCGTCTCTTACTATGTTGTTGCTGCTGAGCCACAAAAACTGCCCCATCAGGCATGACGTTTTAATTTATTACTTCTTTGCTATTAACAGTATTCGCAGAACATTTCACAGACAGAGGCAAATGTACCTGCAAAATTATAACATTGTACGATAAAATGTTCAGGAGACATGACGTCATAAAGATTTAGCTGCGTGAATACGAAACTGCAGGGCGAAATTCGCTACAGATACGGCTAAAATACGTGTAGAAATATGTATTAAATGTAAAAAATATATGTGATATGTGCATACTCTGACAAAGATGCAAGTAAAAAGTTACTTCTAAAACCTTGGATGGATTTCAATCAAACCTGGTACACATGTTACACGACTGGCCATTAACATTGTTCACCACGAAGATGACGTGCTACACGCGCGAAATTTAACCGACAGGAAGAAGATGCTGTGATACGCAAATGATTAGCTTTTCAGAGCATTCACACAAAATTGGTGCCGGTGGCGAAACCTACAATGTGCTGACATGAGTAAAGTTTCCAACCGATTTCTCATACACAAACAGCAGTTGACCAGCGTTGCCTGGTGAAACGTTGTTGTGATGCCTCGTGTAAGGAGGAGAAATACGTACCATCACGTTGCCGACTTTGATAAAAGTCGGATTCTAGCCTATCGCGATTGCGGTTTATCGTATCGCGACATTGCTGCTCGCGTTGGTCGAGATACAATGACTGTTAGCAGAATATGGAATTGGTGGGTTCAGGAGGGTAATAAGGAACGCCGTGCTGGATCCCAACGGCCTCGTATCACCAGCAGTCGAGATGACAGGCATCTTATCCCCATGGCTGTAACGGATCGTGCAGCCACGTCTCGATCACTGAGTCAACAGATGGGGACGTTTGCAAGACAACAACCATCTGCACGAACAGCTCGAAGACGTTTGCAGCGGCATGGACTGTCAGGTCGGAGACCATGGCTGCGGTTACCCTTGACGCTGCATCACAGACAGCAGCGCCTGCGATGGTCTACTCAACGACGAACCTGGGTACACGAATGGCAAAACGTTATTTTTTCGGATGAGTCTAGGTTCTGTTTACAGCATTATGACGGTCGCATCCGTGTTTGGCGACATCGCGGTGTATTCGTCATCGCCATACTGGCGTATGACCGGCGTGATGGTATGGGGTGCCATTGGTTACACGTCTCGGTCACCTCTTGTTCGCATTGACGGCACTTTGAACAGTGGACGTTACATTTCAGATGTGTTACGACCCGTGGCTCTACCCTTCGTTCGATCCCTGCGAAACCCTACATTTCAGCAGAATAATGCACGACCGCATGTTGCAGGTCCTGTACGGGCCTTTCTGGATACAGAAAATGTTCGACCGCTGCCCTGGCCAGCACATTCTCCAGATCTCTCACCAACTGAAAACGTCTGGTCAATGGTGGCCGAGCAACTGGCTCGTCAAAATACGCCAGTCACTACTCTTGATGAACTGTGTGTGGCGTTCGCTGGGTTATTCAGTGGTTTGGTATTTAACTAATTTGTAAATGGAAATGATAATCTTATTTTATTACATTGAGTAATTACTAAATAATTTTTCTCCCGGCTAAAGATTTGATCAAATTGCTAAAGAACTCCAAGTTAACGTCGTGTTAAAGTGTTGTCTGTAAGTTGTGAAGTGTCTCTAAACCACAGTTCATACAACATATTCTATACAACTATTGAATATGATGGAAATAGTTATCTTCAGCAAAATGATCATTAAAACTACAGAATATCAGCCGTGCACAACACTGACGTATGTTACCTGAAACAATATTATTCGCAACTCGTGCGTAATTAAATTCGGCTCCATACATCAGCTAGAAAAGTTTGTTATAACGATCGTGCTATGAGCACTGTTTTTAAAGAACCAATCTGATTCGAATTATTTTCATTCAAATGAGTTCGGGACCACCGGTGCACATTTATTTTTACACATTTGTATTACGTTCGGCTTTTATGCAGAGTTGCGAAATTTGAATTTGCCGCTGAGATAATTGTGAAGATGGCGGCAGACAATTGATAGAGACTTTCTATTGTTAGACCAAATAAGTAAGTATTGGAAATGATTATTTAACTCTACGAACTATATTTCCATATTGTGCACTATTTAGACCTCATCAAGCAAACATTTGATTTGTTTCTAAGGAAAACACAGAGAAAAACGCGATACAAATCGCTATCATCAATGGCTGCGCTCGTTGCAGCGCAAAGAAATAATTAACACAGATAATGCTTACTGAGAGAGGAATTAGAGTTACAAATAATTATTCACTCATATTTACAATAATAACGAACTCTATTTTCAAGTAATAACTAACAAATAATTACAATTTCTTAACAGACCTCAGTTTGATATGCGTCCGCAATCTACATAAGCCAACCAACAAAAGGTAAAAACAAAGGAAGACAAACGCAGATCATAAATGGAATTTACAATTATCATTGTCTTTGTATGATACACATCGATATGTCTAATTACATCATAGAATATTATATAAATAATTAATATTTATAAGTTTTACTGTTTTTTCATACGTCGAATACATAATGTTTATAACTGTTAGAGGCATAATTTCCTCTCGTCGCACTGTAGCCAAAAATTTATCTCGTGGATGTTACATATGGTATCGTGTCGAAGCTGCATGGGCAGCTGTACCTGTACATGCCATCCAAGCTCTGTCCGCCCCGGTAGCTGAGTGGTCAGCGTGACAGACTGTCAATCCTACGGGCCCGGGTTCGATTCCTGGCTGGGTCGGAGATTTTCTCCGCTCAGGGACTGGGTGTTGTGTTGTCCTAATCATCATCATTTCATCCCCATCGACGCGCAGGTCGCCGAAGTGGCGTCAAATCGAAAGACCTGCACCAGGCGAACGGTCTACCCGACGGGAGGCCCTAGCCACACGACATTTCCATTTCCATCCAAGCTCTGTTTGACGCAATACCCAGACGTATCAAGGCCGTTATTACGGCCAGAGGTGGTTGTTCTGGGTACTGATTTCTCAGGATCTATGCACCCAAATTTCGTGAAAATGTAATCACATGTCAGTTCTAGTATAATATATTTGTCCATTGAATACCCATTCATCATCTGCATTTCTTCTTGGTGTAGCAATTTTAATGGCCAATAGTGTAGTTATTATCTCGAAGGGAATACTGTGGAAGTAAGAATCACCAGCCTGTTGTTGTGATGGGTGTGCTAACTTGGTGATGGAGAATGAAGATGGACAGGAGGAGATGGGCAGAGAGGGTGAAGGAGTAGATGCGACATAGTTAGGGGGAGGAACAGGTGGACAGGGAGACGGGAGGAGGAACTGGACAGAGAAAGGGAAGAGAATGCTACGGACGGAGAGAGGGCAGGAGAAGGGGATGGTAAGAGAGAGGGGGGAGATGATGGTCAGAGTGACAAAGAGAGAGAGAAGGGGGAGGATATGGACAAAGGAAGCGGGGAGGAGGAGGAGATTAACTTAGAAGATGAGAGGAGATAATGGGAAAAGAGGAGTGGACTTAGAGGGGGACCGGAGATTATCAACAGAGTGAAGGTGAGGAGCAGATGGACAGGGAGAACGGAGGGAGGTGATGGATAGAGAGTGGGGGAGGGGGGAGGACAGGGGGGGGGAGATCAGATGGATGAACGGAAGAATGGAATAATAAGATACTCAGGCAACCACAGGTACTCAGCTAAAATCTTTTATAAGCGACATTTCGTAAAATCTTTGGGGGTGCACTGTGGTACTTTTATTGTATCTCTTATAAAAGTTAGAGCTGGTTCATAAGAAATATGTCAAAGAACTTTGACCACGAAATGCAGATATTCACACTTCGCGGTTGAAAGCTGGCAACAGCAGTGCCATCTACGAGGGCCCTTCTTTCGCCGATTCTACTGAAGGGTACGGCAACTAGGGCGTCTTTTTTGTGCTGGGCATCAATGTAATTGGCAAAAATACATTGAGGAAGCGCAAAATAAAATAAGAAGAATGAGGGAGAAGGAGAAGTAGACACAGAAGAAAGAGAAGGAGAAGATGGGAAAGGATTGTAGGGCACTAAAATGGGTAGGTGGCAGATGCAGATGTCTGTGAAAGGAAATCACGAGCTGATTCGAAATGGAATGTGTTAAGCAACAGTGTGATTTCAGCAGGACGGGGGGGGGGGGGGGGGGGGGGGTCGGAAATTTCCCTTCCGCTCAAGTTACCCTACTTCAATCACTGGATCTGAATAATTATTTTTGGCAGCAATGTACTCTGCTATTGTTAGTCGCATAGCTGGCCGTCCGCAGAAGTGCTGACCCCTGCGATGTTGTAGCTGGTCAGGATTCCAATATTTTAGGTTGTACATGATGCCGTGTGATACCGTCCAAAGTTGAAAATGAGACAAATTAGCTGAAGAGTCTCGTGATGTGCAATTTCTGTATTTTGCAGTTTAGTAGCCTACTGCAAACTTCTTTTTGAGTCGTTAGTAGATCGAGGTTCAGGATTAGTTTTTGATCTAGAGATAGCTGTAATCAACTTTTTTCTGTCGGTCATAGCTTCTTTCAGCAATAGCAAAGTCGGGCCTCGTGGTCTTACAGGAAAGCCCACGCCTGGCTACTCAGGGGTGTGGGAATGCTGCATATTTCCGTCTGCCTTTAACCTGGCCTTCACCTTACAGTGGTGTGAAGATTCTCCAAAAATGACACGCGGTTTGCATTCAACTGCAAACTGTACGTCTCATTTCCCCAGCAGCATTACAACGGTCGGTTAGCGACATGCAAATCGCCGTCGTCACCCGTCTGATTCACTTGCACCAGACCGTTGAGCAACGTGGGTTTGTTATCCTTACACGTCTGACGGTGATTTGTTAATGTGAAAAATACTGACTTGTAAGTTTACCTGTAGTACACAGTCCACGTTAAATTGTAATTCTGCCTGCCGCTGACTGAATTAATAAAAAATACATTGCCCGTTGTATGCTGTATTGTGCTTTATTAAAGTCGAGCTACTAGCTAATTTCAGCCGTGAGACATTATCAAGCACATTTGCTATGTCATGTATTATATATCGCCCTCATCACATTCTTTTATGTCACATAGATAAATCAGAAGCAGTACTCCATCGTAACATATTCTAAGTGCTGCAGCCTGACAACTAAAACACCTGTTACGGTGTTGTCAAAGATGCACTTACTTCCGATATTGTAAAGCTACCGACAGCCGTGCAACTTAAATTTATACTAGATGTTAACAGATTTCTCTTTTCTAAAAAAGCCATTCTTTATTTTACTCCTCTTTACTTCTGCGACAGTCATTCATTTTTGCAGCCCAAGTAGAAAACTCTTTACCACTTTCAGAGTTTCGTTTCCTAGTTTAATTACCTCAGTGTAATCTGAACTGATGCGAATTCATATAAAAGTTCAACCAAATTTTGCATCAATAACTTATTTTATTTAATTGCAAGAAAATGGACTAATAATGGTGTGGAACTAATTTCTGATGCGAATTAATTTTTCCTAGAATTTGTGCTGTGCTGATGGGAGACATGCAGAAAAAGTATCAAGCGAGGGGGGGGGGGGCATTACTTTATACCCATGTTGTAATCTAGTCGTTAATTTATATTTTAAAATTTTGAAAAAGAATATATATATTGTTTTAACGATTTCTTAATTTTTTAAATTTTTCAGTAAAACGTAACCCAAAATATTAAGTCATAGTAGTGAATGTAACTTTTCGCGCCCCGCGGGATTAGCCGTGCGGTTTTGGGCGCTTGCAGTCATGGACTGTGCGGCTGGTCCCGGCGGAGGTTCGAGTCCTCCCTCGGGCATGGGTGTGTTTGTCCTTAGGATAATTTAGGTTAAGTAGTGTGTAAGCTTAGGGACTGATGACCTTAACAGTTAAGTCCCGTAAGATTTCACACAAATTTTTTGAACATAACTTTTCGCAACAAATGTCACATTCATACTTTCAAGTTCAGGATTCTTCTTACGCATCAATATAGCTTTAAAAGTTTAATCTGCATTAAACTCAACGACCATTAACGATATTTGTATTTTTTTAATCTTTTGCAGTTGTCATGAAGCACCATTCCTCTCTGTGCACTCATTACAGAAAATGCTTTGGTATTGTTAAGAATGTCCTGAAAGATATTTTCAGATTCTGGACCATATTTATACATCAGTGTTCATTTAAAAATTTTGTTAAAAACCTAACGATAATTGACGATATTTGTATTTTTAATTTAATTTTTTTTTTTTTTGTGGTCGGCGTAAGGTATACTCCCCCGCCCTTGGTATTACGCATTGTGGAAAATACATTGGTGTTGCTAGAGTTAAGTAGCTGTTCTGTATGCTTCTGAAAAAGTTCCAGGGTTTTAGTTTTTTGTCTTTTTTAATTTTCTCACCCTCATTTGCTCCATTTTTTCGCTGTTTAGTTTGAAATTAATTTTTTCAGCCCTTTGCCGTCCCTAAAATTTTGGTGCCCTAGGTGGCAGCCTAATAGTGTTGCCTAATGATAGAAACGGCCCTTGTGAGGCAGATATTTTTCGACAGGTTATGCATACTTTTGTTGTTGTTGAGGATTCGAGACGTTCAGCTCCAAGCTGATCTCTACCTTTGTGGTCGGCGTAAGGTATACTCCCCCGCCCTTGGTATTACGCCTTGTGGAAAATACATTGGTGTTGCTAGAGTTAAGTAGCTGTTCTGTATGCTTCTGAAAAAGTTCCAGGGTTTTAGTTTTTTGTCTTTTTTAATTTTCTCACCCTCATTTGCTCCATTTTTTCGCTGTTTAGTTTGAAATTAATTTTTTCAGCCCTTTGCCGTCCCTAAAATTTTGGTGCCCTAGGTGGCAGCCTAATAGTGTTGCCTAATGATAGAAACGGCCCTTGTGAGGCAGATATTTTTCGACAGGTTATGCGTACTTTTGTTGTTGTTGAGGATTCGAGACGTTCAGCTCCAAGCTGATCTCTACCTTAGCAGCACATAAGGCAACTCGGCTCGCTTCTGTACTAGAAATAGCTAAATGCTGTATACCGTAGCGGACGACGTACGGGCAGCAGCGCGATGTATCCAAAGCGGCGGCCGCCGGCCATACTTTCCCTATACAACCTTTTAATTAATATAAACATGTTCTTCCCCTGCTGCGGACGGCGCAGCTGTGAATCCGAACTGCAATCTTGACTATTCCTTCTTGTTACAGCCGGCGTCAGATACGGCACGCCCTCTTGTCACCCTCTGCGCGCCAGTGGTGACACCTGCCGGCCACACTCGAAACCGCAGAACTTCACGCTGTCTGCCGGCCCATTCGAAGCGGCTGCCCTGTACACGGACGTCTACTGGGCCGTATGTCCCTGCCAGTCGGGCCTGGAGTGCGCCGGTGGAACCTGCATCTAGCTGCCTCAACCGCTCACCGACTCACCGCGACAACTTCATCAGCACGACGGAGCGAACTCGAAGATTCATACTTTGGAATATTCAGAGAGTAGAAAACCAGTACAACGTACAATACGTCACGGCAGTCAAGTGGACGAACGCTGTTTTGCCACAGGTTTCATCTGATATCACCGTTGCCACCATCCTTTCCGTCTGTCGTCAATCATGAAGTCACTTTAATGGAATTGTAGTTGCCAGATTGTGGACACTTCCAACTGAAAAACGTATCTCACCTTAATACATTGTAGACTGTTATTGTTAATCGACTATCATCTCTCTGCACCGTTCCCACCCCTCTCCCACCTAGGCTTAATCTCATCATGTCTCATATCGCGCTCAGTCGCTGAGTTTTTCATCAAAGCACTGTAGTTAGTACATATTAAACCCATTTATGGTATTCGGAGCATTATTCACGCTTAAATTATACATCGAGATATGCTTCAGGAACACTTTAGATGTTCTAAGGGCACTTCCTATTAAGGACATTTCAAGACATTAATCGAACAGAATACTCTACCCATAATAAAGCATCACCTCGAAAACGAAACTCTTCAAGCGTTATCTGTCAATCTCAAATCACCGCTCCCTTTTTCTGGTGCACTATGTTGCCCAAGACTCAGCCCTAGTGTGAGAAGACAGTATCTGTCGTTTTACACGTAAATAGTATACGACTGGAATACATAATGTAGAATGTATCGAGTGAGGCTACGCTGCGAGTGAGGGACTTCGGTTTCGTATTCCAGGTGAATGTCGTTCAAATTAAATTTCTGCCCATCTCAGTTAAGATGTTCTTTGGTCTCCCTGAATCACCCAAGTCAAATGCCGAGATAGTTCTCTCCAGGAATAAAAGAGAAAACCTTGGCCGATTTCCTGCCACATTCTTGATCCTTGTACAGTCAGAGTTTGTACTCCAATCTCCTAGCCATCGTGACATTACGTTGAACCCTAATTTTGTCCCTCTATGGATTCGCGTTAACAAATTCAGAAATCGAAGTACACAGGCTGGTATTGGCCTCTACAAAGAAAACAACTACATCACTTGTCAATAAATTCCCTTTTAACACGGTCATACAGTCAAATGTGCATTTGTGATCTTGAACATGTAGTGTCTCTCATGTTGAAAATGTAGTGCCTCTCATGATTTGGAGTGATGCTCAAAATGCCAGCATTTTCCACTGATTTTATCAGTGAGATCCCGTGTCCGATAAATTTTTTTGCAGAAAATGGTTGATTTTTGAAACTTACGCACCTGTTTCAGCTATTTATAGAATACATCGTGACACTTCTTTCCGTAGATTCCTTGTACTTTTGCCCCTTATTGTCTGGAAATGGTCAAATGCTAACCATGATAAATTCCATAAAAATTTCTGCTTGCGTTTCCATCCCATCATTCATCTTTACTAAGTGCCCATTCTTCGCCAATAAATTACGTGAATGGGAAATTAAATAAAAATATTGCTTATTTACGCAAATAGATTGTATCGCACATTGACCATGCTGTTAACTTACTGTTAACTTGCTGCGGCTTACTTTTAAGTTGCTGTATAGTAATTTGACTATTCTGCACACAGAAGTGAAGAATGAGCTCCACTATTATATTTGCTGTGTACAGTGTTTGTAAGACATGACACCAATCAAGTATAAATAAAATTGTATATGGTTTCACAAAACTGGATATTTCTCATTCTTTCGCATAAAAAATGACTATTGACTGGATTGATACATTTCATCCGAGTTCATTCTTTTGAAGATTAGAAGCTTGTGCATGCTGTATTATGGTATATTGAGTTGTTTTGGCGCTGAATTTACACATATTGTCAGTATATGTTCAAAAATATCGACCTTCACCTCCTGCGCCGTCCACGCTGCCCGTAAAAGTAAAGGAAACATAGGACAGTGTTTACGAATGATAGTAACATGCTCAAAGGAAAAGGAAGTTGTTGGGAACTTATAAGTTTCAATGAGTGCCCCGTTTCCAATTCTGTTAATTACGTACGAGGCAATAAGTCTCCCTAACGTATTTAGATGTGTTTGCTTTACTAGCGCTCGTAATCATATCATATATATCACTTCTCAATGGTTTTTCTTGGCGGTACGCCATATCTCGCGTTTTTCTTAATCGCAATTAATGACTGAAACATCATTTCCAAGATTTCGTTCACCACTTATGACGAAATGTACACAATTAGCTTAATGTTATTGTTTTCGTTAAAAAAACTTTATTTTGAAGACTTTTTATAAAGCCAGTGTAGAAGATGCCATCTGTTGATAGTCTATTTAGCTAACATGCGTGACAGCCATTGCTGTTGTTTCGATTCTTTATGCAAGTGTAGTCTATGACGCGATTTCGGTCACAAACGTGGATGTAGTGAATTTAGAAGGATCCATCTATCGACAATCTAATTTTACCATTATACACTACAGCAGTTGGTGTTGTTTACTTTATTTAAAAAAGCGTTGTGTACTGCGCAAATAAACTGAATTATATCAACGTTCATCATCACAGGTAAGCACGGTTACTTTATTTAACTTTTAATTAGTCATTACTTCACAGGGTTTTTAATGTTACGTTACATTTCTGATAACCTCAGTACCATTAATCCACATATTTACTTTTATAACTTAATTCTTCGTTAATTAACAGCGTTTACAAAAGGACCATTACACTTCTACTAACCTCAGTACCATCAAAATTTCTAACCGCTGTTATTGTCTTTACGATAGTTTTATTACCACCATATTCAACGCCACAGAAGTCAATGAACAAAATGGTTCGCGGTTCTGTTCAACGGCGATTCTATGCCCAAAAAATTATGATTGTACAACAGTTAACGAATACATCATCTCCAATTCGGTACCAGGAGAGGCAGTGATTTAAACTACTGGCCATTAAAATTGCTACACCACGAAGATGACGTGCTACAGACGCGAAATTTAACCGACAGGAAGAAGATGCTGTGATATGCAAATGATTAGCTTTTCAGAGCATTCACACAAGGCTGGCGCCGGTGGCGACACCTACAATGTCCTGACATGATGAAAGTTTCCAACCGATTTCTCATACACAAACAGCAGTTGATCGGCGTTGCCTGGTGAAACGTTGTTGTGATGCCTCGTGTGAGGAGGAGAAATGCGTACCATCATGTTTGCGACTTTGATAAAGGTCGGATTGTAGCCTATCGCGATTGCGGTTTATCGTATCGCGACATTGCTGCTCGAGTTGGTCGAGATCCAATGATTGTTAGCGGAATATGGAATCGGTGGGTTCAGGAGTGTAATACGGAACGCCGTGCTGGATCCCAATGGCCTCGTATCACTAGCGGTTGAGATGACAGGCATCTTATCCGCACGGCTGTAACGGATCGTGCAGCCACGTCTCGATCCCTGAGTCAACAGATGGGGACGTTTGCAAGACAACAACCATCTGCACGAACAGTTCGAAGACGTTTGCAGCAGCACGGACTATCACCTCGGAGACCGTGGCTGCGGTTACCCTTGACGCTGCATCACAGACAGAAGTGCCTGGCCAGCACGTTCTCAGATCTCTCACAAATTGAAAACATCTGGTCAATGGTTGCCGAGCAACTGGCTCGTCACAATACGCCAGTCACTACTCTTGATGAACTGTGGTATCGTGTTAAAGCTGCATGGGCAGCTGTACCTGTACACGCCATCTAAGCTCTGTCTGACTCAATGCCCAGGCGTATCAAGGCCGTTATTACGGCCAGAGGTGGTTGTTCTGGGTACTGATTTCTCAGGATCTATGCACCCAAACTGCGTGAAATTCTTCAACTTTTGTATTCCTGTCTTCCTCAGTTGCGTGTAATATTACGGTATATTGATAATTTTTACTTATGGACCGTCTGACAGAAACTGAATAAAACACAATTTTAGTGCCATACGCGTTTCGCCTTTATTTTCTACAAGGCATCATCAGTGGCCTGGAATATGTACATATGATAGCTATTTTATTTACATTTTTGTCACTGTGCCTATAGGTTATAAACAGTTCTGGTGGTTGCTATTTCCTATTAAATAGTAATGTTTTGAACTGTACTTACAGGTTGCGTGGACTATTTCTTACATATTATGCTCCTGTTACATTTTTGGTGTTGTTCTTCTTCTTATGAACGCCAATTTGCGGTTTTTTCCCACATTCCACAGCACTATGCACTAAACGCTTGTTTTAATGCAACGTTTTTGTTTCTGTTGCCGACTGTCAAATGTTTTTGCCAAAGATCGAAACTTATGAGTGTAATTATTGAAGTATCTGTGGTCTGTTCGTGTATGCATTTGTATGTGCGTTTGTGTATGTGTGTGAGTGAGTGTGTGTGTGTGTGTGTGTGTGTGTGTGTGTGTGTGTGTGTGTGTGTGTAATATTTTATTTTATTTATTTATTTTTTGTGCTGTGTGTGTGTGTGTGTGTGTATGTGTTTTGGTGTCATATATATTTTTTAAATGCTGTGTGTGTGTGTGTCTGAATTTTTGTGTGGTATAATTTTTTTCTACTCTCTTTTTTGTGTGTGTGTGTGTGTGTGTGTGTGTCCAGATGGTGTGGGGAAGAGTTTTTTTGTTTTATGTTATCATTTCCTTTATTAAGTGTAGTAGGGAGCCTGTGCTGATGTGTGTTTGTTCATTTATCACATGTTTGTTTTCTGCTATGGCTTTCTGGATGTGGAAGTTTTCTTGTATTTGTATAAGATGTTTGTCATGGTTGCTTATTCTCATTATTTTCATTTCTTGTTCCATGTTTGTAGGATGATGGTTGTAGTGTTTTGAATGTTCTGCAAATGTGGAATGGCTTGTTTCATACTTCCAACATCTGATATGTTCTTTGTATCTTGTTTCAAAATTCCTGCATGTCATGCCTATGTATACTGCATCACAACTTTGACATTCAAGTTTATATATTCCTGATTGTTGGAATTTGTCCCTCTTGGTAGCTGGCTGGCTTAGGTGTGATTGAAGGGTTTGCCCAGGCTTATATGCTATTTTGAAGCCCTGTCTCTTTAGGATGTTTGCAACTCTGTGTGTTAGTTTATGTGTGGAGGTCATGGTGTACCATCTGGTTCTTTTCTATGTGGTGTTGTCATTGTGTGTGTTTGTTGAGTGTGTTTGTAAGTTTTCAGCTTGTGAGTTCTTTTGTATTCTGGAAATGTTGTGTTTGTTTTTTATTTGTGTTTTTATTTTTTGATTGAGCCTGTGTACCACATGTGTGTCATACCCGTTGTTCCTAGCTGTTTGTATGATTGTTCTCATTTCTTGTTCATAGTTTCTCTTGCTGAGTGGGATTCTGTTTAATCTATGTAACATGTGTCTTAGTGCTGCAAGTTTCTGGCTGTGGGGGTTGTTGGATGTGGAATGTATTATTGTGTCTGTGGCTGTTGGTTTTCTAAAGACGTTAAATGTATGTTTGCCATTTTCTTTTTTAATTGTAATGTCAAGAAAATTTATTTGATTTTCTTTTTCAAGTGTGAATTTTATGTTCTGATGAGCTTTGTTTATTTCTGAATGGAGTTCATCTATTTTCTCACTTGGCTCATCTACCAGACAAATAATGTCATCCACATATCTGTACCAATATATGATTTTGAAACTTTCATTTGTGGTTATCTTTTCAAATATCTGGTTTTCTAGGTGACTGCTGAAAATGTTTACTAGTGTTCCTGATATTGGGGATCCCATGGGCAGTCCATCAGTTTGTAGATAATAATCTTTCTCAAACTGAAAGTAGTTTTGTTCAGTTGTCAGTCTGAGCATATCTGTTATTTCTTTTATTGCGTCTGTGGTGAGGTTGCTGTGGGACGAGAGGTTTTGTTCTATGATTTCTATTGTTTCTGTGATAGGGATGGAGGTATACATATCTTCTATATCGAATGAAATCAGTGGGCTGTGTGTGGTACCTGTATGTTCTGTATGTTTTGTATTAGGTTTCCTGTGTTTATCACTGTTCTGTTGTTATCTACTTTATAGTGTTTTGTAACTAACTTTTGGAGGTGTTTGGCTACGCGGTATGTTGGAGCTTTCTTGAAGGTGATAACAGCTCTCATTGGCATTCCGTCTTTATGTACTTTCGGTTGACTGCGGAGTGTTGGTGCTTGTGGGTTTTTCTGTGTTAAGTAGTATTTCTGTTTTTCTGTGAGTGTGTGTTCAATGTTTTTCAGTGTTCGTTTCACATTTGCCTGGAATCGTGTAGTTGGATCTGACTTCAGTTTTTGTATGGCATTGGTGTTTATGTATTCCTTGGTTTTTGTGATGTATTGCTCTTTATCCATGAGTACTGTTACATTTCCCTTGTCTGCTCTTGTTATTAATACGTTATTGTTTGTTAACTTTTGTTTTAACCTTTTCATAGTGGCTGCTTCTGTTTGGTTGTTCTTATTGTGTGTCTGCTGTGTTTGTTTTAGTATGCCTTTTATTTCTTCTTTTACTAGTTCTCTTGTCAGTCCTATGTTTATTTCACATTTATTTTGTTGTTCTTCACGTGTAAGGATGTGTTCAGTTTCTACTATGAGATTTGCTATGTATTGATTGTTCACTTTGCTATTGGTGCAGTGTTTCAAACCTTTTTCCGAGAGCATTTTTTCATTTTCGTGTAGTTCTGTCTCTGATAGGTTAACTAAGCGTGGATGGAAAGTGTGTTGGTGTTCTTGTGGTTTCACATTTAAAATGTAAATGTATTTTTGCATCTTTTTCACTGTTAGTTTCATTATCTTCTGTTTGTGTTTGTTTTGTAAATGTTTCATTGCTGTGTATGTGTTGTGTTAAGTTTTTTCTACTAGTGCCATGAAAACTGCGGCGTTTCCCACATTTTTGCCAATTCTAAATAAGTCTCATAGAGCATCATGTTTAGGTGTTGTTTTTTCGAATAGAGCATCTTACCTTCATGTAGTATCCAATATCGTTCTGCAAATGATTTCGACTTTTGTGCCACTGTAGAGCTGTTTTTAACCTTTACATTAATGTAACTTGGAATTAAATCGTTCTTTTTGCATGTTTTGTTGAATTTTATGTGCTGTATCGTCTTATGGAGTCTCAGATGTATTTTCTTGAACCTGTTGTACACGTTGACAGGGAATGCTTGACATAGCTGTATTGACATCTTCAACTTTTGTAGTCCTGTCTTCCTCAGTTGCGTGTAATATTACGGTATATGATAATTTGTACGTATGGACCGTCTGACAGCAACTGAATAAAACACAATTTTAGTGCCATACGCGTTTCGCCTTTATTTTCTACAAGGCATCATCAGTGGCCTGGAATATGTACATATGATAGCTATTTTATTTACATTTTTGTCACTGTGCCTATAGGTCATAAACAGTTCTGGTGGTTGCTATTTCCTATTAAATAGTAATGTTTTGAACTGTACTTACAGGTTGCGTGGACAATTTGTTACATATTATGCTCCTGTTACATTTTTGGTGTTGTTCTTCTTCTTATGAACGCCAATTTGCGGTTTTTTCCCACATTCCACAGCACTATGCACTGAACGCTTGTTTTAATGCAATGTTTTTGTTTCTGTTGCCGACTGTCAAATGTTTTTGCCAAAGATCGAAACTTATGAGTGTAATTATTGAAGTATCTGTGGTCTGTTCGTGTATGCATTTGTGTGTGCGTTTGTGTATGTGTGTGTGTGTGTGTGTGTGTGTGTGTGTGTGTGTGTGTGTGTGTGTGTGTGTGTGTGTGATTTTTTTTTTTTTTTGGGTGCTCTCTCTCTCTGTGTGTGTGTCTGAATTTTATGTGAAAATGTAACCACATGTCAGTTCTAGTACAATATATTTGTCCAACAAATACCCGTTTATCATCTGCATTTCTTCTTGGTGTAGCAATTTTAATGGCCAGTAGTGTACTTATGTTCTGATTCTGTCCAACTAGAAGAGAAAAAGCAATGTTCAGGAATACCACAAAGAATTTTTTAACTCCTTGAATCCGATCAGTTTCCCGCTTCATCAATTGCTTTTAAAGAAAAATGATGTTATTATATTAACATAATAATCCTAACGCTTATCAGTCAATTAATGTTGTGATTAGTGGTAACTCACTCAAGCGAGTTCATCATTGCTAAATTCACTGCCTACGATAAAACTGTGCTCAAACGCTGCACTAATCTCACGCCTTCTAAGTCAATCATGCCTTTCCAAATAAGACAACATTCCCGATAAAACTAGGCTTCACTATGATTATTAAAGAAGTACAAGGTCAAACGCTTCAAAGGGTAGATTTGTATTTAGCAGAAC
This sequence comes from Schistocerca serialis cubense, assembly GCF_023864345.2. Lineage (NCBI taxonomy): Eukaryota > Metazoa > Arthropoda > Insecta > Orthoptera > Acrididae > Schistocerca > Schistocerca serialis. The sequence goes on along the minus strand of NC_064645.1, from coordinate 119,159,002 downwards.
CTGGTTTCTCGCATGGACAGTTATATGTGGGTTTCTCACGAGATGGCACAGCCAGTCATATGTATTTTGTGCTAAAGACACATACAGCCAAAACGACTAAACGATGATCACACTATAACTACTACCATTTTTCTAAAAGAAATTACATACAGAAGCTTAAAAAAATTAAATTTATATGACAACGCCTGTATCTGCTTTTTATGTTTTACAGTTAACCATAGTGCACGTAATGATGTCGATTTTTACAGTGAGACTATAATTTGTTACTGCTATTAGTGACTGATCAGGATAGACTGTAAATTATTTGCACAGGGCAACTAGTATGAATTAAACACTAGATTATGTCGACCTATCCTCGGGAATATTAATAAATAAGATAATATTTTTCATTTTATTTTTGCCCATACTCACATAGGCCTACGTAACTGCGTGCCACGAGCTAAATAACTGTTTCATATTCACTCAGGGAGCTGAGAGGGCATTTGCTTATATTATGGTTGAACGCACAAAGAACAAAGTTTAATAATGACAATGCTGAACTTCAATTTTCTTTTTACAGTTCGGTATTCACTATTGTACTTTTTGGTTTTTCAGTGGGGTTAGCCTTCGCTGCACACAACTCCCCATCCTGCAGTGTTGCCACTCCACGTATATTGTTTCCCAAGTGCGATAAGGCAGACGACTTTACCACAGCTGGTAATTCGTTAATTTGTCATCAAGAGCACACTGTAGTCACTTGCCAGTTGATGTTAAGTTATCACAACTTTATATGGTGACAGAAAAATAAAGGGAGAGAAGTTTAAATTGCGATCTTCTTCAGTGAATATGAAACTCGAAATGTTTAAGTTGGAATGAATGTCACTTGAATCTCAAGTTAAATGTTAATATGCTTCACAAAGAAGATTTTAAACTTAATTAAGAGTGCCTTTGAATGGATCTAAGCTTTCAGGATTGTCCAGCTGTGCCTACGTTTCATAATTTTGCTTGTATGATGTAGGTCCGTACAATCGCCGTAATGATTAAATGGCAGTGATATTAAGCTGTAGCCTCCCGACTCCGCACCGCTGCTGCTGCGTGCCGCTCTCCTGAAAACCTTATTTATTTCTCACGTTAGACATGCATGACCACCTACACTCGTAGCACACTCTGGAATGTATGACTGTAGTCGGCTCAGCTTTGGGGGGGAGAAAATATTAGTAAACTACAGTTCCATTGCAAAGACGACTTATTGATACGGAACTGGACCGCACTGAGGCTCGAACTGACACTCACAAAGCTGCAGAAATGAATTTCTGCTTATATGTAAACTAAATGCACAAATTTCCGAAGTTCTTAAAATGGTGAAATTGCTCACATTTGAATAAACATTTATTTATACGATAGTTCTCTTTAACAAAAGAACCACTCTCGTATTTCTATTCACAAGATACTATGCCACAGTGCTCAAATAAGCTTAATTCTCTAACTAAAATGGCTGTCGTGCAGCAATACGTTTAGATCCGCTTCCACAACCCGTCTTTCTATTCCAGTATCTCAAGCCATAGTAAAAAGTATTATCAATCCAGTGTCAAGGACGCTATTTCAGCAAAGAATATCATCACCCACACAGAGTGTATTTTCGCAGCTACTTTCTTTCGCAGCTGGAAATACGCTAATTCTCAAGCGCGCGGATTGCGGTGAATTGTCTGTGCCGTAACACACAGTGAACACAGCTTACACAATCCCTCTCAAGCTTAGCACGCTTTTTATCTCTCAAGTCCTGTCATTGCAATAAAGTGTGCTTGATGCCTACGTAATGGGTTAATTTCATAGCAAGATACTGGGCTTTTAGTTCTGAATATAACTCATTAGAGGCGAAAGTAGTTAACTGTAATCTATCCATCATGTGCAGTCAGGACATTTGTGAGTAAAAGAATGTATTTCAAATTCATCGCAAACAATGTCAAATTTCATACTGCTGCTGTAGTTACAGTTGTATGTTTCACCACAGCGACGCGAGAATTTACACGTAATTTGGAGGACGACAGCAATTTTCCTCTATGTTTCATGAGTTGTCCACAGTGTCTGTCTGCATTGCTGGTACACACCGATATACCCGCCCCGTAGTGTTTGTTATAGCACGCCGCTAGAGTGCAGCGCATCTCCACTTCATCAGTGGGTTGCGTCATTTTGTTTTCGTTGCTCTAGCTGCTTGCTGCGGTACTATGGTATGGGAATTTCAGCGAGTACCAGGACTGCAGACATGTAACTATTCAGCAAACAAACAAAGCATTAATTTTAGCTTTTCGTGACTGTAACTGAAACTTTATGACTACCCTTCGTATCTTCCCATATTGCACATGTTACAGCACTGACAATTCCAGACTGTTGTGTCATTCACTCTGTACCTATAGCCAATTCGTTTATAAGACTAATCGAATACAGTAGTCAAAGCCTCGTGTATGAAAGTGTGCAGTTACCACAGAGATCCAATCAGAAGGAAAACAGGAAAAGTGCTACTGCATGCAGTATTTACAGGTCACAGAGAAACGAAAAGCAGATGCGGTTTTCAATTAAGTTTATGATGAACAATTTCAACTTTCTTCGAAAGTGCCGTTCTTTATCAAGCTAAGAACTGCACTGCGCTGTTTTTAAACTGGTCACCAGAAAATTCACACATGAATACAAAAAGTCCACGAGAACTGCATTTTTTAACGTACTTGCTTTGCCAGAAGTTTTGCTTATAACTGGAAAAACTCTACAATAAATGTGTCAAAATCAGATTCTGATTCAAAGCTGCGATGTATTTTTCTATGATGAGCGTCGTGCCTCAGATTCTAACTAACCAGCAATTGCAAACTGTGGGCTGGTGTGCCGTGAAGATGCATAAGACTCCATGCATGGGTTGTCTGTGTCCCAGTCAGTAACTACCGTATACTGGCGCTCCTGGTCTTACGCGCACTGCTCTGCGTATTGCTGCCCTTGCGTCTCGGTGCAGGGTAAGTCCGAGAGAGTTGGACCACTTTTCTTCTTCAGCGAAAAAAATGTGTGTTTTTCAGATTTTTTTGACTTCCGGCAGCATGGTCATATACTGTAGAATGTCATATGAATTTAAGTACAATATATTACTGGGACACCACCATTTAAAATACTGGAGATAAGATAAAATGAACATATACATGAGTGGCCTATCTCACCCATATATGTAGTCTATGGGTGATATGGACCAGTGTACTGGGGGGATGGACCATATGAAAATGGCTATAAATGAAGGAAAGAATCAATTCAGTCACATATTTTTTATTTGGAATGTGTTGTAATGATTATAGAATTATGCTGTTAAACATTTTATCAGTTCATTAAAAATCTTGATTCAACATTGGCTTTTCTAATGAGTTGTTAGGTTTACTCAAACGCCTGTCTTTCTCTCACCACAGCAGTTACACTTGTTACCAAATGCTGAATAACATTCATGTGACCACCGGGAACAGGAAACAAACTCAATCCAATAGTCATTTTTATTTTTTTCGTAATAGATTTCACTACACCCAACACATTCATCTTCATCCCATTCATCAACATTATTTTCATAATTTTCTATAATGTCTGCACCTGGTGAACACAGTGAACTATTCGCAGTCTTTCTCTTTTTTTAATTTCTTCAGACTGTTTTTATCTCCACTAGTATTTGCCTTTGGTGATCTTTTTGTGCCCTTTTTCTATTGCCTTTCTTTTCTTATCCCTCCTTTTCAGTTTCAATATTTTCAGCAGAGTTTAGCCCTTTAGATACAGTTGCTGCCTCTTGAAACTCATGGTTTTATCAGGAGAAGAAACGAATGACGTTTCTTCCAGAAGTTTTGTCTGTGTTGGCTTAGGAGCAGTCAGTTTTGAGGTGGTAATCCTGGAAGTTCCAGGTTTAGTAAGAGTGGAGTCCGAAGTTGTGTCCATGGAGGAATTTGACTTGAGCAGATAACTCTGCTCTCTTAATGAGCTTTGAAGTGGATGGTTGGCCTGTGTGTGTGAGTCTGCTCTTCTGTTTGTTGGCACAGACATATCTTCCGACAAATAAGCATAGTCTGGGACTGAAACCATTTTCAGTGAGATTATTCCACATGCCTTGAAGCTGAATTTAATAGTGCTCCTTCTCTTTTACATTAAAACTCGTGATCCGTATCTCCTTATTGTCTGGGAGAGATATAACGGGTGATCAAAAAGTCAGTGTAAACTTGAAAACTTAATAAACCACGGAATAATGTAGATAGAGAGGTAAAAATTGACACACATGCTTGGAATAACATGGGGTTTTATTGGAACAAAAAAAAGTATTGCCAGACGCGTGAAAGATCTCTTGCGCGCGTCGTTTGGTGATAATCGTGTGCTCAGCCGCCACTTTCGTCAAGCTTGGCCTCCCAGGCCCCAGACCTCAGTCCGCGCGATTATTGGCTTTGGGGTTACCTGAAGTCGCAAGTGTATCATGAGCGACCGACATCTCTAGGGATGCTGAAAGACAACATCCGACGCCAATGCCTCACCATAACTCCGGACATGCTTTACAATGCTGTTCACAACATTATTCCTCGACTACAGCTATTGTCGAGGAATGACGGTGGACATATTGAGCATTTCCTGTAAAGAACATCATCTTTGCTTTGTCTTACTTTGTTATGCTAATTATTGCTATTCTGATCAGATGAAGCGCCATCTGTCGTACATTTTTTGAAATTTTGTATTTTTTTGGTTCTAATAAAACCCCATGTCATTCCAAGCATGTGTGTCAATTTGTACCTCTCTATCTACATTATTCCGTGATTTATTCAGTTTTCAAATTTATACTGACTTTTTGATCACCCAGTACCATACCGACGCCGGCCATTTTACTTTCGTTTCATGCCTACACCTTTGTCAACGTTGCAGCAAAAAGTTGCTTCAATATTGTGCAAACTAAGCCATAATATTAAAATAATGTAACTACAGGATAAAACTTTTCGGGTTGCTAAAACAGAGAACGTGATAACTCCCCAGAACTAAAACGAAAATGACAGCATTACTTTTGCACCACGTTTGATCACAAAAGGACTTCCTCACATGTAATGGGAGCTGCTGTATAGCGGCGCATTTTTAAACACGCCACTGATCTGTCTCACCAAGTGGTCCAACTCTTAGCCGAGCGAAGAAAGTTGCGTTTTGACTCCTAACACAGCCAAGCGCCAATGTAGGTGAAAATTTGGTCAAGTGTAGTTGTTGTTGTTGTGGTCTTCAGTCCTGAGACTGGTTTGATGCAGCTCTCCATGCTACTCTATCCTGTGCAAGCTTCTTCATCTCCCAGTACCTGCTGCAACCTATATCCTTCTGAATCTGCTTAGTGTATTCATCTCTTGGTCTCCCTCTACGATTTTTACACTCCACGGTGCCCTCCAATGCTAAATTTGTGAGCCCTCGATGCCTCAAAACATGTCCTACCAACCGATCCCTTCTTCTAGTCAAGTTGTGCCACAAACTCCTCTTCTCCCCAGTCCTACTCAATACCTCCTCATTAGTTACGTGATCTACCCACCTTATCTTCAGCATTCTTCTGGAGCACCACATTTCGAGAGCTTCTATTCTCTTCTTGTCCAAACTAGTTATCGTCCATGTTTCACTTCCATACATGGCTACACTCCATACAAATACTTTCAGAAACGACTTCCTGACACTTAAATCTATACTCGATGTTAACAAGTTTCTCTTCTTGAGAAACGCTTTCCTTGCCATTGCCAGTCTACATTTTATATCCTCTCTGCTTCGACCATCATCGGTTATTTTACTCCCTAAATAGCAAAACTCCTTTACTACTTTAAGTGTCTCATTTCCTAATCTAATTTCCTCAGCATCACCTGACTTAATTTGACTACATTCCATTATCCTCGTTTTGCTTTTGTTGATGTTCATCTTATATCCTCCTTTCAAGACACTGTCCATTCCGTTCAACTGCTCTTCCAAGTCCTTTGCTGTCTCTGACAGAATTACAATGTCATCGGCGAACCTCAAAGTTTTTACTTCTTCTCTATGAATTTTAATACCTACTCCGAATTTTTCTTTTGTTTCCTTTACTGCTTGCTCAATATACAGATTGAATAACATCGGGGAAAGGCTACAACCCTGTCTCACTCCTTTCCCAACCACCGCTTCCCTTTCATGCCCCTCGACTCTTATAACTGCCATCTGGTTTCTCTACAAGTTATAAATAGCCTTTCGCTCCCTGTTACCCCTGCCACCTTCAGAATTTGAAAGAGAGTATTCCAGTTAACATTGTCAAAAGCTTTCTCTAAGTCGACAAATGCTAGAAACGTAGGTTTGCCTTTTCTTAATCTGTCTTCTAAGATAAGTCGTAAGGTCAGTATTGCCTCACGTGTTCCAACATTTCTACGGAATCCAAACTGATCTTCCCCGAGGTCGGCTTCTACCAGTTTTTCCATTCGTCTGTAAAGAATTCGCGTTAGTATTTTGCAGCTGTGACTTATTAAACTGATAGTTCGGTAATTTTCACATCTGTCAACACCTGCTTTCTTTGGTATTGGAATTATTATATTCTTCTTGAAGTCTGAGGGTATTTCGCCTGTCTCATACATCGTGCTCACCAGATGGTAGAGTTTTGTCAGGACTGACTCTCCCGAGGCCATCAGTAGGTCTAATGGAATGTTGTCTACTCCCGGGGCCTTGTTTCGACTCAGGTCTTTCAGTGCTCTGTCAAACTCGTCACGCAGTATCTTATCTCCCATTTCGTTTTCATCTACATCCTCTTCCATTTCCATAATATTGTCCTCAAGTACATCACCCTTGTATAAACCCTCTATATACTCCTTCCACCTTTCTGCCTTCCCTTCTTTGCTTAGAACTGGGTTGCCATCTGAGCTCTTGATATTCATACAAGTGGTTCTCTTCTCTCCAAAGGTCTCTTTAATTTTCCTGTAGGCAGTATCTATCTTACCCCTAGTGAGACAAGCCTCTACATCCTTACATTTGTCCTCTAGCCATCCCTGCTTAGCCATTTTGGACTTCCTGTCGATATCATTTTTGAGACGTTTGTATTCCTTTTTGCCTGCTTCATTTACTGCATTTTTATATTTTCTCCTTTCGTCAATTAAATTCAATATTTCTTCTGTTACCCAAGGACTTCTATTAGCCCTCGTCTTTTTACCTACTTGATCGTCCGCTGCCTTCACTACTTCATCCCTCAGAGCTACCCATTCTTCTTCTACTGTATTTCTTTCCCCCATTCCTGTCAATTGTTCCCTTATGCTCTCCCTGAAACTCTCTACAATCTCTGGTTCTTTCAGTTTATCCAGGTCCCATCTCCTTAAATTCCCACCTTTGTGCAGTTTCTTCAGTTTCAATCTGCAGTCCATAACCAATAGATTGTGGTCAGAATCCACATCTGCCCCTGGAAATGTCTTACAATTTAAAACCTGGTTCCTAAATCTCTGTCTTACCATTATATAATCTATCTGATATCTTTTAGTATCTCCAGGATTCTTCCAGGTATACAACCTTCTTTTATGATTCTTGAACCAAGTGTTAGCTATGATTAAGTTATGCTCTGTGCAAAATTCTACAAGGCGGCTTCCTCTCTCATTCCTTCCCCCCAATCCATATTCACCTACTATGTTTCCTTCTCTCCCTTTTCCTACTGACGAATTCCAGTCACCCATGACTATAAAATTTTCGTCTCCCTTCACTACCTGAATAATTTCTTTCATCTCGTCATACATTTCATCTATTTCTTCATCATCTGCAGAGCTAGTTGGCATATAAACTTGTACTACTGTAGTAGGCATGGGCTTCGTGTCTATGTTGGCCACAATAATGCGTTCACTATGCTGTTTGTAGTAGCTAACCCGCACTCCTATTTTTTATTCATTATTAAACCTACTCCTGCATTACCCGTATTTGATTTTGTATTTATAGCCCTGTAATCACCTGACCAAAAGTCTTGTTCCTGCTGCCATCGAACTTCACTAATTGCCACTATATCTAACTTTAACCTATCCATTTCCCTTTTTAAATTTTCTAACCTACCTGCCCGATTAAGGGATCTGACATTCCAAGCTCCGATCCGTAGAATGCCAGTTTCTTTCTCCTGATAATGACGTTCTCTTGAGTAGTCCCCGCCCGGAGATCCGAATGGGGTACTATTTTACCTCCAGAATATTTTACCCAAGAGGACGCCATCATCATTTAATCATACAGTAAAGCTGCACGTCCTCGGGAAAAATTACGGCTGTAGTTTCCCCTTGCTTTCAGCCGTTCGCAGTACCAGCACAGCAAGGCCGTTTTGGTTAATGTTACAAGGCCAGATCAGTCAATCATCCAGACTGTTGCCCCTGCAACTACTGAAAAGGCTGCTGCCCCTCTTCAGGAACCACATGTTTGTCTGGCCTCTCAACAGATACCCCTCCGTTGTGGTTGCACCTACGGTACGGCCATCTGTATCGCTGAGGCACGCAAGCCTCCCCACCAACGGCAAGGTCCATGGTTCATGGGGGGGGGGGGGGGGGGGGTGTAGTTACGACAGCAAATACACACGGACGACGCTGTTTAACCTGTCAGTCGCTGTTAACAGTACCAGCCCCACCAGAGCGTCGCACATACTCCGCCTGTTCTGCACCTTTTGCCGTATGATTTTAAGTAAACTATTCAGTAAAAAGTTTTTTCGCCTTCTAGAGCCTCGCTGATGAGTTTAAGGTGAACTGCCTATATTCTCTGTAACCCTTCCAGACCGTCTGGCTACAACTGTGTACAACAACTTTTACTGTGTCTTAGCTGCAACAGAAGTATTTTTTTCCCATTGGAAAACTGAGGTACACATTTGTGAATATCAACCTTCTCATCATGCGTAAGTGCTACCAACTGTTGGGCATCACTACGAAAATATCAGCAAGTCATTGTAGCAGTGCGCAGCAGCTCGCAACCATCAGAATACACAGTTGCTGTTAGTTGGTTGTATTCCAAAATAACTAAATATTGTTATTTTGCATGGTGATTATCGAATGACCATTTTACTACTTATTACAATAGATAATATTCCGTAATTATTTATTTTAGTCCATAAATGAAGTCAACGGACAAAGTGTGTTTTGAAAACGGGTACATATTTTTGTATAAATCTTCCATCTACAACCATTAAAAAGTCACCTAGGAGCACTGCACGTAAAGGAAAATTTTCCTTCCTCCAGAAAAAATCCAGGTCTGAAAGTGCTAAAGACATGGTTATTCAGACATTTCGAAATCAACCCACTGTACAAAATTCGTACAGTTAGAAATGAAAAAACAGGAGTCTCTGTCAGTTTACGTTTGGCTTGGAATGAGTTAACATACTGAATTATTCCTTCAACTTAGAGGAGATCTTTATCTACTTCCAAACTCCAGAAAATCGATCATAAATAATGCAATCGTTTCCACCGACACGTGCAAACAATATCTCAAAACTGTTCAGTACAGCAAAACGAATTTTTGGCAAACGGCAGCATGCAAAGAAAAGAGTATTTTGCCGTAGTATGCGAACTTTCTTACATCATTACACCCTTGGAGCAGGTCGTCAACTTCTCTCTGTTAGATATACTAGCAGATAGCCTAAGCATGCACAAGATAGGTATACAAATTTTTGTCTGGGACCCACTATCACAGAAAGAAATTAAAAACGGCTTCAGTCCCTCAGTTACAACCAAGGTTTTCGTGAGGTTTCTATTTCGTGTAATGTAATCCTGAAAAGTGGAAATCCACTCCTAATTGTGAATGTCAGTGCCCAGCTGTCACTTTCTGCCATTTGACCGAAAGGAAATGAGATCTACAATGAGTCGAATGTTAAATAGCCCATTCTAATGAGCTGGTCAGAAAACGAAAGGATAAAAAAAACTGAGTATGAGATATTCATTATTTAGTCTATGCATTAATTTCGCGTGGCCTTCAGACCAACTCTAGTATTTAACAATACGTCCTTATTGAGCGTACAGAATAGTAGTAGTGGCAGAAGAAGGAGGAGATATAATAAACATTACAATATGCTTAGAATATGAGCATTACATAATAATAAAACAATAATTGTTATTACATACAAATGACTTCACCCAGAATAATATCGATTTGCAGGCATCGAACAAATGGATCATGCAAGCAGGTTTGCTAGCAGAAACTGGTGGGATTTCCGACAGCGATATAAGATCAGGTCATTGCAACCAGGAACCACTTGAGGTACACAATGAAAGAGCAAGATACAGACGATAGCTGCAGAAAGTGTGGGGATTGAAAGGGGACCATATCACACATTACATCTGGATGTAAAACCATGGAATCCAACAGCATATTTGAGAAGGCACGATGACGCCAGCAAACTAACCTACCAGACGATTAGACAGCTGTATCAATTAACAGATACGATCCTCTCACTGTTGAGGGGAACGGAATTTTCATTATTGACTGGAGTCAGCACAATAACCAATGAAACAATACTTTCTAATAGACTTGACAGAACAGCTATCATCAAAGCTTAGTAATCCACCTTCCTCACAGACAGCCGGCCGCTGTGGCCGAGCGGTTCTAGGCCCTTCAGTCTGGAACCGCGCGACCGCTACGGTCGCAGGTTCGAATCGTGTCTCGGGCATGGATGTGTCTGATGTCCTTAGGTTAGTTAGGTTTAAGTAGTTCTAAGTTCTAGGGGACTGATGACCACAGATGTTAGTCCCATAGTGCTCAGAGCCATTTGAACCAATCGCATTTATTATTATTATTATTATTATACCGCCAATCGGTTTCAACCCGACGTGGGGGTCATCTTCTGGGCGTTTACACTGTGAAATTGTAGATATCCGTCAGAAAGACGCATTATACAACAGCTAAAATTACGTAAATTTAAAATATGTTACCCATTGGTCGACTGCTGGGTGGTGTCACTCCTGTTTACATAACGGCAGGAAACTATGCGAGACTACCACAAGGAGTAGAAGGCGTTGTAGTCCTTCCATATTAACCGTTTTAGTAAATTGACGCAAATGTTTTCTACGTAAATGTACGAATAGATATATTATAGTACAAGACGACACCAGTTTTTGTGTGTCACAGATTCTTTTACTTTATATTATGGCAATAATGTAATATATTTTTACGAATTTTACGAGTTGACTACGGAACATTTGTTATTATTTTATAATTAACACTATAAGTGTAACTCTTTTTAAATGGAGTGGTTCCGTTTTCTGTTATTTACTGTCACTTTAAAATTTATGTTAAACCAAGGTGACTACTAATTACATATAATAAACTGTATTAAATGCCGTTGATTGGCGCTAGGGGTGTTGCCGTCTATTCACGTGGTCTCAGTACGCTATTTAAGCCCATACGAAGGGTTAGTCTCGCATAGTTTCCTGCCGTTATGTAGACACGAATAACACCACCAGCAGTCGACCGATGGGTAACATATTTTAAATTTACGTAATTTTAGCTGTTGTATAATAGAGTCTTTCTGACGGATATCTATAACTTCACAGTGTAAACGCTCAGATTACCCCAACGTCGGGTTGAAACCGGTTGGCGGTATAATAATAATAATAATGATAATAATTGCGATAAATACTTTTTTTGAGTTACTGATTAATCATACTAATCGGTGCTTCTCTCCACAACCATGTTGTCCAAAAAACTATGCAGTGTGTCCGATGGGAATGCCATGTGGGAATACCTGTAACAAATTTCTGCCGAGGAATATTCTATGACACAGATCCCCCCTTCAGCTAGACCACTGTGAAATTAAACACAATGGAAGGTTTGTATGCAAGTGGCATATTTCGAGCCCTGAGCAGTGAAACTAAAGTTTAAGATTTATTGCACTCCAGAATACTTCTGTTGTCTCCCGCATTAATAAGTAAAATCAATAAATCGTCAAGGAATTGTATCGTCTGAAATAAGAGACAATATTCAAGATAACTATAGATTTATTACAAATGAACTAGGGTGACATCAGACATAAACAGAAGTTAACAACAATAATTACATTAAAGCACCTGTCTAATAATACAAAGTACATCTGATATACGGTTGACAAAGTAGGGGAATGGGTGGAAAATTAACCACGCCTCTGTTTTTAAATATGGATAACGTGATCTGGCTGAATCTACTTCAGGTGACAGTGATTGTGAACTGCAAAGTTGCGAGCTACCACAATATACATAAATTGAACAGTGACTGCTCCTGTTTGAAAGAGCACGCCACGGATGAGGAAAATTCATCTTCAAGGTTGCTATTGCGCCAGAGCTGCAAAATGCTCGCCATACACCTGCACTTGCAGTGTTGCCACCACCATGACTCTGCATCGACTCGAACGGTGGATCTCCATCTTATTCTCTCGTCCCAGGACCCATGACCATACCTCCAGATCGAAGTCCATAACCACGATCTAACGTGATCCACGTCAAAAGTCAGAATCTTCATCTCACTCGCCCGATAAAAATTTCTCTGTCTCTTCACTACCATTTCCAAAAACACTCCATATGGAGTACGCTCAAAGAAACTGAAACTACTAATCTAAATGCGGCAGCACTTCTTTACACCAGTCCCAGATTCTCCTCTCGCCGTATAGCCTTCCTCGAGGAGACACAAAGATTCCTTTCCGCCTATCCTACTTCGACCATAGATACTAGTAGACTGGCCTTGCTGTGCAGTAGCTATAGGGCTGGTGTGGCTCCAACATAAACCACGTGACTGTTGGCAAAACGTGGCGGGATTTCAAATGTTTGTATCGTATTTTACCCACATTTCTCAGTTGACTGCCAAACGCTTCCAACAAAAATTACTTTTTTATTTGCGAAAAATTATGTCAGAACAACATTTGACCTGGATTTGTTCACACTACCATTTATAAAATCTAAAAAAATACATCGAACGCCCCTCTGGTGGGCAGCGGGACGAAATTACTATAAACTATCAATTAAAGTAAAATGTCGTTAAAATTCTTTCAAACAGTAAGAGTGGGCTCGTCTCAAAACTTTAAACATTGAATTCGCCGCGTTTTGAGCTCTAGTCACTTATAAAAGAAAATGGGATGTGGGAATTATGTCAACTATAGGTGCCAAAATTGTCGACTTTAGGAACAGGTCCATTTTAGAGTATCAATTTTAGGTGCACTTCAAAGGTTCGGTTCCTACTATTTTTACAAAAGTTTAAACTATCAGTTTAAAAAAAAATGATATTTTAGATGAAAGGTGAGACTTTGAAGTTTCAGAAAATAATTTTGGAGCCTACATTTATTTAATAGTATTAGAAGATAGAAAAAAATTCTCTTCATGTGTCGACTATAGGTGCTCTTACCTTATTATAATTTCACTTGTATATACAAAAAGGCGCGTATGTGCAGATGGCTTAAAGTTTTTCCGTTGCAGGGCCTGTATCCAAGGCTGCCTTCGGTTGTCATCCGTAGGAAACCTATGAGTAGGAACGAGAAACAGTTATACTTACTTCTGTAACCGAATTATCACAGATACTTTCCAAAATGTTGTATGAGTCTGATTTTACAGGCATCACTTTCAACACTTTAATTTACCTGATACCCTATTTCAAGTGTAAAAAACATATAAAAGTCACGTCAGCAGATTTCAATAAACGCATCTGCAATATCATAGAAACACTTACATCTACATCTACATCTACATTGATACTCCGCAAGCCACCCAACGGTGTGTGGCGGAGGGCACCTTACGTGCCACTGTCATTACCTCCCTTTCCTGTTCCAGTCGCGTATGGTTCGCGGGAAGAACGACTGTCTGAAAGCCTCCGTGCGCGCTCTAATCTCTCTAATTTTACATTCGTGATCTCCTCGGGAAGTATAAGTAGGGGGAAGCAATATATTCGATACCTCATCCAGAAACGCATCCTCTCGAAACCTGGCGAGCAAGCTACACCGCGATGCAGAGCGCCTCTCTTGCAGAGTCTGCCACTTGAGTTTATTAAACATCTCCGTAACGCTATCACGGTTACCAAATAACCCAGTGACGAAACGCGCCGCTCTTCTTTGGATCTTCTCTATCTCCTCCGTCAACCCGACCTGGTACGGATCCCACACTGATGAGCAATACTCAAGTATAGGTCGAACGAGTGTTTTGTAAGCCACCTCCTTTGTTGATGGACTACATTTTCTAAGCACTCTCCCAATGAATCTCAACCTGGTACCCGCCTTACCAACAATTAGTTTTATATGATCATTCCACTTCAAATCGTTCCGTACGCATACTCCCAGATATTTTACAGAAGTAACTGCTACCAGTGTTTGTTCCGCTATCATATAATCATACAATAAAGGATCCTTCTTTCTATGTATTCGCAATACATTACATTTGTCTATGTTAAGGGTCAGTTGCCACTCCCTGCACCAAGTGCCTATCCGCTGCAGATCTTCCTGTATTTCGCTACAATTTTCTAATGCAGCAACTTCTCTGTATACTACAGCATCATCCGCGAAAAGCCGCATGGAACTTCCGACACTATCTACTAAGTCATTTATATATATTGTGAAAAGCAATGGTCCCATAACACTCCCCTGTGGCACGCCAGAGGTTACTTTAACGTCTGTAGACGTCTCTCCATTGATAACAACATGCTGTGTTCTGTTTGCTAAAAACTCTTCAATCCAGCCACACAGCTGGTCTGATATTCCGTAGGCTCTTACTTTGTTTATCAGGCGACAGTGCGGAACTGTATCGAACGCCTTCCGGAAGTCAAGAAAAATAGCATCTACCTGGGAGCCTGTATCTAATATTTTCTGGGTCTCATGAACAAATAAGGCGAGTTGGGTCTCACACGATCGCTGTTTCCGGAATCCATGTTGATTCCTACATAGTAGATTCTGGGTTTCCAGAAATGACATGATACGCGAGCAAAAAACATGTTCTAAAATTCTACAAGAGATCGACGTAAGAGATATAGGTCTATAGTTTTGCGCATCTGCTCGACGACCCTTCTTGAAGACTGGGACTATCTGTGCTCTTTTCCAATCATTTGGAACCCTCCGTTCCTCTAGAGACTTGCGGTACACGGCTGTTAGAAGGGGGGCAAGTTCTTTCGCGTACTCTGTGTAGAATCGAATTGGTATCCCGTCAGGTCCAGTGGACTTTCCTCTATTGAGTGATTCCAGTTGCTTTTCTATTCCTTGGACACTTATTTCGATGTCAGCCATTTTTTCGTTTGTGCGAGGATTTAGAGAAGGAACTGCAGTGCGGTCTTCCTCTGTGAAACAGCTTTGGAAAAAGGTGTTTAGTATTTCAGCTTTACGCGTGTCATCCTCTGTTTCAATGCCATCATCATCCCGTAGTGTCTGGATATGCTGTTTCGAGCCACTTACTGATTTAACGTAAGACCAGAACTTCCTAGGATTTTCTGTCAAGTCGGTACATAGAATTTTACTTTCGAATTCAATGAACGCTTCACGCATAGCCCTCCTTACGCTAACTTTGACATCGTTTAGCTTCTGTTTGTCTGAGAGGTTTTGGCTGCGTTTAAATGTAACGTGGAATGTAATGCCATTTCCCCCGACAAAACGCTGAGTACAGCCATAAGCGCAACACGAAACAACCATGTTTTGCCAACATTCACGTGACTTTAGCCCAGAGATGTTGGAGCCACGAAAATGACGCCAGGGCCAGTCTATTATATTTATGGTCGAAGCTATCCTATCACTTTCCGCGACAGAGAACAGATATTCTCTAGTATGTCTTCTGACGTCATCATCGGATTTCCTATCAAGGCACCGTTTCTCTGCTCACAAGGGAAACTACTTGGCGTGGGTGCCTACATGACTCCTAAGAACGCAACATCTGTCTGGGTTACAGTGTGCCGGCAATCCTGTTGGGCCAGCCCATTTCAGCTACTGAAGTAAAATTTTTTCACGATCCTTACAGCAGGAGGATACCAGCTGAAGACTGCACTCTCCTCAACAGGGATAAATTGTCAGAACGCTGATCCATCATAACTCGGGTAAAGAAGTTGTAAAAGACTATGCTACAAACCTTTGAGACAAGGTGCTGTGGCCCACTAAGACCAGGTAAAGAAGTTGTAAAAGGCTATGCTGCAAACCTCTGGGACAAGGTGCTGTGGCGCACTAAGAGCCCTTCTCTGCACATGGCTGGGGCCCCTGCTGTGTGAAAGTAGCGACCAAGTCTCCCAGGCCAGGCCACCTGTGCCCTATCTTTGCTCTCTGAACTGACACCATCAAAGCGGCCGTTTCGGCCAAGGATCCTACGTAGAAGATAGGGCCAATGCGTTCGTCAGCGATCGCGTGCTTCCGCGTGACGTCACTGTGGAGAAGCGTCAGTAGCGCAAGACGTATTCTAATGTTCGCGTATGGTGCTATTCCGCTCGTACTAGCATTAATTTACAAATCCTGAAGGGTAATGAACTTAAACCTGACGTAAACAAACAAAAACGCGATGACTGGCCAGAATCTGTAGCACACGTACACTAGTGCTGTTACACTCCTGGGAGTAGGTGCTACTTACCCGGTGGATTCCGATCATTTAACGGAAACTTCGTCTGCTGTTCTGCCTTTCCAGTGCTGTAGTGAAATGTGATTCCTTCCTCAATACGATACGATGGAGCAACGGGTTACTGCGGATTATCTTCGGGTAGTCACATGATGCAGACAGCTTCAGACGCTATGTCTTCTTTATCTGATGATGATGTTTATCGCTCCTGGTAGTTTGTCGCATTCCATTGTGTGGAGTGAGGACGCATCCCTCCCCACTGCGGACCTTGATGAGCCCCCTACCATTCCGTGTCAAAAAGTTATGTTGTCACGGTGTGTGACAACGTTCCCAAACTGAGCGTACAGCTCGGATTGAATCTACGGCCCGCCGCTGTGGCCGAGCGGTTCTAGGCGCTTCAGTCCGGAACCACGCTGCTGGGAGAGAACCGATAGAGGTACTCAAGGTACCCTCCGCCACACGCCGTCAGGTGGCTTGCGGAGTATGGATGTAGATGTAGATGTAGATGCTACGGTCGCAGGTTCGATTCCTGCCTCGGGCATTGAAGTGTGTGGTGTCCTTAGGTTAGTTGGGATTAAGTAGTTCTAAGTCTAGGGGACTGATGACCTGAGATGTTAAGTCCCATAGTGCTTAGAGCCATTTGAACCATTGAATCTGCACCTTCCGGCAGAGGGGAATCATATCCTGTACCTTTGTCTCCACCGTCTACCGATACTGTGAAGAGTGGGACGTGATGCGTAATTTGTTGTCTAGTTCTACTTGCATGCCTGTGTTAGCTAATGCAGGCATGTACTTACCTTACCCTAAATGTTAACAGTATAAGCTCTCCATTACGGCTTGCTGCATTACATAGTTCATTTGTGATTCTCAAGTTGATGTGTTTTTGCAAGAAGTGTAATTTGATGAGTTTTGTCTCTCTATATATTCTATGTTTTTTAATGTTACACCAGAAAGTTGTAATGGCATGGCCATACTTTATAGGGATGGTATTCCGATGACAGACTTTGAAACGCTGGATAACGGTCGGGGCATAGGGTGTCCGTTTTATGATCTCGCCTTAATTTTTCTTTATGCTCCATCTTGATCTGGTCGTACATATGATCGCTCGCGCTTTTATAAGGATGACGCCATTTATTTACTTCGTCAAAATCCACGAAACATTTTGATGGGGGGAGATTTCAACTGTTCGTACGTCCTGTGGATCAGACTCCTAACTATAACAACTATTGCCGTGAACTCAGTGATATGGTGGCGTCGTCGAGTCTACAGGATGATTGGATCTGCAGATATCCCACATTAGTGCGTTTTAAGTATTTTACAGCTACTACTAGTTGTCGACTGGACCTTTTTTATTCGTCTGCTTCCTAATGTAGCCATCTTTTGTCAATTGCTGTAATTCCTGCCAGATTCACTGACCACTGCTATTTCAATGGCTCTGAACCACATCCTGCAGTGGGTACATATTTCTCGTCCTATTTGGAAGCTAAATATTTTATATCTGGTGGACCCCTCTCTGGATGATATCATTGGTGCCGTCTGGGGGCGAGCAATCTATTCTCAAGTGTGTTACCCTCAGATATGGAATGGTGGATTGCCATTGCCAAGCCTCGGCTTCACACTGCACTCATGCGTTTTAGCGCTAGTAAAGCGATTAAAATGAGGAGGACTTGGGAATTTTGTTACACTGTCCTTCGTGATTTTTAAGGCAGTGCTCGAGACGCCCGTTTAAGAATTATCGAAGTTCACCGCATCAAGGAGAAACTCCTGAAACTCAAAAGACTACAATTAGATGGTCTTCGTTTGCGATCCCAGCCACGTTCGGTTCTCCATGATGAGTTGGCGTCTATGTATCATTTAATTCGGCTTCGAACGCGATCTCAAAGGATGAATGTCAGTACCGTTCGTTCTATAGATAGACGTGAGTGTCGCCTCAACCTGAAACAACGGGTGAACTTCCCCAGCATTTTTCCGATCTTTAAACTACAGTGGCATCAGGCAGTATACCGTCTGCTCATTTTACTTCCCTCCTTGATGGTTTTGCTACGCCAGCTCTCCATGAGGAGTTTGGTAGCTTTTCACCGTGATGAGGTATCTGACATTGTAGTTCGCTCTCCTTCCTGCAAAGTGCCGGGTTTTTTATATTCGATTTTGGCCTCTGATAGGAGATAACAATAACATATACGGTGAATGAAGTGGTGAAAGTAGTACACTTCCTGCCTTCTTTTAAGGTCAGAAAAATTGTAATTCCCAAAAATACGGGACGACTGTCCGTGAATCATGTCCTATCGATAATGCAACTCAATTTTGATTATAAAATCGTAGCGCGGGCGACAAACAGCCGCTTGTTGGTTTTGCTTGCTGACATTGTTGCGCATTATCAAAGTTGTCTCCCTGGTCGTACTCTCCTGATTCACGTTGCTGAGTGTCATGATCTCATGTCGATTGCTTCCACTGTTCCTGTGTCGGGAGCTTTACTTTTTATTGATTTTTATCATGCGTTTGGCCGAGACAGTCACGATTTTCTGTTGCGACTGTTGGTTTTGATGATGCCGCACGGCGAATATTCACCTGCCTAGCTACTGGCAATCAGGCATCTATTGACGTGAATAGCCGTGTGTCGAGGTGTCCTGCAGGGGAGTCCTCTTTCTGGAACCCTTACTGTGATCCGAAAATTGTTCGGTGGGATGGCTGGTTGTTATTGGAAGAAACAGTCATCGTTCGTGTATATGCTGACGACGTTATGGTAATGTATGCATTTTGACATCTTACCGGAGCACAGCTAAACGACTGGGAGTGTCGGTAACTCAATACGTGGGGATTTGACGCGTTTAGATTCCATGAGCTGTGGAGGTCGCCCGCTGTCGATCGTTAGGCGTTATAACAGATCATTGTCCGATGAAGATGGCTGCTTTCAATTGGTAGTGCGTCTCTGACAGGATTCGAGGAGTGATCCTTGAACATGAGCATTGCTCTCTGTCGTTACTGCTTAAGGTTCAGACTATGGAAAATTATGTGGTGAGCAAAACCTATTTTGTTGCCCAAATTTTTCCCCTTCCTGCGATGATGTCACGACAGCTACAATGATGACTAAATTATATTTTTCTGGTGCGCTACGAGGTTATTGTGAGACCCTGGTTGAGGGACAGTTTGAGCCTCCCTGATGTACGGGCCAAGGCTTCTGCTTTATTTTTTAATGTGTCTTAAGTTCGCCTCTTTGCCTGTCTCTGGCCTGCAAGCTTAACCCCTTCAATAGATGCTGGTAGGATAAATAATAAGTTAAGGCATATTCGTGAATCAGTTATTTGGGGATTGATATTCTTTCCCAGTCACATCTCTCTGTCAAAACGCTGCTATGTCATCGGACGTTTCCAAATCATGCTTCTCCCTAACGCCAGAGAAAGACTGGAAGATTGTTTGGCCCAATGTCAGCATACCTATTTTTCCAATGGAAGTGGCATCCTCACAGTACCAAGTCGTTCATAACCTTCTCCCCACAAATGTTCGACTTTGTCACATTGGCCTTAGTGAGACAGGTGGGTGCTACCATTGCCATGAAATGGATACATTGTGCCATCGGTTGGTCACCTGCGTATACAGACATTGGAGTTAGCTCCACCATCAATTGGCCTTTCTTGCCAGGATAAGAGAAGAGGCAATCTCCAATGAGATTCTCTTTCTACCAATTCAACATTCTTTTCCAGAACGAAGAACAATACAGTTATGTGGTTTGTCAGGCACCACGTTCATTATGTGGTAGGGAGCTAGTATGAGCCGGACCCTTGTACCTTTTACCTATATTTGGTTACAGTCCATTGGACATACCAAAGGATGCCACACTACCATGAGCTTTTCTGCGAATATGCTGTATTTGGTGTTTAATCATCAAGGAGTTGGATGAAATGAGGAATGCCTTTTGTGTTAGAATGTTTCATTCTTGATATCTTGCTTTTAGTAAAACTGACAAAAAAGGATGTGTTGAGTTAACTGGTCCTCTTGGTATTTACATTATGGTCTCTTTTTAGGTGTATTGGTAGAGAGTTAATTTCATTTTTGCCTTCCTGTTTTTTTTTTGTTTTTTTTTTGTTTAATTAATTTTAAAAAATCAACAAAAATTGTTGCAGGCCACGACTGGAAATGAATTTTTTGTTGTTGTTGCTAAGTCTGATTTTGTTTCTTTTCTTTTTGAATAGCAGTTGTGAGGTTTCAACAAAAAAATTAATGAAGATAAGAAATTAGAAAAATGCCAGTATCATGTGTAGAATGAGCATAGTGACAGGTGAAGGGGGGTCGGGGGTGTCGTGGTCAGACATCGAGATTCGACCCCTGCCCACCTTCTCTCCACTCAGCCTGAAGCTGACTGCGTCCGTCCTTTGCTCTTCAAGACTTGCACCTCGGTGGCCGAACTTCCCTTGGTGGGGCTCCTGGCCATCTATGCCTTGCGATCATTTCATTTCACTGATAACTCTAAGCAAATGCTGCTGCTCTCAGTTGTTAAGTGAAGGCTGTCAGGCACAGTGTTGTCTGTAGTGAGAGGTAACGCATGAAATTTGGTATTCTCAACACACTCTTGACACTGTGGATCTTGGAAAAGTGAATTCCGTAACAATTTCTGATATGGAATGTCCCATGTGTCTAGCTCCAACTACCACTCTATGTTAAAAGTCTGTTAATTCTTGTCATGCGGCCATAGTCATGTCAGAAACTTTCTCACATGAATCACCTGAGTACAAGTGACAACTCTGCCAAAGCATTGCCTTTTTATACCTTGTGTACACAATGCTGCCACCATCTGTGTAAGTGAATATCACTATTCCATGACTTTTGTCACCTCATTGTATTACTCACTATGTGAAAAGAAACACTGTAGTGGTAAAAATCGCCAACCTCCCATTGGCGTGAGTATGATGGACAGAGAAGGAGGAGAGGCGGAGGAGGTGGACGGAGACAGGTGGGAATGTGAAAGAGGGGAGTGGTAGATGCATAGAGAGAGGGGGAGGGGCATATGGGCAGAGATATGGGAGAGGAAGAGATGGACAGAGGGGGCAGGAGGAGATGGGCAGAGAGAGAGGATATAGACCAATAAAAAAATGGAATAAATAAATATGCAGGCAGTGCCGAGTTTTTCTGCCAGTATGCAATAAAAATTTGTATGAACCTAAAGTTGGTAGTGCCGAATGCAAATGGCAGCTGCACTACATCTGCCATTTTGAAATTCACACTTTGCGGTCAGTTAATCTGCATAAATACTGATGATCATATCAAGTTTTTTTTCAGGATCAATCGTGTAAGACAGTACCTGTCAGTTAGGTAATACTGTTCCACTATACCACAACTGAACAGTCACATACGAACACAGTATTTACAAATGGAAAAAAATTCACCCCAAGTCTGGGTGAAATTGTTTCTCATAATTTCAGTTGTGCTTCTCAAAATATTTTTTGTGACATTACTGCATCACTTATACATTTTTTGAGAAGCATGCAACTGAATATTTGTGAATTTTACTGAAATGCAATGGAGTCCCCAAAAATGTACGTCTCATTGCAAATGAAGAATTTCTTTCTTTCTTTCTCTTGATAGATAATCAAAGTGGTATGAACATTTAGGAGAATGCTAAAGGCCATGCTGTGTATATCATTAATGAAAATAATGTTTTAATTCCAGAGTTTGTATGTCATCTTGCACTTCATAAAATAATTTAAACTTCTGTTGTGTGACACATAGAAATGTTAATTGAATCAAACAATGGAAAATCCGGGATGGAATGTAACAATACGAGAGAAGGAAAGTTGCTACTCACCATATAGTTGAGATGCTGAGCCACGATAGGCAAAATAAAAAGTTCACACAATCATAGCTTTCGGCCATTAAGGCCTTTTTCAGCAGTAGACGCACATACACACACGCACACAAACACACACTCACGCAAGAGCAACTTGCACAAATATCTGCAGTCTCAGAGAGCAGTGTAGTTTTAGAGCAGCAGGAGTGTAAGATCTGTGCCCTTCAGGAGCAGTTACAAGATGCAAAGGAAGAACTAGATAGGTTGAGGAGGGTGAAGGGTGTTGGGAAATGGGAACTGGCAGTCAGTAAGAAGGCAGCTAGGAGGAGGATATATTAGACAGTTGTACTTCATGTATACACAATAGATTTGACCAACTGTCAGAGTTGAGTGGAGAGGAGCCTATTGTGGAGGTAGGTGTAGGACACATGCAGCAGTCCTCAGCAGTTAAGAAGCCTAAGTCAGCTGCAAATTCTGACAGAAAGAAGAAGGTTCTGCTGCTAGGTAGTTCGCACAGTAGATGTGTGGGCCAGCAGTTGAAGGAAGTGTCGGGGCGTGAGTACCAGGTCACCAGCATTGTGAAGCCTAGTGCAGGGTTGGCTCAGGTGACTGACAGCATATGGGAGTTATATAGGAATTTTACGAAAGAGGATCACATAGTGACTGTGGGTGGAACAGGGAATAGTCCGGATAGGGACAGGGAATATGATGAAGTAGTGATCTGGTAAAGATAGCTACTCAAACTTCTTGCAACTGTTTCAGTGACATGATCGGCGTCATCTTAATGCTGCTGTTAGGCATGTTAATATGATGCTGGAGAAGGCACTGATGGTGGAGGACATGGCTCACATTGCAGTGGTGCCAGCAGAGTCTATCAATAGTTCGGGTTTCACTAGGCATGGCCTGCAGCTCAATAGGTATGGGAAGGAGAGGTTGGCGAAGCTTAAAGGTGACAGTGTAGTGGATGGTGGTGGGATCACTCATGGAAAAATTCCTGTAGTAGTTGGTGTCAAAGCTGCACCTTTTTTAGATTGAAGTCATCTAATATGTATACCTGCTTAAACAAAGTCCCTCTAACAACAGAATCATCTTCAGAGGAAGTCAGGTATCCAAGCAGAGAAGGAATTAGCATATTTCATCAAAATATAACAGGTATTTGAGATAAAGTTAGTGAACTGCTTATAGGTGTTGACTCTGACAATATTGGTATATCAAAGCACTACTTAAGTCATTTGACAATTCAGTGGCTTCCTTTACCAGGATACAGATTTGCTGGCTGTTTTTCAAGGAGTTCTGTGTGATGTGGGGAAGTGGCCATGTATGTAAAAAACAGTATTCTGTTTGAGTCCATAGACGAGTCATGGCACTGTGCTGAAAAGGTATTTGAATGTTGTGCAGGGGTAGTTGACTTTAGTGAAAGTATTCTAATTGTTGTTGTTTATAGGTCCCCTAACACTGACTTCAGAGCATTTCTGCTTGAGCTAGAGAAAGTTCTTAGTTCACTTTATAGGAAGTACCAAACATTTGTTACATGTGGTCACTTCAATATTAATTTTGTATGTGACTGTGCAAGAAAAGGGATGTTGGTATATCTCCTAAACTCATAAGATCTGATGCAGACTGTTTTTTTTTTTCAACCAGGGTGCAGGGGAACAGTAGCACAACCATAGACAATATTTTTATTCATTCTTCATTACTAGGTGTGCATTGTTAGTAAAAGGGTGAATGGCACAAATTTTAACACTAAAAGGCTACTGTACTCAAACAAATGTTATATATTATTACAAACTATGTAGAAAAGCTAATCCAATGACAATAGAGAGCTTTTTAAACCTTGTTAAGGTGCAAGAGTGGCAGGATGTCTGTAGTGCTGATAACAAAGGTAACAAACATAAAGCTTTCCTTTAAACATTTCTCATGCTCTTTCAGAGTTGCTTTCCATTAAAACTTTCTAAACAGGATACTAGCAGTAAAAGGCAGCCTGGGTGACTGACTACTGGGAAAAGGATATCAAGTATAACAAAGTGGGAATTGTATCAAAATGTTAGAAGAAGTCACAATCAAGCTACAGTAGCCCATTATAAACAGTATTGTAAGGTGCTTAAAAATGTGATTAGGAAGGTAAAGAGTATGTGGTATCCAAATAGAATAGCTAATTCACAGGATAAAATTAAAACCACATGATCAGTTGTGAAGGAAGTGTCTGGTCAACAGCACAAGGTTGACAGTATAAAGTCAGTTCATAGTAAAAATATATCTGTTACTGATAAGTCAGATATATGTACAGTCTTTCACAATGATTTTCTGGTCATTTCTGATGAATTCAATAAAAGCTTAGTTTCTACAGGGAATCATGTAACTCTCTCGGGAAATGCCTTTCCGAGATTGATGTCTGAAATACTCCTCTGTGGTACTGACAAGGGAGAGACTGAGTCAATAATTAAATCACTGAAGACCAAGGGCTTTCATGGATATGATGGAGTGCCTAGCAGGATATTAAAGTACTGTGCTGCATATGTTAGCCCTGTACTTAGCCATATTTGTAATTTTTCCTTTGAGATTGGTCAGTTTCCTGAATGATTAAGGTACTCAGTAGTAAAGCCGCTTTATAAAAAGTGGGAAAGGGATAAGTAGACAATTTTAGATCTATTTCTATGCCATCAGTATTTGTTAAATTTACTGAAAAGGCTGTGTATTTAGAGATAACTGATCATTTTATGTCACATAACTTGCTGTCAAATCTACAGTTCAGCTTTAGAAGCGGTTTAACAACTGAAACAACTTTTGTCCAGGAGGTACTGGATGGATTAAACAAAAGGTTTCGAATGCTAGGCATATTTTTTGATTTAACTAAGGCGCTTTATTGTGTTGATCGCAAAATATTGCTCCAGAAGTTGGACCATTGTGGAATAGGGAGAGTAGCTCGCAATTGGTTCACTTCTTACTTTAACAACAGACAGCAAAACGTCATTATTCACAGTGTTGAGAAGGGCTGTGATGTGGGGACTGAGTGGGGCATGGTCAAATGGGGGATGCCCCAGGGATCAGTGTTGGGGCCACTGCTGTTCCTTATTTATATCAATTATATCCCTCTAGTATTACAGGCAATTTCCCTCTAGCATTTCAGGTAATTCTAAAATATTTCTGTTTGATGATGACACTAGCTTGGTAGTAAAGGATGTTGTGTGCAACATTGGCTCTGTTTCAAATAGTTCAGTTCGTGAAATATGTTCATGGCTTGTAAAAAATAAACTAAGCTAAATCATAGTACGACTCAGTTTTTACTGTTTCTAACACACTATTTACGAAACCCAACGTTTTAATTTCACAAAATGTGCATCTGATCAGTCAAACTGCAACATTTGAAATGTCTGCTTGTGTCTGTGTATGTGCAGATGGATATGTGTGTGTGTGCGAGTGTATACCTGTCCTTTTCCCCCCCTAAGGTAAGTTTTTCCACTCCCGGGATTGGAATGACTCCTTACCCTCTCCCTTAAAACCCACATCCTTTCGTCTTTCCCTCTCCTTCCCTCTTTCCTGATGAGGCAACAGTTTGTTGCGAAAGCTTGAATTTCATGTGTATGTTTGTGTTTGTTTGTGTGTCTATCGACCTGCCAGCGCTTTCGTTCGGTAAGTCACATCATCTGTGTTTTTAGATATATTTTTCCCACGTGGAATGTTTCCCTCTATTATATATATATATATATATATGTATGTGTGCGAGTGTATACCTGTCCTTTTTTCCCCCTAAGGTAAGTCTTTCCGCTCCCGGGATTGGAATGACTCCTTACCCTCTCCCTTAAAACCCACATACTTTCGTCTTTCCCTCTCCTTCCCTCTTTCCTGATGAAGCAACTGTTTGTTGCGAAAGCTTGAATTTTGGGTAGTTGAGCCTCTATGGACTGCGCCAATTCATTCATATATACAGGGTGATTCAAAAATGCATGTAAATATTTTAAGGGTGTATTTGTGAGGTAAATATAAGACAAAAATGTTCTATAAATGTTTTTCCATAAACGTTTAATTCCAGAGTTATCGTTAAATACGAAAGTCATGTCCGTATCAAAACGACGGCAGTGCAAGCAGCAGGATGCCATATTCTGGTACGTAATTCACATACGTATCTCCCAACAGTTGATTCGAAACTGCATGAATAGTGTTTGTTTTTGTTTGCACGTGATGTTTACTCCTACTGTACGGAAGATGGCGCTGATGTTGTTGGTAACGGAAAAGTACGTCCTGTCGTTCATTCATCGTCGGAAGGCTAAAGGTTTCGTGCACATGATGTACTCAAACAGTGAGTATGCTGATATGCACCTTGTGTATGGTGCAGCAGATGGAAATGCACTTGCAGCAAGACGAAGGTACAGTGAGCTGTTTCCAGGAAGACGGTTACCAAGTCATCAGACGTTTGTATCTGTGGACAGACGTATGCGGGAGTTTGGCATTCGTCCTGGGCCACATTCAGGTCGACCACTTGAGCATGCAGTGAACGTCGAGGAACATGTTTTGGACCTGGTAGACCAAGATCCATCTATCAGTACGAGACAAATTAGTGCAGCTGTACGACTTCCACAATCTACTGTATGGCGGCTGCTTCGGAGACAACAGTTGCATCCATTTCACCTGCAAAAAGTGCACGAATTGACACCTGAAGACTATCCTCGCCGTCAGCAATTCTGCCAGTGGTTACAAGAGCGTCATTTGAATGATCCAATGTTCATTCGGTGGATATTATTCACAGATGAGGCCATGTTTACTCGTGCGGGTGTAATCAATTCGCATAATATGCACCAGTGGGCTGTCGAGAATCCTGGCGCGAGAATTGTGCGTGGATATCAACATCAATTCTCCATAAACATTTGGTGTGGTATTGTGGGGAATTACTTACTCGGACCTCATGTTCTGCCTCCAAGGCTGAATGGGCACGCGTACTGCGAATTTTTGGAGGGAGAATTGCCTGGATTGTTACAGGATGTCCCTCTTGCAACACGAGCCACCATGTGGTTTATGCACGATGGTGCTCCCGCCCATTACAGCCGCAACGTAAGGGCGTACCTCAATTCTGCGTATCCACATCAATGGATAGGTCGCGGAGGACCAATTGCTTGGCCAGCCAGATCACCTGACCTGAACCCTTTAGACTTTTATTTATGGGGCCGACTAAAGACATTGGTGTATTCTTCTGCAGTACCGAACAGAGAAGTGCTACAACAAAGAATTGAAGGTGGTTGTGAAATTATTCGTGGAGAGTTGAACGGACTGTGTAATGTGCAGAGATCATTGATGCGACGAGCACGGGTCTGTCTGCAAGTTCAGGGACAGCATTTTGAACATGCATTGCATTAAGATTTGTGCAAATACAGTACAGTACAGTACAGTCTGTAAAATGCTTCAATTTTCCTTAGTTATTGTGCATTGCTGTAGTTCAATCAACAGGACCTAAATTAATACAGTGTTCGCGAGGAATTGTTTCAGTTTGTTACGTCATGTTTATTTATCAGTTTGCGTTGTTAGTCCAAATGCACTGTAATTAAACTGTGAACTCTGGGAATTAAATACCTTACGTTGTATTGAATGTATTATCCTGTTTTGTTCATAACTCTGTAATAAGCCAAGTATGGAAAAAATTGTATAGAACATTTTTGTCTTATATTTACCTCACAAATACACCCTTGAAATATTTACATGCATTTTTGAATCACCCTGTATATATATAGCAAAGATGATGTGACTTACCAAATGAAAGTGCTGGCAGGTCGACAGACACACAAACAAACACAAACATACACACAAAATTCTAGCTTTCGCAACAAACTGTTGCCTCATCAGGAAAGAGGGAAGGAGAGGGGAAGACGAAAGGATGTGGGTTTTAAGGGAGAGGGTAAGGAGTCATTCCAATCCCGGGAGTGGAAAGACTTACCTTAGGGGGAAAAAAGGACGGGTATACACTCGCACACACACACACATATCCATCCACACATATACAGACACAAGCAGACCCTAAGGTAAGTCTTTCCGCTCCCGGGATTGGAATGACTCCTTACCCTCTCCCTTAAAACCCACATCCTTTCGTCTTCCCCTCTCCTTCCCTCTTTCCTGATGAGGCAACAGTTTGTTGCGATAGCTAGAATTTTGTGTGTATGTTTGTGTTTGTTTGTGTGTCTGTCGACCTGCCAGCACTTTCATTTGGTAAGTCACATCATCTTTGTTTTTAGATATATATTTCCTACGTGGAATGTTTCCCTCTATTATAACTATATATATATATATATATATATATATATATATTAATTATTGAGTTGAGCCTCTATGGACTGTGTGGTAACAACCAATTTCATTTTAGTGTCTAGGTCTTGTTCTTGTTCCAGCTTTGACTTCCTGCCAGTATCTTCTGAGCCCACAAAGAAGTGCCTGTCTATGCTCTTCAGATAATGGTCCTCTCCATCTCTTGGGTGTTGATGCCATTTTAAAACCTTTGCAGTTGTTCACCAATCTTCTAAATTCGTTCCTGTCTGGAATTTCTCTCTCTGAGATACCAATCTGCCTAAGATCTTTTTCACATTCTTCGAAGCATCTTGGCCTTTTTTTCTTAGATTGAATGAAATTCCAAATTCTTTTTGTTGTCAGTCACCATCCATCCTCATGAGATAACCATAAAATAGCAATCATCTGTTCTTAATGGATGCTGTGATAGCTTCTGTCTTGCTACACAAGTCCTCGTTTGCTCTCATTCGCCATTGTCCATCAACCTATCTATTACCTACTATTTTCCTTAATAACCTACACTCTTGCTTTTCCAGCTGCTCAGCTTGACCTTGTCTATTCATGGTCAAAGTTTCGGATGAATATAAGCCCTCAGGTTTTACAACTGTATTATGACGTCACAACTTGGCCCCTATACTCATAGACTTTTTGCTGTAGGTATTCTTTCTCGGTTGATATGCTTGGTCTAACTTCCTCATCCTGACATTAATTGCTTCTTCTTCTAATCCATTCTCCTGGATGACTTCACCGAGATACCTGATATTCTTGTCCGATTTTTCCCACTGGTGATCGTCCATTCAGGTCCATCACAGATGTTCGTCATATATTTTGCCTTTTGAACAGAGATCTGGAGTCCAACTTTTTCAGCAATTTCTGACAGCCTATTGATCTTGTTGACTGCTGACTCTAAGTTGTTAGCAAAAATGGCCAGGTCATTCGCAAAAGCCAAGCAGTCAATGTACACCCCTTTGTCCTTAGAACCAAGTCTGAACCACTCTTCATTTGTTTCTTCTTGGGCTAACAATTTTCTCTACTCTCGAATGACCTTTTCCAAGACTCAGTTGAAAAGGAGTGGGGATAGTCCATCTCCTTGTCTTATGCCCATTCTGATTGTAAAGGGTTCTGATGTCTCACCCATAAATTTTATTTTTGACACTGAGTTAGTGAGAGTTTGTTTGATCAGATTTCTTGATGTATCATCTATCCCAAACTCTTCCAAAATATTCATTAATGACTGTTGGTCGATGGAGTCATATGCCTTCTGAAAAACAACAAACATGACCTCGTTGTTATTTCCTCCAGTTTTTTTGTACCTGATGATGTTCTTCAGGTTAAAGATCTGTTCTGGGCAAGAACGGCCCTTTTGGAAACCAGCTTGATATTCCCCTATCAGTTGGTCAAGATGACCTTATATTCTGTTCTGTATCGCTTTGAAGAGAATCTTATATGGAACAGATATTAATGAGATGCCCCTATAGTTATTGACATTCTTTTTATCACCTTTTTTTATGTAGTGGATGGATTAAAGCTGACTGCCATTCAGCTGGTATCATCCCAGTTCTCCAGATCTCCTCAAAAAGTTGGATTAGTACATCTAGAATTTCATTATTTGCCGGCTTCAGTAGTTCTGCCTCTATTGAATCCTCTCCAGCTGCCTTATTATTCTTAAGGTTGTTGATGATCTCCTTGATCTCCTCTTTACTAGGTGGAGATGAGTTGGGTAGTTTGTGGATCGGGGCACATACAGGGAATCTTCCTTTCAGTTCATCACAATTAAGTAGGTTTTCAAAATAACAAGACATGATCATGCAGTTTTCTTTGTTGGTCAGGTCGAGCTTTCCATTTACGAGTCGAAAACAAAGACTACGGGCTTGGTATCCTTTCAAATTTGATTTGAACGTCTGACAGAAGTCTCTGGCATTGTTTTTCCAGAAATCCTGATCAATCTGTTCTAACTGCTGTTTCTCATACAATCGCTTAGCCCTTTGTAGAGCTCTGGCTGCATATTTTCAAACTTCATGGAATACATCAAAATCTTCAGGTCTCCTGGTCGATTTCCACTTTTTCCATGCATTTGTTCTTTGGGCCACCACCTCATCACAAACCTCATTCCACCATCTATGCTTTCTCTTTTTAGCTGTCAGGATTGCAGTATTAGCTGCTTGTTGGATCTAGGAGGCAATGTCCGTCCATTTATGGGATTCAAATGTCAGTTGCTGGTGGTACTGTTCCAATATGTTTTTATTGATTTTGAGCTTTGCAATGTCATATTTTTCAATTTTATTTCTGGTTTTCACGGCCTTATTGAAAGGGATGAAATTCATTTTGATCTTGGATAGGTAATGATCTGAGTCAAACTGGGCACCTCTCTGTACTTTAGCATTTATTATTTCCTTAATTGCTCTCCTAGAGATTGCTACGTGATCAATCTGTTTCTCTCCACACACATTGCCTGGTGATCACCAAGTCTTCTGTTTACTTGGCTTGTGTCTGTAAAATGTTAACATTATCTGAAGATTGAAGGATCGACACAGATTGACGAGTCTTACACCATTTCTGTCAGTCATCATTAGAGCAGGATACTTTCGAATTGTTGAATTTTTTTGGTTTATAAACATTTTATTTTATTTATTATTACATTTATGTTGTAATTTCATGTACTGACACATTCCATGACCTTGGAGATTTGCTCCTCAATTTGGTCCTACGGAATTAGTCATGTAAAAAAAAAAAAAAAAATTGAGCTGTGTACTTGCATTATAAATTAATGGCCCCTAGGCTTCTAGTTTGTGTTTTGAGGAGGCACAAATCTCTACAGAGCTGAGTCTTAGCACCATGGTGAAGTTACTATAAATATATTTAATGTAAATAAACCTCTGCTGCCATTAGTTTGCAGGGTCATTTCCTATCTTAAGTAAATGGATTTTCTGACCTGATGGTTGATATCACACTTTCAGTCATCACCATGAGCAAAGGACAGCGACAATTATGACTGAGTTATTGGATATCTAATTCTGTACATTAATTTCAGTCATTTTCCAGTTGATAACTTAATTAAAACTACAATTGTTTAAAATTTTGAAGAAAGTTTTGCAGACAGGTAAAAGGTAAAAACAAGCACATTATACTATCAATGTACCAATCTGTGCTCATGTCACCAAATTTTACAGTAGAAGTAACTAGGAAATAACCATTGTTTAGTAGCTGAAGGAAAAAATTTTGTTTACCACATTTTCTGGAGGAATACATCTCAAATATTTGCCTAGGCAACTCCTTTTGTACAAGTTCATTTCTTCACCGGCCCCCACTCACTGGTGTAATTAGTATTAACCACATATACAAACAATCAATATACTGATTTCTGCACAAATTCATCTGCATGAACACTATTCCAATGACCTCCTTTGCTGAAATCCTGAGTGACTAAATTCTTAAGTGTGAACCATATTTGAGAGAAAGTGCTTGAAGAAGATACATCTATTGTTATTATGATTAAAGTAGTGGATTAAAATGCCAGCAATGGAAGCAAACAAAAATAAAGTTCATTGGTACACTGTTAATTAATTTATGACATACAAATTGAATATAAAAAAGAAATTCCACTGAAGGCTGGAGAAAGATAAAGTTACCTGTAATACAATGGATGTGACTTTTTAATTTGACATGATAGTTTGAAATAATGCTGCAAACTTGTCACTTCTGGTTCTCATGGTACACTTGTTGTTCTGAAGACCTGATCAATGTTTTTAATGAATTGCCACCGTTATTGAATATGACGAATCACACTAATAATTGGTAGCAAATGACAGTACTATAAATTATGCTCCAGTTTTTTTGAAAGAATTTCAGTTTTTTATTTGAGACAGAACATTTCTACACATTCTTCCTGATATTTTAGCAAAAGACGTTTTGTATGTCCCATTCCAATGGAAAAATAATTCTGACTCCAGTGAAACTGATTGTTTTGTTCTGGTGGGACATTGCTTTGCAAATTATTTTCCAACATGCCAAATGATCAGTTATGATATGCTTAACAAAATAAAAATGAATAGCCAACCTTGTAAAAAAACTGACATACTCAGAACTAGCTTAGCGTCCACTGCTTCACTCATGCAGCCTGTATGGACTGCACATACTTTTGTTGTTGTTCTTCACAGATTTTTTTATGCTGTCAACAAATTACATCGTCTTATAAACTTTTCACCCTAATGAAGGCTATAGAAACAAGGTCTTTTCTGAATGTACTTCTGACCAAAAAGCGATTCTGGTAGCTGGAGTTGGAGATCTTTGTTAATCCTGCCTTTGGAGTCCTTGTGATGATATTTCCATAGGAACTTTCCTCCCTAAAACACATTTCTTTACAAGACAAATACCAATTTCTGGAGATTTAGATTTAACAGAGGTTTAACACAATGAAAAATTTTCATCCCCTACTTCACACCTCTCAGGGGTTGAATTTCCAAAAATCACTGAAACAGATTTTTTTATTTCTAACTGAGAAGCCAAAAACAAATTTTCAATAATTTAGTTTTAAAAATGCTTTTGTAATAAAATATTTCTGAAAAAACTTTCATCCCCTATTTTACCCCTCTAGGGGTTGAATTTCCAAAAGCAGTGAAACATGTATTTTTTGTTGAATAATTGGGTTTCTGCTGCTTATTCTTCCCTGCATGATATTTCAACTGTATGTCTCGCAGTATTCTTCAGGTGTTGTCTGATACTGATTCCAATATGGAACGAGTCTGGTATTTATGCCTATGTTGTGTTACAGGGTGCAGTGCCCTTTGAACATCTCAAGAAGATTGTCCATTTTTGTAGAACACAGACTGTAGATGTAGAAGATGATTCAACCTGAGCGAGAAGGAATTCGATGTGACTACCTTGAAAATATTGAACAAGGGTCTTAATTTTGCAGTAACCCACAGAAATTTTCCTGTTGCAGCCTTCGTCAATGCAGCAGAGCAGGTGACCCTGAAACTTCCTGCCAGTGAGGCTGAAGAAATCCGACAAGAGATGTGTAGTGTGCTCACTAAAACCAAGCTGCCCAAATCAAACATCGCCGGTGATGAGAGGTTGGCCCTCAAACAGCTCCGGGAAGATGACAACATTGTGGTGTTGCCAGCAGATAAGGGGAATGCTACCATTGTCCTAAGGAAGGCAGATTGTGACAGGAAGGTGCGACAACTTCTGGATGACCTGGCATACACACCAGAAGAAGTGGATCCCACAGACAAGGTAGATAATAAGATCAGGGTTCTTATAAAGGAAACTGGCCTTCCAGAAAAGATCATTAAACAGATAAGGGCTAAAGCACCAGTACTAACCACACCTAATGGCCTGCCTAATAGACACAAGGAAGGGATTCCTCTACGTTCAGTAGTCAGAAATATTTGCACAGCCATCTACCTCACTGCTCAACACATTAAGAAGATGCTCGCTCCATATGTGGGGAAATGTGCCCATCACATTTGCAACTCAGAGGATTTCCTACAACACCATCAAGGACTCTAATATTATGGTCAGTTTCAAAGTGGTCTCCCTGTTCACCTACGTACCACTGAATGAGTCACTTAAGCTGATTGGAGAAAAGTTCGACGGTGCTCTCCTGGACTTACTCAGGCACTTATTGACCTTGACATGCTTCCTGTATGGGGGTCAATTCTGCAAGTAAATGGAAGGGGTGGCAATGGGCAGCCATCTCACAAATGGTGGGCAATCTCTTTATGGAAAGATTTGGAGAGGAAGCAATTATGTTGACCCCAGATCAACCAAAATGCTTTTCTAGGTACGTGGATGACACCTTTGTCATATGGCCCCGTGGGAGGGAAAAGCTCAATGTTTTCTTGGACCACCTAAACTCACGCCACTCTAACATTAAATTCACCATGGAACTGGAAGGATGGACTACTCCCTTTCCTAGATGTACTAGTTAAGAGAAAGCAGATGGTATCTTTAGTCACTGTGTGTACCGCAAACCATCTTACACTGACTTGTACCTGCAAGCCAGCAGTTGCCAAAACCCAGCACAGAAAAATGATGTACTCAGAACTATGGTCCACTGAGCATGAACTCCGTCAGATCCTGTTAGTTTGGCAACAGAGACAGAACATCTGCAATCTGTGTTCTACATTAATAGATACTCTTCTTGAGATGTTCAAAAGGCACTGCACCCTGTGTCCCTACCAGAGGTTCCTGAAGAGGTATAAGAAGAAATGCAGCAGGTTGCATATTTGCCTTATGTTGAGCCAATTTCTGCCAAAATCAGCTGAATTCTCCTCAAAGATAACATCAAAAGTGTGTTCCATCCATCAACCACGATTAAGGCTCTGCTAGGGAATGTGAAGGATGACATGTGTCTACAGAAACTGGGCATTTACCATGTACCATGTGAACGTGCTATGGCATACATCAGCCAGATAACCAGGACCATTGACATCAGGTGCAAAGAGCAACAAAGGCACACCAGACGGAGACAGGCAACCAAGTCAGTGACTGCAGAGCACTGTTTAGAACTCAATCATTCTATGAACTATAATGATGCCAAGATTTTAACATAAAACAGTGAGACACCGGGACAGCATCATCAGCCAATCTATTGAGATTAAAGTCACAGAGAATCTCATTAATTGGGACAACAGCTTCCAACAGAGTTCGGTTTGGAACCCAGCACTCGAGCTTCTGAAGACACAACAGAAGCAACATCAAGGCTTCATAGGACACAAGTATGAAGATGATAGCCCAGTACATGTAACAAAGGACACGTGTGAAATGGTACCTCAGACAACAGACACAATACCTGACGATGATCTTCCAAGTCTTGAGAGGCAATCTGAACACCATAGGCCTGAAAATAACACTGCAGCCACTCCTGGGGAGCAAGGACTTCAGATAGAACACCTGAATGAATTTTTTATGAAATAGGCTTGGCATGGAATAAACGTGTTACATTATGTACTGACAGTGCAGAGGCAATGGCAGAAAGAACAGCTGCATTTCATGATAAAGTTAAATCTGCAAGTAACTATCAGTCCTTAATACTTTTACTAATTGCATGATTCATTGAGAAACCTTGTCTGCTATTAAAATTTCTTCAAATCTGAATTCTGTGTTAAGAAATGCAATTATTGTTATTAGTCTGATTAAAAGTGATGCATGTAACAGTCATCTCTTGGGAAATGTACATGGTAAAATGGAATCTAATTTCAGTACACTTTTACTGTAGATGGAAGTGTAGTTGCTATTGAGGGGACACATTCTAAAAATTGCTCTTAGGATTAAAAAATGAAGCACTACTATGTTTTCCCAAACATTATGACTTATTTTAGAACATAGGTTAAGGAGAGGCAGAGCGAAAGGCTATTTACAAATTGTACAGAAACCAAATGGCAGTTATAAGCGTTG
Source organism: Schistocerca serialis cubense (assembly GCF_023864345.2). Taxonomy (NCBI): domain Eukaryota; kingdom Metazoa; phylum Arthropoda; class Insecta; order Orthoptera; family Acrididae; genus Schistocerca; species Schistocerca serialis. Next base: position 119,123,074 of record NC_064645.1, on the reverse strand, counting down.
AGGGGCACGAAAGAGAAGCAGTGATTGAGAAGGGAGTGAGAAAGGGTTGTAGCCTATCCCCAGTGTTATTCAGTCAGTATATTGGGCAAGCAGTAAAGGAAACAAAAGAAAAATTTGGGGTAGGAATTAAAATCCACAGAGAAGAAATAAAAACTTACAGGTTTGCCAACAACATTATGGTCATTCCACATCAAATCATCCAGAAATTTTAGGAAATGACACCCACTGTCACGCAAATCCTTTAAATTTTGGGTAGTGGAAGTTTACCTAGACATATTCACATGTCCAAAATTTAAATGTTGCAGGTCAATTACTTTTTCACTTATGATACAAAGAAATTGTATGGATTCAAGAATTCCGGCTTTCATAGGTGAGCTCCTTCATAATTTAAATATGCAATAGTTCCTACAGTTTTTGCAGTGGTAGCTTGAATTTTTTTTTTAGTTAAAAAGGAAGGTTTATATTTTTATAGTCATGCTTCTTGTAGTGAATATCCATTATCTACAACTCAGAAAAACTGTAAGTAATTCCTTTTAAACAAAATCCATGCATGGACATTATAATTTTTTAAGGTATTGCCCCCTCTTAGATACCTTTGAGAAATTTACAATATTATTATAAATATTCAATTACGTCACACAAAGAGAATCAGTTTGTAGAAATAATGGGAAGTGTGAAAAACAACATTATTGTAAAAGAAATATTGAAGTTGCTAATTTATTACAACCATGTCACCACTGAATTACTGAAGTTGGCTACACTGGATTTCCCTAGGAACAAATCATATCTGAGAACACTGTTTTATTGCCATTGCATGTATTGCATCATCCAGTACCATTGTTTTGAATCATGTGTTCACTGAGCATGCAGTTCTGAGTTCTTGTACTGGGTTGTACTGAGAGTCAGTTATTGGTTAAAAATTCGACTGTTGCAGTTTTTAACTATTCATTCCAAAACAAAAGTAAGTCCCCTAATGTTACAATAATAATGTGAAATACTTTTGTAATGAAACAATGGGATAGAATGATATTTCATTATTTAATTACTTTTTAAGTTACACCAATCATCTTCTGAATTATTTATGACAAATATTGGTTTTATGACTGAAGCAGAATGGAAAGTACAAGTAGGCAGTGTTTTCTTGGAAAGTATCTGCAAGATATTTGTGATAATGCCCTGACTTGTGTAAATGAACTGACCAGTGAAGAACAAGAACTTGTATTATGGCAAAGCAACAGTCATTAATACCGTGATTTAAGTGTTTCATTTGTGTGTGTGTTAAACAGATTCTCTCTACAAAAGAAAATTTTCTGTCATGCCTTCAAGCTCCACAAATGATCTGTTTCATCTGGAATGAGTGAAATTAGTTTGGAAAAGGCAAAGACCTTCAAAACGAGAGGCTTTAGCATTATTCCTGGGGAGAAAATGTTCCCAACCTGTATTAAATTTATTAATGAGAAACAAGCAAGTGACGACTCATCATCAGACTATATAAATGACAGTAATGTGAAGGTGCAGACTCCTGAAAAAACTGTGCTCAATACTAGCTTAACTAGCTTAGGAGTATCTCCTGCAAAGCTGCATTCAGTTGCTCGCCATAGTCGGTATACAGCAGCCAAACGAAAATTGGAATCAGCAGCTGGGGTTATGAAAACTAAAATTTCACATACATATCAAGTTCAGCTGGCTGCTGATGCAAGTATTATCCCTGACAGTGATTTAACAGAACTGGAAGAAAAGGCAAAACCTCATGATGAACTCATGGACAAAATCAAACAGAAAATTGAATATGAAAATAATTGTGAAAAAATTCAGTTACTTATTCTTGTGCCAACAACTTGGTCTTGACAGAAAGTCAGTTCCAAATTTCAGGTTTCTGAATATTTGGTACAACAAGCAAGAGCTTTTTTAATGGAGAAGGGTATTTTACCAATGGCTGAGCGGAAAAGAGGAAAGACATTGCCACGTGATACAGTGCAAAAAGTAAAAAAAAGCCAAAGTGAGCTCCAGCACAAAAATACCTATGACCAAAAGCGTCTTGTTTTAAGTATTTAACTGAACTGTATTCTCTCTATAAAAAAATGTATCCTGAAGATTAGATTAGATTAGATTTACTTTCATTCCAATTGATCCGTAGTGAGGAGGTCCTCCAGGATGTGGAACATGTCAGAAAAACAACAATACATGACAAATATTTAAACTAAAACAAATAAGCTAATGTACCATTCCACAGGTCCCAAGTGGAATGATCGTCATTTTTTAATGAACACTAAGAGTCATTTTACAAATACTACTGCACTGAATTTAAAATAAAAAAGTTTTATATTTATTTATAAGGTAAGAAACATGTAATACAACTACTGTAATACTTATTTACAATGAACACATTACTGCACTGAAATGGTGCAGAAGTTAGATTATACTTACACACACACACACACACACACACACAAATTTTCAGTGAACACATTACTGCACTGAAATTGTGCAGAAGTTATGTTGTACTTATATACAAATCAGTTGGTTTTCCTCAGAAATTCATCAATGGAGTAGAAGGAGTTGGCCACCAATAAATCCTTTAGGCTTCTCTTAAACTGAATTTCATTGGTTGTTAAGCTTTTTATGGCTGCTGGCAAGTTATTGAAAATGTGTGTTCCTGAATAATGCACACCTTTTTGTACAAGACTAAGTGACTTTAAATCCTTGTGAAGATTATTCTTATTTCTAGTATTGATTCCATGAATTGAGCTGTTGGTTTGAAAAAGTGATATATTTTTAATGACAAATTTCATTACGGAATAAATATATTGGGAAGCTGTAGTTAGTATCCCTAGTTCCCTAAACAGGCTTCTGCAGGATGTTCTTGAGTTCACACCACATATAATTCTTACTGCACGTTTTTGTGCCCGGAAAACTTTAGCTTGGCTTGATGAATTACCCCAGAAAATAATCCCATATGACATTATGGAATGAAAGTAAGCATAGTATGCCAGCTTTTTCATTTTTATATCCCCTATGTCTGACAAAATTCGCATTGCAAACAGAGATTTGTTAAGACGCTTCAGCAGTTCTGTGGTGTGCTCCTCCCAGTTGAATTTATTATCAAGCTGTATTCCCAAGAATTTAACACCGTCCACTTCTTCTATCTTCTTGTCATCATATGTTAGACATATACTCTTGGGACACCCCTTACAAGTTCTGAACTGCATGTAGTGTGTTTTTTCAAAGTTTAGTGACAAAGAATTGGCTAGGAACCAGTGATTAATGTCTACAAATATTTTATTGGCTGATCTTTCTAAGACTACACTTGATTTGCTATTTATTGCAATGTTTGTATCATCAGCAAACAAAACAAACTTGGCATCTGGTAATGTTACTGATGAAAGGTCATTGATATACACAAGAAAAAGTAAGGGCCCCAAAATGGAACCTTGTGGGACCCCACATGTAATTAGTTCCCAGTTGGATGATGCCTGATAGCTTGATACATGTCTCTTTCCTAATAACACCCTTTGTTTCCTGCCAGAGATATAAGATTTGAACCATTTTGCAGCATTTCCTGTTACACTATAATATTCTAGTTTACTTAAAAGGATATTGTGATTTACACAGTCAAATGCCTTTGACAGATCACAAAATATACCAGTTGCCTGCAATTTTTTGTCTAATGAATTAAGTACATTTTCACTGTAAGTGTAGATAGCCTTCTCAATATCAGAACCTCTTAGAAATCCAAACTGTGACTTTGACAGTATGTTATTTGAGATAAGATGGTTATAAAGACGACTGTACATTACTTTTTCGAAAATTTTTGAGAATGCTGGCAACAGTGAAATTGGACGGAAATTTGATGCTATTTCTTTATCTCCCTTCTTAAACAGTGGCTTAACTTCAGCATATTTCAGCCATTCGGGAAATATTCCACTGATAAACGACTGGTTACACAGATAGCTTAATATGTTACTTAGCTCAGAATCACATTCTTTAATTAACTTTGTTGATATTTCATCATACCCACTAGATGTTTTTGATTTTAAAGATTTTATGATGGACATTATTTCTGTTGGGGTTGTGAGGGTCAAATTCATATTATGGAAGTTACTTGAAATGTCTGGTCTAAGGTAATCCATAGCAGCATCTACCGAACCTGACAACCCCATCTTTTCAGTAACAGTTATAAAATGTTTGTTAAAAAGTTCTGCAACACTATACACATCTGTCACCAATGCATCATTTACTCTTAATGCTATTTGTTCCTCTTCATGTCTGGTTCTACCGGTCTCCTCCTTCACTATATCCCATATTGTCTTTATTTTGTTATCTGATATGACTATCTTTTCCTTGTAATATATTTGCTTTGACATCCGTATTACAGTCTTTAATATTTTGCAGTATTTCTTATAATGTGCTATAGCATCAACATTGGAACTGTTTTGGATTGACAAATACAGTTTTCTTTTTGTTTTACAAGATACCCCTATTCCTCGAGTAATCCATGGCTTCTTTGTAGACTTTGCTCTAACCTTGGTAAGTTTTGGGGGAAAGCAGTGTTCAAATAAGGTAAGCACTTTATTAGCAAAAATGTTATATTTTTCATTCATGCCATGAGCACTGTAAACATCAGTCCAGTGAATGTCTCTGAGGAGTGTCCTAAAATAATCAATTTTTGGCTTACTGATTACCCTCTTGAGCTCAGATTTAACAGATTTTATATCCTGTCCAGTATTAACATTTAACAGAAGGAACTGCATGTCATGGTCTGAGAGGCCATTGACTATTGGTTTTGTAATATAATTTTGTTCATTTGACTTTTCTATAAAGATATTATCAATGGCTGTTTGTGAGCAAGTGGTTATCCTAGTGGGGAACTTTACTGTGGGAATTAAGTTGAATGATAGTGTTACTAACTCAAATAGGTTCTTATTGGGAGAGTCTTTAAGGAAATCTACATTGAAATCACCAGCAACCACTATTTCTTTGTTTTTGGTTGTTAAATGGGCCAGTACAGCTTCAAGGTGGTTTACAAACAGATTAAAGTTACCTGCAGGTGCTCGATATACACTTAATATTATGAAAGATTTTTTGTGAAAATCTAATTCTGTTGCACATGCTTCCATATGCTGTTCTAGGCAAAATTTATGAATGTCTATGTTCTTAAATTTATGACAGTTCCTGATGAATGTGGCAACTCCTCCTTTCTCCATTTCTGATCTACAATAGTGAGATGCTAACCTAAACCCTGTAACACTTAAAAGTTCTATACCAGTGGTCACATGATGTTCAGAGAGGCAGATTATGTCAGCTGGGTTTGAAGACTCTAATTCATCTATGCAGATAGTTAATTCATTAATTTTATTTCTCAGTCCTCGAATATTTTGATGCAATAAAGATAGCTGACATTTCACATTGACTGACTTACAATTGGATGGAGTTAAAATATCTGCTGACAGTTGAAAATTCTTAACCAATGGCTGTTTACGTTGATGTAATAAGCTGGAATTATGTTTTTTGATTTCTTTCTCAAACTGAAGGTTTGTCTCAGTTCTAACCTCTCTTAAAATTTGTTTTCTTTCTGTCCTCCCTACCCTAAAAAAGGGTCTTTTCTGAATCCTATAACCACTGGTATTTTACCACTCATGACAGTGCCTCCCCCCTTTAACTTTCCTGCTATTTCCCCAGCCAATTTACCCTTCCCCTTCCTGTTGAGGTGAAGGCCATGCCTAGTATAATCCCACCTACTGACAGAATCAACATGAACCACACCAATGTGTGACCCCGCACCCGACATGAGCAGCCGTTCCAGCTCCAAATTAACTCTCTTGACAGAAGAGTTCAAATGAGGTCGGTCATGGCGCCCAAGAACAGATACAAACTCAACACTGGTATGCCTCGATGCTGATGCAATCTTCGCCAGGTCACACTCTATGCTGTACCCAGGATCTCTGTCAATACTGTTACCTGCCCCACCCACTATAACCACGGTGTCTTCCTTAGTGAAATCTTTGCAAAGTGATCCTAAATCCTCTGTCACCTGCTCCAGACCAGCACTAGGTTTAAAAAAATTGGTGACCTGGTATTCTGATCCTAGTTCATCCTGCAAGAGTTGGCCAACACCTCTTCCATGGGAACTACCTAACAACAACACTCTCTTTCTCTTTACTGATTTCCCTACATTCTTACTTTTCAATTTGCTGCTGAAAGTTTGTTGTGCCCTGTCTACACCTGTAACTGCTTGAGGCTCACCAGCTTCTAACTGAAGCAACAGGTCAAATCTATTTTCCACATTCACCATAAAGCTGTCAGACAAAGTTCTAGGCCTGTTCCTCCTGTTGCCTGTTGCCACTTCCCACCTCTCTTTACCCTTCTCCCTCCTTAACCTGTCAAGATCTCCCCTGGCCTTGTCTAACTCAGCCTGAAGGGCAGCAATTTTCCCCTCCTGTTCCAGTATCTTCCTATCTCTACTACAAATCCTACAAAACCACTGATGAGTCTCATTTACTTCCCCTATTCCCACGCCACTACAGTCACCCACATGGAAAAAACTACAGCACCCATCACACCAAAGCCCCGACCTAACAATTCTACGGCAAGTCAAGCACTTTTCACTCATGATAAACGTAATAATTTATTAAGAATAAGTCAGTTAAATTACAGATAAACACGAAAATATGGTTACACAAATTTGGCCTATACGCAACTGTGTGTAAACAAAAACAAAAGTGCAAAGTTTCTGAAACAACAAGTTAAACTTTACGCTACTTTCCGGAAATGCTAGTTAAATAATGAAGAGGTACGCTAAGTTAAATTGCTGGAGAGAGCAAGGAACAACTAAACGAAATTCTATAGATTTGCTGCAGCAGAACGTAAACAGAAAATACGACTGTACGGTCTTTTCGCGTTTTCTGCTATATTACGTAATGAGAAATGAAACCTTTAATGGTACACTTAAACGGCACACTAATACACTTATTTACCATGTAATCAGTACTAATCTATGTGTTTTATAATCTAAAATAACTTATCTTTACGAGAACACCAAACCTCGCGCTAGTCGCTTGGCTGCAGGGCTGCCAACAAAGTAGGATTCTCAAAATTTGCTTCTCTTTGACCCAAACAGTGTATATATCATCAGGAACACTTACCATATGCGTGTGCATTTACCACCAAAACGTTAAATTGCTTCTAAATTCCATTTCTATTAAAGAAACATACAAAGATCTAATTAAAATAATAGTAAAATAATAGTATCTGTGTGAAAAATGCCCCACCAGCTCATTGATTCAGACCCACTTAGAAAATGGAAGACTATGATCCCGATGAGATGGTTCATTACAGTCAATGGGTATCAGCTGATAGAATGACTTTAAGTGTTCAAATGACTTCTCTATCAGGATTCTGTGACACACTAATTAAGAAAATTGAAAAACTTACTCCACACTCTTTTATTTCTCAATCACAATCTGATTATCTGAAGATGGAGAAGGAAACACTTGATGAAGGATCAGTGTTCATTCTAATGGATTTCAGTGAAAATCTCAATTTTGTTGTTCAAGATGAAGCACAAGGGTACCATTGGAACAATGGCTGCTGCACTCTTCACACTGTCCATATATATTACAAAAAGGACAAACAGTTGCATGCAAAAAGTATTTGTATCGTTTCTGATGATCTAGAACATGATGTTGCCTTTGTGTACCAGACTCAGAAGACTATTGAATTTTTTTAAATGTGAATTTCCAGAAATTCATCTTGCTTATGTTGAATATTTCACTGATGGTCATGTTTCACAATATAAATATTGTAAGAATTTCATAAATATCTGCTAAAATGAACACGACTTCAACACAAAGTACACCTGGCCCTTTTTTGCTACCAGCCATTGCAAATCTCCCTATGTTGGTATTGATGGCATTGTTAAAAGACTTGGCACAAAAACAAGTTTGCAAAGAGTTTATAAAGATCAAATACTTATAGCTTCACAGGTACTTGAATTCTGTCACGAGAACCTGCAAGGCATTTCAGATCTCTCTGTTTCAAAAGATGAAATGGCACAAGTCAGACGTTATCTTTCTCAGCGCTTCACAAGTGCAAATTCCTGGAACATGATCTATGCATCACATTTTACCAATATCACCAACCAAGACTGGAGCAAAAAGGCTGAGCTGTGATATGGATTTTAGTATAGTGCATGATTTCTCAGATGCACTTCCACCACTAATTCCAGAATGCAATGTGCAGCGCAACTGCTATGTTGCATGTGCATATGACTCTTCTTGGTACTTGGGATTGTTGAGAAGGTGAATTGTGAAGAAGGAGATGTTACAGTATGGTTCATGCATCCTCAATGACCATCCCTGTCTTTCTATTGGCCTGATAATGATGTTTGTGATATTTCTTTCTCTCATATTCTGTGTGAAGTTTATATCACCACAGCAACAGTCTCCTCAGAAAAAAGTCCTCAAAGTTGGTGGAAGAGTAACTCATTTTTGATGTGATGAAACTTTATTATTTGTAGATCACTTTCTAATTTTTCCAGTGTTTTCCAGAGGGAGGCAACCGTCCAAAATATTTTTTTCTAATTTAACAATAAAATAAAATAAAATTAATTTATAAAAATTTAATTGAACAATTCTAACATGTTTTCAGAAATACATGTCCAAAAGGATATTCAGGGGAAAAAAACTGTCAGCATAACATTTTTTGTTTAAAAACTGCAGCCAATTTTCAAATTTTTACAATTTTCTTTGAAGTAACGTATTGCATTGAACTTTCAGCAGTTGCTACCAACAGAATGAACATAAAGCAACAAAAATTGACAAAAGTTCATAATATTAGATACAAAAGCAGTAGACAAAATCTCAGTTCACAACTAGATAATGGGTGTCATAGCCTGGATGACTTGACATGGAATGATCGATTGTAATTCTGTCAGAGACAGTAAAGGACCTAGAAGAAGGAGAGAGGAAGCAGAGAGGATACAGCACAGAAAGCGTTTCTGAAAAAGAAAAATTTGTTAATATTGAGTACAGATTTAAGTGTCAGGAAGTCTTTTCTAAAAATTTTGTATGGAGTGTAGCCATGTATGGAAGTGAAACATGGACTATAAATAGTTTAGACAAGATGAGAAGATAAGCTTTCTAAATGTGGTGTTACAGAAGAATGATGAAGATTACATGGGTAGATCACATAACTAATGAGGAGGTACTGAATAGAATTGGGGAGAAGAGGAATTTGTGGTGCAACTTGACCAGAAGAAGGGATCAATTGGTAGGACACATTCTGAGGCATCAAGGGATCACCAATTTAGTACTGAAGGGAAGTGTGGAGAGCAAAAATCGTTGAAGGAGGCCAAGAGATGAATACAGTAATCAGATTCAGAAAGATGTAGGTTACAATAGTTACTTGGAGATGAAGATGCTAGTTCAGGATAGAGTAGCATGGAGAGCTGCATCAAACAAGTGTCTGGGCTGAAGACCACAACAACAACAACATAAAAGGAAATGCCTGACTGACTGATTGATCAGTGGCCATTCCCAAATGGTCATGTGTTAAAACTTGAAATTTGCGGAGGTTGTTGATCTCATACTCTAGGCATCATTTCAGAAGGGATTTTTCAAAATTGTGCCCCTAAGGAGGGAAAATATGGAATGAAAGGTTTTCTCAAAATATATTGCTATTAAGGCAATTTTGGAACTAGAGCTATGCAAATTGGCATATGGTTTCTTGGCAGGAAATAAAAAAAATGCCACATCAGCATTTTTGGAAATTTAACCACTAAGAGAATAAAATATGAGGCAAAAGTTTTTTTTTGTAAATAAATTATTATTTTAATACTACTAAACCACTTTTAAAGCTACATCTATGAAAACTGATATTTGACTACTTCAATGGAAACAAAAAATACATGTAATTCTTCAGGTTTTCCCAGCAAGGCGTTGTCATGTTGAATAATTGGGTTTCTGCCAGTTATTCATATCTTCCTGCACAATATTTCAACTGTGTGTCTCGGAGTCTTCTTCAGGTGCTGTCTGATACTGATTCCAGTGTGGAACAAGTTCGGTGTTAATGCCTACATTGTGCTAGGTGGTCCCTCTGCAGTCTGCACCTTGTCTGGAACTCTGTCTGCAGTGTGCACCAACCAATAGCAGTGGCTGTAGTATTTCCTTCTGGCTGCGGCTGTTCCTAACACTGTGTGCGAACTTTGTGGCTATCATCCATTGTCAATATTGCTGAATTAAGTTCTGAACAACATCCAAGTCATGCTAGACATTTTATTTTTGGACTGTCATCATTTACGTCCTTCTGTGATTTAGGACATCCCATTACCATAGTGTGGCTTGTACTCAGTAAATCCTGGGTAGATTTCTAGGTGTATGTGGCAGTAGACGTAACACAATTCCTGTAAATTAAAAGCTGGTGGTTTGTGGGCTCAGAGTTGGCATCCAATAGCATCTAAGATGTGTTCCATTTGGTTCAGATGAGGCAAATTTGGTGACCAAGACAAACATGAGGTCACTATCATGCACCTCAAACCATTGTAGCACAATTCTGGCCTGATGACACAGACGCTTTCCCCCTGGAAGATGTTATGACTGTTTTGGAAGACATCAAAAGTGAAGGGACGCAGATGGTAATAATGTTCACATAGTCTACAACCATTTTAGTGCCTTAGATTACTACCACAGGATCAATGGAAGCCCAGCTGTAAGTCACTCATAGCATAATATTGCCCCCCCCCCCCCCCCCCACCAACCTGCATGCATTGTGAGGGGCATGTTTCTAGGCCCAACCATCAGTCTGGTGTAACAAGAAATGTGATTCATTGATCCAAGCTACATGCTTTCACTGAACTGCAGTCAAATCTCAATGATGCCATGCTCACTGCACTCACAATTTGCTCTGGCCTAACGACAAGTGCTGGCATGAAGATGAAGAATGTAAGATCTGAGAAGGCTGTGAGACGATGTCAGCCAATAGCCCGCTAACAAGGACGGCACCATGGCAGGAGTGACCTCTAGCCAAAGAGAATATAAGTACCACTCCTGCCAGTCTCACCCGCACAGGAGTAGATCAGGAGGAGAAGACAGACATTAGCAGAGAGGCCTGGATGAGCAGTGATATTAAGAATACCAGTGACTTATGAGTGAGTGTGAATGCTTAACTTACATGGGCATTGTATATAGTGAAGGACACTGACCTGTTTGCATGTTGCCCATCACTTGCGACAACTTGTTGCAAATCCAAAGTTAAGTATTGTCAGTCTTCTTTATTGTAATAAAAACTATTAATGTGATTTGCTTGAATTGTTATATAGCTATCCGAGAAGGCAGCATCCTTTAGGCACCCTGTAAGAGATGAGTGGGCAGGACCCCACACATAGAGGTTAACTGCTTTGGAGCCCCATGTTCAACAGTCAGTGCTGAATGGTATGCTCCAAAACATTTTTGCCTGCACCAGCAGTGCACTATCAGATCTGCCACAAACTACTGCCTATCCCACTTTACAGTATGGGCAAGCCTCTGACATTCAATCTTGCTATAAGTCATGGATATCCACCAATTTTCAGCCTACTTGTGGTTTCACTGTCCTTCAACCACAATAGTGCACAAACAGGTGACCTGCTGTACTGCTTCTGAGATGCTCGTTCCCAGGTGCCAGACCATAACAATATGCCCTCTTTCAAAGTCCATTATGCTAGTGGATTTCCCCATCTGCACTCCATGTCATCACTAGAATGATCTGTCATAGTCTCTGCCTTTCATATATAATTTCCTTATTAGTCATGTGCCTGTAACACCACTAGGTGGTATTGTCTCACAGCAGGTAATGGTCATAATACCTTTCCTCATCAGTGCACCTTTTATAGTTAGATGGCCCCAGTACTGCAGGATCTACAGCTTCAGCATTATCTGTTGCCATTATCTCTGATATATTTGACCACTTATTCATTGCTAAGATATTTTGGAATATTTTTGGCTCTAGAACAATGAACTTGACACAGTTGACTTGTTCATTTCTGACTTTGTACAGTGAACCAGGGTTGAAACAATGGCCTATGTTTTATATATACTAAATTTCTAAACAGACAAAAATTGTGAGTGAAACTGAATAAGTTTGCTAGATAATTTAATATAACAGATTACATACTGTTTGTATGCAGCAACAGTAAACTTCAACGCGGTTAGTTCACGAATGTGAGTGTTGGAACCTGACAGGCAGTAACTAAACTTTGGGGAGAGTAGAGGCACTAGAATGGCGAAATGTCACAACAAATGAGTTAGAATGATTATCGTTACTGGTGACTATGACTGTATGCAATGATATACGACAAACGAAATGAATGGATGTAACCAATAAAGTTATTAATCTTTTACTGCACAGCAATGTTGACACTGCTGTCAAATGTGGAGGGTAAGATTAAAAATTACAAACAACTGCTTTTTCAGATCATTATATGAGCTCTAGAAATGTCCTCACAACAACCAGTGTGAGAAACTGTAATGTACAGAATTGTTTTGAATGTAGCCAGCATTTACAGAACCAGATGATTCTGTTTTCTTGTTTCATTTTGCTGCTGCACGGATCAATGTAGCAGGTAGTGATGGGAGATGTGATGTACTGTTAACTAAATATTTGTAAATGAATGTATTTCTTTTAGATTTAAAAAATTACTGTCAATACAAAAAAATCACATGACGAAAAACAATGAAAATTTTAAGGAAGTGACTTACTTATACTTTTCCATCTCCTGAGAATCCAATAATTCTCTCCCAGTGATTAGCTTCAGAGAGGGATATAATGTGAGACTACACTTTAACATGAAGTTTATGCTACTGCATCACTATTTTATTCATGGTTGAAGAAGGTGACATTTTTAAGAAATTTATCTTAACAAAGTCAGACATAATTTTTAATGTGTTGGCTACAAAGAAGCAAATCTTTGCTTACAATAATAGTTTTTTTAATGATAAAGTTTTTTGCAGCTTATAACCGACACAAGCAGTAGGTACAGACAGTTAAAAATGGTTATGTCTGTTTGAAAGAATAACTTTTCTGATTCCATTGCTAAGTACTGTTAGAGATCTGATGAAATGGTTTCACTACATATTCATCTACATCTACATTCAAATTGCACACGTTAATGTAAAGTGCATGGCAGAGGGGACTTGGTTCCAATGTAAACAATTTTCTGTTGAGGGCAAAACTGTCTCAATATGCCTCCGTACCTGGTGTACGCTCTCCCATCAGTTTTCGTGACACCTACAGAAGAAATATGATACAGGCAGTAGAACTTCTATCTTCCTTAAATACCCAGTCTGTAAATTTGCTGACATTGTTTCATGAGAAAATCTGCATTTTTTTCCAAGTGGTTCATATCTGAGTTCTCTGAGCATGTTTGTTAAGCTTTCATATGGGTCATACTGACTTTTTACACTCCTACCCACATGAGTCTGATATAGTCTGTTATCTGCTGCTATTCCTACAAGAAAAGAACTCCAAAGGCTAAAACAGTACTCTAGAATTGTTCTCTGGCATCTTGTATGTGGTGTCCATTACAGAGGCACAGTAATTTTTCAGAGCCCTTCTCACAAAGTTAAGTCATAAGTTGGCCTTAACTTTAAATCCAGTCACTGTTGATTTTTAATTGGTTTTTTACTGAGCTCCCACTAATAATGTTAATTCCCAAATCCAAAACTCCCATGGATACAAACTATCAGATCAAAAGTATCTTGGCATCCCTTTATGAAGCAGAATTGACCACTAGATGTCTTGAGAGGCAGGCCTGTAAGTACAGAAGGAGGCAGAGAGTATTGTGTTGTCAGTAGGTAAGCAGCAACAGCAAAATGGGTCAGTCTGGATAGCTTAGTGACTTGAACGTGGCCTAGTCAATGGTTGTCACCTGTGTAACAAATCTATCAGGGGTATTTCAACCTTTCTAAAGCTGCCCATATTGACTGTTGGTGATGTGCTTGTAAAGTGGAAATGTGAAGGAAAACCACAGCTAAATCAGGATGAGGCAGACACCATATATTGACGGACAGGGACCTTCGAGCATTGAAGAGAGCGGTTGTAAAATCACATGAAATCAGAGGAAAAAGTCACTCATCGGATCCAAAGTGCTGCCAGCAGCCCAGCTAGCACAATGACTGTGCACACAGAGTTAAAAAGAATGGGACAAAATGGTCAAGTAGCTCCTCATAAGACACACATTTCTGTAGTGAAGACAATGCTACGTGACACTTGAGGCGCTACATGAGTGATGCCACTGGGTTGTGGATGACTGAAAATGACTGATATACCCTGTGGCAACACAATGAAAGACTTTTTGTTTACTGAATACCTGAAGAATGTTACCTGCCATCATATATAGTGCCAACAGTGGAGTACAGGGGTGCTCATGTTATGATGTGGGGGTGTTTCTCATGGTTAGTTGTGTTCCCTTATTGTGCTTAATAGAACTATAAATGTGTAAGTAAGAGTACCCATATGATAGTTTGTAAGGGGGCTGGACTTGAGTTTATGGAGTATTTTTAATATTTTGGAAGATGAATAGTGACTTGTAAGTAGTCATAAAAAAAACATCCAGGTCTGACCCTGTTAAAAACCTGCATGACACGAACTTCTAAATCCTTTTCTTGAAAGACAAACACCTGACTACACTATATTTTTTTCTTTCTCTGATAGCTGCCCTCAGCCCCCCTCCACCCTGCCACAGGGCATGGGTGCCCTTGAGTGGAAGGATAATAACACATTTCAAAGCAGCATGTATTGCGGACAGTAGAGGACATTTTGGAGACAATGACTTATTGGCATGATTAGACACCCTCCCATAAAACAGTGCCTATGAGGCAATGGCTTGTGAACAATAACACTCCTGAAATGGACTTCCTTGCTCAGAGTCCCAAATGGAACCCTATGGGACACCTTTGGGATAAGTTATAACATTGGCTGTGCTCCAGACCCCAAAAGTGCCCTGAGCATAGTTCAAGCCATCATAAAGGTGTCCAGATACTTTTGATCAGATAGTGTACTTATCTTATAGACATTTGTTGCCCAGGGCTGCAGGTCAATTGCTTCATAAAGCCAGTGTAGCCACCTTCATCTAAAGCAAAAACAGAGCAGCACCATCTTGGACACATACACACAGCAGTCAACTGCCACGACTCTCACCACGAAAACTGCTGATACGTGTGCTATCACCAAAAAGGTTCCCCATCAGCTGGAGCTGCTGTGACTGGTGGCATCATTCTCATTATGTCAGACAAGCCGTACGTCAGATATACAATAAGTCTTATGTCTCAAATTAAGTATGATGTAAGTTTGTTGTTGATGACTAATAATGTAGATTGTTCAGTGCATTCAAATGACATTCAGAATCCCTCACAAATTTCTGATTCTTGTTGCATGCAAATTGTTTATAATGTTTTGACTGAACCAGTAGAAAAGGGTGGAAAGGACCAAAACTACAAAAACAAAGATCACTAGAGAAACACCAAAATAAAAATCAACAGAATGTAATCATGATGTACATCAAGTGATTCCATTTGGTCAGGGTATTACAAAACTGTAATCTGATTTTGTCTAAGCAAGGTATTATGAAAGTTATTAATATGTCTTTATTGGTGTTTTAATTAATTAACAGCAAGGAAAACATTATCTTTTAAATGAAACTGGCTGTCAGAATCAAGATATTTTGACCTCCTGCTTTTACTGAAATACATCCATTGCTTCCAAAGGCTTTTTCTTAATAAGTGTTAAAATTATGATGAACAGTTTTCCGACATCAGGCTTTGTAAGATTAGTCGACACAAGCCCTCCTCCACAAAACCTATTATGTAACTATATATAAAAAGTGGTTCTAACTTCCAATACAGGCCAGTGAAGCTGGCAGTTATTTCTGAAAGACAAACCAAACATGAAAACTTGAAACACACTTAGAAAGCTGATAAAACAATGTAAATAAGAAGATTGATAGGGAAAGGGCCAATAATTTCAAGCAATTTTATGGTGAGGCTAAAAGTGTCTGTTATATTACATCAGAAACAACTTTTCATACTAAAAGCTTAGTTTATGACAGATGAATAAGTTTTCATCTGAAGTAATCAAACTGGAATAAACTGACCGGTCACAATTGATCTCACATTTATGAGAAGTGTGGTGAGCTGAATAGAATTATATCACAAGGTGCTACTGATTTTCTGTTTGTTCCATCTCACACTGTTTCATAGTGTTACCTCTAAATATATGAAGGATGTCACAAGCTTTTGAAGTTTATCAGTAGTCTTGCAATCTAACACTATCAACTTTTTTTCTCTTTGTGTCAGATTTTATCTTGCATTTATTCATTACAACAAATGGAAATTTTATGAATGCCCAGTAAAGATATGTTCCTGTAGACAACATGAAACAGCTGGATAGTGCTGCGGATCCTACTTGCTAAATTGTTTATGTATATTGAGTATATTAACCCTATTACACTTCCTTGGGGAGCTCCTGATGTCACTTTCATTTCTGCCCAACATTCCCTGTCAAATAAAATATACTGGATTCTATTAACCATGAAGTCTTTGAGACATACAAACATCTGTGAAGATAGCAGTAATCAGACACAATATTACACAAAACTTGAGAGTAAAAACTTCTTACTATTTTAAAACTATTGACTTATGAAGATTTTTGACACATCCAGTGAAAAGTGTAACTGAAATTTAAAACAAAGAATGGAAACACCAGTTTGGAATACCAGCATTGTAAAGGAAAGGATAGATTGCTACTCACTGCAAAGATGACACATTGACTTGCAGACAGGCACAATGAAAAGACTGTTACACTTTTAGCTTTTGGCAAATACCTTCTTCAGAAAAGGAAACACATACACACACATACACACATTCATTTGGTCTGAGATGCTGGAGATGGCAGTCATGTGTGCATGAGATGTGCTTCCCTGTGTGAATGAATGTGTGTGTGTGTCCTCTTTTGAAGAAGGCTTTGGCTGAAAGCTAAATGAATAAGAGTCTTTCTGTTGTGCCTGACTGCAACCCAACAAGTCATCTTTATGGTGAGTAGCAATTTATCCTTTTCCTTACATTGTTAAAATTTAAAATATGTTTTGTAAATCTGTCATCATTATGTGTGCATCATTATGTGCTCATTTTCTGTCGTTAACATTTTGATACCCCATTTGAATGCAGACAGTGAGCAGTATTCAGGTCTACAGTATCAGTCATTGCAGCACACAGGATAATTATATTTTCACCAAAGCCAACAATGTGGATCAGTGTTGAACTCCTTTAGTGAATGTAGGAATTCGCCTTGTTAACTACATTTCTTATTTGCAAGGAATGTGAGAATAAAGAAAGAATCTGCACGAGCAGTTTTTCCTAAGCCATGCCAATATTTCTAGAGAAGCTTGTTTTTGTCCACATCTATTATGATATTTGAGCAATGGGTAGATTTTAGTGATATTGGTCTATTTTGGCATCCACTTTTTTATCCTTTTTTGGAAACAGATGTGACGTGTTCTTTTCCTGTCATACAAGACTTTTCAACAGCTAACAAATGAACTAGTGTATTCAACGAAAATCTCTCAGCAATTTTGTCAGGGCCTGACACATTGTTTGCTTTGAATGATCTTATAATTTGATTTTCAGTATTAGGTGACATTTTGCAATCTCTCTCATCTTTGTCCATATGCAGTAATAAAAAATTGGTATGAGATAGTATCCTTGTGTTGGAATATGATTTTGAGTCTGTTAATTGATTTTACATGTGGCCAGAATTCCTAGGATTTTTTGATAGGTCTTTCACCAGGGCTGACCTTGGGAATTATGTATGCCTCAAACAAAGCCCTTTTTGGAGGTAATGGTTGCCATTAAATTTCATTTGCCAGTTGCCCTACATACTTTTTTTCAGAGCACAACAGAAGTCTGCATTATTGGATGTGGTAGAAACTTGATTGAGCATACAAGGAGAAATCAAAGTTGCTCTATGTAAATATAGACCAATATTTAATAACATGTTTTGTAAAATCAGAGCAGAAAAAAATATGTTCTTTCATTTCGATTTTGTGGTTCTTCGTTGTTCAATGAAGTGATTTTTGAATCGAGAACTGAGTTATATCAAACCTGTGTTCTAAATAGACTTGAATCCAAAGGCTTGTCTTTTGTGGAAATTGTTCATAATATGCAAGGGTCCAGGTTCAAGTCCAGATCTGTCCACAATTTTAATCTGTCAGGAAGTTTCTCAGTGGTGCATGTTCCACTGTAGAATGAAAGATTCATTCTGGAAACTGTGATATAGTTTATTTTTCATTAATGTGTAAGTCAGACACTTCTATTTCAGTAGGTGTACAAGTGCAGGTACTGCTGATAAATGGTAATGCCTTTCAGGACAATAAATGATACATATGTCCTTTTGCTATACTTGTTGATTCCATTAACATTTTACAGTACGTCTGTTGCCTTCAGAAATTATAGCATGCATTTCTGTCAGCAGTTAGAAATTCTTCTGAAAAGTCATATAAATATTACAGGAATATCTGAAATATTTAATTCTTTGTCCAGAAATATACAGTTAACATTCTCACATTTGTTGTATCCCCTGTGAAGCATATTTTTCTCACTGTCCAGCCATATAAATAGACATAAAAACAGTCTATTTTAAACAACATCAGAGGGATCTTATAAGTAAACCTTTCAATTATATAATTAAAAATGTTTCCACATCCATGGTGGCTAATAACATAGACAATAATGAACATTTTCATTTTCAGAATGCAGATGGGTCTCACTATTAGAATACATCCACTGAAAGCTGTAAAAAATGTTGTATGCTTTGTGATGTAGACCACATAGAGGAGGGGAAAAGCTATGACTGAGTATGAGCACATTTGTACTAAAAAGGAGTAACACATATAATGAACAAATATAATGCATACATTATTTGTTATAAATTTAAACGAAAATGAATGTCTATGTTTTGAAGAATTGAAGAGATAACAGCTGTAGTATCTCTCTCCATAAGTGGCACACTATGTTGCCCAAAAACTTGCAGGGGTGGAGTAGCTACTTGAATTACATTTTTAATTATAAATACTGAAGGAATGTTTTTTATGTAGTAATGTGATAAAGTTGGTAAATTTCTCTGGATGGAATCAACTGCACTTTCTATTTTCTGATTTGGACTAGTATTCGGCTTTATTATAGTACACAGTAAGTTCTACACACAGGCTAATTTACTTACATTCTCTCAGGCTGCATACAGTCACACATATCAATATATTTTATACATACATATATATACACATATATATTCCACAACCTATAATGCAGGGGTCATTAAATTGTGAAAACCATACTGTTTGTATAAAAAGTATAGTGTATTACTTGTCTAACCTCCAGTAAATAATTTTGCATATAAAAATGCATTTACTGGTCTTAAACATAATTTTCTGAGTAACATTCTGTTTACAAGGTTGCAGAATTAATTATTCATTACATTCATATATATATATAAACAATACTCTCTTTTTACAAAACAGATTAAAGCCAGAAATACATGTCATTAGCAGTCACATCTCATTCTCATTTGCAAACAGGAGGGTATGGATGATCTATTCCATATGTTAAAAAAAAGTTTGTAAAAATGATTATCTTACAAAAAATTCTAAAGGAGTATATAACCTTTAACATTGGCTTCCCACATGAAGAAAACAACAGGAATCCTAAAATAAAATAAACTGTCTAAGAATCCTGGCATCTCGAGAGAATTTGCACTGTGAAGGAAAGTGTTCTCTCTGGCTTGATTTATGAGTTTAATAATCTTGTTCATAGTGTTTCCCAATGGGAAACTTTAATAATAAATGTTTATATGAAATGTATAGTGATTTCATGTTTCTGTCTGCTTGGTCATCATTTCTGCGGTTGCTGCACAAGTTGCTTCTCATGTCTTTCTCATTTATAATCTGCATTTTATGGATCACCAATAAAAAAGAAAAAAAATATGCAAGTAATTCACTGTGAGATTGTTCCTGACTGACAATATCTGTAATTATTTAATACACTACCAGTTTTAATAGTTAAAGGTGGAACATCAGGAGATCGAAACTACTTCATCATGGCAGCTGATAAATGCAAATGGTGCATATGACCTCTTCAAAACTAGAAGAAACTGAGAAAAAAATGTGGTGCATCCAAAAGCATTTTCTGAGAAATGGAAGAACTCATTACATCAAACATTGTGCTATTTAGCTGCAGTGAAAACTTCCCACCACTTCTTTAACGACTAAAATTTATATATATTTCCAGCAGTTATTTTGTCTATTTAGTCATTTATAG